>NW_027422597.1:4626851-5334413 GCF_048934315.1 Petromyzon marinus
ATCAAGCACTGGATTCCATTGAGGGACTTATCCCCTGTAATCCAGGTGGATCACTCTCTTCCCAAGGGCACTGAGGTCACCATACCCTGGCTTGCCAGCAGATGGCAGTACAGCAAGTGGATTCATCTCCACTTGCTCCATTGCATTAGATGTGTCTGGGTACTCGGGTTGATCATCAAACTCGCCTCTCCTCCTCCACTCGAGCAGCTGCGCTGTGAGCAACTCAGCTGCGTTTCCACTAACGACCCCTCACGTCCATTCTCATTGACGTGCACACACTCCTTCACTTTGATATTGTAGCTCGTGTTCCTACATGCGGAGGGTTCTGTCACGCGTGGTTCGTTTGATTTAAAAATATAATATATTCTCAACTGCAGTGATTTCCCCCGTACTTTATGTGATGTACAATGGGTGGGAGGCGTTCGTGTGAGTGAATACGTTCATCCAAGCCGCAACGGGATTTGTTCACCCGACGCTGGAGGGACGAGCCGTCTCGAGCACGCCCTGCCCACAGGACGTCCACAACGCGCCCAGGTGTCTCTCAACTCCGTGATCTGTACAAGGAAGCCGCTACTCACACTCGCCTGCCCCTAACATCCACAATTTAACACGGGGGGTGGGGGGCGACCGGTTTATTTATTATTCTTTTAATTTTCTTGTTGTTTATTTTATTATTCATGTATTATTCATACATCTTTCATTTTATTAAAATTATAAAATATTTTATAAACAATATTTTATATTTGTTAATTTAAATTATTTCGTAAAATAAAAAAAATGTATTTCATTATTAACTTACTCATACATAATTAACGTCATTTTAATTACATATTTATTATTTTATTTAAATGCGTAAATTCACGTAACGCATACATTTCATTTACAATCAATTTTATAATTCATTCATATTATAATTTTTATTATAATATGTATTTACTTATTATTAACTTTATTTGCTACTTAATGTTCTTCTGCTATTCGTTGTGTGCAGTTGCGGGATAGGCAGCAGCCAGGCGGCGAGGAGCTGGCGCCACCAACGATTGCCCCGTGGTGTCGGGCAATTTTTTATTAGCGGCTTACAAATTATGGGAGGAGAACGGAGAACCCCGAGGGAGGGAGGAAGGGAAGGGAGGGGAGGGGATGGAGGGAGGGGAGTGTTGTATCTGCCGGGTCTTGAAAATGTAATAACAATAATCAAAATTAAATGAAATGTAAAAAAAAATCGTAATTATCCAAAATTACATTAATTGATGTAATTATGCACATACATTATGTTAATTTGGGAGACGTCATCGTTTTAGGTTTTGCAATTGCATGCGATTATGCTAATGCATACCGTTATGATAATTAAGCCCTGCCTCGTTGTCGAGGGTAGTATTATCAACCGGGATCATACAATTACTTGCATGAAGTTATGCAGGTGTACTGTAAGTATGCTAGATTAAGCTCGGCTTCGTTGTCTAGGTTCGTATTATCAATCGGTATAATACAATTATTCTCGCTTAACATTTACTGATTATGTCTTAGTGTTTTTATATCAGGTCTCAAATTTCAAATCTCACTGCAGGATGCAGTTCTTATAATTAAGATTATTATGCATGAATTTAGGAAGGCGCCACGCAGACACTTCTGTGTTAAGCAATTTAAATTTCTAAACAAAACCTTAACACTCTAATATGCGAACTCTTATGCTTGGAATTGTTAACACAGTACTCCTGGAGATGTTCTCCTTATTGATCCATACATTTAACCCTCAATGATCACGTTTGTTAACTGGGTAACAATACAATCGATTATTCCTCAGAGTACGCGAGCATAGACGGCGAGAGGAAAACGTCCTTAAACATTCATGCAATGATATTCATACGAAGGCAATAAAGAAACATGTCCCTAAGGCAAAAAGTATACGGCAATTAATTAATGGGCAAGATTATGTAATTAACGAAATGTTTGAAACAATGGTGTGGGGCAGTATGCCTGCTTCAGCAAATACTTATCAATTGGCTAAGGCTTCAATAAATTCGCGGGCAGATTCTATGATCAAGATAAAGATTTCAACACAATATTCTCCCTGTGAGTGTGTAGATTCGTAACTTAGGTTTCTATATGTTTAGTTTTCATCGATAAATTCATTCATAATATTTATGCAAATCAAAAGAAACATAACTACTAAAATACTTCTAAACGACTGTTTCTCCGTAACCCAATGGCAACTGTGTTCTTCGTTATGAGTTGATACTTGACGCACTTATCATGAGTCTTCTTATTGTTGTTAGTCCGGGTATGTGTTGTGTATGGATGTGTCCTTGATCAATTCATTGCGTCAAGCAGACGCCAGGTGATGTGTTGTAATGTGTGGATGTGTGCATATCATATGGACAGCTTGGTTCTTCTTCTTTCTCACGGGCGGCCGGAGTTCTGTCCACAGCTGGTTGGAAGAGTCGGCACGACGCTCGCCGTCGGTGCGCGATGATCTCGTCGTCAGGTAGCACCCGCAGCTCGTCCGCTGGCAGCTGACACCCTTGCTTGGTGGCGCTGGTGACGCTGCGGCGTGCTCTCTCCTGCTCCGTCTCTCTGGCGGTGTCGATTGCACGTGCAGCTGGTTCTCTGTGATGCTGGCTTGGTCGATGCTTGGCGCTTTCCACCTTTTCTCGACGTTGACTGCTTGACGTTGCCCGCCGTCGCAGAACTCTTCGGTGACTGATCGCCCTTGGTGGCTGGCTGTTATTTTCTGTGGTTGGTCATCTTCTGTAATTGATCGCCGTCTTCTGCCGCTGGTAGCTGTGATAGCGATGTATGGCTCATGTCTCTGTTTTTATGCCAAAATTTCTTCCTCTGGCTCGCCTTCTCACAAAGGACCGGAATTTCCTTTGATTTCGCTCTGTGCTGTGGGGGCGGGGGTTGTACATGTGTCCGTGTGTGTGTGTTCTGATTTATTAAGCCATCTGTTAAGTCTCACCCTGGCTTGATTTCTGTCCCCCTCCTCAGCCATCCTGCCATCAAAGGGAAACAGATGATTCAGATTGCCCCCGAGTGCGTCTTTCTTCTGAAAAAATTAATCTGGAAGGAGGGGGGGCTCCCTCTGTCCGGTGGAGTTCCCCCCCCCCCTCATCTCTTCCCTCCCGGTGTGACATTCTTTTGCCTCTCACAAAGGGGTGTGTTGAGGCTTTTGAAGTTAAACATTTTATTTTACCTCCTATAGCTCGATACCGTACCACTTTGTAGTTATGATTCTGTACGTGACTCAAGGTATGTTTGTGGCAGTATTTACAATGCTTGCATCGTGGTGGTTGATTTTTATTTTTAAGAGGAGATTCCCTCTGCCTGAGTATGCAAATTTCTATCATGTGCTGCTGGAAGACAAAGGCGGTTGGGAGACTCTCTTACTCTATGGAATACATTTATCTTGGTCACGTGATCGACCCACCTCGCCTCATCTCCCCTGGATGACCCCTGGCTTAACTCTTCATCATCATTATTTGGTTTATGTTTTCCACGATTCGTGATTTTACATTGTCATTTCACGTATGTTCCTAGGGTTTATTAACTTTCGTTCCACCATCTGTATCCAGGGATCCGTCCTGTTATACTCGAGTTATATTTTGATGTCCTGAGGTTAGAGGTATAGTTAAGTTTCAGTTAAGCTTCTTAACTGCTGGAATTCACATTTTTTGGTCTTTATAAAGTCACGTAGACGGCAAGAGGTAATAGAATTTAAGGTGAATAACATTAGTATTAAAATGACATGCATGAGAAGTAATAACCCACTAGGTAAATTGTAGTCTGGTTTTTAATCGGAGTGAGTGTGTTGGCAGTCTATGATGTCGACTCATTTTTGTCACTAAGTTCTGAACTTTAACCGTTGTATTAAGATAAACGAAAAGGAAAATCATTGAAGAATTCGCCTGTTCTTTCGTGGTGCCTGGTTGTCTGTGCTCTTTTAACGGGGGCCTTTGAGGCTACGTAGATTTCCCCCGAGTCTCATTAGTAATTCCCCCCCCCCTTCTCTTTTGTTTTGGGTTTTATTATATTTTATGGCTTATCTCTGGCTGCCTTGTTCCGAGTGTGAGAGGCAGCTGCTGTGAGGGGAGGGGGGGTTCACTTCACCCCCTTTGGCTCCCAAGCGACACCATGATTGATTAGAAATAATATTGGCAGAATCATTCTTAATATCAATTTTGGAGGAGGGATGGAGTCAATTCCCATTCGGAGGCACTGGTGGGCTGGTCTTGTATGCGACAAGTTGCAATTAAATGTCATCAGTGAACAGAGAAAAATAAATAAAAAGATAAAAAATGTAATATTAATTCACGATCATTGTCAACACAATGCCTGGAATCTTCTCCAGGTGGTCTCCCGAGTTCGGAGGCACATTTATCGTGACATTTTTCAAATTCCCAGAAGTGTTCACATTTTTTGAAGCACCCTGTATATATAATTGCATACATAATTATTGTATGCATAATTATATATAGTTATTGAAGCACCCTGTATTAATAATTATTGTATATGTAGTGTGACAAAGGAGGCAGAGACTTCTTCGTAGGCAACACTGTTAATTTACTCTAACGTCAGAGAACGTCCCTAACACAGAGAGGTAACGGCCTCTCCCACCCGATAGCCTAGAGGATACGTCCTCATACTTAGTGTGCCCTCACACTATACTCTGCTTAGCGGGTACTGTCACTGGGCCGTTCAGACCTGGCACTGACAAGGGCCGGAGGTCGGAAGTCCCAGGGCACTATCTAGATGTTTTGAGTCTTGAGGTGAGTGCGGACTGACTCATGCTGGGAGAGCTGTCCTTTATATCCTTCCTCTCCCAACCGTCCTGTCTCGAGAGGGTCTGGGTCTAACGATTGCCCCCCCCCCAGCCCCCTCCCTCAGTGGGCTTTGCCCCCTCACCCCTGGTCAACGGTTATTGTAGTCGTGACTCATACAATACTGCTGTGCAGGTAAGTATTATGCATGTTGCGCATAACAATGCAGCTACACGTGCGTGGAGTTTTTTTTTTCAGGGTTAGCTCACGTCAATGTAAACGTTGCATCGTCAAACCCGCCGCCATCCGACGCAGCCAGCCAGTGATGTTCAGCGTCACGTAAAAAGGACGCTCCAATTCACCACTTGCACAGCACTAAACGGTGTGCTGGAGATGTAAACCCACTACGACGTTTACAATTCGAGCGATTACAGCCAAGCATCATCATCAGGCGGGCAGCCAGAGTACGTGGTCCAACCCAAAAACTCGCCTCCACCGTGCAATATCGGTCGCAGAAGCCGACTATGCGTTTAACCAACCGAAAAAAAAAAACCTGTTCAACCCACGTCGCTGTTGACGGAGTGACCACTTTATATTAATCGTCCATGTTGTTGTTGCTGTACAGCCCAAAACGTGGGCGGGACGGTGCCCTACATGGCCCCGGAACTGCTGCTGGGCTACCGTGTCACCTGCGCTGTGGACATGTGGGCCCTGGGCTGCACCTTGGCCGAGTTGGCCACCGGCAAGGTGCTTTTCGATTCACCAACCGACGAAGAACACCTGCCTTGCTGCATTGAGGTATGGGCGGTGGGTGGGTATGGTGGGTATAGTGGGTTGGTATGGTGGGTGGGTATGGTGGGTGGGTATGGTGGGTATGGGGGGTGTGGTGGGTCTCTATGGGTATGGGTCTCTGTTGGTCTGCACAGAGACCCATACTCATCGAGACCATACAGATCCACAGAGACTTATACTCATAGAGACCCATACAGACCCACAGAAACCTATACTCATAGAGACCCATACAGACCCACAGAAACCCATACTTATGGAGATCCATGCAGACCCACACTCATAGAGACCCATACAGACCCACAGAAACCCATACTCATAGAGACCCATGCAGACCCACAGATACCCATACTCATAGAGACCCATACAGACCCATAGATACCCATACTCATGAAGTTTTATTCCCTCTCACGGCCACAAACACCAGCGAGGAATATCTAAAATGGTCCAGGGCCTCTCATAGGTTGACTCAGCCTCAAACGAGTACCTGGTGTAGCAGTGTGTAGTAAACATTTCCACTGGGGGAGACAAAGGTGGCCGGGCGTGGTGCTGGGCACCCACCTCCTTGTGTGCCGTTCCGGCCTTCAAAGGTGCTGCTCGCTGCTAACAGCCCTTGCCCCAGCAATGAGATGAGGCTAAGACTAGGAGGGGGATTGTTGTCTTTGTAACAGTGCTGGCCTCCACACGCGCTGCCTCCGCCACTACTCACCGCTGACAGACGGCACTTGCCCCAATGGGCCTGCTGAGGCTACACCAGCTGTAACCCCCTCCTTCTTTTGTCTTCTTCCCAAACCGTGCGCAGATCCTGGGCATGCCCCCAAAAAAGATGGTGAGTTGAGGGGCTTGGGCAGGCTGGCGGAAGCAACGTAACCCATTCAGTTTTGTTAGGTGGGGGTGGCAGTGAGGCTCTTATAGGGTTCTGGGTTGGCCTGGGGGGGGGGCTCTGATTATCCCGGGGGTGGGGGGTAGATTTGGGATTGGGGCTCTCAGTAGCAGTCGTTAGGAAGCATAGGTGGGTGGGTGAGTGAGCAGGTGGGTGGGTAGGTGAGTGGGTGGGTGAGTGAGTGGGTGGGTGAGTGGGTGGGTGAGTGAGTGGTTGGGTAGGTGAGTAGGTAGGTGAGTGGGTGGGTGAGTGGGTGGGTGAGTGGGTGGGTGAGTGGGTGGGTGAGTGAGTGGTTGAGTAGGTGAGCAGGTAGGTGAGTGGGTGGGTAGGTGGGTGGGTAGGTGAGTGGGTGGGTAGATGAGTGGGTGGGTGAGTGGGTATGCAGGTGGGTGAGTGGGTGAGTAGGTGGATAGGAAGTTGGGTAGTTAAGTGGATGAGGTGGTATGTGGGCGACGTGGTGGTTGGTGACTCTGCGTGCGTCTCTCTGTCCCTCTATAGATTCCGAGGGACTCCCCTACAACCTGTCCAAGCAGCGGCCACCAGGAAGCCTCCCCCTGCACCGCGCACTGCAGGGCCACCACCCTCAGCTGGTGGACTTCGTCAGCTGCTGCCTGCAGTACGAACCACACTCGCCCCTCGCTCACCCCCACACATCCCCACACCACTCACCACCACTCACTCACCCCCACTCACCACCCCATACCTGTCAACACCTTATCAGTGCCCTACCTTACTACAGACCCAATTCAGACCTGTATTGGTCACCTCGTGACCCTTATAAATCTCAACGTTCATCCTAAAAAGTCCCATCACAAGGGAGAAACACAAACAAATAGACACAAACTATTTTTGTTGTTTATATTGAAACGGCTGCACTCTGTATGGACCTGAAAACTCAATTTCCCTGTACAAGAACAGAGGGCAAACAGTATTGGTTAACAGCTGTGGTGTAGTGTAGTGTATAGTGTGGTGCATAGTGTAGTGTATCGCGTATAGTAATGCAGTGTAGTGTGTAATAATGTAGTAGTGTAGTTTATAATAGTGTAGTGTAGTGTGTAAAAATGTAGTAGTGTAGTGTATCGTGTAGTAGTATAGTGTGTAGTTATGTAGTGTAATAGTATAGTGAAACGTAATGTAGTAGTGTAGTGTGTAGTCTATAGTAGTGTGGTGTATAGTGTAAAGTGTAGTGTATAGTAATGAAGTGTGTAGTAATGTAGTATAGTATAGTGTATAGTAGGATACAGATTATAGCGTACCTGTGAACCCCTTATCCGTGCCCTACCTTACTACAGACCCAACTCAGACCTTTATTGGTCACTCCGTGACCCTTATAAATCTCAACGTTCATCCTGCAAAGTCCCATCACAAGGGACAAATACAAATAGACCAATTATTTTTGTTACCCAGAATTGAAACAGCTGCACTCCGTACAGACCTGAAAACTCAATTACCCTGTACAAGAATATGGAATAAACCGTACGGGTTGACAGCTCTGCCACACACTCACTACCCACCACCACTCCCTCCCCCCACGCCACCATCTCCCCACTCTCCCCCCACCTCCCACCCTGTCAAATCATCTTACCATGCCCCTCTCACCACGTGTGCGTCTCCCCCCCACCCCTCCCTCCCCATGCGTCTCCCAACAGATGGGATCCGAATCTCCGGATGACGCCTGAGCAGGCGCTGGCTCACAGCTGGCTCCAAACCACCACCACCACCGCCGCCGCCGCCGCCGCCGCCGCCACCGCCACCGCCACCGCCACCAGGGCAACCACCAGCATCTGGGCCACCCCCACCGCCAGCAAGACCACCCCCACCGCCAGCGAGACCACCCCCACCACCACCACCATCCGAGCCACCACCACCAGCTGGGCCACCCCCACCACCAGCGAGGCCACCACCGCCACCATCCGGGCCACCACCACCACCAGCGAGGCCACCCCCACCACCAGCGAGGCCACCCCCACCACCAGCGAGGCCACCCCCACCACCAGCGAGGCCACCCCCACCACCAGCGAGGCCACCCCCACCGCCAGCGAGACCAATCCCACCACCACTATCCGGGCTACCACCACCAGCTGGGCCACCACCACCATGAGCAGCAGCGTCGGCACCACTCCTGTGCAGGGCTCTGCAGCTGCTGAGCCACGGTGAGCCTCTCTCTGTGTACCTCGCCTGGTACGCAGGAGGACGTGGGTTCGATCCCGACCCTGATGAGACATTAACGACCTCGCCTTGTACGCAGGAGGTCGTGCGTTCGATGCCGACCCTGATGAGAAGTTAATTACCTCGCCTGGTATACATGAGGTCGTGGGCTCGATACCGCTGCTGCTGTATATTTGCAGTCTGCGTTTCTCTCCCCGTGGTGGTCACCGCGTGGATTCTTCTCAGGGTCCTCCAGATTTTCCAATCCACGTTGAGAACCGTCGTCACGCACTTCGAGTATTTGACTGCCGATATAAAATGTCCACGCGATGAAGATGATGTTGTCAGCCCTCTTTAATCGGCTATCAGCTGAGATGGCCAAGTCGCTTCTGGTCTACGTGGGACAATAGGTCTCTGTGGTTCTATGGGTCTCTATGATTATGGGTTTCTGTGGGTCTATGTGTCTCTGAGGGTCTATGGGTCTCTGGGGTCTGTATGGGTCTCTATGAATATGGGTCTCTGTGTGCCTGATGATGACAATGATGATGATGACGATGATGAGGATGACCACGATGATGATGACAACGATGATGATGATGATGACGACGATGATGATGACAATGATGACGATGAGGATGACGATGATGATGATTGCGATCAGGATGACGACGACGATGATGACGATGCTGATGATGATGACGATGATGATGACTATTATGATGACGATGATGACGATGATGATGACGACGATTATGTTGACGATGATGACGACGATGATGACGATGATGGACGATTATGATGACGATGATGATGATGACGACGATGATGATGATGATGACGATGATGACGATGTTGATGATGATGATGTGCTGCTGTGGTGCTCCTGCCTCTCTCTTCACAAAGCGGAGCCGGAGGAGAAGCTCCCATCTCCATTGCCATCGTCCCCGCTCACCCAGACATTTGGAGAGGGGACGGAGGTGGTGGAGGTGGTGGAGACGCAGGAGGAGGATGACGAAAACGAGGATGAGGAGGATAAAGAGGAGAAGGAGGATGGAAAGGAGAAGGAGGAAGAGGAGGAGGAGAGGGTGCGAGGGGTCCTGGCGCGTGTGGGCAGGGCGCTCCGCTCACTCCGCTCGCTGCTCAGCCGCCTGCTGCTCTATGGTGGGCGGCCCACAGCAGAGTAGCGGAGTGGACCCCCACTCACCACCCACACTCACCACTCACACTCACCACCCCACACTCATCAACCACACTCACCACTCACACTGACCACCCACACTCACCACCCCACACTCACCACCCCACACTCATCACACTCACCACCCACACTTACCACACCACACTCACCACCCACACTCACCACTCACACTCACCACCCACACTCACCACCCCACACTCACCACCCACACTCACCACCCACACTCACCACCGACACTCACCAAACTCACCACCCCAACTCACCACCCACAGTCACCACACTCACCACCCACACTCACCACCCACACTCACCACACCACACTCACCACCCACACTCACCATCCACACTCACCACACAATGGACGAGAGCCTGCCAAGCCACGTGCGCGTGTGAAGAGTTAGGATAGAGATACAAAAATAAGTTATAATGTAATAACGTGTACATATATATCTAGACCATTGTTTGTTTATCGATTGTTGTTGTTAATAAATAAGCGGACTCAACAGAACGTTGCAGTTGTGTTTGTTGTGGCGAGTTGCTGCTCCCTGGGGTCTCAGGTGACTTGGATCCAGATGTTGTCTATCTCGCCTGGTACACAGGAGGTCGTGGGTTCAATTCCGACCCTGATGAGATGCTAACTACCTCGCCTGGTTACGCAGGTCGTGGGTTCGATCCCGGACCCTGATGGGATGTTAACTACCTCGTCTGGTTACGCAGGAGGTGGTGGGTTCGATCCTGACCCTGGTGAGATTTTGACTACCTCGCGTGGTATACAGGAGGTCGTGGGTTTCTGTCCCGACCCTGACGATTCCTGCTGCTGTATATTTGGAGTCTACGTCTCTCTCTCATCATCACAGTGGCTAGGAAATGTTAATTACCTCGCCTAGTGTACGGGAGGTCGTGGGTTCAATTCTACCCTGATGAGATGTTAACTACCTCGCCTGGTTACAAAGGAGGTGGTGGGTTCGATCCCGACCCTGATGAAATTTAACTACCTCGCCTGGTACGCAGGAGGTCGTGGGTTCCATCCCGACCCTGAAGATGCCTGCTGCTGCTGTGTATTTGGAGTCTGCCCAGCTCCGTGTCTCATCAGCAGAAGCAAGAGACAGGCTTTGCTTGAACCAATGGAGGTGAACTGCCCAGATGTTTGTTGTCAGATGCACCTAGCCTGGCACAGCAGTCAACCCATGGCACCTGCTGGATCTGTCCCGTGACCTCCTACTCCACCTAGCCTGGCACAGCAGTCAACCCATGGCACCTGCTGGGTCTGTCCCGTGACCTCAAATTGCACCTAGCCTGGCACAGCAGTCAACCCATGGCACCTGCTGGGTCTGTCCCGTGACCTCCTCCTGCACCTAGCTTGGCACAGCAGTCAACCCATGGCACCTGCTGGATCTGTACCGTGACCTCCTACTCCACCTAGCCTGGAACAGCAGTCAACCCATGGCACCTGCTGGGTCTGTCCCGTGACCTCCAATTGCACCTAGCCTGGAACAGCAGTCAACCCTTGGCACCTGCTGGGTCTGTCCCGTGACCTCCTCTTCCACTTAGCCTGGCACAGCAGTCAACCGATAGCACCTGCTTGGTCTGTCCCGTGACCTCTGCCTGCACCTAGCCTGGCACAGCAGTTAACCCATGACACCTGCTGGGTCTGTCCTGTGACCTCCTCCTGCACCTAGCCTGGCAAAGCAGTCAACCCATGTCACCTGCTGGGTCTGTCCCGTGACCTCCTCCTGCACCTAGCGTGGCACAGCAGTCAACCCATAGCACCTGCTGGGACTGTCCCGTGACCTCTTCCTGTACCTAGCCTGGCACAGCAATCAACCCATGGCACCTGCTGAGTCTGTCCCGTAACCTCCTCCTGCAACGAGCCTGGCACAGCAGTCAACCCAAAGCACCTGCTGGGTCTGTCCAGCAACCCTTCGAAACTTCACATGGCCTCATAAGTGCCGTGGTGACGTCACAAGTGGGATGGGACACGTGTCTGAGTTACAATTAATGAGTTCTGCACGGGTCGTCATTAACAAAGCTTACCTAACCTATCCACACTACAAATTGCAATCACCTTTACTGGCTACTCCTATAGGCTTCAATAAGTTTTACATCAAACCTTCCACCACATTTCCTACACGACATAACCATCTTCTTATCCACACTACAAATTACAATCACCTCCACAGGCTATTCCCATAGCCTCCATTACCTGTCCTCACGTTCCCCAATTTGCTTAAGAAACCACGCTTATCCGCACTATGCATTAAAATCGCCGTCGCCAGCCAATCAAATAGAGCACCCATAGGCTCTCACGTTTCCTGCCCTCCACATTCCCTACATGACATAAGCTTCGCTAACTATCCGCACTACAATTGCCTTCGCCGGCAAACTCCCATAGAGCTCCCATCGTCTCCTATGTTAAGCTACCACCACATTCCCCAGTTTTCGCTTAAGAAACCACGCTTATCCATAGAGACACAAAGAGACCCATAGTTCAGTTCAGTTCATTTATTAGGTATAGCCCTGTGAGCCATTCAGCTCTTGAATAGGGTGCAACCGCAACCAACTAAAAAAAGAACAAGAAACATCTTAAAGTGACTACATGCAACAGAAAAAATCCAGGAAAAAAACAGCAAAGTCTTCCAGAAAAAGCACCGCATATCAACGCTGTGTGCAAAAATCCCAGTGGGATGCTTGTCAAACAATAACAACCATAAGACAATTTCAATTGCAGTTACCAGTCTAACTCTGTGTATTTCAACAAACAAATATGGCTAAACCAGAACCTTTTCGAAATCACCAAAATAAAGCTATAAAAACAATGTAACAGTGATCACAGGAATTGTGATTACAATTTAACAATAAACGATATACGTGACATGCACGACCAATTCTAGATTTGAAGCTTTCGTGACTGCAAGGATCCATACTCTTTGGTTCAATTTGGTAAAGTCACGTAGGTAAAAAATAAAACAACAAAAATCACGACGTTTCGACCACAACACAAGCAGCCTTCATCAGGTGAAGGGACTGTGTTGTCATGAGGACAGCGTTGGAGTGAAAACAGCCAAGCCCAGGTCGCGTCCTTTAAGCTGTAAAATCTAGAATCCACAAAACTTACCTCACATAGAGACCCACAAACTCACTTCACACAGAGACCCACACACTGAGACCTACACACTCACCACACACAGACACACATTGAGACCCATAAACTCACAACACAGAGACCCCCAGACTCACCTCACACAGAGACCCCCAGACTCACCACACACAGACACCCACACTCACCTCACAGACACCCACAGACTCACCTCACACAGAGACACACAGAGACCCACAGGCTCACCTCACACTGAGACACACAGACTCACCACACAGACACACAAAGAGACCACAGACTCACCTCACACAGAGACCCACAGACTCACCACACATAGACACGCACACTCACCTCACAGACACCCACAGACTCACCACACACAGACACACACAGACACCCACACTCAAACCACACAGAGACCCATAGACTAACCTCACACAGACACACACAGACTCACCACACAGACACACAAAGAGAACACAGACTCACCTCACACAGAGACCCACAGACTCACCACACAGACATACAAAGAGACCACAGACTCACCTCACACAGAGACCCACACTCAAACCACACAGACACCCACAGACTCACCTCACACAGAGGCACAAAGAGACCCGCAGACTCACCTCTCACAGAGACTAACAGACTCTCCACACACAGACACCCACACTCAAACCACACAGACACCCACAGATTCACCTCACACAGAGACCCGCAGACTCACCTCTCACAGAGACTTACAGACTCTCCACACACAGACACCAACACTCAAACCACACAGACACCCACAGACTCACCTCACACAGAGGCACACAGACTCACCACACAGACACACAAAGAGACTCACAGACTCACCACACACAGACACCCACACTCAAACCATACAGAGACCCACAGACTAACCTTACACAGACACACAAAGTGACCCACACAATCACCACACAGAGCACCCAGAGACTCATCACTTAGAGACCCGCAGACTCTCCACACAAAGACCCACAAACTCACCTCACACAGAGACCCACAGACTCACTACACAGAGACCCACAAACTCACCACACAGAGACCCACAAACTCACTTAACACAGAGTCCCACATACTACCACACCGCTGTCATCGCACCAGCACCACGGTGCATCACGTGGCACCGCCTAGCTACTACCACTACCACACCTCTGTCATCGCAACCAGCACCACGGTGCGTCACGTGGCACCGTCTAGCTGCTACCACTACAACACCGCTGTTATCGCACCAGCACCACGGCGTGTCTACCACTACCACACCGCTGGTCATCGCACTACGACACGTTACTTTTTAAATGTATGCACACGTATACAGTAAAACCTTGGATTGCGAGCATAATCTGTTCCGGAAACGTGTTTGTAATCCAAAGCACTCGTATATCAAGGCACTCGTATATCAGTTGTGATCATGTGACGCTCGTTAGACAAAGCGTATACGTACTACTCGTATTGCAAGACCTCGTTCGTTTATCAAATTAATATTTATTTAAAATTTTTGCTCGTCTTGCAAAACACTCGCAGACCAAGACCAAGTTTCTCACAATTCAAGGTTTTACTGTATTTATATTTTTATACGTAAAATGTTCAATTATTTTTTTACGTGTCCATATAACTACTTGTGGTAAGTACCCGGCGTTGCCCGGGCGACAAAGGCAGACAAACACATGGACTTACACACGGACATCGACCCACACACATAGAAAACATCGACTTAGATGCACACACACACGGTTAAACCCAGGATGGATCGTGAGCAGGCCAGCCTAAATGTTTCGAACCGGCGAAGATGTTCCATTAAGGGGGTGCACGTGTCGCAAGCGTAGAGAAGGGAGGGAATTACCGTGGAAGAGAAGACCTGGAGCTTCATGCGGAGCGAGAGACCAGGTACCTTCCACACAGCATAACGCAGCCGATGAAAATATAATGACGCTCGACTGATTTGGAGTGGGACCTCTGCTGTTTAACCGGAGCTGGTCATGAGTACACTGGGCAGGTATGGGAATCTCTGCAATATCTGCACAACTGCCGCATCACCAATTGTGAGTTGTGGCGGTGGATTGTCCGATGGTACAAAATACCCAGGCAGGTGCTTAGTTTTGGTAGGGCTGATGGTAAGGCCCAACCTCTTAGTGGCACGCTCCAGGTTCAGCAGCAGCGACTCCAACTCCTCCTCTGAGTGAGTAGCAATCACCAGAGCATCGGCATACATAACATGGTTGAGAAATAGGGAGCCATCCCTTGACCGCACCCGGGCATCGATCAGCCTCCCATTGTATCTGTATCACATGGTAATTCCTCCGGTACAGCCATTGAAGGCTTCACCAACTACGTGGTCAAAAGATATGTTAAATAATGTGGGAGCCAGAGGACATCCCTGTCACACCCCAAGGTGTAGAGGGAATGGCTGTGACTGACGGCCTGTAGTTTGACGCGGGGCCGCTCAATATCATAACGGTCCTTAAGTATCGTGAGCAAAGGGGGAGGGACTCCGAAAGCATGAAGAACACCAAAGGCCTGGCCTACTGATAGTATCATAGGCCTTGACCAGGTCAATAAAACAGACACATAGACTCACACGCACACATGGAGCTACAGACATGCAAAGAAATGGACTCACACTAACTCACATGGAGCCACACACACAAAGCGACTATCACACACGCCCATGGACTGACACACACAGACATATTGACTCACACACACAAACACATAGACGTACACACACACACATATGGAGTCACACATGCATAGACATCCACTTTAGATACGCACACATGGAGTTACACACATATATATCGACGTACACACATACAGCAACTCACACACACACATCGACTTACACACGGACATACGTGGACTAAAAAACACACATTGACGTATAGTACACTGATGTACTTACACGCATATCAACTAAGACACACACACTCATTGACTTACACACACATATCGAGTGACACACACACACATGTATGGATTTACACACACATGTGGACTACAACACACATATGGAGTGACAACACACATACACAGCGACGTACACACACACACATCGACTGACAAACATAGACGCACAAACGCACGTTAACTTACACACTCAGATGGTGCCATGCACACACATCGACTAGCACACAAACATGGACTAACACACACATAGAGTGACTGATACGCACACAAATGGACTGACACGCACACTTGGACTGACACACACAAACACTTCGACGTACACACACACATCAAGGGTGTTGTCCGTTCGAAAAAGACAGACACACACATGGACTTAAATACACGTATGGACCAACACGTACACATATGGACTCAAACACACACACAACTCGACTCAAACACAAACACATTGACTTACATACACACATTGGAACTTACACACACATATGAACTAACACACACATGGACTAACACACACACATTTGGATTTTTGATTGATGAGCTGGCACTGCTAAGGTTCTGGATTCGAAATTAGGTCAGCACTCAGACCTCTGAGCGATGTGGCCATATCTCTCTTGCGAGAATCGAGAATATAGGTTTATCATGCGCGATTGAAGTTATATCTAAAAACCAAGATCTCACTTCTGCTACGCGTTATCTGCACACATACTAGCTTACGTTTTGATAACTGTGATGGAAGGGGTTATCTTCGTGCAGTCATTCGTGACCGGGTTGAGACCATCAACTCACCAAACTTGACTGTGCAGTTTCATTACAGGCGAATGCCTGGATTTGAACAAATGTTTTCAGTGATGCTGGTTCAAAGGGGTTGTGGATGTGATAATGAAGATACTGAATGCAAACACAATCCAATGATTTTTTAAAGATATTTTATTTTGCATCACAAGCCCAAAGCATTGCAGAACATGCAACTGACTAGTTGCATGCAATTCCCTATAATTAAAGAGCATGCAATTGTAATCTAAATACATTAATCCAGATGGTGGTGCTGATGGAAATGATAGCACTGCAAGAGAAGTTCTTTAATTTTCTGGTGTCACCTTTGGAGAAATTGTTGGTAATTCGAGGCCAGTTATCATTATTTGTATATTCATTGTAGTGAGAAATGGAAAACAAATATGAGCGTTTTTGAAAATAGGTGTCCCAACACAAATGAAGATTGGTTGATTGTTTGAGGACTCTTTATCTTTCCGTCATCGTTTTGTTTGGTATCATTCACACGTGGATGTCTTCTCTCTATAATTTTAGTAGAAATGTTGGTCAAGTCCATCGATTATTCTGTTCGTGGCAGCATGCAGAAACTGTATTGTCAAGATATATGGTTGTATGATTTTGCCGTGGAGAATGTCCTTAGCTGTGTGCTTCGTGTGAGTTTTCACTCTTCAGCTTCTCATTTCTGAAGCCCATAAAGCTTCACCTCTTTTACCTCCTTCCAGTCATTTATGTCGGTCATCCAACTTGTACTTTGATGTTTTGAACCCCTCCAGATTTGCACTCTACCGATCAGCGTTGCCTATGCCAGTGTGTATTGTCTTGTTACATTGCCCAAACCACTGCAGGAAGTTTTTTTTTCCATTTGCTTTTGCTAGTTCGGGCTCATTCTCACGTAAGTAAATGGCAAAAGTAACGTTAAAAATGATTTATTATCTGTGAAATGATAGTTAGATTGTAAAATCAAATATTATGAAGATACCCTCTCCTGTGTTGGTTTGATCTGGAACTGTTTTTGTCGTCGTTTTGTTGCCTTGCCCAAGTTTGCATTTAATGTTGAAAAATCGGCCGCAATGTACTTATGCTATTTGTACTTATATACTTTATTTATTCGTATTTCTTTATATAAGTTTAATCTACTGGCTTACCTTTGATCTACTTTTTACTCCTATTGTGTTTTGTATTGTTTGTTGTTGTAACTTGCTGACTCGCCCCTACTGGACATCTGTAAAAAAGAGATTAATTTATCGTCGGATTCCTCCGGGATAAAGACAGATTATGATCATTCCATTGTGATTTCTGAGCGAACAGACTCAATTAGGTACGGTATGTGCGAGAAAAATTCGTTGAAATAACTGCATCTCCGTGTAAATTATTTTTTCACCGATTCAAAGGTTCCTTAATTGCACGAACTGAAATCTCCCAAATGGCATATGTATTGCATCATATTTTATACCGCAGGGTTCAATAAACTATTAAATAAAGATAGGCAGCGTTGAATGCAGCATGCAGTTAGTAAAGCGCAGCACGTGCGTGTTTTTCCGGTGCCGTTTCACTTTTCCTTTGTTACTACAGTCGCCTTGGTGTAGGCGAGGCCCTTGTAGACACCCTCCATTGGGATGTCGTAGGTGGCGCCGTTCAATAAGGAGATGCGCACCGTACCCTTGTACGGGAGGTCGATTTCCGCGCGACCGATATTGATGTCGATCGCAGTGGTCTTGTGTGGAGGAACCGTGACGTTGAATGAGAGGAGCTCGGTTTTCGATTCTGAATTCTCCACGGCGTGCGTACTCTCGGTGCTAACGGTAAAACTAAAGCCAGCTTCAACATCCACGACATCCGGAACGCCGGCTGAGACGGTGAGGCTCACGGTTGCCTCCAGCTTGTTTGTGATCGACCAGGAGGAGGTTTTGGTCACGGTCTTGGAGGTTTCAATTTTATAGGTTTGGGGGACAGAACCAGTATTCTTGTAACTGAGTGATTTGATCTCTTCCATCTGGACTTTTGGAAGCTCCCTGTGCAGTGTAGGGTATGTCACGTTGATCAATTCTGAACTTTTAACCGAATTAATGAAGAGGAAGCCCATGCTGTCGATGTCTGAACCGCCTTTGCCCATAATTCCAAGGCAGATTCCAGAGCGGATGTCGACTGGGTACTCGGTCTTTAGGCCCCAGTCTGTCATCTTCACGAAGAATTCCCTGCCTTTGGTTGTCCTGAACTTGAAGGCGCCCAGGCGTGAGCCAGCCCCATTCCCCCACAGTGAGAGGGACGAAAACAGCTCCCCGGGCTGGAACACAAACTCTTTGTGAGATCCCGAGGGACTGCCGTACTGTGCAGTCCTTCCGTCCGTCAGCCAGGCCTTCACGCACTTGATCTGCCACCCTCCAACCCACACCCAGATTTTTTCCAGCGTTGCTCCATTTTTCCTCCCATCAAAACTGAAGGCTGTTCCTCCTTGTCCTCCACAGGTGTGTAAGGCCAATGCATAAGGCATTTTCTCCTTTCTTCCTGCACATTACAAGATACAGATTTGTTTAAATTATGAAAGGTCAAACATTGTGATATTCACAGTTTGACTTTCAAAACCACATTTTATTGACACCTCTGTAATAGTTATGCACTTCTAAATTTGCATGTCGACTCAGACTTTATCGACAATTCAATAACAAATATCACTATTGCGAAAAAACGGTGATAAAGCAGTACAGCATCATGTTGGGAAATTGTAAAAAAAACACACATTGTATCAGATTATTAACTCGTAATGCCTAACTTACAGCTAAAGACAATGAAAGAGGAGCAGACAGTGACAAGGTTAGATAATTTACAAGAATAACTGTTTGAGGTTAAGAGAGCCTTGTCTGCAAGAGAAATACAGCTTCTCTGAAATAAAAGTTGACAAACACAGTACAGCAAATCCTTCCGTCGAGGTTTTACTGTTTTGGGCCAAATTTATTTAGGTACTCTTCGCCGATTGTGCCCCGGTGGCTCGAACATTCGCAGTTGATCTAGAGATTCCTGTATGCATGATATATGTACTGCTCGCGATTATGCTGCCATGAAAGTACACAATGCGCAATCTTGTCCCCATCTTATTGCCCAAGTGGCCCATCGTGGTATCCCAGGCCACGTGGTGTTCCTAGTTTCCAGTGGGTAGACAGTGAGGTTCAGCCGCTCACGATTTTAACTTCCTGCAGTGAACAGTACTGTACACGGTTACCTATACGTTACATCTACGAATAGCCCCTCCTGTATTCAAAAAGCTTTCTTTAAGATGTTTGATTCAAGCATAGCCTCATCCATATGGGATCACAAAATAGCGCAAATAGATTTTCATTCCCTTACGTTACTTAGGAGAGATCGGGGCCTGACCCTTTGCAGATTTCCTAAAATAGAACAAAGCAATCGCTTTCAGAACTTTATTCAATAGATCAACAAGAAAAAGTAAAGGACATGTAAAAACTGGGAGAAGGCTCGGTGAGGTGCTGGTTATTTGCTGCGGTTACCTAAGCTCCTATCAAATATAGATCGCGTGTCCTGAAACCATTATTCACGGTTTCTAACACATTGGGGAAATGCAACCACAGGTGAATCTCATTCCACTCCTTCATATGTAGACAATCGCCTCTGTGGGGCGACCAATCACTAACAATAGAATGCACAAGGGGTAACTGGCCTGGCTGGAGAGTGATAGGCTTGGAAAGGGTGAGGGACCTTCCAAATAAGGTTACCAAAATATCAGGGACACCATCCAAAGCTACAAACAAAAACTTTGACCACATCACTCACCCAATCTTGGATGGTCTGGTGGAAAAAAGGAAATGAAAAGTTCGTGCAGGAGATTGAGACCGGGTTAGAGCCAAAACTAGAAAGCTGAGGGGGAAAGGCTGCTGGGACAGGACATTCCTCACCAGAAATGGACTCAAATATGGTTAGGCTCAGACAGCAGGCCGCAGGTCCCTTCCTCTATACATAATTTAGTTCAAATTCACACATTCCTCTCCTAATTGCCCTAGATACCACAATGGACGGTACAGATGTAACTGAATGCCTTCTGGCCGTGCCCAGATATTTTAGAATTATACGAGAATTTAACGGATTATTTTAATCGGAACTTGGCACAGAGCTGAGCCCCTCAGTGGACTAAACTTTGCGGGGCTTGAAACCAAAAGGGCTATCGGTACGCCAATATGCCTTACTGAAAACCGGATATATTGTAGCAAGAAAGACAATACTAGCAAATTGGAAACAAGAACCCCCTCTTGGAGACTCTGGCACAGAACTATTCGTGCCTTGGCGGGAATCAGCTCCTTAACCAGGATCTACCAGGAATATAATAAGAGTAAGAGGAAATGTGGTCCCCATTTTTATTGACCCTGCGTGAATAACCAGAAAAGTAGGGAGCGGGGCAAGGGGATGAACTCCAGACACTGAAACATTCCAATAGGCACTGTTGCTCCTAGGGGAAAATAAGAAGGATAAGCCCAGACATCACGCTTATTTTACTTTGTTTCCTGTCTAGTTTGGATAAATTATTCCCCTTCCTCCCCCTTGTCCTCTTCTTCCCCTTCCCAGTTAATCTGCTGCTTCTGATCGTTGCCTCTGTGGTAGGTCAGCGAGCCTAATGGCATCCAGACGGGTCCCCATTTAAGGATTTATTGCACCGGGTTCGACACACGTTCGTAATTGGTATCTCCCTCTGTGATGGCCATGTTCTGGACAAAAAAAACATGCATTGGATAAAAAAGGGTGGAAGATTGACCCAGGACATCAAGAGTCGTGTTTTTCTTCTTCATGTGATGCAGTGTGGATATCAAAGAGAGAGAGAGGAGGGAGACAGGAAAAGAGCAAAGTGAGAGGGGAGGCACGAGTATTGCGCAATCGACGTCACTTTTATACAGACAAACGTCATCAATGCATTTGTATGTAAAGTTTTTCCTGAACATTTAAACCAACGTTGCATGATTGTCAATTGAATTCACATCTTTATATTTTTAGGAGTTGCTTGCTGCTGATGCTGTTATACGTTGTTTTTTCACTGATTTGTGACAGTACCTTACAGAACGGATTTTTAGTGAAAATAAACACAGAAATCCGCTAGCATCTTGTTTTGCCAACATTACACCAAGCAGGCAGGTTCTCAAGGGGTGCCAGCTCAGAGGCACTTACCTGGGTGTCACCTGTCCACCACACACACCAACTGATTTTTTAAGAACGAGACCAGTCAGG
Organism: Petromyzon marinus; assembly: GCF_048934315.1. NCBI lineage: Eukaryota > Metazoa > Chordata > Hyperoartia > Petromyzontiformes > Petromyzontidae > Petromyzon > Petromyzon marinus. The sequence goes on from NW_027422597.1 coordinate 4,648,655, forward strand.
AGTAACCCACACACTCACCTTAAGGTTCTCTTCCCAGAGCATGCTTTTCTATCACCAGAACACTGTCATTTATACTACTGTTGCACAGGCCACGTGATCCAGCCACAGCCTAAATTATACATCGCTTCGCATCACTCACGTCAGAATAGTTTATGTAAATATAGTTTGGCATATTTACAGAAATTATGAATATTTAATCTATCATACATATATAATTTTCAAAGTTGAACCTCTCTTTCTTTTTCATGATGACGAGGTGGAGTGAATCAATGAGTGGTGTATTATCAAACAAGGTTCTTCCAACATTATGGAACCTTGTTTCCGCGCCAAACATCGTAAACCTTCCATAAAAAAATATTCTGAAGCAGAAAACTAGTAGTGCCAGATACACCAGCCACATTTATAAATATGTTGTGTAACATAGATGCTTACTCACCGTGTAGCAATATTTTAATGTATTTTTTTAAATTCAATGAGGGACGTGATTATCTTGGTGTGTTCTGAGACTGTTGTTGTACATATCCGGGAGAGATCTGAGATTGTTGTTGTTGTCTTGGTGAGGGACTGTTGTTAATGTTGTCTTGGAGTTGTCTGGGACTGTTGTTGTTGTTGTTTTGGTGTGTAACTATTGTACTTGTCATGGTGTTGTCTTGGACTCTTGCTGTTGTTTTTGTCTTTTTGCTGTTTTGCCCCAGGCGTGCATTTGGTGTCAAAAAATTGGCAGGAATGTATGTTATTGTGCAATTTGTACATCTATACAGGCGTATCTCACTTAAAGAGCATTATTTCTCTGCTAATTCGAGCGATTTCAATACAGATTAATTCGTTCCAAAACGAGCAACACTCTCACGGCACTACTTTTAGTTGCGAATATGATAATCTTAAGCAGCGTTAAAACATGTATGACCAAAACATAACCCTCGTGTTCCTCCAAAGAGATCTCATTAGGTAACGCGTGTTGGGCTGAAACAAGTGTTCGATAACTCTTCGTTGGGTAAGGATTTCATGTATTTGTATTCTGTTGGTGTACCCAGAAAATCCTTACTGACTCTCAAGATACATTTTCGAAAGGGCCTCTAAGTTTCACAGTAGGGGGCGATGTAGCTGCTCTGTGTAATCCCAATTGAGTAATTTTGCAGAAACATTTTCAACATTGGAATGTTCGGTCACATCAGAAACATTTACAAATAAATTGTGAGAGAAGAAAAGCAGAGAACCCATAGGAAACCCATCCAGGAGCGGGTCAGAAATCGACGAAAGGACGTCTAAACTGTGAGGCACAAGTGTTAAAACTCTGCTACCCCGCCTACAATATCAAATTGAATCCACGAATTGAAATAGAATTGGAAAGAAAAAAAGCCCGCTTCAACTACAATGGAAGTCAAATGGTAATGAATTTTAATTATAACTAAAGTTTGTCATCGGAATGCCTAAAAATATGACGTATAATGTAGTGCATTTTTTAAAACAGTTAAGCCATAACTGGTTTATTATATTAATCTGATATACCAGTCTTTCCCAACCAGTGTGTTTGATGTGTACACCTCCCAGCCTAATAACTTTCCCTCATTCCCTGACCAGCACATAATCTACTGCGAATCATCCCTAACTTTACTTTACAATCCCTGTTCGTACCCCCTTTGGAGATGGTACACCAGGCAGCCACTAACAGAAGATTAATGCAGTAATTTATCCAAACGTTTAGGCTCCGCAGTCCCAGAGTGTCAGGCTACTTTATTCCCAATAATTCGTTTGGTGCTACTGAGTAGTTTCTACTTCGAAAATAACCTTTCAAAATACACAGACCATAAAAACGAGACGTGACAAATGAAACACTACAATCGAGCAGACAGAGGTTACGAATCAAGCCATATTACACAATACAAATAAGTAAGACATGCACGTGTATGATACACGATATAGAAAATAAGCCAATCCAAATGAGACAAACAGCAAAGACAGTTCATAATATTCAGGTCATTTTAGATGACTTATTACGAATTGGATATTACATGGGCAAAGGGAATACATAGGATATGTTAAACAGTAACAATTGACGGCGAATTATAAAGTAAATAAACATGAGCATCCCCACGCTGAGAAACATGCAAGGGAAGCAATCTTGCGAGCAAGCTGTTATGAGTAGCAAAAACATGTTGCGTAAAGCAGACGTGTTACATAAGAAGTACCGATATAGATGTCTCTTCTCTTCCATCAGCTGTCAACAGGTGGTTGACAACGAGGCTGAATGAAATAGTTTCTTTGATTTCGGTCACTGGACACGACATTCGCTATGCCGTGAGGTATGGTGAATTGAATATTGGCTTGGCAACATTGATCTGTAATATTTAACGAATAAATAATCAATAAATAACCGTGATAGTGTTGATGTATTGAGCCTATCCTTTTTATTTAGATACAATTTTGGGGGGTTTTTTGGAAGCGGAAATTCCTTAGCCCACAAAAAAAGCATCATGGAGAAGGAAGTGAAGTGGCACTGCTGTGACTCTGGAACATCAAAGGCTGACAGAATTAGCCACCATTGTGATTGGCTGGCTGGTCTGCTATCTGGCATATGAAATACAACATTTTATACGAAATCAAGCGTTTAGGAAGTTTTACTTGATTCGGTTAGCCAGATCACTTGGCGCATGTGTGATTGGTGGAGGCGCACGGACAAGAGACGACTTTTCACCTGTGATGACACTCGACTAAGGGGCCGTCCAAATGACGTCACGCGATTTTGGACAATTTTTGACACCCCGCCCCCTTCGTCACGCGGCGTCACGCAAAGTCAGACCCCCCTCAAATATGACGTCACGAAGCTCTGCCCCCCCCCAAAAAAAAAGATGTAAAACATGCTTCAAACCGCTTTAAACTATTGTCATTGTAGTGCATTTTTAATGTGGCGCTGCACTCTGATGTTGTAGGAAAACACACTTATTAAAACGTATAATTAATTAAGTAGAAGGTGCTGCCTATATTTATTTAAAGTTGCGCATTTTGATGTGACGTCACATTTCTCAAACCCCTCCCCCCTCGTCAAACATCGTCACAAATGTCTGACCCCCCCCCCCAAGTGCATGACATAATTTATGGATGGCCCATAATATATTAGTACCGATTAACTAAATATGTATTTGTATGTACTGTATATGCTGTACATGAAACAAAAATTGGATTCATTGTTAGATTTATATCTAACTAGCGGTAAGTACCCGGTGGTGCCCGGGTGAAAAAGGCAGACACACACCTGGACTTACACACAGACATCGACTCACACACATAGAAACACATCGACTTACACGCACACACACAGGCATCGACTTTAGACACACACATATGTAGTTACACACACAAATGGACTCACACACACATATACTTACACACACATATCGACTCACACATACATACATATGTAGTGGACAAATAGGCGCATGAGGGTAAATGGTGAGATGGCGCGGGGGCAGGAGAGTATGGGTCATATTGGGACAAACATATGCGATGGTTGGGACAATGATGTCATGATTAGGCCAATTAAGCTATGGAGCCAGAGACGGCTGTGATTGGCTGGTGTTGTTGTCAGGGCTGAAGTGGCGTCTTAAAGTCTGGAGAAGTAACAGGTGCATGGGCACGCGGAGCGTCGTTGGGACGCGGGTTAATTAATTGGAGAGTAATGAGAGCAGGGACAAACTGGGGAGACGCGAGGAGAAAGGGGGGTTGGATTCGGGGGCTGGACGAAGCAGGACGTGGAGCAGAGCTGAAGAGAAGGCAGCCAGCAGTGAGAGAGGAAAGCAGGAGCTGAAGAGAGAAGCAGCAAGCAGTGGAGAGAGCACAGTGATAGCGGAGAGAGGAGAGCAGAGAGAAGCAGCCAGCAGTGGAGAGAGCACAGTGATAGCAGAGAGAGGAGAGTAGGGAGAAGCAGCCAGCAGTGGAGAGAGTGCAGTGATAGCGGAGAGTGGGGAGCAGAGAGAATCAGCCAGCAGTAGAGAGAGCACAGTGATAGCGGAGAGTGGAGAGCAGAGAAGAAGCAGCCAGCAGCGGAGAGAGCACAGTGATCGCGCAGAGCGGAGAGCAGAGACGAAGCAGCCAGCAGTGGAGAGAGCACAGTGATATCGGAGCTGACGGAGAAGTAGAGATTGGAGAGACAAAGGCGGCGAGCGAGTCGTGTGAAGCACGGCGAGCGAGCCATGGCAAGCAAAGGAACTGTGAAGTATTGAGGACATTTGGGGAACTGTAAATGAAGTGGTGTTGGAAGAAAAACAAAAGTTGTCCAAGTGAAATCAACCACTACATTTGGTGTCAGAGGTGACTACAAAACCACGCCGACATGTCGAAGAAATCGGCCAAGAGGAAGAACGTGCTGATGGACTCGTCCGACAACAGCAACGACTTGGACGTGATTCCCGTGTCTGGCCAAGTGGCTGTTACTCCTCCGGAGGACCTGGTCGAGCAAGTGTCTAGCGAGCGGGATGGTGGCTCAAGCAGGGCCGAGATCCCGGGGCCGACGGGTGACTGGAGAGTCCTCATGGCCCAGTGGGAGGCCAGGCTGGCGACATTGACGGAGGCATTTGACCGCTTTATGACGACGGAGCGGGTGCTATTGACGGTGTTAAGTTGTCCTGCAGCTGTTCCCACGGCATTGGAACACGCCGACGATGGACCCGCACCCTCCGGGGAACGGCCAGCTGAATCGGACGATGATGGAGCACCACCATCGAGAGCAGGACAGCGACTTCACGTTCAATGCTTTTAGGCCAAAGTTGGCAATTGGACGGCGTTTATGAGACGGTTCCGATCGGCATATCAATCACTAGTCCATCTATGTTCTGAAAAGAGGAGGGGGGAGACGAAAAATTAATGTATGATGTCTGAAAGCCACTGTAAACGTGAACAATCAATTAAGACCTGAAATTGTTAATCAAATCTTTCCAATGATTGCTAAGCCAGAATTCATCTTCTAGGTTGAAATTGTCTTTGTGCTTGTATATGTGGATAGCCTCATGAACGAATCTCTCATGGTAGCCAGATGGCTTACAAAGAACCTCTGTCTTGGAAAAGTCAATGTCATGTGAGCCTACTGAATTATAACAATGATCTGCCATGGCCGAGGTGTTGGTCCTACCGTGTTTATGGTCTGCTTTGTGTTCACGAATGCGGTCCGAGACATGGCGTTTGGTTTCTCCAATGTAACTACTACCACAGAGGCAACTTAGTTTCTAGACACCAGGGTACCGTATGTCCGGAATCACATCTTTTTACAGACGGAACCAGATCACGGATTTTATGTAATGTGTTGAAACGGACCTTGATCTTGTGTTTATTCAAGATTTTGGAGATCTTTTTTTGTGATCCCCGCAATGTAGGGTAAAGTGATGGTTTTGAAAGGCTCCTCAAGAGGGTCCTTCTTCATGGTTTGAGTGATAGCTTTGCGGATTGTATAGTCGGAGTAACCATTTGCCTTAAGAGCTTGGTGTACGTGCTTGAGTTCACTGCCTATGTCTTCCTGGTCGGATATGCATTGGGCTCTATGGTACAGAGTCTTGATGAGAGAATTCTTCTGTGATGGACGGTGGTGTGAATCGGGTTTCAGATAAGCAGAGTCACAGCAGTGCCACTTCACTTCCTTCTCCATGATGCTTTTTTTGTGGGCTAAGGCATTTCCGCTTCCAAAAAAAACCCAAAAAATACTATCTAAATAAAAATGATAGGCTCAATACATTAACACTATCACGGTTATTTATTGATTATTTATTCGTTAAATATTACCGATCAATGTTGCCAAGCCAATATTCAATTCACCATACCTCACGGCACAGCGAATGTCGTGTCCAGTGACCGAAATCAAAGGAACCATTTCATTCAGCCTCGTTGTAAACCACCTGTTGACAGCTGATGGAAGAGAAGAGACATCTATATCGGTACTTCTTACGTAACACGTCTGCTTTACGCAACATGTTTTTGCTACTCATAACAGCTTGCTAGCAAGATTGCTTTCCTTGCATGTTTCTCAGCGTGGGGATGCTCATGATTATTTACTTTATAATTCGCCCTCAATTGTTACTGTTTAACATATTCTACCTACTCCCTTTGCCCGTCTAATATCCAATTCGTAATAACTCATCTAAAATGCCCTGAATCTTATGAACTGTCTCTGCTGTTTGTCTCATTTGCATTGGCTAATTTTCTATATCGTGTATCTTACACGTGCATGTCTTACTTATTTGTATTGTGTAATATGGCTTGATTCGTAACCTCTGTCTGATCGATTGTAATGTTTCATTTGTCACGTCTCGTTTTCATGGTCTGTGTATTTTTAAAGGTTATTTTCGAAGTAGAAACTACTCAGTCGCACCAAACGAATTATTGGGAATAAAGTAGCCTGACACTCTGGGACTGTGGAGCCTAAACGTTTGTATAAATTACTGCATTAATCTTCTGTTAGTGGCTATCTGGTGTACCATCTCCAAAGGGGGTACGAACAGGGATTGTAAAGTAAAGTTAGGGATGATTCGCAGTAGATTATGTGCTGGTCAGGGAATGAGGACAAGATATTAGGCTGGGAGGTGTACACATCAAACACACTGGTTGGGAACGACTGGTATATCAGATTAATCTAATAAACCAGTTATGGCTTAACTGTTTCACTAAATGCACTACATTTTTCGTCATATTTATAGGGATTCTGATGACAAACTTTAGTCATAATTAAAATTTATTACCATTTGACTTCCATTGTAGTTGAAGCGGGATTTTTTTCTTTCCAATTCTATTTCAATTCGCGGATTCAATTTGATACTGTAGGCGGGGTGGCAGAGTTTTAACACTTGTGCCTCACAGTTTAGACGTCCTTTGTTCGATTTCTGAGCAGCTCCTGGATGGGTTTCCTATGGGTTCTCTGCTTTTCTTCTTTCACAATTTATTTGTAAATGTTTCTGGTGTGGCCGAACATTCCAATGTTGAAAATGTATCTGCAAAATTACTCAATTGAGATTACACAGAGCAGCTAAATCGCCCCCTACTGTGAAACTTAGAGAGGCCCTTTCGAAAATGTATCTTGAGAGTCAGTAAGGATTTTCTGGGTACAACAACAGAATATGAATACGCGAAATCCTTACCCAACGAGGAGTTATAGAACGCTTGTTTCAGCCCAACACACGTTAACTAATAAGGTCTCTTGGGAGGAGCACGAGGGTTATGTTTTGGCTATACTTGTTTTAACGCTGCTTAAGATGATCATTTTTGCAACTAAAAGTAGTGCCTTGAGAGTGTTGCTCGTTTTGGAACAAATTAATCTGTATTGAAATCGCTCGAATTAGCAGAGACAGAATGCTCGTTAAGTGAGATACTCCTGTATAGATGTACAAATTGCACAAGAACATACATTCCTGCCAATTTTTTGACACCAAATGCACGCCTGGGGCAAAACAGAAAAATGACAAAAACAACATCAAGCGTCCAAGAAAACACCATGACAAGTACAAGAGTTATACACCAAAACAACAACAACAGTCCCAGACAACTCCAAGACAACAGCAACAACAGTCCCTCACCAAGACAACAACAACAATCTAGATCTTTCCCGGATATGTACAACAACAGTCCCAGAACACACCAAAATAATCATGTCCCTCAATTGAATTTTACATCGACATTAAAATATTGCTACACGGTAGCAAATGTGGCTGGTGTATCTGGCACTACTAACTTTCTGCTTCAGAATATTTTTTTAATGGAAGGATTACGATGTTTGGCACGGAAACAAGGTTCCATAATGTTAGAAGGACCTTGTTTGATAATACACCACTCATTGATTCACTCCACCTCATCATCATGAAAAAGAAAGAGAGGTTCAAGTTTGAAAAACATATCAATGTATGATAGATTAAATATTCATAATTTCTGGAAATATGCCAAACTATATTTACATAAACTATTCTGACGTGAGTGATGCGAAGCGATCTATAATTTAGGCTGTAGCTGGATCACGTGGCCTGTGCAACAGTAGTATAAATGACAGTGTTCTGGTGATAGAAAATCATGCTCTGGGAAGAGAACCTTAAGGTGAGTATGTGGGTTACTCCTGACTGGTCTCGTTCTTAAAAATTCAGGTGGTGTGTGTGTTGGACAGGTGACTCCCAGGTAAGTCCTTCTGAGCTGGCACCCCTTGAGAACCTGCCTGTTTGGTGTGATGTTGGCAAAACAAGATGCTATCGGATTTCTGTGTTTATTTTCACTACAAATCCGTTCTGTAAGGTACTGTCACAAATCAGTGAAAAAAAAAAACGTATAACAGCATCAGCAGCAAGCAACTCCTAAAAATATAAAGATGTGAATTCAATTGACAATCATACAACGTTGGTTTAAATGTTCAAGAAAAAAACTTTACATACAAATGCATTGATGACGTTTGTCTGTGTAAAAGTGACGTCGATTGTGCAATACTCGTGCCTCCCCTCTACCTTTGCTCTCTTCCTGTCTCTCTCTCTCTCTCTTTGATATCCACACTGCATCACATGAAGAAGAAGAAGAAGAAAAACACGACTCTTGATGTCCTGGGTCAATCGTCCACCCTTTATTTATCCAATGCATGTTTTTTTGTAAGAGTCCAGAACATGGCCATCACAGAGGGCGATACCAATTACGAACGTGTGTCGAACCCGGTGCAATAAATCCTTAAATGGGGACCCCTTGGGCTCGCTGACCTACGACAGAGGCAACGATCAGGAGCAGCAGATTAACTGGGAAGGGGAAGAAGAAGGACAAGGGGGAGGAAGGGGAATAATTTATCCAAACTTGACAGGAAACAAAGTAACATAAGCGTGATGTCTGGGCTTATCCTTCTTATTTTCCCCAAAGAGCAATGGTGACTATTGCAATGTTTCAGTGTCTGGAGTTCATCCCCTTGCCCCGCTCCCTACTTTTCTGGTTATTCACGCAGGGTCAATAAAATGGGGACCACATTGCCTCTTACTCTTATTATATCCCTGGTAGATCCTGGTTAAGGAGCTGATTCCCGCCAAGGCACGGATAGTTCTGTGCCAGAGTCCCCAAGAGGGGGTTCTTGTTTCCAATTTGCTAGTATTGTCTTTCTTGCTACAATATAGCCGGTTTTCAGTAAGGCATATTAGCGTACCGATAGCCCTTTTGTTTTCAAGCCCCGCAAAGTTTAGTCCACTGAGGGGCTCAGCTCTGTGCCAAGTTCCGATTAGAATAATCCGTTAAATTCTCGTAAAATTCTAAAATATCTGGGCACGTCCAGAAGGCATTCAGTTACATCTGTACCGTGCATTGTGGTATTTAGGGCAATTAGGAGAGGAATGTGTGAATTTGAACTAAATTATGTTTAGAGGAAGGGACCTGCGGCCTGCTGTCTGAGCCCAACATATTTGAGTCCATTTCTGGTGAGGAATGTCCTGTCCCAGCAGCCTTTCCCCCTCAGCTTTCTAGTTTTGGCTCTAACCCGGTCTCAATCTCCTGCACAAACTTTTCATTTCCTTTTTCCACCAGACCATCCAAGATTGGGTGAGTGATGTGGTAAAAGTTTTTGTTTGTAGCTTTGGATGGTGTCCCTGATATTTTGGTAACCCTAATTGGAAGGTCCCCCACCCTTTCCAAGCCTATCTCTCTCCAGCCAGGCCAGTTAGCCCTTGTGCATCCTATTGTTAGTGATTGGTTGCCCCACAGAGGCGATTGTCTACATATGAAGGAGTGGAATGAGATTCACCTGTGGTTGCATTTCCACAATGTGTTTAAGGAGTGGAATGAGATTCACCTGTGGTTGCATTTCCCCAATGTGTTAGAAACCGTGAATAATGGTTTCAGGACCCGCGATCTATATTTGATAGGAGCTTAGGTAACCGCAGCAAACAACCAGCAGCTCACCGAGCCTTCTCCCAGTTTTTCCATGTCCTTTACTTTTTCTTGTTGATCTATTGAATAAAGTTCTGAAAGCGATTGTTTTGTTCTATTTTAGGAAATCTGCAAAGGGTCAGGCCCCGATATCTCCTAAGTAACGTAAGGGAATAAAAATCTATTTGCGCTATTTTGTGATTCCATATGGATGAGGCTATGCTTGAATCAAACATCTTAAAGAAAGCTTTTGAATACAGGAGGGGCTATTCGTAGATGTACTGTATAGGTAACCGTGTACAGTACTGTTCACTGCAGGAAGTTAAAATCGTGAGCGGCTGAACCTCACTGTCTATCCACTAGAATCTAGGAACACCACGTGGCCTGGGATACCACGATGGGCAACTTGGGCAATAAGATGGGGACAAGATGGCGCATTGTGTACTTTCATGGCAGCATAATCGCGAGCAGTAAATTTACCATGCATACAGGAATCTCTAGATCAACTGCGAATGGTCGAGCCACAGGGGCACAATCGGCGAACAGTACCTCAATAAATTTGGCCCAAAACAGTAAAACCTCGAGGGAAGGATTTGCTGAACTGTGTTGTGTCAACTTTTATTTCAGAGAAGCTGTATTTCTCTTGCAGACAAGGCTCTCTTAACCTCAAACAGTTATTCTTGTAAATTATCTAACCTTGTCACTGTCTGCTCTTCTTTCATTGTCTTTAGCTGTAAGTTAGCCATTACGAGTTAATAATCTGATCCAATGTGTGTTTTTTTAGAATTTCCCAACATGATGATGTACTGCTTTTTCACCGTTTTTTCGCAATAGTGATATTTGTTATTGAATTGTCGATAACATCTGAGTCGACATGCAAATTTAGAAGTGCATAACTATTACAGAGGTGTCAATAAAATGTGGTTTTGAAAGTCAAACTGTGAATATCACGATGTTTTAAATTCCTTTCATAATTTAAACAAATCTGTATCTTGTAATGTGCAGGAAGAAAGGAGAAAATGCCTTATGCATTGGCCTTACACACCTGTGGAGGACAAGGAGGAACAGCCTTCAGTTTTGATGGGAGGAGAAATGGAGCAACGCTGGAAAAAATCTGGGTATGGGTTGGAGGGTGGCAGATCAAGTGCGTGAAGGCCTGGCTGAGGGACGGAAGGACTGCACAGTACGGCAGTCCCTCGGGATCTCACAAAGAGTTTGTGTTCCAGCCCGGGGAGCTGTTTTCGTCCCTCTCACTGTGGGGGAATGGGGCTGGCTCACGCCTGGGCGCCTTCAAGTTCAGGACAACCAAAGGCAGGGAATTCTTCGTGAAGATGACAGACTGGGGCCTAAAGACCGAGTACCCAGTCGACATCCGCTCTGGAATCTGCCTTGGAATTATGGGCAAAGGCGGTTCAGACATCGACAGCATGGGCTTCCTCTTCATCAATTCGGTTAAAAGTTCAGAATTGATCAACGTGACATACCCTACACTGCACAGGGAGCTTCCAAAAGTCCAGATGGAAGAGATCAAATCACTCAGTTACAAGAATACTGGTTCTGTCCCCCAAACCTATAAAATTGAAACCTCCAAGACCGTGACCAAAACCTCCTCCTGGTCGATCACAAACAGTCTGGAGGCAACCGTGAGTCTCACCGTCTCAGCCGGCGTTCCGGATGTCGTGGATGTTGAAGCTGGCTTTAGTTTTACCGTTAGCACCGAGAGTACGCACGCCGTGGAGAATTCAGAATCGAAAACCGAGCTCCTCTCATTCAACGTCACGGTTCCTCCACGCAAGACCACTGCGATCGACATCAATATCGGTCGCGCGGAAATCGACCTCCCGTACAAGGGTACGGTGCGCATCTCCTTATTGAACGGTGCCACCTACGACATCCCAATGGAGGGTGTCTACAAGGGCCTCGCCTACACCAAGGCGACTGTAGTAACAAAGGAAAAGTGAAACGGCACCGGAAAAGCACGCACGTGCTGCGCTTTACTAACTGCATGCTGCATTCAACGCTGCCTATCTTTATTTAATAGTTTATTGAACCCTGTGGTATAAAATATGATGCAATACATATGCCATTTGGGAGATTTCAGTTGGTGCAATTAAGGAACCTTTGAATCGGTGAAAAAATAATTAACACGGAGATGCAGTTATTTCAACGAATTTTTCTCGCACATACCGTACATAATTGAGTCTGTTCGCTCAGAAATCACAATGGAATGATCATAATCTGTCTTTATCCCGGAGGAATCCGACGATAAATTAATCTCTTTTTTACAGATGTCCAGTAGGGGCGAGTCAGCAAGTTACAACAACAAACAATACAAAACACGATAGGAGTAAAAAGTAGATCAATGGTAAGCCAGTAGCTTAAACTTATATAAAGAAATACGAATAAATAAAGTATATAAGTACAAATAGCATAAGTACATTCCTGCCGATTTTTCAACACTAAATGCAAACTTGGGCAAGGCAACAAAACGACGACAAAAACAGTTCCAGATCAAACCAACACAGGAGAGGGTATCTTCATAATATTTGATTTTACAATCTAACTATCATTTCACAGATAAGAAATCATTTTGAACGTTACTTTTGCCATTTACTTACGTGAGAATGAGCCCGAACTAGCAAAAGCAAATGGAAAAACAACTTCCTGCAGTGGTTTGGGCAATGTAACAAGACAATACACACTGGCATAGGCAACGCTGATCGGTAGAGTGCAAATCTGGAGGGGTTCAAAACATCAAAGTACAAGTTGGATGACCGACATAAATGACTGGAAGGAGGTAAAAGAGGTGAAGCTTTATGGGCTTCAGAAATGAGAAGCTGAAGAGTGAAAACTCACACGAAGCACACAGCTAAGGACATTCTCCACGGCAAAATCATACAACCATATATCTTGACAATACAGTTTCTGCATGCTGCCACGAACAGAATAATCGATGGACTTGACCAACATTTCTACTAAAATTATAGAGAGAAGACATCCACGTGTGAATGATACCAAACAAAACGATGACGGAAAGATAAAGATTCCTCAAACAATCAACCAATCTTCATTTGTGTTGGGACACCTATTTTCAAAAACGCTCATATTTGTTTTCCATTTCACACTACTATGAATATACAAATAATGATAACTGGCCTCGAATTACCAACAATTTCTCCAAAGGTGACACCAGAAAATTAAAGAACTTCTCTTGCAGTGCTATCATTTCCATCAGCACCACCATCTGGATTAATGTATTTAGATTACAATTGCATGCTCTTTAATTATAGGGAATTGCATGCAACTACTCAGTTGCATGTTCTGCAATGCTTTGGGCTTGTGATGCAAAATAAAATATCTTAAAAAAAATCATTGGATTGTGTTTGCATTCAGTATCATCATTATCACATCCACAACCCCTTTGAGCCAGCATCACTGAAAACCTTTGTTCAAATCCAGGCATTCGCCTGTAATGAAACTGCACAGTCAAGTGTGGTGAGTTGATGGTCTCAACCCGGTCACGAATGACTGCACGAAGATAACCCCTTCCATCACAGTTATCAAAACGTAAGCTAGTATGTGTGCAGATAACGCGTAGCAGAAGTGAGATCTTGGTTTTTAGATATAACTTCAATCGCGCATGATAAACCTATATTCTCGATTCTCGCAAGAGAGATATGGCCACATCGCTCAGAGGTCTGAGTGCTGACATAATTTCGAATCCAGAACCTTAGCAGTGCCAGCTCATCAATCAAAAATCCAAATGTGTGTGTTAGTCCATGTGTGTGTTAGTCCATATGTGTGTGTAAGTTCATATGTGTGTATGTAAGTCAATGTGTTTGTGTTTGAGTCGAGTTGTGTGTGTGTTTGAGTCCATATGTGTACGTTTAGGTCCATACGTGTGTTTAAGTCCATGTGTGTGTCTGTCTTTTTCGAACGGACAACATCCGATGTGTGTGTGTGTACGTCGAAGTGTTTGTGTGTGTCAGTCCAAGTGTGCGTGTCAGTCCATTTGTGTGCGTATCAGTCACTCTATGTGTGTGTTAGTCCATGTTTGTGTGCTAGTCGATGTGTGTGCATGGCACCATCTGAGTGTGTAAGTTAACGTGCGTTTGTGTGTCTATGTTTGTCAGTCGATGTGTGTGTGTGTACGTCGCTGTGTATGTGTGTTGTCAGTCCATATGTGTGTTGTAGTCCACATGTGTGTGTAAATCCATACATGTGTGTGTGTCTGTAGCTCCATGTGTGCGTGTGAGTCTATGTGTCTGTTTTATTGACCTGGTCAAGGCCTATGATACTATCAGTAGGCCAGGCCTTTGGTGTTCTTCATGATTTCGGAGTCCCTCCCCCTTTGCTCACGATACTTAAGGACCGTTATGATATTGAGCGGCCCCGCGTCAAACTACAGGCCGTCAGTCACAGCCATTCCCTCTACACCTTGGGGTGTGACAGGGATGTCCTCTGGCTCCCACATTATTTAACATATCTTTTGACCACGTAGTTGGTGAAGCCTTCAATGGCTGTACCGGAGGAATTACCATGTGATACAGATACAATGGGAGGCTGATCGATGCCCGGGTGCAGTCAAGGGATGGCTCCCTATTTCTCAACCATGTTATGTATGCCGATGCTCTGGTGATTGCTACTCACTCAGAGGAGGAGTTGGAGTCGCTGCTGCTGAACCTGGAGCGTGCCACTAAGAGGTTGGGCCTTACCATCAGCCCTACCAAAACTAAGCACCTGCCTGGGTATTTTGTACCATCGGACAATCCACCGCCACAACTCACAATTGGTGATGCGGCAGTTGTGCAGAGATTGCAGAGATTCCCATACCTGCCCAGTGTACTCATGACCAGCTCCGGTTAAACAGCAGAGGTCCCACTCCAAATCAGTCGAGCGCCATTATATTTTCATCGGATGCGTTATGCTGTGTGGAAGGTACCTGGTCTCTCGCTCCGCATGAAGCTCCAGGTCTTCTCGGCCACGGTAATTCCATCCCTTCTCTACGCTTGCGACACGTGCACCCCCTTAATGGAACATCTTCGCCGGTTCGAAACATTTAGGCTGACCTGCTCACGATCCATCCTGGGTTTAACCGTGTGTGTGTGCATCTAAGTCGATGTTTTCTATGTGTGTGGGTCGATGTCCGTGTGTAAGTCCATGTGTTTGTCTGCCTTTGTCGCCCGGGCAACGCCGGGTACTTACCACAAGTAGTTATATGAACACGTAAAAAAATAATTGAACATTTTACGTATAAAAATATAAATACAGTAAAACCTTGAATTGCGAGAAACTTGGTCTTGGTCTGCGAGTGTTTTGCAAGACGAGCAAAATATTTAAATAAATATTAATTTGATAAACGAACGAGGTCTTGCAATACGAGTAGTACGTATACGCTTTGTCTAACGAGCGTCACATGATCACAACTGATATACGAGTGCCTTGATATACGAGTGCTTTGGATTACAAACACGTTTCCGGAACAGATTATGCTCGCAATCCAAGGTTTTACTGTATACGTGTGCATACATTTAAAAATTAACGTGTCGTTGTGCGATGACCAGCGGTGTGGTAGTGGTAGACACGCCGTGGTGCTGGTGCGATAACAGCGGTGTTGTAGTGGTAGCAGCGAGACGGTGCCACGTGACGCACCGTGGTGCTGGTTGCGATGACAGAGGTGTGGTAGTGGTAGTAGCTAGGCGGTGCCACGTGATGCACCGTGGTGCTGGTGCGAGTGAGAGAGCGGGGCGAGCGGTAGGGGAAATCGACTCGTAGACCTCCGAGGGATAGGTTAGCGTCCACTGACCGTACCATCACAGGTAAATAAAATTCGCAAGTGGGGGGAAAAACAACTGTGTTGCGTGGTCTTTTGGGAGCGTGAAGTGGAGGGCAGTGTGCGCTGGGTGTCTACGTGTATGCGCGGCTGTGCACCTCGAGACGAAGCGGGTGGTGTTTACGTGCCCGCACGATTGCCCACCATAGTGCTTAGCGATCGCGTACCTGGGTGGCGGTGCCGCGGTCACGCACCCGCACACGGGTCTGGTCGCGAGATAGCGAGTTAGAGCGCCGAGCGTGCGCGTATTCGCGCGACTGTTTGAGCGGGACCTTTAACTCAGAGCCAAGCGAGCGTCCCCAATCAGCGGCGCGCGCACGGCAGAAACCCCGCCCGTCCCCCGGCTCCAACCCCGTGTGCGATTGGTCTGTTTACGGGCAGAGGGTAGGGGCGTGTTTGTTATTGTCGGCACACGTTGAGCGCGGGTGGGAGGGAGACACGCGCCGCGCCTGTTTGTTTACGGGCGGGACGGAGATTTACTGGTGAGCGCGCTTACAGCCCCACCCCGCCTTTGCACAGTGTAACGCATCGCAAGCGCGGAGCGTACGAGCCGCTAATTAAACTATGCAAACGCGGTCTACATCCCAGGCAGAGGTACAGGGGGGCGAGACGTTAGGGGTCGTTAGTCTAGACCTGACGGAGCAGCCGGGGGGTAGCGGTGTGAGTGGAACAGGGGAGTCGGTGAGCAGCGGCCCCGACAATTCAGTGATGGCGGGGGACGGTAGCCCCCACACTACACAGAGACACACAGAAGTGTATATATAGTGTACAGTACTACACAGAGACACACAGAAGTGTATATATAGTGTACAGTACTACACAAACAGAAGTGTATATAGTGTACAGTACTACACAGAGACACACAGAAGTCTATATATAGTGTACAGTACTACACAGAGACACACAGAAGTATATATAGTGTGCAGTACTACACAGAGACACACAGAATCGTGCACAGTGGTATACAGACAGGACACAGAGGGCTTCACACAAGCGGTGAGTAAGAGAGAGAGAGGTCGTAGGGCCCCGTGTGTGCTGTGTCTGAACCGGTCCCGGGCCTCCCCTAGGTCGACTCAGCCTCAAATTAGTACCTGGCGCAGCGTGTAAACATCGCCAGCACCGGGGAGACAAAGGCGGCCGGGCGTGGGGCTGTCCACACACAGCCCTCACCGTGTACCGTTCCGGTCTTAATAGGCGCTCGCTAACAGCACTTGCCCCTTCCGCCCGTGGAGGCTACGCGGGGGATCTTTGCCTTAATAGGCGCTCGCTAACAGCACTTGCCCCTGCCGCCTGTGGAGGCTACGTGGGGGATCTTTGTCTGCGGTGTGCAGCTGAGCGCTGCCGTTTAGTGGCCACTCCTCTCACATCCACACACGCAATGCCACTCGCTTTGTTCCTTGTGTAGTGCCGTGAATTCACTCGGACGACAACCGTCTCTTTTTCCGCCGTCACTTTTATTCCATCGTTCCGTACACACGGTAATTCTCTTCGCGCTCCGCCAACTCGGACACTCCGATTTACTTCAGCATCGTCAATGCATCCCCTTCCACACACAGTGTTTCTTCGCCTATCTCTTCACACACAGTGTCGTCCCTTCCACACACAGTGGTTCGTCTTCTATCTCCTCAAACACAGTGTTGCCGCTATCTCTTCACACGCAGTGACTTCCCTTCCACACACAGTGGTTCGTCTTCTATCTCCTCACACACACACAATATCACCGTTATCTCTTCACACGCAGTGACTTCCCTTCCACACACTGTGATTCTTCTTCTATCTATTCACACACAGCATCCTGTCTGTCTATTCACACACAGTGACTTTATCTCCGCTAACGCTAACTATCCCTATCGCTATTTACTGTCTTTGGGGTTCGGCTCTCTATCTATTCTTCCCTAACATTGCCAGCTGTCCTCTTCGCATCTCTCCACCTCTCGCCAACAACTGCCCAGTAACAACTCTCTCTCCGTTCAAATCACCTCGCGTTTGATCCCCTTTCGCATTAGCCTTAATTAATTGCCACGTGGCTCGCTGGCCGTTTTCCGCCAGCTCGTACCTGTCCCCTCCATCAGACATCGAGACGCCACCACTTAATGCTAACAGCCTCTCGACCAATCACAGCCCCCGTGCCACGACTCCCTTAATTACTTTGGGTTGTTTACGCCACCCGTGACTCGACCACCTGTTCGACCTCATGTGACCCGTTCTAATTGTCTGTCTGTATGTACTGTATGTGGCCAATTCCTATGCGTATTGTTTACTCCACTACATCACCCCCCCCCCCCCCCCGTGATGAAAGAACCTAGCCGTCCCCGGCTACGACATACTCGAATTGGAGTAGTGGAGTGAAGCGGACGGAACGATGACAACATATATACATAACGCATTTGCAATACACAACCATTTTGTACAATCACACAATGACACGCACACAACACCTTTATACAGAATTCCCAACCCCCAAAGTCAATGTATTGTATTCCTCCTGGAATGGGTTCCCGCTGCCGGTCAATCTCCGCTGCACGGGATACCCTGCGGTAAGGGAGGGCCTCGCTCATCTTGCCAATGAACCCTGCGCCCATCCCTGTCCCAGCGACACTCAGCTGGCGGGGCTGTCCGTCGTTCACGGTCGGGGCGGCCATTGGTCCGGATCTGTGGCCGTTCAATCGGCGTCCGGTCGGTAACCCTGCCCAAAAAGAGCGATCCTGCAGGCACACGGGGGGCAGATCTCTGGGACACGCGCACTTGTGACCTCCCCACAGGTTCGTCGGACACATCCAATACAGGCCGCTCTCGGATGGGGGATGACGCATCATACAGTAACACAAATTTCTTCAGGCGCGACGGGTGAACAATCCATGTCCGACGACCGAATTTTATTCGCACACTCTGATCCCGTAAAACCTCCACAATATCAACGGGCCCCTGCCAGGGGCGGTGAAATTTCGGGGACGTTCCCACCGGCACCATGGGGCAGTGCAACCAGGCTTTGTCTCCAACACTCCACGGCTCTCATGGCCTCTGCCTGCTGAACAATCTTTCGTTAGCGGCTTGTCGTCTTGCCGTATTTTGCAATGCAGCCTCTGGGGCTTCCCGTAGTCGATCCAAAGCCACCTGCATCGGAGCAGGCACCGTCGTAGATTTCTCCCGTTTTCGAATCCCCAATTTTACAATAGCCGGCTCTTCCAGTTCCCGTCCATTCATCAGAAAAAATGGCGAGTACCCCATTGAGGTATGCGGGGCCAATCTATACGCGGCCAGCGTCGCTGCAACATGCAGATCCCAATCATCTTGAGTGGTGTTTACTTGGTGACAAAGCATGGACGTCAGCATGCTATGCAGCCGCTCGATCATCCAGTCAGTCTGCGGGTGGTACGGGGACGTCCGGATCTTTTTGGTCCCCAGTGAGTCACACACGTCCTTAATCAATTTCGATGAAAAATTTCTGCCTTGGTCATTAAGCAATTGTTACGGGGCCCCCTTATCTAATACGTATCCTTTCAAGAAAGCCTCAGCGATCGACGTCGCTGACTGGTCTACTAGTGGCCATGCCATCGGCCAATGAGTTAAGTATTCCACCCCGACGAGCAAATATCTGTGCCCTCGGGGGGTGACGGGGAATGGACCCAAAATATCTAGTGCCGCAATTTCGTTCACTCTCGAAACTTGAATCGATTGCAAAGTGACACGATATGGCCGTGCCGGCGCTTTCCTCCGTGTACGTTCCTGGCATGTTTTTACATGCCGTTTCACATGGTTAAACATTCCCGCCCAGTAAAATTCACTTCCCACCATCAACGCGGTCTTCTTCTCCCCCAGATGCATCAATTTATCATGTATCTCGTTAATCAGTTTCCCCCGCAACACCTTCGGGACAACAATACAACATTTTTGTGCTTCCACATCCTAGCGAACATGCAACCCCTTGAACGAGAGGCACGCAGCCTCATCCTGGTCAGCGAGGAATCTTCCACCTGCAGTTGCTTCCACTGCTTCAATGACAACCCCAACAGTCCAATTTCTGCTCTAGGGATTATCCCTGGCACCCCCGAACCCGCTGCAGCGACCGTTTGCGGAACCTCCTGCAGCGGCGGGCTGCAACGCAGCGAGCCCTCTGTGCACCGACACGTCTCAGCCGGTTGCGGCAACCTCGACAAAGCATCCGCGTTTACATGGTGCGTTCCTTTCCTATGCTCGATCGTGAAAGAGTACTCCTGGAGGGTCTCAATCCGGCGAGCCATTTGCCCCGACGGCTGATCCACGCGCAGCGAGTACTGTAGCGCCGCGTGATCAGTGCGGATCAAAAATTTCCTGCCGTATAGATACGGTCGGTACTGGCGCACAAAATGGACAATCGCCAATAATTCCCTACGCGTCACACAGTATTTTTGCTCCGCCAGCGATAACACCCGGCTGCCATATGCCACCACTCTCTCGACGCCATCAACCATTTGTGACAAAACCGCGCCTATGCCCGTATCACAGGCATCCGTGTCAAGTATAAATCGCTTCGTAAATTCCGGGTATCCCAACGGCGGTGCGTCCGCCAGTGCGGCCCGCAACGCTTCAAACGATGTTTGTTCAGCAATCCCCCATTTAAACTTCACACCTTTCCCGGTCACCGTATGCAATGGTCGAGCAATCGTGGCAAAATCCTTAATGAACCGCCGATAATACGACGCAAAGCCCACAAAGCTACGCACTTCCCCTGCTGTTTTCGGCACTGGCCATGTACGCACATAACTTGTCTTTTCCGGATCAGTGGCCACTCCTGACGCGCTAACGACGTGCCCCAAATACTTCACCGATGTTCTTATCAATTGGCACTTCTGTGGTTTAAATTTCAATCCAGCGCGCCGCACTCTGCCAAAAACGGCGCGCAGCCGTTGCAAATGTTCATTGAAATTCCTACTGAAAACAATCACATCATCTAAATATATCAAGCATGACTCCCACTGCAGGCCCGACAACACGAGTTCCATTAATCGCTGGAAGGTCGCCGGCGCTGAGTGGAGTCCCATCGGGAGCACGTTAAATTGATACAATCCTTGTGGTGTCCGAAATGCCGTTTTAGGTCTTGACTCCTTATCCAGGGGCATTTGCCAAAAGCCGGACAACAAATCTAGGGTCGAAAAGATTCTGGCACCGGACAGGGCGTCCAGTGAATCATCAATTTGTGGAAGCGGGTACGCTTTCGCCACCGAAACTTTATTCAATTTCCGATAGTTAACACAAAATCGCATGGTTCCATCACGTTTTTTAACGAGGGCAATAGGGGCTCCCCACGGGCTGGACGATGGGGCGATAATATCCTGCTCTAGCATTTCATCAACAGATCGCCGAATACATTCTTTCTCAAGAGGACCTACATGATGCGAATTTAGCCTGATCGGGGGTGCGTTCCCCGTGTCAATACGATGCTGCAACAACGTCGTTCGACCCACGTCGTATTTCCCTGAACTGAACACATCCTTAAATTTCACTAGCAATGCATGCAAACTCGACCGTTGCACAGGCGATAACTCTGTGTTAAACTAACTCTGGGTTTTGTTTGTAAAGATCCCTTAACCATTCCGGATCATCCTCCTCCCTTGATAACATTTCATCCTGTCCCGTAGCAAAACGTGTTTTTGTTTCTGGACCCGGCGCACCCGTTGCGTGCGCCAACGTAGTGCCCCCTTGAATAACAACCTCTTCGTGCCCCGCGTTTACAATTTGAATGAAGGGATCACAATAAGTTGGTATTTTGGTCAAAACTCCTACCATGGTGGGCATTCTCGACACAGCATTTGAGGGTGTCAACAGCACTCCCTCCTGTAGCTCATCCCAAGGCAATTCCTTCTTTAACCGTAGCGGTACCAATATTTGCGATACAGGCGGGACGCGCACGGTGCAGCTCACCACGGCCTGCACCACAGCGTTCTCCACCGCAAATTTCGAAGGCATCCCCATAAATTTCATACATCTCCCCGACGGTAATTTCAAACAACCTTTTTACACTGAAATCTTAATTGGCATCTTTTGCAAAAAATCCGTGCCCAACAAACACGGTACCACCAAGGCCGTTGAAACCAAAACACTTCCTGTCATAATAACCTCCCCAATTTGAATTGTCGCAACTACACAGCCCATAATGCCCAAACTACCCCCGTTTGCCGCTACACATGGCCCTTCCACTGGCGCTAACGATCCAGGTGACGTCGGCAGCGACCGAAAAGTTTGCAACGAAATGAGAGTTGCTGACGCCCCGGTATCTACAATAACCCGTACCATAACACCGATCCCGGCGCGGCCCCCAACACACGATGTACCAACGCGCCCCACATATCCCGGCCATGCGTACTATCCAAACCTGATGAATACAGTTGAGATGACGCGGATGAGTGATGTGGATAGGGCGGCCGTGTATTGATTGCATCTCGACTCACCCGGGATCCTTGGTCTTGGGGGAACCGCCCGCTGTAGATGTTCGGCGCCCACGGAGGACCACCTCTTCGTCTCCAGCAGTCGCGGGCGAGATGACCCCTCCGCCCACACTCGTAGCATGTCCGATGCACGCCGTCTCCATATACCCCGGGACGACGCCGTCGTTCTCCGGTCGACACCCCGGCCGCCGCTGCCATCGGCGGCGTCTCGTCCACCACCACCGCAACCGTGCTCGCAGCCTCGGCAGGGGTCGTCAGCGACGGCTGCGCTACCGCCGCTGCTGGTTCGTCTCGTATATCAAGGTTGACTTGTATGTTCCTGGCGATCAGCAACGATGACACGTCGTCGTCATCATCCTTGTCCGGGAGCGACAAGACGACTTTCAGTTCCTTCGCCAGCTGTAACATCTTCTCTTGTAGCAGGGAGTCCCAGCCCTCCTCGTCCATCGCCGGGTACGCAACCTGGGCGAGGGCCAGCAAGGCGCTGCGGAATGCCAGGGGGGACTCCGTGGCCTCCTGTTTCCTCTGTTGAAATCGACGTTTGGCGACCGACCGCGGCTCGTAGACCTTCCTCATTGCCGCAATAGCACCGTCCAATGTTTTTCTGACAGCGGCAGGGAGTCCGTTAAAAGTCGCCAAGGAGTCATCATCCAATGCCGTCGGCAGTGCTCGTAACGCGGCACTCTCCGTCCAATTCAGGGACTCGGAAGTCACACGGAATCTTCGTATGAATGCCGTCCAATCTTAGCCTCAAATCGTTGTACATGTAGCCGTCGTGGCGGTCCCTCCGACTGGTCATCTTCGTCGTCAGAATCTTCCAACCGCACCGGCTGAGCGGCAACCTCCGGCGGTGGACCCGGTACGGGTAGTTGAATGCGGTTCTCCGTCAAGAAGTTCTGGAATTCCTCCGACAACATCTCCATCCTGGCCTCCAACTGGGTCATGAGGACTCGCCAATCCTCTGGCGATCCCGGGCCTTCAGCACCACCCGAACCGCTGTCACCGTCCTGAGTACTGCCGGCCATCTAGCCGGGCTGCAAATCGTCGTTGTCGCTGTCGCCGCCCGAGTCCACTGGCACATTTATTTTCTTTGCCGCTTTCCTTGACATTGTGGCGTGTTTCGTACTTTTTCTGACACCAAATGTAGTGCCGTGAATTCACTCGGACGACAACTGTCTCTTTTTCCGCCGTAACTTTTATGCCATCGTTCCGTACACACAGTAATTATCTTCGCGCTCCACCAACTCGGACACTCCGATTTACTTCAGCATCGTCCGTGCATCCCCTTCCACACACAGTGTTTCTTCCTCAATCTCTTCACACGCAATGACTTCCCTTCCACACACAGTGGTTCTTCTTCTATCTATTCACACACAGTATCCTGTCTGTCTATTCACACACAGTGACTCCAACTATCTATTCACACGCAGTGACTCTATCTATCTCCACTAACACTAACTCTCCCTATCGCTATTTACTGTCTTTGGGGTTCGGCTCTCTATCTATTCTTCCCTAACATTGCCAGCTGTCCTCTTCGCATCTCTCCACCTCTCGCCAACAACTGTTCCTTACTTGTGTAGTGCCGTGAATTCACTCGGACGACAACCGTCTCTTTTTCCGCCGTCACTTTTATTCCATCGTTCCGTACACACAGTAATTCTCTTCGCGGTCCGCCAACTCGGACACTCCGATTTACTTCAGCATCGTCAATGCATCCCCTTCCACACACAGTGTTTCTTCCTCTATCTCTTCACACACAGTGTCGTCCCTTCCACACACAGTGGTTCGTCTTCTATCTCCTCAAACACAGTGTTGCCGCTATCTCTTCACACGCAGTGACTTCCCTTCCACACACAGTGGTTCGTCTTCTATCTCCTCACACACACACAGTATCACCGTTATCTCTTCACACGCAGTGACTTCCCTTCCACACACTGTGATTCTTCTTCTATCTATTCACACACAGCATCCTGTCTGTCTATTCACACACAGTGACTTTATCTCCGCTAACGCTAACTATCCCTATCGCTATTTACTGTCTTTGGGGTTCGGCTCTCTATCTATTCTTCCCTAACATTGCCAGCTGTCCTCTTCGCATCTCTCCACCTCTCGCCAACAACTGCCCAGTAACAACTCTCTCTCCATTCAAATCACCTCGCGTTTTATCCCCTTTCGCATTAGCCTTAATTAATTGCCACGTGGCTCGCTGGCCGTTTTCCGCCAGCTCGCACCTGTCCCCTCCGTCAGACATCGAGACGCCACCACTTAACACTAACAGCCTCTCGACCAATCACAGCCCTCGTGCCACGACTCCCTTAATTACTTCGGGTTGTTTACGCCACCCGTGACTCGACCACCTGTTTGACCTCATGTGACCCGTTCTAATTGTCTGTCTGTATGTACTGTATGTGGCCAATTCCTATGCGTATTGTTTACTCCACTACATCACCCCCCCCCCCCCCCCCCCGTGATGAAAGAACCTAGCCGTCCCCGGCTACGACATACTCGAATTGGAGTAGTGGAGTGAAGCGGACGGAACGATGACAACATATATACATAACGCATTTGCAATACACAACCATTTTGTACAATCACACAACGACACGCACACAACACCTTTATACAGAATTCCCAACCCCCAAAGTCAATGTATTGTATTCCTCCTGGAACGGGTTCCCGCTGCCGGTCCATCTCCGCTGCACGGGATACCCTGCGGTAAGGGAGGGCCTCGCTCATCTTGCCAATGAACCCTGCGCCCATCCCTGTCCCAGCGACACTCAGCTGGCGGGGCTGTCCGTCGTTCACGGTCGGGACGGCCATTGGTCCGGATCTGTGGCCGTTCAATCGGCGTCCGGTTGGTAACCCTGCCCAAAAAGAGCGATCCTGCAGGCACACGGGGGGCAGATCTCTGGGACACGCGCACTTGTGACCTCCCCACAGGTTCGTCGGACAAATCCAATACAGGCCGCTCTCGGATGGGGGATGACGCATCATACAGTAACACAAATTTCTTCAGGCGCGACGGGTGAACAATCCATGTCCGACGACCGAATTTTATTCGCACACTCTGATCCCGTAAAACCTCTACAATATCAACGGGCCCCTGCCAGGGGCGGTGAAATTTCGGGGACGTTCCCACCGGCACCATGGGGCAGTGCAACCAGGCTTTGTCTCCAACACTCCACGGCTCTCATGGCCTCTGCCTGCCAAACAATTTTTCGTTAGCGGCTTGTCGTCTTGCCGTATTTTGCAATGCAGCCTCTGGGGCTTCCCGTAGTCGGTCCAAAGCCACCTGCATCGGAGCAGGCACCGTCGTAGATTTCTCCCGTTTTCGAATCCCCAATTTTACAATAGCTGGCTCTTCCAGTTCCCGTCCATTCATCAGAAAAAATGACGAGTACCCCATTGAGGTATGCGGGGCCAATCTATACGCGGCCAGCGTCGCTGCAACATGCAGATCCCAATCATCTTGAGCGGTGTTTACTTGGTGACAAAGCATGGACGTCAGCGTGCTATGCAGCCGCTCGATCATCCAGTCAGTCTGCGGGTGGTACGGGGACGTCCGGATCTTTTTGGTCCCCAGTGAGTCACACACGTCCTTAATCAATTTCGATGAAAAATTTCTGCCTTGGTCAGTAAGCAATTGTTACGGGGCCCCCTTATCTAATACGTATCCTTTCAAGAAAGCCTCAGCGATCGACGTCGCTGACTGGTCTACTAGTGGCCATGCTATTGGCCAATGAGTTAAGTATTCCACCCCGACGAGCAAATATCTGTGCCCTCGGGGGGTGACGGGGAACGGACCCAAAACATCTAGTGCCGCAATTTCGTTCACTCTCGAAACTTGAATCGATTGCAAAGTGACACGATATGGCCGTGCCGGCGCTTTCCTCCGTGTACGTTCCTGGCATGTTTTTACATGCCGTTTCACATCGTTAAACATTCCCGGCCAGTAAAATTCACTTCCCACCATCAACGCGGTCTTCTTCTCCCCCAGATGCATCAATTTATCATGTATCTCGTTAATCAGTTTCCCCCGCAACACCTTCGGGACAACAATACATTTTTGTGCTTCCACATCCTAGCGAACAAGCAACCCCTCCGTTAACATCAAAAATGGGCGATCCTCCGA
Organism: Petromyzon marinus; assembly: GCF_048934315.1. Classification (NCBI taxonomy): domain Eukaryota; kingdom Metazoa; phylum Chordata; class Hyperoartia; order Petromyzontiformes; family Petromyzontidae; genus Petromyzon; species Petromyzon marinus. The sequence continues at coordinate 4,674,897 of NW_027422597.1, forward strand.
TCCCCTTGAACGAGAGGCACGCAGCCTCATCCTGGTCAGCGAGGAATCTTCCACCTGCAGTTGCTTCCACTGCTTCAATGACAACCCCAACAGTCCAATTTCTGCTCTAGGGATTATCCCTGGCACCCCCGAACCCGCTGCAGCGACCGTTTGCAGAACCTCCTGCAGCGGCGGGCTGCAACGCAGCGAGCCCTCTGTGCACCGACACGTCTCAGCCGGTTGCGGCAACCTCGACAAAGCATCCGCGTTTACATGGTGCGTTCCTTTCCTATGCTGGATCGTGAAAGAGTACTCCTGGAGGGTCTCAATCCGGCGAGCCATTTGCCCCGACGGCTGATCCACGCGCAGCGAGTACTGTAGCGCCGCGTGATCAGTGCGGATCAAAAATTTCCTGCCGTATAGATACGGTCGGTACTGGCGCACAAAATGGACAATCGCCAATAATTCCCTACGCGTCACACAGTATTTTTGCTCCGCCAGCGATAACACCCGGCTGCCATATGCCACCACTCTCTCGACGCCATCAACCATTTGTGACAAAACCGCGCCTATGCCCGTATCACAGGCATCCGTGTCAAGTATAAATCGCTTCGTAAATTCCGGGTATCCCAACGGCGGTGCGTCCGCCAGTGCGGCCCGCAACGCTTCAAACGATGTTTGTTCAGCAATCCCCCATTTAAACTTCACACCTTTCCCGGTCACCGTATGCAATGGTCGAGCAATCGTGGCAAAATCCTTAATGAACCGCCGATAATACGACGCAAAGCCCACAAAGCTACGCACTTCCCCTGCTGTTTTCGGCACTGGCCATGTACGCACATAACTTGTCTTTTCCGGATCAGTGGCCACTCCTGACGCGCTAACGACGTGCCCCAAATACTTCACCGATGTTCTTATCAATTGGCACTTCTGTGGTTTAAATTTCAATCCAGCGCGCCGCACTCTGCCAAAAACGGCGCGCAGCCGTTGCAAATGTTCATTGAAATTCCTACTGAAAACAATCACATCATCTAAATATATCAAGCATGACTCCCACTGCAGGCCCGACAACACGAGTTCCATTAATCGCTGGAAGGTCGCCGGCGCTGAGTGGAGTCCCATCGGGAGCACGTTAAATTGATACAATCCTTGTGGTGTCCGAAATGCCGTTTTAGGTCTTGACTCCTTATCCAGGGGCATTTGCCAAAAGCCGGACAACAAATCTAGGGTCGAAAAGATTCTGGCACCGGACAGGGCGTCCAGTGAATCATCAATTTGTGGAAGCGGGTACGCTTTCGCCACCGAAACTTTATTCAATTTCCGATAGTTAACACAAAATCGCATGGTTCCATCACGTTTTTTAACGAGGGCAATAGGGGCTCCCCACGGGCTGGACGATGGGGCGATAATATCCTGCTCTAGCATTTCATCAACAGATCGCCGAATACATTCTTTCTCAAGAGGACCTACATGATGCGAATTTAGCCTGATCGGGGGTGCGTTCCCCGTGTCAATACGATGCTGCAACAACGTCGTTCGACCCACGTCGTATTTCCCTGAACTGAACACATCCTTAAATTTCACTAGCAATGCATGCAAACTCGACCGTTGCACAGGCGATAACTCTGTGTTAAACTAACTCTGGGTTTTGTTTGTAAAGATCCCTTAACCATTCCGGATCATCCTCCTCCCTTGATAACATTTCATCCTGTCCCGTAGCAAAACGTGTTTTTGTTTCTGGACCCGGCGCACCCGTTGCGTGCGCCAACGTAGTGCCCCCTTGAATAACAACCTCTTCGTGCCCCGCGTTTACAATTTGAATGAAGGGATCACAATAAGTTGGTATTTTGGTCAAAACTCCTACCATGGTGGGCATTCTCGACACAGCATTTGAGGGTGTCAACAGCACTCCCTCCTGTAGCTCATCCCAAGGCAATTCCTTCTTTAACCGTAGCGGTACCAATATTTGCGATACAGGCGGGACGCGCACGGTGCAGCTCACCACGGCCTGCACCACAGCGTTCTCCACCGCAAATTTCGAAGGCATCCCCATAAATTTCATACATCTCCCCGACGGTAATTTCAAACAACCTTTTTACACTGAAATCTTAATTGGCATCTTTTGCAAAAAATCCGTGCCCAACAAACACGGTACCACCAAGGCCGTTGAAACCAAAACACTTCCTGTCATAATAACCTCCCCAATTTGAATTGTCGCAACTACACAGCCCATAATGCCCAAACTACCCCCGTTTGCCGCTACACATGGCCCTTCCACTGGCGCTAACGATCCAGGTGACGTCGGCAGCGACCGAAAAGTTTGCAACGAAATGAGAGTTGCTGACGCCCCGGTATCTACAATAACCCGTACCATAACACCGATCCCGGCGCGGCCCCCAACACACGATGTACCAACGCGCCCCACATATCCCGGCCATGCGTACTATCCAAACCTGATGAATACAGTTGAGATGACGCGGATGAGTGATGTGGATAGGGCGGCCGTGTATTGATTGCATCTCGACTCACCCGGGATCCTTGGTCTTGGGGGAACCGCCCGCTGTAGATGTTCGGCGCCCACGGAGGACCACCTCTTCGTCTCCAGCAGTCGCGGGCGAGATGACCCCTCCGCCCACACTCGTAGCATGTCCGATGCACGCCGTCTCCATATACCCCGGGACGACGCCGTCGTTCTCCGGTCGACACCCCGGCTGCCGCTGCCATCGGCGGCGTCTCGTCCACCACCACCGCAACCGTGCTCGCAGCCTCGGCAGGGGTCGTCAGCGACGGCTGCGCTACCGCCGCTGCTGGTTCGTCTCGTATATCAAGGTTGACTTGTATGTTCCTGGCGATCAGCAACGATGACACGTCGTCGTCATCATCCTTGTCCGGGAGCGACAAGACGACTTTCAGTTCCTTCGCCAGCTGTAACATCTTCTCTTGTAGCAGGGAGTCCCAGCCCTCCTCGTCCATCGCCGGGTACGCAACCTGGGCGAGGGCCAGCAAGGCGCTGCGGAATGCCAGGGGGGACTCCGTGGCCTCCCGTTTCCTCTGTTGAAATCGACGTTTGGCGACCGACCGCGGCTCGTAGACCTTCCTCATTGCCGCAATAGCACCGTCCAATGTTTTTCTGACAGCGGCAGGGAGTCCGTTAAAAGTCGCCAAGGAGTCATCATCCAATGCCGTCGGCAGTGCTCGTAACGCGGCACTCTCCGTCCAATTCAGGGACTCGGAAGTCACACGGAATCTTCGTATGAATGCCGTCCAATCTTAGCCTCAAATCGTTGTACATGTAGCCGTCGTGGCGGTCCCTCCGACTGGTCATCTTCGTCGTCAGAATCTTCCAACCGCACCGGCTGAGCGGCAACCTCCGGCGGTGGACCCGGTACGGGTAGTTGAATGCGGTTCTCCGTCAAGAAGTTCTGGAATTCCTCCGACAACATCTCCATCCTGGCCTCCAACTGGGTCATGAGGACTCGCCAATCCTCTGGCGATCCCGGGCCTTCAGCACCACCCGAACCGCTGTCACCGTCCTGAGTACTGCCGGCCATCTAGCCGGGCTGCAAATCGTCGTTGTCGCTGTCGCCGCCCGAGTCCACTGGCACATTTATTTTCTTTGCCGCTTTCCTTGACATTGTGGCGTGTTTCGTACTTTTTCTGACACCAAATGTAGTGCCGTGAATTCACTCGGACGACAACTGTCTCTTTTTCCGCCGTAACTTTTATGCCATCGTTCCGTACACACAGTAATTATCTTCGCGCTCCACCAACTCGGACACTCCGATTTACTTCAGCATCGTCCGTGCATCCCCTTCCACACACAGTGTTTCTTCCTCAATCTCTTCACACGCAATGACTTCCCTTCCACACACAGTGGTTCTTCTTCTATCTATTCACACACAGTATCCTGTCTGTCTATTCACACACAGTGACTCCATCTATCTATTCACACGCAGTGACTCTATCTATCTCCGCTAACACTAACTCTCCCTATCGCTATTTACCGTCTTTGGGGTTCGGCTCTCTATCTATTCTTCCCTAACATTGCCAGCTGTCCTCTTCGCATCTCTCCACCTCTCGCCAACAACTGTTCCTTACTTGTGTAGTGCCGTGAATTCACTCGGACGACAACCGTCTCTTTTTCCGCCGTCACTTTTATTCCATCGTTCCGTACACACAGTAATTCTCTTCGCGGTCCGCCAACTCGGACACTCCGATTTACTTCAGCATCGTCAATGCATCCCCTTCCACACACAGTGTTTCTTCCTCTATCTCTTCACACACAGTGTCGTCCCTTCCACACACAGTGGTTCGTCTTCTATCTCCTCAAACACAGTGTTGCCGCTATCTCTTCACACGCAGTGACTTCCCTTCCACACACAGTGGTTCGTCTTCTATCTCCTCACACACACACAGTATCACCGTTATCTCTTCACACGCAGTGACTTCCCTTCCACACACTGTGATTCTTCTTCTATCTATTCACACACAGCATCCTGTCTGTCTATTCACACACAGTGACTTTATCTCCGCTAACGCTAACTATCCCTATCGCTATTTACTGTCTTTGGGGTTCGGCTCTCTATCTATTCTTCCCTAACATTGCCAGCTGTCCTCTTCGCATCTCTCCACCTCTCGCCAACAACTGCCCAGTAACAACTCTCTCTCCATTCAAATCACCTCGCGTTTTATCCCCTTTCGCATTAGCCTTAATTAATTGCCACGTGGCTCGCTGGCCGTTTTCCGCCAGCTCGCACCTGTCCCCTCCGTCAGACATCGAGACGCCACCACTTAACACTAACAGCCTCTCGACCAATCACAGCCCTCGTGCCACGACTCCCTTAATTACTTCGGGTTGTTTACGCCACCCGTGACTCGACCACCTGTTTGACCTCATGTGACCCGTTCTAATTGTCTGTCTGTATGTACTGTATGTGGCCAATTCCTATGCGTATTGTTTACTCCACTACATCACCCCCCCCCCCCCCCCCCCCGTGATGAAAGAACCTAGCCGTCCCCGGCTACGACATACTCGAATTGGAGTAGTGGAGTGAAGCGGACGGAACGATGACAACATATATACATAACGCATTTGCAATACACAACCATTTTGTACAATCACACAACGACACGCACACAACACCTTTATACAGAATTCCCAACCCCCAAAGTCAATGTATTGTATTCCTCCTGGAACGGGTTCCCGCTGCCGGTCCATCTCCGCTGCACGGGATACCCTGCGGTAAGGGAGGGCCTCGCTCATCTTGCCAATGAACCCTGCGCCCATCCCTGTCCCAGCGACACTCAGCTGGCGGGGCTGTCCGTCGTTCACGGTCGGGACGGCCATTGGTCCGGATCTGTGGCCGTTCAATCGGCGTCCGGTTGGTAACCCTGCCCAAAAAGAGCGATCCTGTAGGCACACGGGGGGCAGATCTCTGGGACACGCGCACTTGTGACCTCCCCACAGGTTCGTCGGACAAATCCAATACAGGCCGCTCTCGGATGGGGGATGACGCATCATACAGTAACACAAATTTCTTCAGGCGCGACGGGTGAACAATCCATGTCCGACGACCGAATTTTATTCGCACACTCTGATCCCGTAAAACCTCTACAATATCAACGGGCCCCTGCCAGGGGCGGTGAAATTTCGGGGACGTTCCCACCGGCACCATGGGGCAGTGCAACCAGGCTTTGTCTCCAACACTCCACGGCTCTCATGGCCTCTGCCTGCCGAACAATTTTTCGTTAGCGGCTTGTCGTCTTGCCGTATTTTGCAATGCAGCCTCTGGGGCTTCCCGTAGTCGGTCCAAAGCCACCTGCATCGGAGCAGGCACCGTCGTAGATTTCTCCCGTTTTCGAATCCCCAATTTTACAATAGCTGGCTCTTCCAGTTCCCGTCCATTCATCAGAAAAAATGACGAGTACCCCATTGAGGTATGCGGGGCCAATCTATACGCGGCCAGCGTCGCTGCAACATGCAGATCCCAATCATCTTGAGCGGTGTTTACTTGGTGACAAAGCATGGACGTCAGCGTGCTATGCAGCCGCTCGATCATCCAGTCAGTCTGCGGGTGGTACGGGGACGTCCGGATCTTTTTGGTCCCCAGTGAGTCACACACGTCCTTAATCAATTTCGATGAAAAATTTCTGCCTTGGTCAGTAAGCAATTGTTACGGGGCCCCCTTATCTAATACGTATCCTTTCAAGAAAGCCTCAGCGATCGACGTCGCTGACTGGTCTACTAGTGGCCATGCCATTGGCCAATGAGTTAAGTATTCCACCCCGACGAGCAAATATCTGTGCCCTCGGGGGGTGACGGGGAACGGACCCAAAACATCTAGTGCCGCAATTTCGTTCACTCTCGAAACTTGAATCGATTGCAAAGTGACACGATATGGCCGTGCCGGCGCTTTCCTCCGTGTACGTTCCTGGCATGTTTTTACATGCCGTTTCACATCGTTAAACATTCCCGGCCAGTAAAATTCACTTCCCACCATCAACGCGGTCTTCTTCTCCCCCAGATGCATCAATTTATCATGTATCTCGTTAATCAGTTTCCCCCGCAACACCTTCGGGACAACAATACATTTTTGTGCTTCCACATCCTAGCGAACAAGCAACCCCTCCGTTAACATCAAAAATGGGCGATCCTCCGATCCCCTTGAACGAGAGGCACGCAGCCTCATCCTGGTCAGCGAGGAATCTTCCACCTGCAGTTGCTTCCACTGCTTCAATGACAACTCCAACAGTCCAATTTCTGCTCTAGGGATTATCCCTGGCACCCCCGAACCCGCTGCAGCGACCGTTTGCGGAACCTCCTGCAGCGGCGGGCTGCAACGCAGCGAGCCCTCTGTGCACCGACACGTCTCAGCCGGTTGCGGCAACCTCGACAAAGCATCCGCGTTTACATGGTGCGTTCCTTTCCTATGCTGGATCGTGAAAGAGTACTCCTGGAGGGTCTCAATCCGGCGAGCCATTTGCCCCGACGGCTGATCCACGCGCAGCGAGTACTGTAGCGCCGCGTGATCAGTGCGGATCAAAAATTTCCTGCCGTATAGATACGGTCGGTACTGGCGCACAAAATGGACAATCGCCAATAATTCCCTACGCGTCACACAGTATTTTTGCTCCGCCAGCGATAACACCCGGCTGCCATATGCCACCACTCTCTCGACGCCATCAACCATTTGTGACAAAACCGCGCCTATGCCCGTATCACAGGCATCCGTGTCAAGTATAAATCGCTTCGTAATTTCCGGGTATCCCAACGGCGGTGCGTCCGCCAGTGCGGCCCGCAACGCTTCAAACGATGTTTGTTCAGCAATCCCCCATTTAAACTTCACACCTTTCCCGGTCACCGTATGCAATGGTCGAGCAATCGTGGCAAAATCCTTAATGAACCGCCAATAATACGACGCAAAGCCCACAAAGCTACGCACTTCCCCTGCTGTTTTCGGCACTGGCCATGTACGCACATAACTTGTCTTTTCCGGATCAGTGGCCACTCCTGATGCGCTAACGACGTGCCCCAAATACTTCACCGATGTTCTTATCAATTGGCACTTCTGTGGTTTAAATTTCAATCCAGCGCGCCGCACTCTGCCAAAAACGGCGCGCAGCCGTTGCAAATGTTCATTGAAATTCCTACTGAAAACAATCACATCATCTAAATATATCAAGCATGACTCCCACTGCAGGCCCGACAACACGAGTTCCATTAATCGCTGGAAGGTCGCCGGCGCTGAGTGGAGTCCCATCGGGAGCACGTTAAATTGATACAATCCTTGTGGTGTCCGAAATGCCGTTTTAGGTCTTGACTCCTTATCCAGGGGCATTTGCCAAAAGCCGGACAACAAATCTACGGTCGAAAAGATTCTGGCGCCGGACAGGGCGTCCAGTGAATCATCAATTTGTGGAAGCGGGTATGCTTTCGCCACCAAAACTTTATTCAATTTCCGATAGTTAACACAAAATCGCATGGTTCCATCACGTTTTTTAACGAGGGCAATAGGGGCTCCCCACGGGCTGGACGATGGGGCGATAATATCCTGCTCTAGCATTTCATCAACAGATCGCCGAATACATTATTTCTCAAGAGGACCTACATGATGCGAATTTAGCCTGATCGGGGGTGCATTCCCCGTGTCAATACGATGCTGCAACAACGTCGTTCGACCCACGTCGTATTTCCCTGAACTGAACACATCCTTAAATTTCACTAGCAACGCATGCAAACTCGACCGTTGCACAGGCGATAACTCTGTGTTAAACTAACTCTGGGTTTTGTTTGTAAAGATCCCTTAACCATTCCGGATCATCCTCCTCCCTTGATAACATTTCATCCTGTCCCGTAACAAAACGTGTTTTTGTTTCTGGACCCGGCGCACCCGTTGCGTGCGCCAACGTAGTGCCCCCTTGAATAACAACCTCTTCGTGCCCCGCGTTTACAATTTGAATGAAGGGATCACAATAAGTTGGTATTTTGGTCAAAACTCCTACCATGGTGGGCATTCTCGACACAGCATTTGAGGGTGTCAACAGCACTCCCTCCTGTAGCTCATCCCAAGGCAATTCCTTCTTTAACCGTAGCGGTACCAATATTTGCGATACAGGCGGGACGCGCACGGTGCAGCTCACCACGGCCTGCACCACAGCGTTCTCCACCGCAAATTTCGAAGGCATCCCCATAAATTTCATACATCTCCCCGACGGTAATTTCAAACAACCTTTTTACACTGAAATCTTAATTGGCATCTTTTGCAAAAAATCCGTGCCCAACAAACACGGTACCACCAAGGCCGTTGAAACCAACGGCCTTGGTGTTTAACCGGAGCTGGTCATGAGTACACTGGGCAGGTATGGGAATCTCTGCAATATCTGCACAACTGCCGCATCACCAATTGTGAGTTGTGGTGGTGGATTGTCCGATGGTACAAAATACCCAGGCAGGTGCTTAGTTTTGGTAGGGCTGATGGTAAGGCCCAACCTCTTAGTGGCATGCTCCAGGTTCAGCAGCAGCGACTCCAACTCCTCCTCTGAGTGAGTAGCAATCACCAGAGCATCGGCATACATAACATGGTTGAGAAATAGGGAGCCATCCCTTGACCGCACCCGGGCATCGATCAGCCTCCCATTGTATCTGTATCACATGGTAATTCCTCCGGTACAGCCATTGAAGGCTTCACCAACTACGTGGTCAAAAGATATGTTAAATAATGTGGGAGCCAGAGGACATCCCTGTCACACCCCAAGGTGTAGAGGGAATGGCTGTGACTGACGGCCTGTAGTTTGACGCGGGGCCGCTCAATGTCATAACGGTCCTTAAGTATCGTGAGCAAAGGGGGAGGGACTCCGAAAGCATGAAGAACACGAAAGGCCTGGCCTACTGATAGTATCATAGGCCTTGACCAGGTCAATAAAACAGACACATAGACTCACACGCACACATGGAGCTACAGACATGCAAAGAAATGGACTCACACTAACTCACATGGAGCCACACACACAAAGCGACTATCACACACGCCCATGGACTGACACACACAGACATATTGACTCACACACACAAACACATAGACGTACACACACACACATATGGAGTCACACATGCATAGACATCCACTTTAGATACGCACACATGGAGTTACACACATATATATCGACGTACACACATACAGCAACTCACACACACACATCGACTTACACACGGACATACGTGGACTAAAAAACACACATTTACGTATAGTACACTGATGTACTTACACGCATATCAACTAAGACACACACACGCATTGACTTACACACACATATCGAGTGACACACACACACATGTATGGATTTACACACACATGTGGACTACAACACACATATGGACTGACAACACACATACACAGCGACGTACACACACACACATCGACTGACAAACATAGACACACAAACGCACGTTAACTTACACACTCAGATGGTGCCATGCACAAACATCGACTAGCACACAAACATGGACTAACACACACATAGAGTGACTGATACGCACACAAATGGACTGACACGCACACTTGGACTGACACACACAAACACTTCGACGTACACACACACATCGGGTGTTGTCCGTTCGAAAAATACAGACACACACATGGACTTAAACACACGTATGGACCTAAACGTACACATATGGACTCAAACACACACACAACTCGACTCAAGCACAAACACATTGACTTACATACACACATATGAACTTACACACACATATGGACTAACACACACATAGACTAACACACACACACATTTGGATTTTTGATTGATGAGCTGGCACTGCTAAGGTTCTGGATTCGAAATTAGGTCAGCACTCAGACCTCTGAGCGATGTGGCCATATCTCTCTTGCGAGAATCGAGAATATAGGTTTATCATGCGCGATTGAAGTTATATCTAAAAACCAAGATCTCACTTCTGCTACGCGTTATCTGCACACATACTAGCTTACGTTTTGATAACTGTGATGGAAGGGGTTATCTTCGTGCAGTCATTCGTGACCGGGTTGAGACCATCAACTCACCACACTTGACTGTGCAGTTTCATTACAGGCGAATGCCTGGATTTGAACAAACGTTTTCAGTGATGCTGGCTCAAAGGGGTTGTGGATGTGATAATGATGATACTGAATGCAAACACAATCCAATGATTTTTTTAAGATATTTTATTTTGCATCACAAGCCCAAAGCATTGCAGAACATGCAACTGACTAGTTGCATGCAATTCCCTATAATTAAAGAGCATGCAATTGTAATCTAAATACATTAATCCAGATGGTGGTGCTGATGGAAATGATAGCACTGCAAGAGAAGTTCTTTAATTTTCTGGTGTCACCTTTGGAGAAATTGTTGGTAATTCGAGGCCAGTTATCATTATTTGTATATTCATAGTAGTGTGAAATGGAAAACAAATATGAGCGTTTTTGAAAATAGGTGTGCCAACACAAATGAAGATTGGTTGATTGTTTGAGGAATCTTTATCTTTCCGTCATCGTTTTGTTTGGTATCATTCACACGTGGATGTCTTCTCTCTATAATTTTTTAGAAATGTTGGTCAAGTCCATCGATTATTCTGTTCGTGGCAGCATGCAGAAACTGTATTGTCAAGATATATGGTTGTATGATTTTGCCGTGGAGAATGTCCTTAGCTGTGTGCTTCGTGTGAGTTTTCACTCTTCAGCTTCTCATTTCTGAAGCCCATGAAGCTTCACCTCTTTTACCTCCTTCCAGTCATTTATGTCGGTCATCCAACTTGTACTTTGATGTTTTGAACCCCTCCAGATTTGCACTCTACCGATCAGCGTTGCCTAAGCCAGTGTGTATTGTCTTGTTACATTTCCCAAACCACTGCAGGAAGTTTTTTTTCCATTTGCTTTTGCTAGTTCGGGCTCATTCTGACGTAAGTAAATGGCAAAAGTAACGTTAAAAATGATTTCTTATCTGTGAAATGATAGATTGTAAAATCAAATATTATGAAGATACCCTCTCCTGTGTTGGTTTGATCTGGAACTGTTTTTGTCGTGGTTTTGTTGACTTGCCCAAGTTTGCATTTAGTGTTGAAAAATCGGCAGGAATGTACTTATGCTATTTGTACTTATATACTTCATTTATTCGTATTTCTTTATATAAGTTTAAGCTACTGGCTTACCATTGATCTACTTTTTACTCCTATCGTATTTTGTATTGTTTGTTGTTGTAACTTGCTGACTCGCCCCTACTGGACGTCTGTAAAAAAGAGATTAATTTATCGTCGGATTCCTCCGGGATAAAGGCAGATTATGATCATTCCATTGTGATTTCTGAGCGAACAGACTCAATTATGTACGGTATGTGCGAGAAAAATTCGTTGAAATAACTGCATCTCCGTGTTAATTATTTTTTCACCGATTCAAAGGTTCCTTAATTGCACGAACTGAAATCTCCCAAATGGCATATGTATTGCATCATATTTTATACCGCAGGGTTCAATAAACTATTAAATAAAGATAGGCAGTGTTGAATGCAGCATGCAGTTAGTAAAGCGCAGCACGTGCGTGCTTTTCCGGTGCCGTTTCACTTTTCCTTTGTTACTACAGTCGCCTTGGTGTAGGCGAGGCCCTTGTAGACACCCTCCATTGGGATGTCGTAGGTGGCGCCGTTCAATAAGGAGATGCGCACCGTACCCTTGTACGGGAGGTCGATTTCCGCGCGACCGATATTGATGTCGATCGCAGTGGTCTTGTGTGGAGGAACCGTGACGTTGAATGAGAGGAGCTCGGTTTTAGATTCTGAATTCTCCACGGCGTGCGTACTCTCGGTGCTAACGGTAAAACTAAAGCCAGCTTCAACATCCACGACATCCGGAACGCCGGCTGAGACGGTGAGGCTCACGGTTGCCTCCAGACTGTTTGTGATCGACCAGGAGGAGGTTTTGGTCACGGTCTTGGAGGTTTCAATTTTATAGGTTTGGGGGACAGAACCAGTATTCTTGTAACTGAGTGATTTGATCTCTTCCATCTGGACTTTTGGAAGCTCCCTGTGCAGTGTAGGGTATGTCACGTTGATCAATTCTGAACTTTTAACCGAATTGATGAAGAGGAAGCCCATGCTGTCGATGTCTGAACCGCCTTTGCCCATAATTCCAAGGCAGATTCCAGAGCGGATGTCGACTGGGTACTCGGTCTTTAGGCCCCAGTCTGTCATCTTCACGAAGAATTCCCTGCCTTTGGTTGTCCTGAACTTGAAGGCGCCCAGGCGTGAGCCAGCCCCATTCCCCCACAGTGAGAGGGACGAAAACAGCTCCCCGGGCTGGAACACAAACTCTTTGTGAGATCCCGAGGGACTGCCGTACTGTGCAGTCCTTCCATCCGTCAGCCAGGCCTTCACGCACTTGATCTGCCACCCTCCAACCCACACCCAGATTTTTTCCAGCGTTGCTCCATTTTTCCTCCCATCAAAACTGAAGGCTGTTCCTCCTTGTCCTCCACAGGTGTGTAAGGCCAATGCATAAGGCATTTTCTCCTTTCTTCCTGCACATTACAAGATACAGATTTGTTTAAATTATGAAAGGTCAAACATTGTGATATTCACAGTTTGACTTTCAAAACCACATTTTATTGACACCTCTGTAATAGTTATGCACTTCTAAATTTGCATGTCGACTCAGACTTTATCGACAATTCAATAACAAATATCACTATTGCGAAAAAACGGTGATAAAGCAGTACATCATCATGTTGGGAAATTGTAAAAAAAACACATTGTATCAGATTATTAACTCGTAATGCCTAACTTACAGCTAAAGACAATGAAAGAGGAGCAGACAGTGACAAGGTTAGATAATTTACAAGAATAACTGTTTGAGGTTAAGAGAGCCTTGTCTGCAAGAGAAATACAGCTTCTCTGAAATAAAAGTTGACAAACACAGTACAGCAAATCCTTCCGTAGAGGTTTTACTGTTTTGGGCCAAATTTATTGAGGTACTGTTCGCCGATTGTGCCCCTGTGGCTCGAACATTCGCAGTTGATCTAGAGATTCCTGTATGCATGATATATGTACTGCTCGCGATTATGCTGCCATGAAAGTACACAATGCGCCATCTTGTCCCCATCTTATTGCCCAAGTGACCCATCGTGGTATCCCAGGCCACGTGGTGTTCCTAGATTCCAGTGGGTAGACAGTGAGGTTCAGCCGCTCACGATTTTAACTTCCTGCAGTGAACAGTACTGTACACGGTTACCTATACAGTACATCTACGAATAGCCCCTCCTGTATTCAAAAAACTTTCTTTAAGATGTTTGATTCAAGCATAGCCTCATCCATATGGGATCACAAAATAGCGCAAATAGATTTTCATTCCCTTACGTTACTTAGGAGAGATCGGGGCCTGACCCTTTGCAGATTTCCTAAAATAGAACAAAGCAATCGCTTTCAGAACTTTATTCAATAGATCAACAAGAAAAAGTAAAGGACATGGAAACACTAGGAGAAGGCTCGGTGAGGTGCTGGTTATTTGCTGCGGTTACCTAAGCTCCTATCAAATATAGATCGCGTGTCCTGAAACCATTATTCACGGTTTCTAACACATTGGGGAAATGCAACCACAGGTGAATCTCATTCCACTCCTTCATATGTAGACAATCGCCTCTGTGGGGCGACCAATCACTAACAATAGAATGCACAAGGGGTAACTGGCCTGGCTGGAGAGTGATAGGCTTGGAAAGGGTGGGGGACCTTCCAAATAAGGTTACCAAAATATCAGGGACACCATCCAAAGCTACAAACAAAAACTTTGACCACATCACTCACCCAATCTTGGATGGTCTGGTGGAAAAAAAGGAAATGAAAAGTTCGTGCAGGAGATTGAGACCGGGTTAGAGCCAAAACTAAAAAGCTGAGGGGGAAAGGCTGCTGGGACAGGACATTCCTCACCAGAAATGGACTCAAATATGGTTGGGCTCAGACAGCAGGCCGCAGGTCCCTTCCTCTAAACATAATTTCGTTCAAATTCACACATTCCTCTCCTAATTACCCTAGATACCACAATGGACGGTACAGATGTAACTGAATGCCTTCTGGCCATGCCCAGATATTTTAGAATTATACGAGAATTTAACGGATTATTTTAATCGGAACTTGGCACAGAGCTGAGCCCCTCAGTGGACTAAACTTTGCGGGGCTTGAAACCAAAAGGGCTATCGGTACGCCAATATGCCTTACTGAAAACCGGATATATTGTAGCAAGAAAGACAATACTAGCAAATTGGAAACAAGAACCCCCTCTTGGAGACTCTGGCACAGAACTATTCGTGCCTTGGCGGGAATCAGCTCCTTAACCAGGATCTACCAGGAATATAATAAGAGTAAGAGGAAATGTGGTCCCCATTTTTATTGACCCTGCGTTAATAACCAGAAAAGTAGGGAGCGGGGCAAGGGGATGAACTCCAGACACTGAAACATTCCAATAGGCACCGTTGCTCCTAGGGGAAAATAAGAAGGATAAGCCCAGACATAACGCTTAGTTTACTTTGTTTCCTGTCTAGTTTGGATAAATTATTCCCCTTCCTCCCCCTTGTCCTCTTCTTCCCCTTCCCAGTTAATCTGCTGCTCCTGATCGTTGCCTCTGTGGTAGGTCAGCGAGCCTAATGGCATCCAGACGGGTCCCCATTTAAGGATTTATTGCACCGGGTTCGACACACGTTCGTAATTGGTATCTCCCTCTGTGATGGCCATGTTCTGGACTCTTACAAAAAAACATGCATTGGATAAAAAAGGGTGGAAGATTGACCCAGGACATCAAGAGTCGTGTTTTTCTTCTTCATGTGATGCAGTGTGGATATCAAAGAGAGAGAGAGGAGGGAGACAGGAAAAGAGCAAAGTGAGAGGGGAGGCACGAGTATTGCGCAATCGACGTCACTTTTAGACAGACAAACGTCATCAATGCATTTGTATGTAAAGTTTTTCCTGAACATTTAAACCAACGTTGCATGATTGTCAGTTGAATTCACATCTTTATATTTTTAGGAGTTGCTTGCTGCTGATGCTGTTATACGTTGTTTTTTCACTGATTTGTGACAGTACCTTACAGAACGGATTTTTAGTGAAAATAAACACAGAAATCCGATAGCATCTTGTTTTGCCAACATCACACCAAGCAGGCAGGTTCTCAAGGGGTGCCAGCTCAGAGGCACTTACCTGGGAGTCAACTGTCCACCACACACACCACCTGAATTTTTAAGAACGAGACCAGTCAGGAGTAACCCACACACTCACCTTAAGGTTCTTTTCCCAGAGCATGCTTTTCTTTCACCAGAACACTGTCATTTATACTACTGTTGCACAGGCCACGTGATCCAGCCACAGCCTAAATTATACATCGCTTCGCATCACTCACGTCAGAATAGTTTATCTAAATATAGTTTGGCATATTTACAGAAATTATGAATATTTAATCTATCATACATATATAATTTTCAAAGTTGAACCTCTCTTTCTTTTTCATGATGACGAGGTGGAGTGAATCAATGAGTGGTGTATTATCAAACAAGGTTCTTCCAACATTATGGAACCTTGTTTCCGCGCCAAACATCGTAAACCTTCCATAAAAAAAATATTCTGAAGCAGAAAATTAGTAGTGCCAGATACACCAGCCACATTTATAAATATGTTGTGTAACATAGATCCTTACTCACCGTGTAGCAATATTTTAATGTAGATGTAAAATTCAATGAGGGACGTGATTATCTTGGTGTGTTCTGAGACTGTTGTTGTACATATCCGGGAGAGATCTGAGATTGTTGTTGTTGTTGTCTTGGTGAGGGACTGTTGTTAATGTTGTCTTGGAGTTGTCTGGGACTGTTGTTGTTGTTGTTTTGGTGTGTAACTATTGTACTTGTCATGGTGTTGTCTTGGACTCTTGCTGTTGTTTTTGTCCTTTTGCTGTTTTGCCCCAGGCGTGCATTTGGTGTCAAAAAATTGGCAGGAATGCATGTTATTGTGCAATTTGTACATCTATACAGGCGTATCTCACTTAAAGAGCATTCTTTCTCTGCTAATTCGAGCGATTTCAATACAGATTAATTCGTTCCAAAACGAGCAACACTCTCACGGCACTACTTTTAGTTGCGAATATGATCATCTTAAGCAGCGTTAAAACACGTATGACCAAAACATAACCCTCGTGTTCCTCCAAAGAGATCTCATTAGGTAACGCGTGTTGGGCTGAAACAAGTGTTCGATAACTCTTCGTTGGGTAAGGATTTCATGTATTTGTATTCTGTTGGTGTACCCAGAAAATCCTTACTGACTCTCAAGATACATTTTCGAAAGGGCCTCTCTAAGTTTCACAGTAGGGGGCGATGTAGCTGCTCTGTGTAATCCCAATTGAGTAATTTTGCAGATACATTTTCAACATTGGAATGTTCGGTCACATCAGAAACATTTACAAATAAATTGTGAGAGAAGAAAAGCAGAGAACCCATAGGAAACCCATCCAGGAGCGGGTCAGAAATCAACGAAAGGACGTCTAAACTGTGAGGCACAAGTGTTAAAACTCTGCCACCCCGCCTACAGTATCAAATTGAATCCACGAATTGAAATAGAATTGGAAAGAAAAAAAGCCCGCTTCAACTACAATGGAAGTCAAATGGTAATGAATTTTAATTATAACTAAAGTTTGTCATCGGAATGCCTAAAAATATGACGTATAATGTAGTGCATTTTTTAAAACAGTTAAGCCATAACTGGTTTATTATATTAATCTGATATACCAGTCGTTCCCAACCAGTGTGTTTGATGTGTACACCTCCCAGCCTAATAACTTTTCCTCATTCCCTGACCAGCACATAATCTACTGCGAATCATCCCTAACTTTACTTTACAATCCCTGTTCGTACCCCCTTTGGAGATGGTACACCAGGCAGCCACTAACAGAAGATTAATGCAGTAATTTATCCAAACGTTTAGGCTCCGCAGTCCCAGAGTGTCAGGCTACTTTATTCCCAATAATTCGTTTGGTGCTACTGAGTAGTTTCTACTTCGAAAATAACCTTTGAAAATACACAGACCATAAAAACGAGACGTGACAAATGAAACACTACAATCGAGCAGACAGAGGTTACGAATCAAGCCATATTACACAATACAAATAAGTAAGACATGCACGTGTAAGATACACGATATAGAAAATAAACCAATCCAAATGAGACAAACAGCAGAGACAGTTCATAAGATTCAGGTCATTTTAGATGACTTATTACGAATTGGATATTACATGGGCAAAGGGAATACGTAGGATATGTTAAACAGTAACAATTGACGGCGAATTATAAAGTAAATAATCATGAGCATCCCCACGCTGAGAAACATGCAAGGAAAGCAATCTTGCGAGCAAGCTGTTATGAGTAGCAAAAACATGTTGCGTAAAGCAGACGTGTTACATAAGAAGTACCGATATAGATGTCTCTTCTCTTCCATCAGCTGTCAACAGGTGGTTGACAACGAGGCTGAATGAAATAGTTCCTTTGATTTCGGTCACTGGACACGACATTCGCTATGCCGTGAGGTATGGTGAATTGAATATTGGCTTGGCAACATTGATCTGTAATATTTAACGAATAAATAATCAATAAATAACCGTGATAGTGTTGATGTATTGAGCCTATCCTTTTTATTTAGATACAATTTTGGGGGGGTTTTTTGGAAGCGGAAATTCCTTAGCCCACAAAAAAAGCATCATGGAGAAGGAAGTGAAGTGGCACTGCTGTGACTCTGGAACATCAAAGGCTGACAGAATTAGCCACCATTGTGATTGGTTGGCTGGTCTGCTATCTGGCATATGAAATACAAAATTTTATACGAAATCAAGCGTTTAGGAAGTTTTACTTGATTCGGTTAGCCAGATCACTTGGCGCATGTGTGATGGGTGGAGGCGCACGGACAAGAGACGACTTTTCACCTGTGATGACACTCGACTAAGGGGCCGTCCAAATGACGTCACGCGATTTTGGACAATTTTTGACCCCCCGCCCCCTTCGTCACGCGGCGTCACGCAAAGTCAGACCCCCCTCAAATATGACGTCACGAAGCTCTGCCCCCCCCCCCCCCCAAAAGATGTAAAACATGCTTCAAACCGCTTTAAACTATTGTCATTGTAGTGCATTTTTAATGTGGCGCTGCACTCTGATGTTGTAGGAAAACACACTTATTAAAACGTATAATTAATTAAGTAGAAGGTGCTGCCTATATTTATTTAAAGTTGTGCATTTTGATGTGACGTCACATTTCTCAAACCCCTCCCCCCTCGTAAAACATCGTCACAAATGTCTGACCCCCCCTCCCCCCCCAAGTGCATGACATAATTTATGGATGGCCCCTAATATATTAGTACCGATTAACTAAATATGTATTTGTATGTACTGTATATGCTGTACATGAAACAAAAAATTGGATTCATTGTTAGATTTATATCTAACTAGCGGTAAGTACCCGGTGGTGCCCGGGTGAAAAAGGCAGACACACACCTGGACTTACACACAGACATCGACTCACACACATAGAAACACATCGACTTACACGCACACACACAGGCATCGACTTTAGACACACACATATGTAGTTACACACACAAATGGACTCACACACACACATATACTTACACACACATATCGACTCACACATACATACATATGTAGTGGAACAAATAGGCGCATGAGGGTAAATGGTGAGTTGGCGCGGGGGCAGGAGAGTATGGGTCATATTGGGACAAACATATGCGATGGTTGGGACAATGATGTCATGATTAGGCCAATTAAGCTATGGAGCCAGAGACGGCTGTGATTGGCTGGTGTTGTTGTCAGGGCTGAAGTGGCGTCTTAAAGTCTGGAGAAGTAACAGGTGCATGGGCACGCGGAGCGTCGTTGGGACGCGGGTTAATTAATTGGAGGGTAATGAGAGTGGGGACAAACTGGGGAGACGCGAGGAGAAAGGGGGGTTGGATTCGGGGGCTGGACGAAGCAGGACGTGGAGCAGAGCTGAAGTGAAGGCAGCCAGCAGGGAGAGAGGAAAGCAGGAGCTGAAGAGAGAAGCAGCAAGCAGTGGAGAGAGCACAGTGATAGCGGAGAGAGGAGAGCAGAGAGAAGCAGCCAGCAGTGGAGAGAGCACAGTGATAGCAGAGAGAGGAGAGTAGAGAGAAGCAGCCAGCAGTGGAGAGAGTGCAGTGATAGCGGAGAGTGGGGAGCAGAGAGAATCAGCCAGCAGTGGAGAGAGCACAGTGATAGCGGAGAGTGGAGAGCAGAGAAGAAGCAGCCAGCAGCGGAGAGAGCACAGTGATCGCGCAGAGCGGAGAGCAGAGACGAAGCAGCCAGCAGTGGAGAGAGCACAGTGATATCGGAGCTGACGGAGAAGTAGAGATTGGAGAGACAAAGGTGGCGAGCGAGTCGTGTGAAGCACGGCGAGCGAGCCATGGCAAGCAAAGGAACTGTGAAGTATTGAGGACATTTGGGGAACTGTAAATGAAGTGGTGTTGGAAGAAAAACAAAAGTTGTCCAAGTGAAATCAACCACTACATTTGGTGTCAGAGGTGACTACAAAACCACGCCGACATGTCGAAGAAATCGGCCAAGAGGAAGAACGTGCTGATGGACTCGTCCGACAACAGCAACGACTTGGACGTGATTCCCGTGTCTGGCCAAGTGGCTGTTACTCCTCCGGAGGACCTGGTCGAGCAAGTGTCTAGAGAGCGGGATGGTGGCTCAAGCAGGGCCGAGATCCCGGGGCCGACGGGTGACTGGAGAGTCCTCATGGCCCAGTGGGAGGCCAGGCTGGCGACATTGACGGAGGCATTTGACCGCTTTATGACGACGGAGCGGGTGCTATTGACGGTGTTAAGTTGTCCTGCAGCTGTTCCCACGGCATTGGAACACGCCGACGATGGACCCGCACCCTCCGGGGAACGGCCAGCTGAATCGGACGATGATGGAGCACCACCATCGAGAGCGGGACAGCGACTTCACGTTCAATGCTTTTAGGCCAAAGTTGGCAATTGGACGGCGTTTATGAGACGGTTCCGATCGGCATATCAATCACTAGTCTATCTATGTTCTGAAAAGAGGAGGGGGGAGACGAAAAATTAATGTATGATGTCTGAAAGCCACTGTAAACGTGAACAATCAATTAAGACCTGAAATTGTTAATCAAATCTTTCCAATGATTGCTAAGCCAGAATCCATCTTCTCGGTTGAAATTGTCTTTGTGCTTGTATATGTGGATAGCCTCATGAACGAATCTCTCATGGTAGCCAGATGGCTTACAAAGAACCTCTGTCTTGGAAAAGTCAATGTCATGTGAGCCTACTGAATTATAACAATGATCTGCCATGGCCGAGGTGTTGGTCCTACCGTGTTTATGGTCTGCTTTGTGTTCACGAATACGGTCCGAGACATGGCGTTTGGTTTCTCCAATGTAACTACTACCACAGAGGCAACTTAGTTTGTAGACACCAGGGTACCGTATGTCCGGAATCACATCTTTTTTACAGACGGAACCAGATCACGGATTTTATGTAATGTGTTGAAACGGACCTTGATCTTGTGTTTATTCAAGATTTTGGAGATCTTTTTTGTGATCCCTGCAATGTAGGGTAAAGTGATGGTTTTGAAAGGCTCCTCAAGAGAGTCCTTCTTCATGGTTTGAGTGATAGCTTTGCGGATTGTATAGTCGGAGTAACCATTTGCCTTAAGAGCTTGGTGTACGTGCTTGAGTTCACTGCCTATGTGTTCCTGGTCGGATATGCATTGGGCTCTATGGTACAAAGTCTTGATGAGAGAATTCTTCTGTGATGGATGGTGGTGTGAATCGGGTTTCAGATAAGCAGAGTCACAGCAGTGCCACTTCACTTCCTTCTCCATGATGCTTTTTTTGTGGGCTAAGGCATTTCCGCTTCCAAAAAAACCCCAAAAAATACTATCTAAATAAAAATGATAGGCTCAATACATTAACACTATCACGGTTATTTATTGATTATTTATTCGTTAAATATTACCGATCAATGTTGCCAAGCCAATATTCAATTCACCATACCTCACGGCACAGCGAATGTCGTGTCCAGTGACCGAAATCAAAGGAACCATTTCATTCAGCCTCGTTGTCAACCACCTGTTGACAGCTGATGGAAGAGAAGAGACATCTATATCGGTACTTCTTACATAACACGTCTGCTTTACGCAACATGTTTTTGCTACTCATAACAGCTGGCTAGCAAGATTGCTTTCCTTGCATGTTTCTCAGCGTGGGGATGCTCATGATTATTTACTTTATAATTCGCCCTCAATTGTTACTGTTTAACATATCCTACCTACTCCCTTTGCCCATCTAATATCCAATTCGTAATAACTCATCTAAAATGCCCTGAATCTTATGAACTGTCTCTGCTGTTTGTCTCATTTGCATTGGCTAATTTTCTATATCGTGTATCTTACATGTGCATGTCTTACTTATTTGTATTGTGTAATATGGCTTGATTCGTAACCTCTGTCTGCTCGATTGTAATGTTTCATTTGTCACGTCTCGTTTTCATGGTCTGTGTATTTTTAAAGGTTATTTTCGAAGTAGAAACTACTCAGTCGCACCAAACGAATTATTGGAAATAAAGTAGCCTGACACTCTGGGACTGTGGAGCCTAAACGTTTGTATAAATTACTGCATTAATCTTCTGTTAGTGGCTATCTGGTGTACCATCTCCAAAGGGGGTACGAACAGGGATTGTAAAGTAAAGTTAGGGATGATTCGCAGTAGATTATGTGCTGGTCAGGGAATGAGGACAAGATATTAGGCTGGGAGGTGTACACATCAAACACACTGGTTGGGAACGACTGGTATATCAGATTAATCTAATAAACCAGTTATGGCTTAACTGTTTCACTAAATGCACTACATTTTTCGTCATATTTATAGGGATTCTGATGACAAACTTTAATCATAATTAAAATTTATTACCATTTGACTTCCATTGTAGTTGAAGCGGGCTTTTTTTCTTTCCAATTCTATTTCAATTCGTGGATTCAATTTGATACTGTAGGCGAGGTGGCAGAGTTTTAACACTTGTGCCTCACAGTTTAGACGTCCTTTGTTCGATTTCTGAGCAGCTCCTGGATGGGTTTCCTATGGGTTCTCTGCTTTTCTTCTTTCACAATTTATTTGTAAATGTTTCTGGTGTGGCCGAACATTCCAATGCTGAAAATGTATCTGCAAAATTACTCAATTGAGATTACACAGAGCAGCTAAATCGCCCCCTACTGTGAAACTTAGAGAGGCCCTTTCGAAAATGTATCTTGAGAGTCAGTAAGGATTTTCTGGGTATAACAACAGAATATGAATACGCGAAATCCTTACGCAACGAGGAGTTATAGAACGCTTGTTTCAGCCCAACACACGTTAACTAATGAGGTCTCTTGGGAGGAGCACGAGGGTTATGTTTTGGCTATACTTGTTTTAACGCTGCTTAAGATGATCATTTTTGCAACTAAAAGTAGTGCCTTGAAAGTGTTGCTCGTTTTGGAACAAATTAATCTGTATTGAAATCGCTCGAATTAGCAGAGACAGAATGCTCGTTAAGTGAGATACTCCTGTATAGATGTACAAATTACACAAGAACATACATTCCTGCCAATTTTTTGACACCAAATGCACGCCTGGGGCAAAACAGCAAAAGGACAAAAACAACATCAAGCGTCCAAGACAACACCATGACAAGTACAAGAGTTATACACCAAAACAACAACAACAACAACAGTCCCAGACAACTCCAAGACAACAGCAACAACAGTCCCTCACCAAGACAACAACAACAATCTAGATCTTTCCCGGATATGTACAACAACAGTCCCAGAACACACCAAAATAATCATGTCCCTCAATTGAATTTTACATCGACATTAAAATATTGCTACACGGTAGCAAATGTGGCTGATGTATCTGGCACTACTAACTTTCTGCTTCAGAATATTTTTTAATGGAAGGATTACGATGTTTGGCACGGAAACAAGGTTCCATAATGTTAGAAGGACCTTGTTTGATAATACACCACTCATTGATTCACTCCACCTCGTCATCATGAAAAAGAAAGAGAGGTTCAAGTTTGAAAAACATATCAATGTATGATAGATGAAATATTCATAATTTCTGGAAATATGCCAAACTATATTTACATAAACTATTCTGACGTGAGTGATGCGAAGCGATCTATAATTTAGACTGTAGCTGGATCACGTGGCCTGTGCAACAGTAGTATAAATGACAGTGTTCTGGTGATAGAAAATCATGCTCTGGGAAGAGAACCTTAAGGTGAGTATGTGGGTTACTCCTGACTGGTCTCGTTCTTAAAAATTCAGGTGGTGTGTGTGTTGGACAGGTGACTCCCAGGTAAGTCCTGAGCTGGCACCCCTTGAGAACCTGCCTGTTTGGTGTGATGTTGGCAAAACAAGATGCTATCGGATTTCTGTGTTTATTTTCACTACAAATCCGTTCTGTAAGGTACTGTCACAAATCAGTGAAAAAAAACGTATAACAGCATCAGCAGCAAGCAACTCCTAAAAATATAAAGATGTGAATTCAATTGACAATCATACAACGTTGGTTTAAATGTTCAAGAAAAAAACTTTACATACAAATGCATTGATGACGTTTGTCTGTGTAAAAGTGACGTCGATTGCGCAATACTCGTGCCTCCCCTCTACCTTTGCTCTCTTCCTGTCTCCCTCCTCTCTCTCTCTCTCTTTGATATCCACACTGCATCACATGAAGAAGAAGAAGAACATGACTCTTGATGTCCTGGGTCAATCGTCCACCCTTTATTTATCCAATGCATGTTTTTTTGTAAGAGTCCAGAGCATGGCCATCACAGAGGGAGATACCAATTACGAACGTGTGTCGAACCCGGTGCAATAAATCCTTAAATGGGGACCAGTCTGGATGCCCTTGGGCTCGCTGACCTACCACAGAGGCAACGATCAGGAGCAGCAGATTAACTGGGAAGGGGAAGAAGAAGGACAAGGGGGAGGAAGGGGAATAATTTATCCAAACTTGACAGGAAACAAAGTAACATAAGCGTGATGTCTGGGCTTATCCTTCTTATTTTCCCCTAGGAGCAACAGTGACTATTGCAATGTTTCAGTGTCTGGAGTTCATCCCCTTGCCCCGCTCCCTACTTTTCTGGTTATTCACGCAGGGTCAATAAAAATGGGGACCACATTGCCTCTTACTCTTATTATATCCCTGGTAGATCCTGGTTAAGGAGCTGATTCCCGCCAAGGCACGGATAGTTCTGTGCCAGAGTCCCCAAGAGGGGGTTCTTGTTTCCAATTTGCTAGTATTGTCTTTCTTGTTACAATATAGCCGGTTTTCAGTAAGGCATATTGGCGTACCGATAGCCCTTTTGGTTTCAAGCCCCGCAAAGTTTAGTCCACTGAGGGGCTCAGCTCTGTGCCAAGTTCCGATTAAAATAATCCGTTAAATTCTCGTAAAATTCTAAAATATCTGGGCACGTCCAGAAGGCATTCAGTTACATCTGTACCGTGCATTGCGGTATCTAGGGCAATTAGGAGAGGAATGTGTGAATTTGAACTAAATTATGTTTAGAGGAAGGGACCTGCGGCCTGCTGTCAGAGCCCAACCATATTTGAGTCCATTTCTGGTGAGGAATGTCCTGTCCCAGCAGCCTTTCCCAGTCAGCTTTCTAGTTTTGGCTCTAACCCGGTCTCAATCTCCTGCACAAACTTTTCATTTCCTTTTTCCACCAGACCATCCAAGATTGGGTGAGTGATGTGGTAAACGTTTTTGTTTGTAGCTTTGGATGGTGTCCCTGATATTTTGGTAACCTTATTTGGAAGGTCCCCCACCCTTTCCAAGCCTATCTCTCTCCAGCCAGGCCAGTTAGCCCTTGTGCGTCCTATTGTTAGTGATTGGTTGCCCCACAGAGGCGATTGTCTACATATGAAGGAGTGGAATGAGATTCACCTGTGGTTGCATTTCCCCAATGTGTTTAAGGAGTGGAATGAGATTCACCTGTGGTTGCATTTCCCCAATGTGTTAGAACCCGTGAATAATGGTTTCAGGACCCGCGATCTATATTTGATAGGAGCTTAGGTAACGGCAGCAAATAACCAGCAGCTCACCGAGCCTTCTCCCAGTTTTTCCATGTCCTATACTTTTTTTTGTTGATCTATTGAATAAACTTCTGAAAGCGATTGCTTTGTTCTATTTTAGGAAATCTGAAAAGGGTCAGGCCCCGATGTCTCTTAAGTAACGTAAGGGAATGAAAATCTACTTGCGCTAATTTGTGATTCCATATGGATGAGGCTATGCTTGAATCAAACATCTTAAAGAAAGCTTTTTGAATACAGGAGGGGCTATTCGTAGATGTACTGTATAGGTAACCGTGTACAGTACTGTTCACTGCAGGAAGTTAAAATCGTGAGCGGCTGAACCTCACTGTCTATCCACTAGAATCTAGGAACACCACGTGGCCTGGGATACCACGATGGGCAACTTGGGCAATAAGATGGGGACAAGATGGCGCATTGTGTACTTTCATGGCAGCATAATCGCGAGCAGTAAATTTACCATGCATACAGGAATCTCTAGATCAACTGCGAATGGTCGAGCCACAGGGGCACAATCGGCGAACAGTACCTCAATAAATTTGGCCCAAAACAGTAAAACCTCGAGGGAAGGATTTGCTGAACTGTGTTGTGTCAACTTTTATTTCAGAGAAGCTGTATTTCTCTTGCAGACAAGGCTCTCTTAACCTCAAACAGTTATTCTTGTAAATTATCTAACCTTGTCACTGTCTGCTCTTCTTTCATTGTCTTTAGCTGTAAGTTAGCCATTACGAGTTAATAATCTGATCCAATGTGTGTTTTTTTAGAATTTCCCAACATGATGATGTACTGCTTTTTCACCGTTTTTTCGCAATAGTGATATTTGTTATTGAATTGTCGATAACATCTGAGTCGACATGCAAATTTAGAAGTGCATAACTATTACAGAGGTGTCAATAAAATGTGGTTTTGAAAGTCAAACTGTGAATATCACGATGTTTTAAATTCCTTTCATAATTTAAACAAATCTGTATCTTGTAATGTGCAGGAAGAAAGGAGAAAATGCCTTATGCATTGGCCTTACACACCTGTGGAGGACAAGGAGGAACAGCCTTCAGTTTTGATGGGAGGAGAAATGGAGCAACGCTGGAAAAAATCTGGGTATGGGTTGGAGGGTGGCAGATCAAGTGCGTGAAGGCCTGGCTGAGGGACGGAAGGACTGCACAGTACGGCAGTCCCTCGGGATCTCACAAAGAGTTTGTGTTCCAGCCCGGGGAGCTGTTTTCGTCCCTCTCACTGTGGGGGAATGGGGCTGGCTCACGCCTGGGCGCCTTCAAGTTCAGGACAACCAAAGGCAGGGAATTCTTCGTGAAGATGACAGACTGGGGCCTAAAGACCGAGTACCCAGTCGACATCCGCTCTGGAATCTGCCTTGGAATTATGGGCAAAGGCGGTTCAGACATCGACAGCATGGGCTTCCTCTTCATCAATTCGGTTAAAAGTTCAGAATTGATCAACGTGACATACCCTACACTGCACAGGGAGCTTCCAAAAGTCCAGATGGAAGAGATCAAATCACTCAGTTACAAGAATACTGGTTCTGTCCCCCAAACCTATAAAATTGAAACCTCCAAGACCGTGACCAAAACCTCCTCCTGGTCGATCACAAACAGTCTGGAGGCAACCGTGAGTCTCACCGTCTCAGCCGGCGTTCCGGATGTCGTGGATGTTGAAGCTGGCTTTAGTTTTACCGTTAGCACCGAGAGTACGCACGCCGTGGAGAATTCAGAATCGAAAACCGAGCTCCTCTCATTCAACGTCACGGTTCCTCCACGCAAGACCACTGCGATCGACATCAATATCGGTCGCGCGGAAATCGACCTCCCGTACAAGGGTACGGTGCGCATCTCCTTATTGAACGGCGCCACCTACGACATCCCAATGGAGGGTGTCTACAAGGGCCTCGCCTACACCAAGGCGACTGTAGTAACAAAGGAAAAGTGAAACGGCACCGGAAAAGCACGCACGTGCTGCGCTTTACTAACTGCATGCTGCATTCAACGCTGCCTATCTTTATTTAATAGTTTATTGAACCCTGTGGTATAAAATATGATGCAATACATATGCCATTTGGGAGATTTCAGTTGGTGCAATTAAGGAACCTTTGAATCGGTGAAAAAATAATTAACACGGAGATGCAGTTATTTCAACGAATTTTTCTCGCACATACCGTACATAATTGAGTCTGTTCGCTCAGAAATCACAATGGAATGATCATAATCTGTCTTTATCCCGGAGGAATCCGACGATAAATTAATCTCTTTTTTACAGATGTCCAGTAGGGGCGAGTCAGCAAGTTACAACAACAAACAATACAAAACACGATAGGAGTAAAAAGTAGATCAATGGTAAGCCAGTAGCTTAAACTTATATAAAGAAATACGAATTAATAAAGTATATAAGTACAAATAGCATAAGTACATTCCTGCCGATTTTTCAACACTAAATGCAAACTTGGGCAAGGCAACTAAACGACGACAAAAACAGTTCCAGATCAAACCAACACAGGAGAGGGTATCTTCATAATATTTGATTTTACAATCTAACTATCATTTCACAGATAAGAAATCATTTTTAACGTTACTTTTGCCATTTACTTACGTGAGAATGAGCCCGAACTAGCAAAAGCAAATGGAAAAACAACTTCCTGCAGTGGTTTGGGCAATGTAACAAGACAATACACACTGGCATAGGCAACGCTGATCGGTAGAGTGCAAATCTGGAGGGGTTCAAAACATCAAAGTACAAGTTGGATGACCGACATAAATGACTGGAAGGAGGTAAAAGAGGTGAAGCTTTATGGGCTTCAGAAATCAGAAGCTGAAGAGTGAAAACTCACACGAAGCACACAGCTAAGGACATTCTCCACGGCAAAATCATACAACCATATATCTTGACAATACAGTTTCTGCATGCTGCCACGAACAGAATAATCGATGGACTTGACCAACATTTCTACTAAAATTATAGAGAGAAGACATCCACGTGTGAATGATACCAAACAAAACGATGACGGAAAGATAAAGATTCCTCAAACAATCAACCAATCTTCATTTGTGTTGGGACACCTATTTTCAAAAACGCTCATATTTGTTTTCCATTTCACACTACTATGAATATACAAATAATGATAACTGGCCTCGAATTACCAACAATTTCTCCAAAGGTGACACCAGAAAATTAAAGAACTTCTCTTGCAGTGCTATCATTTCCATCAGCACCACCATCTGGATTAATGTATTTAGATTACAATTGCATGCTCTTTAATTATAGGGAATTGCATGCAACTACTCAGTTGCATGTTCTGCAATGCTTTGGGCTTGTGATGCAAAATAAAATATCTTTAAAAAAATCATTGGATTGTGTTTGCATTCAGTATCATCATTATCACATCCACAACCCCTTTGAACCAGCATCACTGAAAACCTTTGTTCAAATCCAGGCATTCGCCTGTAATGAAACTGCACAGTCAAGTGTGGTGAGTTGATGGTCTCAACCCGGTCACGAATGACTGCACGAAGATAACCCCTTCCATCACAGTTATCAAAACGTAAGCTAGTATGTGTGCAGATAACGCGTAGCAGAAGTGAGATCTTGGTTTTTAGATATAACTTCAATCGCGCATGATAAACCTATATTCTCGATTCTCGCAAGAGAGATATGGCCACATCGCTCAGAGGTCTGAGTGCTGACCTAATTTCGAATCCAGAACCTTAGCAGTGCCAGCTCATCAATCAAAAATCCAAATGTGTATGTTAGTCCATGTGTGTGTTAGTCCATATGTGTGTGTAAGTTCATATGTGTGTATGTAAGTCAATGTGTTTGTGTTTGAGTCGAGTTGTGTGTGTGTTTGAGTCCATATGTGTACGTTTAGGTCCATACGTGTGTTTAAGTCCATGTGTGTGTCTGTCTTTTTCGAACGGACAACATCCGATGTGTGTGTGTACGTCGAAGTGTTTGTGTGTGTCAGTCCAAGTGTGCGTGTCAGTCCATTTGTGTGCGTATCAGTCACTCTATGTGTGTGTTAGTCCATGTTTGTGTGCTAGTCGATGTGTGTGCATGGCACCATCTGAGTGTGTAAGTTAACGTGCGTTTGTGTGTCTATGTTTGTCAGTCGATGTGTGTGTGTGTACGTCGCTGTGTATGTGTGTTGTCAGTCCATATGTGTGTTGTAGTCCACATGTGTGTGTAAATCCATACATGTGTGTGTGTCACTCGATATGTGTGTGTAAGTCAATGCGTGTGTGTGTCTTAGTTGATATGCGTGTAAGTACATCAGTGTACTATACGTAAATGTGTGTTTTTTAGTCCACGTATGTCCGTGTGTAAGTCGATGTGTGTGTGTGAGTTGCTGTATGTGTGTACGTCGATATATATGTGTGTAACTCCATGTGTGCGTATCTAAAGTGGATGTCTATGCATGTGTGACTCCATATGTGTGTGTGTGTACGTCTATGTGTTTGTGTGTGTGAGTCAATATGTCTGTGTGTGTCAGTCCATGGGCGTGTGTGATAGTCGCTTTGTGTGTGTGGCTCCATGTGAGTTAGTGTGAGTCCATTTCTTTGCATGTCTGTAGCTCCATGTGTGCGTGTGAGTCTATGTGTCTGTTTTATTGACCTGGTCAAGGCCTATGATACTATCAGTAGGCCAGGCCTTTGGTGTTCTTCATGCTTTCGGAGTCCCTCCCCCTTTGCTCACGATACTTAAGGACCGTTATGATATTGAGCGGCCCCGCGTCAAACTACAGGCCGTCAGTCACAGCCATTCCCTCTACACCTTGGGGTGTGACAGGGATGTCCTCTGGCTCCCACATTATTTAACATATCTTTTGACCACGTAGTTGGTGAAGCCTTCAATGGCTGTACCGGAGGAATTACCATGTGATACAGATACAATGGGAGGCTGATCGATGCCCGGGTGCGGTCAAGGGATGGCTCCCTATTTCTCAACCATGTTATGTATGCCGATGCTCTGGTGATTGCTACTCACTCAGAGGAGGAGTTGGAGTCGCTGCTGCTGAACCTGGAGCGTGCCACTAAGAGGTTGGGCCTTACCATCAGCCCTACCAAAACTAAGCACCTGCCTGGGTATTTTGTACCATCGGACAATCCACCGCCACAACTCACAATTGGTGATGCGGCAGTTGTGCAGAGATTGCAGAGATTCCCATACCTGCCCAGTGTACTCATGACCAGCTCCGGTTAAACAGCAGAGGTCCCACTCCAAATCAGTCGAGCGCCATTATATTTTCATCGGATGCGTTATGCTGTGTGGAAGGTACCTGGTCTCTCGCTCCGCATGAAGCTCCAGGTCTTCTCGGCCATGGTAATTCCATCCCTTCTCTACGCTTGCGACACGTGCACCCCCTTAATGGAACATCTTCGCCGGTTCGAAACATTTAGGCTGGCCTGCTCACGATCCATCCTGGGTTTAACCGTGTGTGTGTGCATCTAAGTCGATGTTTTCTATGTGTGTGGGTCGATGTCCGTGTGTAAGTCCATGTGTTTGTCTGCCTTTGTCGCCCGGGCAACGCCGGGTACTTACCACAAGTAGTTATATGAACACGTAAAAAAATAATTGAACATTTTACGTATAAAAATATAAATACAGTAAAACCTTGAATTGCGAGAAACTTGGTCTTGGTCTGCGAGTGTTTTGCAAGACGAGCAAAATATTTAAATAAATATTAATTTGATAAACGAACGAGGTCTTGCAATACGAGTAGTACGTATACGCTTTGTCTAACGAGCGTCACATGATCACAACTGATATACGAGTGCCTTGATATACGAGTGCTTTGGATTACAAACACGTTTCCGGAACAGATTATGCTCGCAATCCAAGGTTTTACTGCATACGTGTGCATACATTTAAAAATTAACGTGTCGTTGTGCGATGACCAGCGGTGTGGTAGTGGTAGACACGCCGTGGTGCTGGTGCGATAACAGCGGTGTTGTAGTGGTAGCAGCGAGACGGTGCCACGTGACGCACCGTGGTGCTGGTTGCGATGACAGAGGTGTGGTAGTGGTAGTAGCTAGGCGGTGCCACGTGATGCACCGTGGTGCTGGTGCGAGTGAGAGAGCGGGGCGAGCGGTAGGGGAAATCGACTCGTAGACCTCCGAGGGATAGGTTAGCGTCCACTGACCGTACCATCACAGGTAAATAAAATTCGCAAGTGGGGGGAAAAACAACTGTGTTGCGTGGTCTTTTGGGAGCGTGAAGTGGAGGGCAGTGTGCGCTGGGTGTCTACGTGTATGCGCGGCTGTGCACCTCGAGACGAAGCGGGTGGTGTTTACGTGCCCGCACGATTGCCCACCATAGTGCTTAGCGATCGCGTACCTGGGTGGCGGTGCCGCGGTCACGCACCCGCACACGGGTCTGGTCGCGAGATAGCGAGTTAGAGCGCCGAGCGTGCGCGTATTCGCGCGACTGTTTGAGCGGGACCTTTAACTCAGAGCCAAGCGAGCGTCCCCAATCAGCGGCGCGCGCACGGCAGAAACCCCGCCCGCCCGTCCCCCGGCTCCAACCCCTTCGTGTGCGATTGGTCTGTTTACGGGCAGAGGGTAGGGGCGTGTTTGTTATTGTCGGCACACGTGGAGCGCGGGTGGGAGGGAAACACGCGCCGCGCCTGTTTGTTTACGTGCGGGACGGAGATTTACTGGTGAGCGCGCTTACAGCCCCACTCCGCCTTTGCACAGTGTAACGCATCGCAAGCGCGGAGCGTACGAGCCGCTAATTAAACTATGCAAACGCGGTCTACATCCCAGAGGTACATGGGGGCGAGACGTTAGGGGTCGTTAGTCTGGACCTGACGGAGCAGCCGGGGGGTAGCGGTGTGAGTGGAACGGGGGAGTCGGTGAGCAGCGGCCCCGACAATTCAGTGATGGCGGGGGACGGTAGCCCCCACACTACACAGAGACACACATAAGTGTATATATAGTGTACAGTACTACACAGAGACACACAGAAGTGTATATAGTGTACAGTACTACACAGACACACATAAGTGTATATATAGTGTACAGTACTACACACATAAGTGTATATATAGT
The DNA here is from genome assembly GCF_048934315.1 of Petromyzon marinus. Taxonomy (NCBI): domain Eukaryota; kingdom Metazoa; phylum Chordata; class Hyperoartia; order Petromyzontiformes; family Petromyzontidae; genus Petromyzon; species Petromyzon marinus. The sequence goes on from NW_027422597.1 coordinate 4,707,595, forward strand.
GTACAGTACTACACAGCGACACACAGAAGTGTATATATAGTGTACAGTACTACACACACAAGTGTATATAGTGTACAGTACTACACAGACACACAGAAGTGTATATATGTGATGCCGCCGCCACGGAGCCGATCGGCGGGTGGCCCACCTGCAAAGCCATTCGTGGGATGACCAGGAACCGTTCATTCAAGTCCTGAATGCAGGGTTGGATACATCTGTCATTCAGGAGGGCACCGTGCTAGACTACGCATCACCCATGCATCACGAGGGAAACATTGTTGGTGGTGTGGGGGTCGTGTCGAATATGAAGTCGCAACAGTTTTTTGATGAAAAGTGTATGGGTACACTTTGTTCTGAAAATTCGGAATTGCCCGAGTCCCAGATGGGGTAGTTGACGGAGATTTTGTGTGAATTCTCCGATGTATTTAGCAAGGGCAAATTTGACATCGTCCATACTACGCTTTTGAGTCACCACATTGATACGGGCGATGCTGCTCCCATCGGGCTGCACGCCTATCGACTGAGCCCTATGGAAAAAGAACACGTACGGCTGGCGGTTGTCCCTATCTTTATGTCAGACGCTTTGAGTTGCAGTCTGACCATGCAGTGCTATAGTGTGCACTGCCTATTGAGCAGCCGTCTGGCCAACTTTCAAGTTGGTTGGCAGTCCTCCAGGTCTATTCCTTTACTGTTTTTGATCGCAAAGGTACCCGACACACGAACGATGGGTGCACGTTTTACTCGGGCTCGTGGCACTGTAAGACGCCTACCAAGGACTCGCCCCCTCCCCTTGTGGCATCAGTCGAGGTTGAAACCTCTGAGGAAGCCGAGAGTCATGTGGCGCGTGACGCTGTCATTGTCTTGGACCATGCTGAATGGGGGCGCCTCGAGCATGAGGGCGCAGCCCTGTTCAAGTTACGGCGCCATGTGAAGGAGGCGGATTGGGGTGGGGATCGACGGGGTGTAGCCTCTGTCATCCTCAGAGGCGGATTGCTCATGCATTGCCGTTACAACATTGTCGTGCCTACTGCCTTACGGGGTGAAGTCATCTGGGCGGTGCACGAGCCACTGTTGCACCTTGGTGTGCATTAGATACTCGCCACACTTAAGCTCGACTTCTTCTAGCATGGCATGGCGGAAGATGTCGCTAATTTATTGAAGGGGTGTGTGCAGTGCACGCAGCGGAAACCCGCGTCTAAACCCTGTTGTCCACGGTTGAAATCCATTCAGGTCTCCCGCATAAATGAGCTGGTCGCTCTTGATATCCTTGGTCCATTTCCCTCGTTGCAATAAGTATTTACTAGTGGGCGTCGAATATTTTTCACGCTGGCCAATAGCCTGGCCGATTCCCAACCAGTCAGTGGCAGCCATCACCGAGGCATCCTCGATGTCTATGTGATGAACAAGGGGGCCCCTGAGCATCTTCTGACTGATCAGGGTAAGACTTTTTCTTCGAAATTGCTGCGGGAGGTGTGTGAATTATTGGGAACAAAGAAAGTACGTACATCACCACATCTTCCACAAACGGATGGAATGGTAGAGCGCTTGCACAGGACTATGACTTCGATGGGATATTTTCAAATTCCCCCAGGGACCCCCAGGCAGAGTAAGCCCACCTCCCCTCGGGGCCTGGCCACAAGGACTCGATCAAAGACTCTCGCTTTTCGTGATCCCCATACAAACACGCTCCCACACCATCAGTCGGTTGTCACACTCGGCAGGCCTGGCCTTTATTGTGATTGCGGGTGTTGTTACATGGTGAGGGTGGTAGATGCTGGTGCTGGAAGGGGTCCCGAGGTTATGCGTGTTTCTGCGTTTTTTTTCTCTGTGTTCCCTTCTCTCTCTTCCTCTGTTTTTGCCTATTGTCGTTCTGTCCCCTTTACATCCCCTTTGCCCGTTAGTTACTGTTTATTCTGTATGTAGTTGTACATATTGTATAGAAAGGGTTGTGGTATTTATTTGTTGAGGTACACTAAGGTGTTTGGTTCATTTGTTGAGGGGGGATGCCTGAGTGCTACGTAGGGGGGGGGGGTTAATGTAGTGACATCGCGGACACCACATTGGTGTGGGTGTTGTACTGGCCCTAGAGGTGCCCGTTGAGTGCTTATTGATAGCGCTAGATAGCACCACGCTTGGCGTGTAGTGTCAGCCCTACAGTACAGGGTGTTGGAGTGCCGGCCATAGGAATGAGGTTACTAAAGGCCATGGCACTCTGGTTGACCCGAGAGCAAAGGTCAAGCTCAAGGATCAACAGTGTCTGGTGCCAAGGGGGGGGGGGGGGGAGTGACGCGCTCCAGCCCAGTGGACGATCTCTGAGCGCTATCTTGTGATGGGACTATCGCGCACATCGATGCAGACGGAGTCGGATCCATCATCCCTGCCAGCACAGGCACGGGCGCCAGTGTGAGCAAGCGTGCAGCCAAAAGCGCCGTGTGTTCGATGCACATACACACCCCGACCAGGCGCCCCTGCTGAGGACTTGAGGTATTTTCCGTACAAGGAATGCTGAACCGCGGAAGCCACTGATTCGTAAGAACCACAGTTAGCAGTAATAGTAGGTGGACAACTCAAACCATACTGTCCGCTATAATTATTGGACCTCGTGGTGACTGCCCTCCCACACACACACTTCACGCATATCGGTACGAATAAGATTGTTCCAAGTTTCTAAAAGGGTTTCCATCTCAAGGTGGTGTGTTAACTATTAGCTGATCGTGCAAACATTGTTCTGTCGCTTGAGTTGCATGAATAGGGTCATTTCAAATTATTTTAGTCATTCGTTTCCTTCATCGCGTAACCTTACCAATGACTTCGTTGATGACACACTAAACATTTATAATAATCTATGTTATGAATCTACACACTCACATGAATACCATTGTTTTGAGATATTTATTTTGATCACAGAATATTGCCGGCGAATTAATTGATGTGCCATTAGCCAATTGATAAGCATCTGTTAGGCAAACCTACACAGCCGAACATACACTATTGTTTAGAGACATTCTGTTAATTGCTTAATCTTTCAAATTAATTCATTGATGTTCACTTTTGCCATTGGCCACATGTTTCTTGAGCACGGTTCCGTCATTTTTAAGGACTTTTTCTATCGTCGTGTATTGACGTGCTACTGTGAGGAGTTAGCCTATTGTTCTATTGCTCAGTTTAAACAACGCAACCATTGAGGGTTAATTGTATTGATCGATGAGTAGGACATATACAGGAGTACTGTGGTGGCAATTTCGATCATTAAGTGTGTTCGGAAATTAGAGTGTTTTTAGATATTAAAGTTTCTTAACACAGAAGAGTCTGAGTGGTTCCTTCCTAAGTTCATGCGTAATTATCTTAATTATAAGAACTGTATCCTGTGGCGAGCTCTGAATTCTGAGCCTAATTTATATAATTTGAATATATTTGCATACTTCAATAACTATTTTATTTTGATAAAATTACAATTTTAGAATGTATTTATTATTATTATTTTTCAAAACAATATATACAACAAGGCTATAGGGAGACCTTTGTCTTCATCTCCGTGTCCGTGTGTGTCTCCTTGACTGTCTCCATGTCTATATCCGTATCTCTCTGTGTCTCGTAATGAGAGCAAATGCCCAGTCGGATGAACCTGAAGAGTTTCACTCAGTGGTGGGGCCTCAACCATCACACGGCCCCACGAAAACAAAGCACCTGTATGGGTATTTTATGCTGAAGGTTGTCGATGTTTTTGTGTGTAAGTGTGTGTGACTTTTTAAATGGGTAATTTAAAAACTAAATTATTCCCAAAATTGCCCCCATCATAAATTAATGAAAATGTTTTTTGAACCAAGAAAATTTGGATTTTTTCTTCTTGGCCATGGGGGTACTGTTGGTGGCATTGATAGCGGTGCTGGTGGCAGTGGCGGTGGCGGTGATTTCCTTGGCATTGGTGTCGGTGTTGGCGGGGGTGGCGTTGGTAACGGCGGTGGCGGCGGCAGTGGCAAGACGAAGCGTCTCAATCTCCTGAAGGAGGGTCTCCTTCTTTCGAAGCAGCGTCACGTTCTCCAAATGCAGCCTCTCATTTCCTTGACGCAGCATCTCATGTTGCCACATCGCTCGCTCTTGTAGCATCGTCTCCGCTTGCATCGCCACGAACTCCTGACGAGTCACCTCCATCCCTGCACGTAGCGTCGTGTTTTCCTCGTGCAGCTTCGATCTTCTCCGCCCCAGATTCTCGTTCTGCTGTCGAAGCATCGCGTTTTGCACTTCAAACGTTAACAAGGCTGAAAAGTGTGAAACAGGGATCATCATTAGGAAAGGGACTGAAATAGAAAATGTACTTTCTCTGCAATGTAGTGATAACTTTATTTGCAACTGTATTGTATTTGACATATCTCCACGTCTGTTTACAGACCAGTGGAAAAGTTACCCTCGATAAAATTTGAAATTTGAAGTGTCTTGAGTTATCAGCGGGTAATATAGAAGATAACTTTACAATTAAAGCATGTAATGGGTAACGTTGCCAGCACATGATGAGATGTGTTTACAGCTATGCTCAATTTTTTTCAACTCCGCTTATTACAAATTTATTTTTAATCAACGAAGGAAACGTGATGAAAAAATAAAAGCACGAAACTTCACGCACTCCCACACAAATACATACACACGCACTTTCAGACAGATATATATCGAGATTCACAACCTCACATCAAGACCCATACACCCACACCGCATGTTTCTACTTACCATGTTTCCAATGACGCCGCTTCATGACCTGAATGAAAACCGTCATGACCATCAACCCAATCATGAGCAATACCAAAGTCCATGCCAGTGAATCCGTGCCAGGGTTCGGGCATGGTGGCTTGGGGATGAGATGTGAAGCTTTGCATATGTTGCCCACGAAGAGGGAGAAGAGGAACCGGACAAATTTGATGCAGAACTGCAACAGCAGCAGCAGTAGCATCAGCATCTTGCCGCTTGTGTTGTCAAAGTCCGTGTGTGAGTGCCAAGTGCGAGCGTGCGTTCTTATAGCATTCCCAGTGGTGACGTCATCAGTTCCGGCCGTGACGCATTGTTACAGGTTTCCTGTCATGAACACGTGGTTAGAAAATCCCCTGTGACATCCCAAGCACGACTGCACAATAATTATTTCGTTTAGGTGAAAAAAAACATTTACACTAATGTACGCTAGATTTGATCAACGAAACCTCTGCATTGCAAATTTAATTTGATAATCATTAAATCAATGGGCACACTTATTTTACACTCGATTCAAATGTTTGTTTTTATTCCGTTTAACATGTCGGCTTTCGTGACCAATGTTTTCCATAATAGAGGTTTTTGGGTTAGATCTCTTGAATATAAATGTGTCGTCAAACTCACCACCACTATCGATTAAGCCTGCTCCATTCCCATTGAAACTACATTCTCTTGCTGTTCACGTTACCCTTACACATTTACAAATTTGCGTTTAGATTATTTGGCTGCTATGAATTTCAACGTGATAAGCTTCTACGTTCAGCTATCATTAGTCAACAGTTTGCTTCTGAAAAGTAGCGAATAGCTTGGAAGGTGTTCCATAGCAAATGCAATAGTTTAGTTTAAACGTTTCACCATTCACCATCATTGTCAACCTTTATCATCCAACATTAACAATTTACAATGTGTCATTAATTGTAAATGTTGCGGGCTATGTAGGAGCCTAAATGTACAACATTTACAATTGTAAATGTATTTTTATTACTATATGTATTTTATTTTATTTTTTCATTATTCATGGAAAGTTGTTTCATATTAAGTAAATAAATCGTACTGAAATAATTTTGGCAGTAGGAAAATAATACACTGGAATGAAATCCCAATTGCATAGCACTTCATGCCAATGAAGTGCTATGTCCTACCAGACAGTCTCGCTCCCTTCACCTGATGAAGGCCGCTTGTGTTGTGGCCGAAACGTCGTGAGAATATTATTGTGTTATTTTATTTTATCAATGTATTATTTTATTCTCATTCTACGTGACTTTACCGAAAGAACCAAAGAAGAATATATCACGACGTTTCGATCGCAACACAAACGGTCGTCCTCAGGCAGAATAAATCTCCCCCATTAACACAACTGACTTGCTTGCGTCCGTGGATGGAATTGCTTTCCATCTCAGACCCAGCTTGCTTGCCCATCGCCACATATATAACCACTTGTTGTAACAGCTCTCTCGCGCTATCAGCAGTTCCACTCTGGATTATTTTTTCCGCCTGAGGACGATTGCTTGTGTTGCGATCCGAACGTCGTGAGAATTTTTTTTATTTTGTTTTCTTTTTCTACCTACGTGACTTTACCGAAAAAAACAAAGAGTATACATACACAAGGTCCAATCTTAATTGGCGCCGCAGTTGTGAAATGTTGCTCCCTCGCCTTGTATGCAGAAGGATTTGGGTTCGATCCCGACCATGACACCTGTATATTTGGAGTTTCCACGTCTGTCTCAGTGGTCGCATGGATTTTTCTCCAGGTCTTCCGTTTTTTTTCCCTCCACATCAACATCACAAGTTTAGAGTATTTGGCTTATCTACATTTCCACGAAATAAGCCACTTCGTTGAGCTTTTCAATTGGTGGAAAAGTCGCTTCTCCACAATCTATATTGCTCAGATGACTTTTACATCCGCAGTATTAACTGGGGTGGCCACTGAAATTGAACCTCAAACCCTGCAAAACTAGACATCTCCACTCCTCGTCTTTGTCATCACTTTTAAGACATTTGTGTTTTACTTTGTTGTAATAATAAAACGATAATGAATGCACACAATATTTTACCGATTTAAAATATACTCACTTTGAGAGGAAGTGTGTCGGAGCTGGCGAACAGCAGACGAGCTTCGAGCACAATCGGGCACCGTCAGGGACGAGCGTCATGCCGACTCAGCGGTCATCCAGCAGCAGAGAGGCCTGCAGTTGCCGCCAAGAGATAGAGAGCGCCATGTGTATGACACGCCCACACACACGACTCATTGCCCAGCAGGGAACCAAGGCATTTTCGGAACAACCAGACGCCAAGGCGCCTTGACGTCTGCTTAAGAAGAAAATACACCCACACACACATAACGCACATATCGGGACTAATAAGATTACTCCAAAGTTCTCCTTGTGTTTCGAAAATGGCCATCCCAATGTGGTGCGTTAACTAATAGCTGATCGTGAAAAACATTCTTGGGTCCATTGAGCTGCATGAATACGGTCGTTTAGAAGTATATTGGTCATTCGTTTCATTAATTGCCTTACTGTACCAATGAATCTATTGAGGAAACTAACATTTATGAACATCTATGTTACGACTCTACACACTCACAGGAATACTATTGTGTTGAGATTTATTTCTTTTGATGATGGAATCTTGCCCACAAATCAATTCAAGCCCATTAGCCAATTGATGTGCATCTATTAGGCAAACAGACACTGCCGCACACTATTGTTCCAGGGCATTTCGTAAATTGCATAAACGTTCCAGGGGTGCGAGACGTTAGGGGTCGTTAGTCTGGACCTGACGGAGCAGCCGGGGGGTAGCGGTGTGAGTGGAACGGGGGAGTCGGTGAGCAGCGGCCCCGACAATTCAGTGATGGCGGGGGACGGTAGCCCCCACACTACACAGAGACACACATAAGTGTATATATAGTGTACAGTACTACACAGAGACACACAGAAGTGTATATATAGTGTACAGTACTACACAGAGACACACAGAAGTGTATATAGTGTTCAGTACTACACAAACAGAAGTGTATATATAGTGTGCAGTACTACACAGAGACACACAGAAGTGTATATAGTGTACAGTACTACACACACAGAAGTGTATATATATAGTGTACAGTACTACACAGAGACACACAGAAGTGTATATATAGTGTACAGTACTACACAGAGACACACAGGAGTGTATATATAATATCAGCGACCTGATATTAAAGTTGCATGGTCGCGGCAAGGGCCATCGAACCACCGCGAGTGGAGCCTCACACATGCACGGGTCAGTGGACTGGTAGCGGGAGAACAGAGAGCGGACGTCGGTGAGATCACTGCGGCGACGTCATCTGAGCTGGGATCCGGACATCGAAAGGGCGGGAGAATCCGAGCCCCTGATTGGACGGGAGGCCAAGGGTCAGAAAGAGCAAATATTCCTTTGTTGTAGGTAGGATAAAAAGGGGGGGAATCGGGGTAGCAAGGGGATTCATCTGGTTCAAGATCATCGTGGTCCTGGGAGCAGGAGAGTCAGCCATCCGAGACGTCCGTGAGACGTACTCCAGCATCGGCAGGCTCGTCGCCTCATTCCCTCACAGCGGTCAGTACATCGGGGAGAGAGGCGTAAGTTCAGCCGTTTTACATCCAGGATAGAGAGCGGGGCGAGCGGTAGGGGAAATCGACTCGTAGACCTCCGAGGGATAGGTTAGCGTCCACTGACCGTACCATCACAGGTAAATAAAATTCGCTAGTGGGGGGAAAAACAACTGTGTTGCGTGGTCTTTTGGGAGCGTGAAGTGGAGGGCAGTGTGCGCTGGGTGTCTACGTGTGTATGCGCGGCTGTGCACCTCGAGACGAAGCGGGTGGTGTTTACGTGCCCGCACGATTGCCCACCATAGTGCTTAGCGATCGCGTACCTGGGTGGCGGTGCCGCGGTCACGCACCCGCACACGGGTCTGGTCGCGAGATAGCGAGTTAGAGCGCCGAGCGTGCGCGTATTCGCGCGACTGTTTGAGCGGGACCTTTAACTCAGAGCCAAGCGAGCGTCCCCAATCAGCGGCGCGCGCACGGCAGAAACCCCGCCCGTCCCCCGGCTCCAACCCCTTCGTGTGCGATTGGTCTGTTTACGGGCAGAGGGTAGGGGCGTGTTTGTTATTGTCGGCACACGTGGAGCGCGGGTGGGAGGGAAACACGCGCCGCGCCTGTTTACGTGCGGGACGGAGATTTACTGGTGAGCGCGCTTACAGCCCCACCCCGCCTTTGCACAGTGTAACGCATCGCAAGCGCGGAGCGTACGAGCCGCTAATTAAACTATGCAAACGCGGTCTACATCCCAGGCAGAGGTACAGGGGGGCGAGACGTTAGGGGTCGTTAGTCTGGACCTGACGGAGCAGCCGGGGGGTAGCGGTGTGAGTGGAACGGGGGAGTCGGTGAGCAGCGGCCCCGACAATTCAGTGATGGCGGGGGACGGTAGCCCCCACACTACACAGAGACGCACATAAGTGTATATATAGTGTACAGTACTACACAGAGACACACAGAAGTGTATATATAGTGTACAGTACTACACACACAGAAGTGGATATAGTGTACAGTACTACACAGACACACAGAAGTGTATATATAGTGTACAGTACTACACAGACACACATAAGTGTATATATATAGTGTACAGTACTACACAGAGACACGCAGAATCGTGCACAGTGGTATACAGACAGGACACAGAGGGCTTCACACAAGCGGTGAGTAAGAGAGAGAGAGGTCGTAGGGCCCCGTGTGTGCTGTGTCTGAACCGGTCCCGGGCCTCCCCTAGGTCGACTCAGCCTCAAATGAGTACCTGGCGCGGCGTGTAAACATCGCCAGCACCGGGGAGACAAAGGCGGCCGGGCGTGGGGCTGTCCACACACAGCCCTCACCGTGTACCGTTCCGGTCTTAATAGGCGCTCGCTAACAGCACTTGCCCCTGCCGCCTGTGGAGGCTACGCGGGGGATCTTTGTCTGCGGTGTGCTGCTGAGCGCTGCCGTTTAGTGGCCACTCCTCTCACATCCACACGCGCAATGCCACTCGCTTTGTTCCTTGTGTAGTGCCGTGAATTCACTCGGACGACAACCGTCTCTTTTTCCGCCGTCACTTTTATTCCATCGTTCCGTACACACAGTAATTATCTTCGCGCTCCGCCAACTCGGACACTCCGATTTACTTCAGCATCGTCAATGCATCCCCTTCCACACAGTGTTTCTTCCTCTATCTCTTCACACACAGTGTCGTCCCTTCCACACACAGTGGTTCGTCTTCTATCTCCTCAAACACTGTTGCCGCTATCTCTTCACACGCAGTGACTTCCCTTCCACACACAGTGGTTCGTCTTCTATCTCCTCACACACACACAGTATCACCGTTATCTCTTCACACGCAGTGACTTCCCTTCCACACACTGTGATTCTTCTTCTATCTATTCACACACAGTGACTTTATCTCCGCTAACGCTAACTATCCCTATCGCTATTTACTGTCTTTGGGGTTCGGCTCTCTATCTATTCTTCCCTAACATTGCCAGCTGTCCTCTTCGCATCTCTCCACCTCTCGCCAACAACTGCCCAGTAACAACTCTCTCTCCGTTCAAATCATCTCGCGTTTTATCCCCTTTCGCATTAGCCTTAATTAATTGCCACGTGGCTCGCTGGCCGTTTTCCGCCAGCTCGCACCTGTCCCCTCCGTCAGACATCGAGACGCCACCACTTAACACTAACAGCCTCTCGACCAATCACAGCCCTCGTGCCACGACTCCCTTAATTACTTCGGGTTGTTTACGCCACCCGTGACTCGACCACCTGTTCGACCTCATGTGACCCGTTCTAATTGTCTGTATGTACTGTATGTGGCCAATTCCTATGCGTATTGTTTACTCCACTACATGACCCCCCCCCCCCCGTGATGAAAGAACCTAGCTGTCCCCGGCTACGACATACTCGAATTGGAGTAGTGGAGTGAAGCGGACGGAACGATGACAACATATATACATAACGCATTTGCAATACACAACCATTTTGTACAATCACACAACACCTTTATACAGAATTCCCAACCCCCAAAGTCAATGTATTGTATTCCTCCTGGAACGGGTTCCCGCTGCCGGTCCATCTCCGCTGCACGGGATACCCTGCGGTAAGGGAGGGCCTCGCTCATCTTGCCAATGAACCCTGCGCCCATCCCTGTCCCAGCGGCACTCAGCTGGCGGGGCTGTCCGTCGTTCACGGTCGGGACGGCCATTCGTCCGGATCTGTGGCCGTTCAATCGGCGTCCGGTCGGTAACCCTGCCCAAAAAGAGCGATCCTGCAGGCACACGGGGGGCAGATCTCTGGGACACGCGCACTTGTGACCTCCCCACAGGTTCGTCGGACACATCCAATACAGGCCGCTCTCGGATGGGGGATGACGCATCATACAGTAACACAAATTTCTTCAGGCGCGACGGGTGAACAATCCATGTCCGACGACCGAATTTTATTCGCACACTCTGATCCCGTAAAACCTCCACAATATCAACGGGCCCCTGCCAGGGGCGGTGAAATTTCGGGGACGTTCCCACCGGCACCATGGGGCAGTGCAACCAGGCTTTGTCTCCAACACTCCACGGCTCTCATGGCCTCTGCCTGCCGAACAATCTTTCGTTAGCGGCTTGTCTTGCCGTATTTTGCAATGCAGCCTCTCGGGCTTCCCGTAGTCGGTCCAAAGCCACCTGCATCGGAGCAGGCACCGTCGTAGATTTCTCCCGTTTTCGAATCCCCCATTTTACAATAGCCGGCGCTTCCAGTTCCCGTCCATTTATCAGAAAAAATGGCGAGTACCCCATTGAGGCATGCGGGGCCAATCTATACGCGGCCAGCGTCGCTGCAACATGCAGATCCCAATCATCTTGAGCTGAGCGGTTAAATTTTTATTTAAAGCTTTCGTGACTGCAGTAATTCATGTTCTTAGTTTTTTCGGTAAAGTCACGTTGAAGAGAAACAACAAAATAATAAAATATATATATATATAAAACAATAAAACATTCTCACGACGTTTCGACCATAACTCAAACGGTCATCTTCAGGTGTGTTGGTTTGCATAAATTTATTTTTAAACGGCGCATTTATTTATTTATAAAAACGTTAGCGTCACGCGCAGTGATTTGGCAGTTTGCCCAGGACTAGTCCATCTATATTTTGAAAAGAGGAGGGGGGAGACGAAATTTTTTATAATGTATGCTGTCTGAAAGCCACTGTAAGTGTGAACAATCAATTAAGAACTGAAATGGTTTATCAAATCTTTCCAATGATTGCTAAGATAGAATCCATCTTCTCGGTTGAAATTGTCTCTTTGCTTGTATATGTGGATAGCCTCATGAACGAATCTCTCATGGAAGCCAGATGGCTTACAAAGAACCTCTGTCTTGGAAAAGTCAATGGCATGTGAGCCTACTGAATTAAAACAATGATCTGCTACGGCTGAGGTGTTGGTCCTACCGTGTTTAGGGTCTGCTTTGTGTTCACGAATGCGGTCCGAGACATGGCGTTTGGTTTCTCCAATGTAACTACTACCACAGAGGCAACTTAGTTTGTAGATACCAGGGTATTGTATGTCCGGAATCACATCTTTAACAGACGGAACCAGATCACGGATTTTATGTAATGTGTTGAAACGGACCTGGATCTTGTGTTTATTCAAGATTTTGGAGATCTTTTTTGTGATCCCAGCAATGTAGGGTAAAGTGATGGTTTTGAAAGGCTCCTCAAGAGGGTTCTTCTTCATGGTTTGAGTGATAGCTTTGCGGATTGTATAGTCGGAGTAACCATTAGCCCTAAGAGCTTGGTGTACGTGCTTGAGTTCACTGCTTATGTGTTCCTGGTCGGATATGCATTGGGCTCTATGATACAGAGTCTTGATGAGAGAATTCTTCTGTGATGGATGGTGGTGGGAATCCGGTTTCAGATAAGCATCCGTATGGGTAGCTTTCCTGTAGACAGAGTGGCTCATTGAACCATCAGGTCTCTTTTTAATTAGGACATCCAAAAAAGGTATCTTGCCATCTATTTCGACTTCCATGGTAAATCTGATCGCTGGATGTATTGAATTGATGTGGTCGAAGAATTGGTCTAGAGCAGGCCGGCCATGTGGCCAGATGACAAAAGTGTCATCCACGTACCTCTTCCATAAGGTTGGGCGCAGAGTGGCAGTCTGGATGGCGTCAGTCTCAAATTTCTCCATGAAAATGTTAGCTATAACTGGAGAAAGGGGGGAGCCCATTGGGGTGCCCTCAGTTTGTTTGTAGAAAGTTCCATTCTAAGTGAAGTATGTATTGGTTAAACAGTGTCTCACCAGGGGGGGTACCTCAGTGTTTAGTCCTTGATGAACCAAGTCTTCAATGATTGCAATGGTGTCAGGTACAGGAACTTTGGTGAATAAGGAAACTACATCAAAACTGACAAGCAGGTCGTCTGGGGACAGGGAAATACCCTTGATTGTCGATACCAGGTGAGTAGAATTTTGTACCGCAGAGGTGGTCTTTCCAGTGAAAGGACGCAGGATTTCAGACAAAAAACGAGCTAGTTTGTAGGTGGGGGAGCTGATAGTAGAGACTATGGGACGAAGAGGTGTATCAACTTCATGTATTTTTGGTAAGCCGTATAATCTTGGTGGCCTGGCAGCAGAAGGTTTCAACGAAAACTGTTTAGATTGATCAATTAATGCGGTTGAATCAGAAATTATTTTGTTGGTTTGTGTGACGAGGCTGTTGGTGGGATCTCTTTTTATTTTTGTATAACTACCATCGTCGAGTAATTATTTAATTTTGTTGTTGTATTCTATTTTATCCATGATGACAGTAGCATTGCCTTTGTCAGCTGAGAGAACTACAATATCATTCCTCTTTTTTTAATTTATATAATTCAAAACGCTCATCTTTGCTGAGGTTGCTAGCTGGCATCTTAGCGTTTTTGAGGGTTGCAGCGATTTCAGATCTTGCTACGTCTGCAGCGATGTGACCCAGGCCCCTGAGAGCAACGTCTACTTGGGCAATTATATCATTAACTGGTATGTGTTTAGGTGTGACTGCAAAGTTTAGACCTTTAGCTAAAACGGATTTCAGACCATCGGAAATAGAACTGTTACTGCGATTAATTACGACTTTATTAACGTCTAACTTTTTGGTGTGTGGGTCCGGTCTTTTGTTGAAGAGGAGGTTAAATTTGGAAATCAGGTTTTCTTTACATTTGGTCGACATAGTAGCAGCTGAAGAGGCAGTCATATTGTCTACATGTTCCCAATCCGATGTGGACATTATTGCCGTCAATGATAAGTGTGATTTGTAGAGTGTCTTGTCTAACTGATCTAGTTCTGTGCGTATAAGTCTGATTTTTTCTGAGATAAGAGCTAAGCTAGTTTTGAAAAGAATTCGTTTCGCATTAGAAGAAGTTACAGCAGCAGAGGTCAGTGTAAATGCGATTGGTATTACCCCAGAGTCGCGGCATCTCTTCAGGAAGGTGAGAGACTCGATCAGCTGAGCTTTCTTATCCCGGAGTTTGTTGAAGGATCTTAAAGATATGTGAAAACCCTCCCCGTAGAGGCGATTAAATTTTGATTTAAAGCTTTCGTGACTGCAGTAATTCATATTCTTAGTTTTTTCGGTAAAGTCACGTTGAAGAGAAACAACAAAATAATAAAATATATATAAAACAATAAAAAATTCTCACGACGTTTCGACCATAACTCAAACGGTCATCTTCAGGTGTGTTGGTTTGCATACATTTATTTTTAAAAGGCGCATTTATTTATTTATAAAAAAACGTTAGCGTCACGCGCAGCGATTTGGCAGTTTGCCCAGGACTAGTCCATCTATATTTTGAAAAGAGGAGGGGGGAGACGAAATTTTTTATAATGTATGCTGTCTGAAAGCCACTGTAAGCGTGAACAATCAATTAAGAACTGAAATGGTTTATCAAATCTTTCCAATGATTGCTAAGATAGAAACCATCTTCTCGGTTGAAATTGTCTCTGTGCTTGTATATGTGGATAGCCTCATGAACGAATCTCTCATGGAAGCCAGATGGCTTACAAAGAACCTCTGTCTTGGAAAAGTCAATGGCATGTGGGCCTACTCACTTCCATGAGAGATGATATTGTAGTCCTCTCAGCTGACAAAGGCAATGCTACTGTCATCATGGATAAAATAGAATACAACAACAAAATTAAATAATTACTCGACGATGGTAGTTATACAAAAATAAAAAGAGATCCCACCAACAGCCTCGTCACACAAACCAACAAAATAATTTCTGATTCAACCGCATTAATTGATCAATCTAAACAGTTTTCGTTGAAACCTTCTGCTGCCAGGCCACCAAGATTATACGGCTTACCAAAAATACATAAAGTTGATACACCTCTTTGTCCCATAGTCTCTACTATCAGCTCCCCCACCTACAAACTAGCTCGTTTTTTGTCTGAAATCCTGCGTCCTTTCACTGGAAAGACCACCTCTGCGGTACAAAATTCTACTCACCTGGTATCGACAATCAAGGGTATTTCCCTGTCCCCAGACGACCTGCTTGTCAGTTTTGATGTAGTTTCCTTATTCACCAAGGTTCCTGTACCTGACACCATTGCAATCATTGAAGACTTGGTTCATCAAGGACTAGACACTGAGGTACCCCCCCTGGTGAGACACTGTTTAACCAATACATACTTCACTTGGAATGGAACTTTCTACAAACAAACTGAAGGCACCCCAATGGGCTCCCCCCTTTATCCAGTTATAGCTAACATTTTCATGGAGAAATTTGAGACTGACGCCATCCAGACTGCCACTCTGCGCCCAACCTTATGGAAGAGGTACGTGGATGACACTTTTGTCATCTGGCCACATGGCCGGCCTGCTCTAGACCAATTCTTCGACCACATCAATTCAATAGATCCAGCGATCAGATTTACCATGGAAGTCGAAATAGATGGCAAGATACCTTTTTTGGATGTCCTAATTAAAAAGAAACCTGATGGTTCAATGAGCCACTCTGTCTACAGGAAAGCTACCCATACGGATGCTTATCTGAAACCGGATTCCCACCACCATCCATCACAGAAGAATTCTCTCATCAAGACTCTGTATCATAGAGCCCAATGCATATCCGACCAGGAACACATAAGCAGTGAACTCAAGCACGTACACCAAGCTCTTAGGGCTAATGGTTACTCCGACTATACAATCCGCAAAGCTATCACTCAAACCATGAAGAAGAACCCTCTTGAGGAGCCTTTCAAAACCATCACTTTAACCTACATTGCTGGGATCACAAAAAAGATCTCCAAAATCTTGAATAAACACAAGATCCAGGTCCGTTTCAACACATTACATAAAATCCGTGATCTGGTTCCGTCTGTTAAAGATGTGATTCCGGACATACAATACCCTGGTATCTACAAACTAAGTTGCCTCTGTGGTAGTAGTTACATTGGAGAAACCAAACGCCATGTCTCGGACCGCATTCGTGAACACAAAGCAGACCTTAAACACGGTAGGACCAACACCTCAGCCGTAGCAGATCATTGTTTTAATTCAGTAGGCTCACATGCCATTGACTTTTCCAAGACAGAGGTTCTTTGTAAGCCATCTGGCTTCCATGAGAGATTCGTTCATGAGGCTATCCACATATACAAGCACAGAGACAATTTCAACCGAGAAGATGGTTTCTATCTTAGCAATCATTGGAAAGATTTGATAAACCATTTCAGTTCTTAATTGATTGTTCACGCTTACAGTGGCTTTCAGACAGCATACATTATAAAAAATTTCGTCTCCCCCCTCCTCTTTTCAAAATATAGATGGACTAGTCCTGGGCAAACTGCCAAATCGCTGCGCGTGACGCTAACGTTTTTTTATAAATAAATAAATGCGCCGTTTAAAAATAAATGTATGCAAACCAACACACCTGAAGATGACCGTTTGAGTTATGGTCGAAACGTCGTGAGAATTTTTTATTGTTTTATATATATTTTATTATTTTGTTGTTTCTCTTCAACGTGACTTTACCGAAAAAACTAAGAATATGAATTACTGCAGTCACGAAAGCTTTAAATCAAAATTTAATCGCCTCTACGGGGAGGGTTTTCACATATCTTTAAGATCCTTCAACAAACTCCGGGATAAGAAAGCTCAGCTGATCGAGTCTCTCACCTTCCTGAAGAGATGCCGCGACTCTGGGGTAATACCAATCGCATTTACACTGACCTCTGCTGCTGTAACTTCTTCTAATGCGAAACGAATTCTTTTCAAAACTAGCTTAGCTCTTATCTCAGAAAAAATCTGACTTATACGCACAGAACTAGATCAGCTAGACAAGACACTCTACAAATCACACTTATCATTGACGGCAATAATGTCCACATCGGATTGGGAACATGTAGACAATATGACTGCCTCTTCAGCTGCTACTATGTCGACCAAATGTAAAGAAAACCTGATTTCCAAATTTAACCTCCTCTTCAACAAAAGACCGGACCCACACACCAAAAAGTTAGACGTTAATAAAGTCGTAATTAATCGCAGTAACAGTTTTTTTTCCGATGGTCTGAAATCCGTTTTAGCTAAAGGTCTAAACTTTGCAGTCACACCTAAACACATACCAGTTAATGATATAATTGCCCAAGTAGACGTTGCTCTCAGGGGCCTGGGTCACATCGCTGCAGACGTAGCAAGATCTGAAATCGCTGCAACCCTCAAAAACGCTAAGATGCCAGCTAGCAACCTCAGCAAAGATGAGCGTTTTGAATTATATAAATTAAAAAAGAGGAATGATATTGTAGTCCTCTCAGCTGACAAAGGCAATGCTACTGTCATCATGGATAAAATAGAATACAACAACAAAATTAAAGAATTACTCGACGATGGTAGTTATACAAAAATAAAAAGAGATCCCACCAACAGCCTCGTCACACAAACCAACAAAATAATTTCTGATTCAACCGCATTAATTGATCAATCTAAACAGTTTTCGTTGAAACCTTCTGCTGCCAGGCCACCAAGATTATGCGGCTTACCAAAAATACATAAAGTTGATAGACCTCTTCGTCCCATAGTCTCTACTATCAGCTCCCCCACCTACAAACTAGCTCGTTTTTTGTCTGAAATCCTGCGTCCTTTCACTGGAAAGACCACCTCTGCGGTACAAAATTCTACTCACCTGGTATCGACAATCAAGGGTATTTCCCTGTCCCCAGACGACCTGCTTGTCAGTTTTGATGTAGTTTCCTTATTCACCAAAGTTCCTGTACCTGACACCATTGCAATCATTGAAGACTTGGTTCATCAAGGACTAGACACTGAGGTACCCCCCCTGGTGAGACACTGTTTAACCAATACATACTTCACTTGGAATGGAACTTTCTACAAACAAACTGAGGGCACCCCAATGGGCTCCCCCCTTTCTCCAGTTATAGCTAACATTTTCATGGAGAAATTTGAGACTGACGCCATCCAGACTGCCACTCTGCGCCCAACCTTATGGAAGAGGTACGTGGATGACACTTTTGTCATCTGGCCACATGGCCGGCCTGCTCTAGACCAATTCTTCGACCACATCAATTCAATACATTCAGCGATCAGATTTACCATGGAAGTCGAAATAGATGGCAAGATACCTTTTTTGGATGTCCTAATTAAAAAGAGACCTGATGGTTCAATGAGCCACTCTGTCTACAGGAAAGCTACCCATACGGATGCTTATCTGAAACCGGATTCCCACCACCATCCATCACAGAAGAATTCTCTCATCAAGACTCTGTATCATAGAGCCCAATGCATATCCGACCAGGAACACATAAGCAGTGAACTCAAGCACGTACACCAAGCTCTTAGGGCTAATGGTTACTCCGACTATACAATCCGCAAAGCTATCACTCAAACCATGAAGAAGAACCCTCTTGAGGAGCCTTTCAAAACCATCACTTTACCCTACATTGCTGGGATCACAAAAAAGATCTCCAAAATCTTGAATAAACACAAGATCCAGGTCCGTTTCAACACATTACATAAAATCCGTGATCTGGTTCCGTCTGTTAAAGATGTGATTCCGGACATACAATACCCTGGTATCTACAAACTAAGTTGCCTCTGTGGTAGTAGTTACATTGGAGAAACCAAACGCCATGTCTCGGACCGCATTCGTGAACACAAAGCAGACCTTAAACACGGTAGGACCAACACCTCAGCCGTAGCAGATCATTGTTTTAATTCAGTAGGCTCACATGCCATTGACTTTTCCAAAACAGAGGTTCTTTGTAAGCCATCTGGCTTCCATGAGAGATTC
This sequence comes from Petromyzon marinus, assembly GCF_048934315.1. Taxonomy (NCBI): domain Eukaryota; kingdom Metazoa; phylum Chordata; class Hyperoartia; order Petromyzontiformes; family Petromyzontidae; genus Petromyzon; species Petromyzon marinus. The sequence continues at coordinate 4,726,650 of NW_027422597.1, forward strand.
GTTCATGAGGCTATCCACATATACAAGCAAAGAGACAATTTCAACCGAGAAGATGGATTCTATCTTAGCAATCATTGGAAAGATTTGATAAACCATTTCAGTTCTTAATTGATTGTTCACGCTTACAGTGGCTTTCAGACAGCATACATTATAAAAAATTTCGTCTCCCCCCTCCTCTTTTCAAAATATAGATGGACTAGTCCTGGGCAAACTGCCAAATCGCTGCGCGTGACGCTAACGTTTTTTTTATAAATAAATAAATGCGCCGTTAAAAAATAAATTTATGCAAACCAACACACCTGAAGATGACCGTTTGAGTTATGGTCGAAACGTCGTGAGAATTTTTTATTGTTTTATATATATTTTATTATTTTGTTGTTTCTCTTCAACGTGACTTTACCGAAAAAACTAAGAATATGAATTACTGCAGTCACGAAAGCTTTAAATCAAAATTTAATCGCCTCTACGGGGAGGGTTTTCACATAACTTTAAGATCCTTCAACAAACTCCGGGATAAGAAAGCTCAGCTGATCGAGTCTCTCACCTTCCTGAAGCGATGCCGCGACTCTGGGGTAATACCAATCGCATTTACACTGACCTCTGCTGCTGTAACTTCTTCTAATGCGAAACGAATTCTTTTCAAAACTAGCTTAGCTCTTATCTCAGAAAAAATCAGACTTATACGCACAGAACTAGATCAGTTAGACAAGACACTCTACAAATCACACTTATCATTGACGGCAATAATGTCCACATCGGATTGGGAACATGTAGACAATATGACTGCCTCTTCAGCTGCTACTATGTCGACCAAATGTAAAGAAAACCTGATTTCTAAATTTAACCTCCTCTTCAACAAAAGACCGGACCCACACACCAAAAAGTTAGACGTTAATAAAGTCGTAATTAATCGCAGTAACAGTTCTATTTCCGATGGTCTGAAATCCGTTTTAGCTAAAGGTCTAAACTTTGCAGTCACACCTAAACACATACCAGTTAATGATATAATTGCCCAAGTAGACGTTGCTCTCAGGGGCCTGGGTCACATCGCTGCAGACGTAGCAAGATCTGAAATCGCTGCAACCCTCAAAAACGCTAAGATGCCAGCTAGCAACCTCAGCAAAGATGAGCGTTTTGAATTATATAAATTAAAAAAGAGGAATGATATTGTAGTCCTCTCAGCTGACAAAGGCAATGCTACTGTCATCATGGATAAAATAGAATACAACAACAAAATTAAATAATTACTCGACGATGGTAGTTATACAAAAATAAAAAGAGATCCCACCAACAGCCTCGTCACACAAACCAACAAAATAATTTCTGAATCAACCACATTAATTGATCAATCTAAACAGTTTTCGTTGAAACCTTCTGCTGCCAGGCCACCAAGATTATGCGGCTTACCAAAAATACATAAAGTTGATAGACCTCTTCGTCCCATAGTCTCTACTATCAGCTCCCCCACCTACAAACTAGCTCGTTTTTTGTCTGAAATCCTGCGTCCTTTCACTGGAAAGACCACCTCTGCGGTACAAAATTCTACTCACCTGGTATCGACAATCAAGGGTATTTCCCTGTCCCCAGACGACCTGCTTGTCTGTTTTGATGTAGTTTCCTTATTCACCAAAGTTCCTGTACCTGACACCATTGCAATCATTGAAGACTTGGTTCATCAAGGACTAAACACTGAGGTACCCCCCCTGGTGAGACACTGTTTAACCAATACATACTTCACTTGGAATGGAACTTTCTACAAACAAACTGAGGGCACCGCAATGGGCTCCCCCCTTTCTCCAGTTATAGCTAACATTTTCATGGAGAAATTTGAGACTGACGCCATCCAGACTGCCACTCTGCGCCCAACCTTATGGAAGAGGTGCGTGGATGACACTTTTGTCATCTGGCCACATGGCCGGCCTGCTCTAGACCAATTCTTCGACCACATCAATTCAATACATCCAGCGATCAGATTTACCATGGAAGTCGAAATAGATGGCAAGATACCTTTTTTGGATGTCCTAATTAAAAAGAGACCTGATGGTTCAATGAGCCACTCTGTCTACAGGAAAGCTACCCATACGGATGCTTATCTGAAACCGGATTCCCACCACCATCCATCACAGAAGAATTCTCTCATCAAGACTCTGTATCATAGAGCCCAATGCATATCCGACCAGGAACACATAAGCAGTGAACTCAAGCACGTACACCAAGCTCTTAGGGCTAATGGTTACTCCGACTATACAATCCGCAAAGCTATCACTCAAACCATGAAGAAGAACCCTCTTGAGGAGCCTTTCAAAACCATCACTTTACCCTACATTGCTGGGATCACAAAAAAGATCTCCAAAATCTTGAATAAACACAAGATCCAGGTCCGTTTCAACACATTACATAAAATCCGTGATCTGGTTCTGTCTGTTAAAGATGTGATTCCGGACATACAATACCCTGGTATCTACAAACTAAGTTGCCTCTGTGGTAGTAGTTACATTGGAGAAACCAAACGCCATGTCTCGGACCGCATTCGTGAACACAAAGCAGACCTTAAACACGGTAGGACCAACACCTCAACCGTAGCAGATCATTGTTTTAATTCAGTAGGCTCACATGCCATTGACTTTTCCAAGACAGAGGTTCTTTGTAAGCCATCTGGCTTCCATGAGAGATTCGTTCATGAGGCTATCCACATATACAAGCAAAGAGACAATTTCAACCGAGAAGATGGATTCTATCTTAGCAATCATTGGAAAGATTTGATAAACCATTTCAGTTCTTAATTGATTGTTCACGCTTACAGTGGCTTTCAGACAGCATACATTATAAAAAATTTCGTCTCCCCCCTCCTCTTTTCAAAATATAGATGGACTAGTCCTGGGCAAACTGCCAAATCGCTGCGCGTGACGCTAACGTTTTTTTATAAATAAATAAATGCGCCGTTAAAAAATAAATTTATGCAAACCAACACACCTGAAGATGACCGTTTGAGTTATGGTCGAAACGTCGTGAGAATTTTTTTATTGTTTTATATATATTTTATTATTTTGTTGTTTCTCTTCAACGTGACTTTACCGAAAAAACTAAGAATATGAATTACTGCAGTCACGAAAGCTTTAAATCAAAATTTAATTGCCTCTACGGGGAGGGTTTTCACATAACTTTAAGATCCTTCAACAAACTCCGGGATAAGAAAGCTCAGCTGATCGAGTCTCTCACCTTCCTGAAGAGATGCTGCGACTCTGGGGTAATACCAATCGCATTTACACTGACCTCTGCTGCTGTAACTTCTTCTAATGCGAAACGAATTCTTTTCAAAACTAGCTTAGCTCTTATCTCAGAAAAAATCAGACTTATACGCACAGAACTAGATCAGTTAGACAAGACACTCTACAAATCACACTTATCATTGACGGCAATAATGTCCACATCGGATTGGGAACATGTAGACAATATGACTGCCTCTTCAGCTGCTACTATGTCGACCAAATGTAAAGAAAACCTGATTTCCAAATTTAACCTCCTCTTCAACAAAAGACCGGACCCACACACCAAAAAGTTAGACGTTAATAAAGTCGTAATTAATCGCAGTAACAGTTCTATTTCCGATGGTCTGAAATCCGTTTTAGCTAAAGGTCTAAACTTTGCAGTCACACCTAAACACATACCAGTTAATGATATAATTGCCCAAGTAGACGTTGCTCTCAGGGGCCTGGGTCACATCGCTGCAGACGTAGCAAGATCTGAAATCGCTGCAACCCTCAAAAACGCTAAGATGCCAGCTAGCAACCTCAGCAAAGATGAGCGTTTTGAATTATATAAATTAAAAAAGAGGAATGATATTGCAGTCCTCTCAGCTGACAAAGGCAATGCTACTGTCATCATGGATAAAATAGAATACAACAACAAAATTAAAGAATTACTCGACGATGGTAGTTATACAAAAATAAAAAGAGATCCCACCAACAGCCTCGTCACACAAACCAACAAAATAATTTCTGATTCAACCGCATTAATTGATCAATCTAAACAGTTTTCGTTGAAACCTTCTGCTGCCAGGCCACCAAGATTATACGGCTTACCAAAAATACATAAAGTTGATACACCTCTTTGTCCCATAGTCTCTACTATCAGCTCCCCCACCTACAAACTAGCTCGTTTTTTGTCTGAAATCCTGCGTCCTTTCACTGGAAAGACCACCTCTGCGGTACAAAATTCTACTCACCTGGTATCGACAATCAAGGGTATTTCCCTGTCCCCAGACGACCTGCTTGTCAGTTTTGATGTAGTTTCCTTATTCACCAAGGTTCCTGTACCTGACACCATTGCAATCATTGAAGACTTGGTTCATCAAGGACTAGACACTGAGGTACCCCCCCTGGTGAGACACTGTTTAACCAATACATACTTCACTTGGAATGGAACTTTCTACAAACAAACTGAGGGCACCCCAATGGGCTCCCCCCTTTCTCCAGTTATAGCTAACATTTTCATGGAGAAATTTGAGACTGACGCCATCCAGACTGCCACTCTGCGCCCAACCTTATGGAAGAGGTACGTGGATGACACTTTTGTCATCTGGCCACATGGCCGGCCTGCTCTAGACCAATTCTTCGACCACATCAATTCAATACATTCAGCGATCAGATTTACCATGGAAGTCGAAATAGATGGCAAGATACCTTTTTTGGATGTCCTAATTAAAAAGAGACCTGATGGTTCAATGAGCCACTCTGTCTACAGGAAAGCTACCCATACGGATGCTTATCTGAAACCGGATTCCCACCACCATCCATCACAGAAGAATTCTCTCATCAAGACTCTGTATCATAGAGCCCAATGCATATCCGACCAGGAACACATAAGCAGTGAACTCAAGCACGTACACCAAGCTCTTAGGGCTAATGGTTACTCCGACTATACAATCCGCAAAGCTATCACTCAAACCATGAAGAAGAACCCTCTTGAGGAGCCTTTCAAAACCATCACTTTACCCTACATTGCTGGGATCACAAAAAAGATCTCCAAAATCTTGAATAAACACAAGATCCAGGTCCGTTTCAACACATTACATAAAATCCGTGATCTGGTTCTGTCTGTTAAAGATGTGATTCCGGACATACAATACCCTGGTATCTACAAACTAAGTTGCCTCTGTGGTAGTAGTTACATTGGAGAAACCAAACGCCATGTCTCGGACCGCATTCGTGAACACAAAGCAGACCTTAAACACGGTAGGACCAACACCTCAACCGTAGCAGATCATTGTTTTAATTCAGTAGGCTCACATGCCATTGACTTTTCCAAGACAGAGGTTCTTTGTAAGCCATCTGGCTTCCATGAGAGATTCGTTCATGAGGCTATCCACATATACAAGCAAAGAGACAATTTCAACCGAGAAGATGGATTCTATCTTAGCAATCATTGGAAAGATTTGATAAACCATTTTAGTTCTTAATTGATTGTTCACGCTTACAGTGGCTTTCAGACAGCATACATTATAAAAAATTTCGTCTCCCCCCTCCTCTTTTCAAAATATAGATGGACTAGTCCTGGGCAAACTGCCAAATCGCTGCGCGTGACGCTAACGTTTTTTTTTATAAATAAATAAATGCGCCGTTAAAAAATAAATTTATGCAAACCAACACACCTGAAGATGACCGTTTGAGTTATGGTCGAAACGTCGTGAGAATTTTTTTATTGTTTTATATATATTTTATTATTTTGTTGTTTCTCTTCAACGTGACTTTACCGAAAAAACTAAGAATATGAATTACTGCAGTCACGAAAGCTTTAAATCAAAATTTAATTGCCTCTACGGGGAGGGTTTTCACATAACTTTAAGATCCTTCAACAAACTCCGGGATAAGAAAGCTCAGCTGATCGAGTCTCTCACCTTCCTGAAGAGATGCTGCGACTCTGGGGTAATACCAATCGCATTTACACTGACCTCTGCTGCTGTAACTTCTTCTAATGCGAAACGAATTCTTTTCAAAACTAGCTTAGCTCTTATCTCAGAAAAAATCAGACTTATACGCACAGAACTAGATCAGTTAGACAAGACACTCTACAAATCACACTTATCATTGACGGCAATAATGTCCACATCGGATTGGGAACATGTAGACAATATGACTGCCTCTTCAGCTGCTACTATGTCAACCAAATGTAAAGAAAACCTGATTTCCAAATTTAACCTCCTCTTCAACAAAAGACCGGACCCACACACCAAAAAGTTAGACGTTAATAAAGTCGTAATTAATCGCAGTAACAGTTCTATTTCCGATGGTCTGAAATCCGTTTTAGCTAAAGGTCTAAACTTTGCAGTCACACCTAAACACATACCAGTTAATGATATAATTGCCCAAGTAGACGTTGCTCTCAGGGGCCTGGGTCACATCGCTGCAGACGTAGCAAGATCTGAAATCGCTGCAACCCTCAAAAACGCTAAGATGCCAGCTAGCAACCTCAGCAAAGATGAGCGTTTTGAATTATATAAATTAAAAAAGAGGAATGATATTGTAGTCCTCTCAGCTGACAAAGGCAATGCTACTGTCATCATGGATAAAATAGAATACAACAACAAAATTAAATAATTACTCGACGATGGTAGTTATACAAACATAAAAAGAGATCCCACCAACAGCCTCGTCACACAAACCAACAAAATAATTTCTGATTCAACCGCATTAATTGATCAATCTAAACAGTTTTCGTTGAAACCTTCTGCTGCCAGGCCACCAAGATTATACGGCTTACCAAAAATACATAAAGTTGATACACCTCTTTGTCCCATAGTCTCTACTATCAGCTCCCCCACCTACAAACTAGCTCGTTTTTTGTCTGAAATCCTGCGTCCTTTCACTGGAAAGACCACCTCTGCGGTACAAAATTCTACTCACCTGGTATCGACAATCAAGGGTATTTCCCTGTCCCCAGACGACCTGCTTGTCAGTTTTGATGTAGTTTCCTTATTCACCAAGGTTCCTGTACCTGACACCATTGCAATCATTGAAGACTTGGTTCATCAAGGACTAGACACTGAGGTACCCCCCCTGGTGAGACACTGTTTAACCAATACATACTTCACTTGGAATGGAACTTTCTACAAACAAACTGAGGGCACCCCAATGGGCTCCCCCCTTTCTCCAGTTATAGCTAACATTTTCATGGAGAAATTTGAGACTGACGCCATCCAGACTGCCACTCTGCGCCCAACCTTATGGAAGAGGTACGTGGATGACACTTTTGTCATCTGGCCACATGGCCGGCCTGCTCTAGACCAATTCTTCGACCACATCAATTCAATAGATCCAGCGATCAGATTTACCATGGAAGTCGAAATAGATGGCAAGATACCTTTTTTGGATGTCCTAATTAAAAAGAAACCTGATGGTTCAATGAGCCACTCTGTCTACAGGAAAGCTACCCATACGGATGCTTATCTAAAACCGGATTCCCACCACCATCCATCACAGAAGAATTCTCTCATCAAGACTCTGTATCATAGAGCCCAATGCATATCCGACCAGGAACACATAAGCAGTGAACTCAAGCACGTACACCAAGCTCTTAGGGCTAATGGTTACTCCGACTATACAATCCGCAAAGCTATCACTCAAACCATGAAGAAGAACCCTCTTGAGGAGTCTTTCAAAACCATCACTTTACCCTACATTGCTGGGATCACAAAAAAGATCTCCAAAATCTTGAATAAACACAAGATCCAGGTCCGTTTCAACACATTACATAAAATCCGTGATCTGGTTCCGTCTGTTAAAGATGTGATTCCGGACATACAATACCCTGGTATCTACAAACTAAGTTGCCTCTGTGGTAGTAGTTACATTGGAGAAACCAAACGCCATGTCTCGGACCGCATTCGTGAACACAAAGCAGACCTTAAACACGGTAGGACCAACACCTCAGCCGTAGCAGATCATTGTTTTAATTCAGTAGGCTCACATGCCATTGACTTTTCCAAGACAGAGGTTCTTTGTAAGCCATCTGGCTTCCATGAGAGATTCGTTCATGAGGCTATCCACATATACAAGCAAAGAGACAATTTCAACCGAGAAGATGGATTCTATCTTAGCAATCATTGGAAAGATTTGATAAACCATTTCAGTTCTTAATTGATTGTTCACGCTTACAGTGGCTTTCAGACAGCATACATTATAAAAAATTTCGTCTCCCCCCTCCTCTTTTCAAAATATAGATGGACTAGTCCTGGGCAAACTGCCAAATCGCTGCGCGTGACGCTAACGTTTTTTTATAAATAAATAAATGCGCCGTTAAAAAATAAATTTATGCAAACCAACACACCTGAAGATGACCGTTTGAGTTATGGTCGAAACGTCGTGAGAATTTTTGTATTGTTTTATATATATTTTATTATTTTGTTGTTTCTCTTCAACGTGACTTTACCGAAAAAACTAAGAATATGAATTACTGCAGTCACGAAAGCTTTAAATCAAAATTTAATTGCCTCTACGGGGAGGGTTTTCACATAACTTTAAGATCCTTCAACAAACTCCGGGATAAGAAAGCTCAGCTGATCGAGTCTCTCACCTTCCTGAAGAGATGCTGCGACTCTGGGGTAATACCAATCGCATTTACACTGACCTCTGCTGCTGTAACTTCTTCTAATGCGAAACGAATTCTTTTCAAAACTAGCTTAGCTCTTATCTCAGAAAAAATCAGACTTATACGCACAGAACTAGATCAGTTAGACAAGACACTCTACAAATCACACTTATCATTGACGGCAATAATGTCCACATCGGATTGGGAACATGTAGACAATATGACTGCCTCTTCAGCTGCTACTATGTCGACCAAATGTAAAGAAAACCTGATTTCCAAATTTAACCTCCTCTTCAACAAAAGACCGGACCCACACACCAAAAAGTTAGACGTTAATAAAGTCGTAATTAATCGCAGTAACAGTTCTATTTCCGATGGTCTGAAATCCGTTTTAGCTAAAGGTCTAAACTTTGCAGTCACACCTAAACACATACCAGTTAATGATATAATTGCCCAAGTAGACGTTGCTCTCAGGGGCCTGGGTCACATCGCTGCAGACGTAGCAAGATCTGAAATCGCTGCAACCCTCAAAAACGCTAAGATGCCAGCTAGCAACCTCAGCAAAGATGAGCGTTTTGAATTATATAAATTAAAAAAGAGGAATGATATTGTAGTCCTCTCAGCTGACAAAGGCAATGCTACTGTCATCATGGATAAAATAGAATACAACAACAAAATTAAAGAATTACTCGACGATGGTAGTTATACAAAAATAAAAAGAGATCCCACCAACAGCCTCGTCACACAAACCAACAAAATAATTTCTGATTCAACCGCATTAATTGATCAATCTAAACAGTTTTCGTTGAAACCTTCTGCTGCCAGGCCACCAAGATTATACGGCTTACCAAAAATACATAAAGTTGATACACCTCTTTGTCCCATAGTCTCTACTATCAGCTCCCCCACCTACAAACTAGCTCGTTTTTTGTCTGAAATCCTGCGTCCTTTCACTGGAAAGACCACCTCTGCGGTACAAAATTCTACTCACCTGGTATCGACAATCAAGGGTATTTCCCTGTCCCCAGACGACCTGCTTGTCAGTTTTGATGTAGTTTCCTTATTCACCAAGGTTCCTGTACCTGACACCATTGCAATCATTGAAGACTTGGTTCATCAAGGACTAGACACTGAGGTACCCCCCCTGGTGAGACACTGTTTAACCAATACATACTTCACTTGGAATGGAACTTTCTACAAACAAACTGAGGGCACCCCAATGGGCTCCCCCCTTTCTCCAGTTATAGCTAACATTTTCATGGAGAAATTTGAGACTGACGCCATCCAGACTGCCACTCTGCGCCCAACCTTATGGAAGAGGTACGTGGATGACACTTTTGTCATCTGGCCACATGGCCGGCCTGCTCTAGACCAATTCTTCGACCACATCAATTCAATACATTCAGCGATCAGATTTACCATGGAAGTCGAAATAGATGGCAAGATACCTTTTTTGGATGTCCTAATTAAAAAGAGACCTGATGGTTCAATGAGCCACTCTGTCTACAGGAAAGCTACCCATACGGATGCTTATCTGAAACCGGATTCCCACCACCATCCATCACAGAAGAATTCTCTCATCAAGACTCTGTATCATAGAGCCCAATGCATATCCGACCAGGAACACATAAGCAGTGAACTCAAGCACGTACACCAAGCTCTTAGGGCTAATGGTTACTCCGACTATACAATCCGCAAAGCTATCACTCAAACCATGAAGAAGAACCCTCTTGAGGAGCCTTTCAAAACCATCACTTTACCCTACATTGCTGGGATCACAAAAAAGATCTCCAAAATCTTGAATAAACACAAGATCCAGGTCCGTTTCAACACATTACATAAAATCCGTGATCTGGTTCTGTCTGTTAAAGATGTGATTCCGGACATACAATACCCTGGTATCTACAAACTAAGTTGCCTCTGTGGTAGTAGTTACATTGGAGAAACCAAACGCCATGTCTCGGACCGCATTCGTGAACACAAAGCAGACCTTAAACACGGTAGGACCAACACCTCAACCGTAGCAGATCATTGTTTTAATTCAGTAGGCTCACATGCCATTGACTTTTCCAAGACAGAGGTTCTTTGTAAGCCATCTGGCTTCCATGAGAGATTCGTTCATGAGGCTATCCACATATACAAGCAAAGAGACAATTTCAACCGAGAAGATGGATTCTATCTTAGCAATCATTGGAAAGATTTGATAAACCATTTCAGTTCTTAATTGATTGTTCACGCTTACAGTGGCTTTCAGACAGCATACATTATAAAAAATTTCGTCTCCCCCCTCCTCTTTTCAAAATATAGATGGACTAGTCCTGGGCAAACTGCCAAATCGCTGCGCGTGACGCTAACGTTTTTTTATAAATAAATAAATGCGCCGTTAAAAAATAAATTTATGCAAACCAACACACCTGAAGATGACCGTTTGAGTTATGGTCGAAACGTCGTGAGAATTTTTTTATTGTTTTATATATATTTTATTATTTTGTTGTTTCTCTTCAACGTGACTTTACCGAAAAAACTAAGAATATGAATTACTGCAGTCACGAAAGCTTTAAATCAAAATTTAATTGCCTCTACGGGGAGGGTTTTCACATAACTTTAAGATCCTTCAACAAACTCCGGGATAAGAAAGCTCAGCTGATCGAGTCTCTCACCTTCCTGAAGAGATGCTGCGACTCTGGGGTAATACCAATCGCATTTACACTGACCTCTGCTGCTGTAACTTCTTCTAATGCGAAACGAATTCTTTTCAAAACTAGCTTAGCTCTTATCTCAGAAAAAATCAGACTTATACGCACAGAACTAGATCAGTTAGACAAGACACTCTACAAATCACACTTATCATTGACGGCAATAATGTCCACATCGGATTGGGAACATGTAGACAATATGACTGCCTCTTCAGCTGCTACTATGTCGACCAAATGTAAAGAAAACCTGATTTCCAAATTTAACCTCCTCTTCAACAAAAGACCGGACCCACACACCAAAAAGTTAGACGTTAATAAAGTCGTAATTAATCGCAGTAACAGTTCTATTTCCGATGGTCTGAAATCCGTTTTAGCTAAAGGTCTAAACTTTGCAGTCACACCTAAACACATACCAGTTAATGATATAATTGCCCAAGTAGACGTTGCTCTCAGGGGCCTGGGTCACATCGCTGCAGACGTAGCAAGATCTGAAATCGCTGCAACCCTCAAAAACGCTAAGATGCCAGCTAGCAACCTCAGCAAAGATGAGCGTTTTGAATTATATAAATTAAAAAAGAGGAATGATATTGTAGTCCTCTCAGCTGACAAAGGCAATGCTACTGTCATCATGGATAAAATAGAATACAACAACAAAATTAAAGAATTACTCGACGATGGTAGTTATACAAAAATAAAAAGAGATCCCACCAACAGCCTCGTCACACAAACCAACAAAATAATTTCTGATTCAACCGCATTAATTGATCAATCTAAACAGTTTTCGTTGAAACCTTCTGCTGCCAGGCCACCAAGATTATACGGCTTACCAAAAATACATAAAGTTGATACACCTCTTTGTCCCATAGTCTCTACTATCAGCTCCCCCACCTACAAACTAGCTCGTTTTTTGTCTGAAATCCTGCGTCCTTTCACTGGAAAGACCACCTCTGCGGTACAAAATTCTACTCACCTGGTATCGACAATCAAGGGTATTTCCCTGTCCCCAGACGACCTGCTTGTCAGTTTTGATGTAGTTTCCTTATTCACCAAGGTTCCTGTACCTGACACCATTGCAATCATTGAAGACTTGGTTCATCAAGGACTAGACACTGAGGTACCCCCCCTGGTGAGACACTGTTTAACCAATACATACTTCACTTGGAATGGAACTTTCTACAAACAAACTGAGGGCACCCCAATGGGCTCCCCCCTTTCTCCAGTTATAGCTAACATTTTCATGGAGAAATTTGAGACTGACGCCATCCAGACTGCCACTCTGCGCCCAACCTTATGGAAGAGGTACGTGGATGACACTTTTGTCATCTGGCCACATGGCCGGCCTGCTCTAGACCAATTCTTCGACCACATCAATTCAATACATTCAGCGATCAGATTTACCATGGAAGTCGAAATAGATGGCAAGATACCTTTTTTGGATGTCCTAATTAAAAAGAGACCTGATGGTTCAATGAGCCACTCTGTCTACAGGAAAGCTACCCATACGGATGCTTATCTGAAACCGGATTCCCACCACCATCCATCACAGAAGAATTCTCTCATCAAGACTCTGTATCATAGAGCCCAATGCATATCCGACCAGGAACACATAAGCAGTGAAGTCAAGCACGTACACCAAGCTCTTAGGGCTAATGGTTACTCCGACTATACAATCCGCAAAGCTATCACTCAAACCATGAAGAAGAACCCTCTTGAGGAGCCTTTCAAAACCATCACTTTACCCTACATTGCTGGGATCACAAAAAAGATCTTCAAAATCTTGAATAAACACAAGATCCAGGTCCGTTTCAATACATTACATAAAATCCGTGATCTGGTTCCGTCTGTTAAAGATGTGATTCCGGACATACAATACCCTCGTATCTACAAACTAAGTTGCCTCTGTGGTAGTAGTTACATTGGAGAAACCAAACGCCATGTCTCGGACCGCATTCGTGAACACAAAGCAGACCTTAAACACGGTAGGACCAACACCTCAGCCGTAGCAGATCATTGTTCTAATTCAGTAGGCTCACATGCCATTGACTTTTCCAAGACAGAGGTTCTTTGTAAGCCATCTGGCTTCCATGAGAGATTCGTTCATGAGGCTATCCACATATACAAGCAAAGAGACAATTTCAACCGAGAAGATGGATTCTATCTTAGCAATCATTGGAAAGATTTGATAAACCATTTCAGTTCTTAATTGATTGTTCACGCTTACAGTGGCTTTCAGACAGCATACATTATAAAAAATTTCGTCTCCCCCCTCCTCTTTTCAAAATATAGATGGACTAGTCCTGGGCAAACTGCCAAATCGCTGCGCGTGACGCTAACGTTTTTTTATAAATAAATAAATGCGCCGTTAAAAAATACATTTTTGCAAACCAACACACCTGAAGATGACCGTTTGAGTTATGGTCGAAACGTCGTGAGAATTTTTTATTGTTTTATATATATTTTATTATTTTGTTGTTTCTCTTCAACGTGACTTTACCGAAAAAACTAAGAATATGAATTACTGCAGTCACGAAAGCTTTAAATCAAAAATTAATCGCCTCTACGGGGAGGGTTTTCACATAACTTTAAGATCCTTCAACAAACTCCGGGATAAGAAAGCTCAGCTGATCGAGTCTCTCACCTTCCTGAAGAGATGCTGCGACTCTGGGGTAATACCAATCGCATTTACACTGACCTCTGCTGCTGTAACTTCTTCTAATGCGAAACGAATTCTTTTCAAAACTAGCTTAGCTCTTATCTCAGAAAAAATCTGACTTATACGCACAGAACTAGATCAGCTAGACAAGACACTCTACAAATCACATTTATCATTGACGGCAATAATGTCCACATCGGATTGGGAACATGTAGACAATATGACTGCCTCTTCAGCTGCTACTATGTCGACCAAATGTAAAGAAAACCTGATTTCCAAATTTAACCTCCTCTTCAACAAAAGACCGGACCCACACACCAAAAAGTTAGACGTTAATAAAGTCGTAATTAATCGCAGTAACAGTTCTATTTCCGATGGTCTGAAATCCGTTTTAGCTAAAGGTCTAAACTTTGCAGTCACACCTAAACACATACCAGTTAATGATATAATTGCCCAAGTAGACGTTGCTCTCAGGGGCCTGGGTCACATCGCTGCAGACGTAGCAAGATCTGAAATCGCTGCAACCCTCAAAAACGCTAAGATGCCAGCTAGCAACCTCAGCAAAGATGAGCGTTTTGAATTATATAAATTAAAAAAGAGGAATGATATTGTAGTCCTCTCAGCTGACAAAGGCAATGCTACTGTCATCATGGATAAAATAGAATACAACAACAAAATTAAAGAATTACTCGACGATGGTAGTTATACAAAAATAAAAGAGATCCCACCAACAGCCTCGTCACACAAACCAACAAAATAATTTCTGATTCAACCGCATTAATTGATCAATCTAAACAGTTTTCGTTGAAACCTTCTGCTGCCAGGCCACCAAGATTATACGGCTTACCAAAAATACATAAAGTTGATACACCTCTTTGTCCCATAGTCTCTACTATCAGCTCCCCCACCTACAAACTAGCTCGTTTTTTGTCTGAAATCCTGCGTCCTTTCACTGGAAAGACCACCTCTGCGGTACAAAATTCTACTCACCTGGTATCGACAATCAAGGGTATTTCCCTGTCCCCAGACGACCTGCTTGTCAGTTTTGAAGTAGTTTCCTTATTCACCAAGGTTCTTGTACCTGACACCATTGCAATCATTGAAGACTTGGTTCATCAAGGACTAGACACTGAGGTACCCCCCCTGGTGAGACACTGTTTAACCAATACATACTTCACTTGGAATGGAACTTTCTACAAACAAACTGAGGGCACCCCAATGGGCTCCCCCCTTTTTCCAGTTATAGCTAACATTTTCATGGAGAAATTTGAGACTGACGCCATCCAGACTGCCACTCTGCGCCCAACCTTATGGAAGAGGTACGTGGATGACACTTTTGTCATCTGGCCACATGGCCGGCCTGCTCTAGACCAATTCTTCGACCACATCAATTCAATAGATCCAGCGATCAGATTTACCATGGAAGTCGAAATAGATGGCAAGATACCTTTTTTGGATGTCCTAATTAAAAAGAAACCTGATGGTTCAATGAGCCACTCTGTCTACAGGAAAGCTACCCATACGGATGCTTATCTGAAACCGGATTCCCACCACCATCCATCACAGAAGAATTCTCTCATCAAGACTCTGTATCATAGAGCCCAATGCATATCCGACCAGGAACACATAAGCAGTGAACTCAAGCACGTACACCAAGCTCTTAGGGCTAATGGTTACTCCGACTATACAATCCGCAAAGCTATCACTCAAACCATGAAGAAGAACCCTCTTGAGGAGCCTTTCAAAACCATCACTTTACCCTACATTGCTGGGATCACAAAAAAGATCTCCAAAATCTTGAATAAACACAAGATCCAGGTCCGTTTCAACACATTACATAAAATCCGTGATCTGGTTCCGTCTGTTAAAGATGTGATTCCGGACATACAATACCCTGGTATCTACAAACTAAGTTGCCTCTGTGGTAGTAGTTACATTGGAGAAACCAAACGCCATGTCTCGGACCGCATTCGTGAACACAAAGCAGACCTTAAACACGGTAGGACCAACACCTCAGCCGTAGCAGATCATTGTTTTAATTCAGTAGGCTCACATGCCATTGACTTTTCCAAGACAGAGGTTCTTTGTAAGCCATCTGGCTTCCATGAGAGATTCGTTCATGAGGCTATCCACATATACAAGCAAAGAGACAATTTCAACCGAGAAGATGGATTCTATCTTAGCAATCATTGGAAAGATTTGATAAACCATTTCAGTTCTTAATTGATTGTTCACGCTTACAGTGGCTTTCAGACAGCATACATTATAAAAAATTTCATCTCCCACCTCCTCTTTTCAAAATATAGATGGACTAGTCCTGGGCAAACTGCCAAATCGCTGCGCGTGACGCTAACGTTTTTTTTATAAATAAATAAATGCGCCGTTTAAAAATAAATTTATGCAAACCAACACACCTGAAGATGACCGTTTGAGTTATGGTCGAAACGTCGTGAGAATTTTTTATTGTTTTATATATATTTTATTATTTTGTTGTTTCTCTTCAACGTGACTTTACCGAAAAAACTAAGAATATGAATTACTGCAGTCACGAAAGCTTTAAATCAAAATTTAATCGCCTCTACGGGGAGGGTTTTCACATAACTTTAAGATCCTTCAACAAACTCCGGGATAAGAAAGCTCAGCTGATCGAGTCTCTCACCTTCCTGAAGAGATGCTGCGACTCTGGGGTAATACCAATCGCATTTACACTGACCTCTGCTGCTGTAACTTCTTCTAATGCGAAACGAATTCTTTTCAAAACTAGCTTAGCTCTTATCTCAGAAAAAATCAGACTTATACGCACAGAACTAGATCAGTTAGACAAGACACTCTACAAATCACACTTATCATTGACGGCAATAATGTCCACATCGGATTGGGAACATGTAGACAATATGACTGCCTCTTCAGCTGCTACTATGTCGACCAAATGTAAAGAAAACCTGATTTCCAAATTTAACCTCCTCTTCAACAAAAGACCGGACCCACACACCAAAAAGTTAGACGTTAATAAAGTCGTAATTAATCGCAGTAACAGTTCTATTTCCGATGGTCTGAAATCCGTTTTAGCTAAAGGTCTAAACTTTGCAGTCACACCTAAACACATACCAGTTAATGATATAATTGCCCAAGTAGACGTTGCTCTCAGGGGCCTGGGTCACATCGCTGCAGACGTAGCAAGATCTGAAATCGCTGCAACCCTCAAAAACGCTAAGATGCCAGCTAGCAACCTCAGCAAAGATGAGCGTTTTGAATTATATAAATTAAAAAAGAGGAATGATATTGTAGTCCTCTCAGCTGACAAAGGCAATGCTACTGTCATCATGGATAAAATAGAATACAACAACAAAATTAAAGAATTACTCGACGATGGTAGTTATACAAAAATAAAAAGAGATCCCACCAACAGCCTCGTCACACAAACCAACAAAATAATTTCTGATTCAACCGCATTAATTGATCAATCTAAACAGTTTTCGTTGAAACCTTCTGCTGCCAGGCCACCAAGATTATACGGCTTACCAAAAATACATAAAGTTGATACACCTCTTTGTCCCATAGTCTCTACTATCAGCTCCCCCACCTACAAACTAGCTCGTTTTTTGTCTGAAATCCTGCGTCCTTTCACTGGAAAGACCACCTCTGCGGTACAAAATTCTACTCACCTGGTATCGACAATCAAGGGTATTTCCCTGTCCCCAGACGACCTGCTTGTCAGTTTTGATGTAGTTTCCTTATTCACCAAGGTTCTTGTACCTGACACCATTGCAATCATTGAAGACTTGGTTCATCAAGGACTAGACACTGAGGTACCCCCCCTGGTGAGACACTGTTTAACCAATACATACTTCACTTGGAATGGAACTTTCTACAAACAAACTGAGGGCACTCCAATGGGCTCCCCCCTTTCTCCAGTTATAGCTAACATTTTCATGGAGAAATTTGAGACTGACGCCATCCAGACTGCCACTCTGCGCCCAACCTTATGGAAGAGGTACGTGGATGACACTTTTGTCATCTGGCCACATGGCCGGCCTGCTCTAGACCAATTCTTCGACCACATCAATTCAATAGATCCAGCGATCAGATTTACCATGGAAGTCGAAATAGATGGCAAGATACCTTTTTTGGATGTCCTAATTAAAAAGAAACCTGATGGTTCAATGAGCCACTCTGTCTACAGGAAAGCTACCCATACGGATGCTTATCTGAAACCGGATTCCCACCACCATCCATCACAGAAGAATTCTCTCATCAAGACTCTGTATCATAGAGCCCAATGCATATCCGACCAGGAACACATAAGCAGTGAACTCAAGCACGTACACCAAGCTCTTAGGGCTAATGGTTACTCCGACTATACAATCCGCAAAGCTATCACTCAAACCATGAAGAAGAACCCTCTTGAGGAGCCTTTCAAAACCATCACTTTACCCTACATTGCTGGGATCACAAAAAAGATCTCCAAAATCTTGAATAAACACAAGATCCAGGTCCGTTTCAACACATTACATAAAATCCGTGATCTGGTTCCGTCTGTTAAAGATGTGATTCCGGACATACAATACCCTGGTATCTACAAACTAAGTTGCCTCTGTGGTAGTAGTTACATTGGAGAAACCAAACGCCATGTCTCGGACCGCATTCGTGAACACAAAGCAGACCTTAAACACGGTAGGACCAACACCTCAGCCGTAGCAGATCATTGTTTTAATTCAGTAGGCTCACATGCCATTGACTTTTCCAAGACAGAGGTTCTTTGTAAGCCATCTGGCTTCCATGAGAGATTCGTTCATGAGGCTATCCACATATACAAGCAAAGAGACAATTTCAACCGAGAAGATGGATTCTATCTTAGCAATCATTGGAAAGATTTGATAAACCATTTCAGTTCTTAATTGATTGTTCACGCTTACAGTGGCTTTCAGACAGCATACATTATAAAAAATTTCGTCTCCCCCCTCCTCTTTTCAAAATATAGATGGACTAGTCCTGGGCAAACTGCCAAATCGCTGCGCGTGACGCTAACGTTTTTTTATAAATAAATAAATGCGCCGTTTAAAAATAAATGTATGCAAACCAACACACCTGAAGATGACCGTTTAAGTTATGGTCGAAACGTCGTGAGAATTTTTTATTGTTTTATATATATTTTATTATTTTGTTGTTTCTCTTCAACGTGACTTTACCGAAAAAACTAAGAATATGAATTACTGCAGTCACGAAAGCTTTAAATCAAAATTTAATCGCCTCTACGGGGAGGGTTTTCACATAACTTTAAGATCCTTCAACAAACTCCGGGATAAGAAAGCTCAGCTGATCGAGTCTCTCACCTTCCTGAAGAGATGCTGCGACTCTGGGGTAATACCAATCGCATTTACACTGACCTCTGCTGCTGTAACTTCTTCTAATGCGAAACGAATTCTTTTCAAAACTAGCTTAGCTCTTATCTCAGAAAAAATCAGACTTATACGCACAGAACTAGATCAGTTAGACAAGACACTCTACAAATCACACTTATCATTGACGGCAATAATGTCCACATCGGATTGGGAACATGTAGACAATATGACTGCCTCTTCAGCTGCTACTATGTCGACCAAATGTAAAGAAAACCTGATTTCCAAATTTAACCTCCTCTTCAACAAAAGACCGGACCCACACACCAAAAAGTTAGACGTTAATAAAGTCGTAATTAATCGCAGTAACAGTTCTATTTCCGATGGTCTGAAATCCGTTTTAGCTAAAGGTCTAAACTTTGCAGTCACACCTAAACACATACCAGTTAATGATATAATTGCCCAAGTAGACGTTGCTCTCAGGGGCCTGGGTCACATCGCTGCAGACGTAGCAAGATCTGAAATCGCTGCAACCCTCAAAAACGCTAAGATGCCAGCTAGCAACCTCAGCAAAGATGAGCGTTTTGAATTATATAAATTAAAAAAGAGGAATGATATTGTAGTCCTCTCAGCTGACAAAGGCAATGCTACTGTCATCATGGATAAAATAGAATACAACAACAAAATTAAAGAATTACTCGACGATGGTAGTTATACAAAAATAAAAAGAGATCCCACCAACAGCCTCGTCACACAAACCAACAAAATAATTTCTGATTCAACCGCATTAATTGATCAATCTAAACAGTTTTCGTTGAAACCTTCTGCTCCCAGGCCACCAAGATTATACGGCTTACCAAAAATACATAAAATTGATACACCTCTTTGTCCCATAGTCTCTACTATCAGCTCCCCCACCTACAAACTAGCTCGTTTTTTGTCTGAAATCCTGCGTCCTTTCACTGGAAAGACCACCTCTGCAGTACAAAATTCTACTCACCTGGTATCGACAATCAAGGGTATTTCCCTGTCCCCAGACGACCTGCTTGTCAGTTTTGATGTAGTTTCCTTATTCACCAAGGTTCCTGTACCTGACACCATTGCAATCATTGAAGACTTGGTTCATCAAGGACTAGACACTGAGGTACCCCCCCTGGTGAGACACTGTTTAACCAATACATACTTCACTTGGAATGGAACTTTCTACAAACAAACTGAGGGCACCCCAATGGGCTCCCCCCTTTCTCCAGTTATAGCTAACATTTTCATGGAGAAATTTGAGACTGACGCCATCCAGACTGCCACTCTGCGCCCAACCTTATGGAAGAGGTACGTGGATGACACTTTTGTCATCTGGCCACATGGCCGGCTGCTCTAGACCAATTCTTCGACCACATCAATTCAATAGATCCAGCGATCAGATTTACCATGGAAGTCGAAATAGATGGCAAGATACCTTTTTTGGATGTCCTAATTAAAAAGAAACCTGATGGTTCAATGAGCCACTCTGTCTACAGGAAAGCTACCCATACGGATGCTTATCTGAAACCGGATTCCCACCACCATCCATCACAGAAGAATTCTCTCATCAAGACTCTGTATCATAGAGCCCAATGCATATCCGACCAGGAACACATAAGCAGTGAACTCAATCACGTACACCAAGCTCTTAGGGCTAATGGTTACTCCGACTATACAATCCGCAAAGCTATCACTCAAACCATGAAGAAGAACCCTCTTGAGGAGCCTTTCAAAACCATCACTTTACCCTACATTGCTGGGATCACAAAAAAGATCTCCAAAATCTTGAATAAACACAAGATCCAGGTCTGTTTCAACACATTACATAAAATCGGTGATCTGGTTCCGTCTGTTAAAGATGTGATTCCGGACATACAATACCCTGGTATCTACAAACTAAGTTGCCTCTGTGGTAGTAGTTACATTGGAGAAACCAAACGCCATGTCTCGGACCGCATTCGTGAACACAAAGCAGACCTTAAACACGGTAGGACCAACACCTCAGCCGTAGCAGATCATTGTTTTAATTCAGTAGGCTCACATGCCATTGACTTTTCCAAGACAGAGGTTCTTTGTAAGCCATCTGGCTTCCATGAGAGATTCGTTCATGAGGCTATCCACATATACAAGCAAAGAGACAATTTCAACCGAGAAGATGGATTCTATCTTAGCAATCATTGGAAAGATTTGATAAACAATTTCAGTTCATAATTGATTGTTCACGCTTACAGTGGCTTTCAGACAGCATACATTATAAAAAATTTCGTCTCCCCCCTCCTCTTTTCAAAATATAGATGGACTAGTCCTGGGCAAACTGCCAAATCGCTGCGCGTGACGCTAACGTTTTTTATAAATAAATAAATGCGCCGTTTAAAAATAAATTTATGCAAACCAACACACCTGAAGATGACCGTTTGAGTTATGGTCGAAACGTCGTGAGAATTTTTTTATTGTTTTATATATATTTTATTATTTTGTTGTTTCTCTTCAACGTGACTTTACCGAAAAAACTAAGAATATGAATTACTGCAGTCACGAAAGCTTTAAATCAAAATTTAATCGCCTCTACGGGGAGGGTTTTCACATAACTTTAAGATCCTTCAACAAACTCCGGGATAAGAAAGCTCAGCTGATCGAGTCTCTCACCTTCCTGAAGAGATGCTGCGACTCTGGGGTAATACCAATCGCATTTACACTGACCTCTGCTGCTGTAACTTCTTCTAATGCGAAACGAATTCTTTTCAAAACTAGCTTAGCTCTTATCTCAGAAAAAATCTGACTTATACGCACAGAACTAGATCAGTTAGACAAGACACTCTACAAATCACACTTATCATTGACGGCAATAATGTCCACATCGGATTGGGAACATGTAGACAATATGACTGCCTCTTCAGCTGCTACTATGTCGACCAAATGTAAAGAAAACCTGATTTCCAAATTTAACCTCCTCTTCAACAAAAGACCGGACCCACACACCAAAAAGTTAGACGTTAATAAAGTCGTAATTAGTCGCAGTAACAGTTCTATTTCCGATGGTCTGAAATCCGTTTTAGCTAAAGGTCTAAACTTTGCAGTCACACCTAAACACATACCAGTTAATGATATAATTGCCCAAGTAGACGTTGCTCTCAGGGGCCTGGGTCACATCGCTGCAGATGTAGCAAGATCTGAAATCGCTGCAACCCTCAAAAACGCTAAGATGCCAGCTAGCAACCTCAGCAAAGATGAGCGTTTTGAATTATATAAATTAAAAAAGAGGAATGATATTGTAGTCCTCTCAGCTGACAAAGGCAATGCTACTGTCATCATGGATAAAATAGAATACAACAACAAAATTAAAGAATTACTCGACGATGGTAGTTATACAAAAATAAAAAGAGATCCCACCAACAGCCTCGTCACACAAACCAACAAAATAATTTTTGATTCAACCGCATTAATTGATCAATCTAAACAGTTTTCGTTGAAACCTTCTGCTGCCAGGCCACCAAGATTATACGGCTTACCAAAAATACATAAAGTTGATACACCTCTTTGTCCCATAGTCTCTACTATCAGCTCCCCCACCTACAAACTAGCTCGTTTTTTGTCTGAAATCCTGCGTCCTTTCACTGGAAAGACCACCTCTGCGGTACAAAATTCTACTCACCTGGTATCGACAATCAAGGGTATTTCCCTGTCCCCAGACGACCTGCTTGTCAGTTTTGATGTAGTTTCCTTATTCACCAAGGTTCTTGTACCTGACACCATTGCAATCATTGAAGACTTGGTTCATCAAGGACTAGACACTGAGGTACCCCCCCTGGTGAGACACTGTTTAACCAATACATACTTCACTTGGAATGGAACTTTCTACAAACAAACTGAGGGCACCCCAATGGGCTCCCCCCTTTCTCCAGTTATAGCTAACATTTTCATGGAGAAATTTGAGACTGACGCCATCCAGACTGCCACTCTGCGCCCAACCTTATGGAAGAGGTACGTGGATGACACTTTTGTCATCTGGCCACATGGCCGGCCTGCTCTAGACCAATTCTTCGACCACATCAATTCAATAGATCCAGCGATCAGATTTACCATGGAAGTCGAAATAGATGGCAAGATACCTTTTTTGGATGTCCTAATTAAAAAGAAACCTGATGGTTCAATGAGCCACTCTGTCTACAGGAAAGCTACCCATACGGATGCTTATCTGAAACCGGATTCCCACCACCATCCATCACAGAAGAATTCTCTCATCAAGACTCTGTATCATAGAGCCCAATGCATATCCGACCAGGAACACATAAGCAGTGAACTCAAGCACGTACACCAAGCTCTTAGGGCTAATGGTTACTCCGACTATACAATCCGCAAAGCTATCACTCAAACCATGAAGAAGAACCCTCTTGAGGAGCCTTTCAAAACCATCACTTTACCCTACATTGCTGGGATCACAAAAAAGATCTCCAAAATCTTGAATAAACACAAGATCCAGGTCCGTTTCAACACATTACATAAAATCCGTGATCTGGTTCCGTCTGTTAAAGATGTGATTCCGGACATACAATACCCTGGTATCTACAAACTAAGTTGCCTCTGTGGTAGTAGTTACATTGGAGAAACCAAACGCCATGTCTCGGACCGCATTCGTGAACACAAAGCAGACCTTAAACACGGTAGGACCAACACCTCAGCCGTAGCAGATCATTGTTTTAATTCAGTAGGCTCACATGCCATTGACTTTTCCAAGACAGAGGTTCTTTGTAAGCCATCTGGCTTCCATGAGAGATTCGTTCATGAGGCTATCCACATATACAAGCAAAGAGACAATTTCAACCGAGAAGATGGATTCTATCTTAGCAATCATTGGAAAGATTTGATAAACCATTTCAGTTCTTAATTGATTGTTCACGCTTACAGTGGCTTTCAGACAGGATACATTATAAAAAATTTCGTCTCCCCCCTCCTCTTTTCAAAATATAGATGGACTAGTCCTGGGCAAACTGCCAAATCGCTGCGCGTGACGCTAACGTTTTTTTATAAATAAATAAATGCGCCGTTTAAAAATAAATTTATGCAAACCAACACACCTGAAGATGACCGTTTGAGTTATGGTCGAAACATCGTGAGAATTTTTTATTGTTTTATATATATTTTATTATTTTGTTGTTTCTCTTCAACGTGACTTTACCGAAAAAACTAAGAATATGAATTACTGCAGTCACGAAAGCTTTAAATCAAAATTTAATCGCCTCTACGGGGAGGGTTTTCACATAACTTTAAGATCCTTCAACAAACTCCGGGATAAGAAAGCTCAGCTGATCGAGTCTCTCACCTTCCTGAAGAGATGCTGCGACTCTGGGGTAATACCAATCGCATTTACACTGACCTCTGCTGCTGTAACTTCTTCTAATGCGAAACGAATTCTTTTCAAAACTAGCTTAGCTCTTATCTCAGAAAAAATCAGACTTATACGCACAGAACTAGATCAGTTAGACAAGACACTCTACAAATCACACTTATCATTGACGGCAATAATATCCACATCGGATTGGGAACATGTAGACAATATGACTGCCTCTTCAGCTGCTACTATGTCGACCAAATGTAAAGAAAACCTGATTTCCAAATTTAACCTCCTCTTCAACAAAAGACCGGACCCACACACCAAAAAGTTAGACGTTAATAAAGTCGTAATTAATCGCAGTAACAGTTCTATTTCCGATAGTCTGAAATCCGTTTTAGCTAAAGGTCTAAACTTTGCAGTCACACCTAAACACATACCAGTTAATGATATAATTGCCCAAGTAGACGTTGCTCTCAGGGGCCTGGGTCACATCGCTGCAGACGTAGCAAGATCTGAAATCGCTGCAACCCTCAAAAACGCTAAGATGCCAGCTAGCAACCTCAGCAAAGATGAGCGTTTTGAATTATATAAATTAAAAAAGAGGAATGATATTGTAGTCCTCTCAGCTGACAAAGGCAATGCTACTGTCATCATGGATAAAATAGAATACAACAACAAAATTAAAGAATTACTCGACGATGGTAGTTATACAAAAATAAAAAGAGATCCCACCAACAGCCTCGTCACACAAACCAACAAAATAATTTCTGATTCAACCGCATTAATTGATCAATCTAAACAGTTTTCGTTGAAACCTTCTGCTGCCAGGCCACCAAGATTATACGGCTTACCAAAAATACATAAAGTTGATACACCTCTGTCCCATAGTCTCTACTATCAGCTCCCCCACCTACAAACTAGCTCGTTTTTTGTCTGAAATCCTGCGTCCTTTCACTGGAAAGACCACCTCTGCGGTACAAAATTCTACTCACCTGGTATCGACAATCAAGGGTATTTCCCTGTCCCCAGACGACCTGCTTGTCAGTTTTGATGTAGTTTCCTTATTCACCAAGGTTCCTGTACCTGACACCATTGCAATCATTGAAGACTTGGTTCATCAAGGACTAGACACTGAGGTACCCCCCCTGGTGAGACACTGTTTAACCAATACATACTTCACTTGGAATGGAACTTTCTACAAACAAACTGAGGGCACCCCAATGGGCTCCCCCCTTTCTCCAGTTATAGCTAACATTTTCATGGAGAAATTTGAGACTGACGCCATCCAGACTGCCACTCTGCGCCCAACCTTATGGAAGAGGTACGTGGATGACACTTTTGTCATCTGGCCACATGGCCGGCCTGCTCTAGACCAATTCTTCGACCACATCAATTCAATAGATCCAGCGATCAGATTTACCATGGAAGTCGAAATAGATGGCAAGATACCTTTTTTGGATGTCCTAATTAAAAAGAAACCTGATGGTTCAATGAGCCACTCTGTCTACAGGAAAGCTACCCATACGGATGCTTATCTAAAACCGGATTCCCACCACCATCCATCACAGAAGAATTCTCTCATCAAGACTCTGTATCATAGAGCCCAATGCATATCCGACCAGGAACACATAAGCAGTGAACTCAAGCACGTACACCAAGCTCTTAGGGCTAATGGTTACTCCGACTATACAATCCGCAAAGCTATCACTCAAACCATGAAGAAGAACCCTCTTGAGGAGCCTTTCAAAACCATCACTTTACCCTACATTGCTGGGATCACAAAAAAGATCTCCAAAATCTTGAATAAACACAAGATCCAGGTCCGTTTCAACACATTACATAAAATCCGTGATCTGGTTCCGTCTGTTAAAGATGTGATTCCGGACATACAATACCCTGGTATCTACAAACTAAGTTGCCTCTGTGGTAGTAGTTACATTGGAGAAACCAAACGCCATGTCTCGGACCGCATTCGTGAACACAAAGCAGACCTTAAACACGGTAGGACCAACACCTCAGCCGTAGCAGATCATTGTTTTAATTCAGTAGGCTCACATGCCATTGACTTTTCCAAGACAGAGGTTCTTTGTAAGCCATCTGGCTTCCATGAGAGATTCGTTCATGAGGCTATCCACATATACAAGCAAAGAGACAATTTCAACCGAGAAGATGGATTCTATCTTAGCAATCATTGGAAAGATTTGATAAACCATTTCAGTTCTTAATTGATTGTTCACGCTTACAGTGGCTTTCAGACAGCATACATTATAAAAAATTTCGTCTCCCCCCTCCTCTTTTCAAAATATAGATGGACTAGTCCTGGGCAAACTGCCAAATCGCTGCACGTGACGCTAACGGTTTTTTTATAAATAAATAAATGCGCCGTTTAAAAATAAATTTATGCAAACCAACACACCTGAAGATGACCGTTTGAGTTATGGTCGAAACGTCGTGAGAATTTTTCATTGTTTTATATATATTTTATTATTTTGTTGTTTCTCTTCAACGTGACTTTACCGAAAAAACTAAGAATATGAATTACTGCATTCACGAAAGCTTTAAATCAAAATTTAATCGCCTCTACGGGGAGGGTTTTCACATAACTTTAAGATCCTTCAACAAACTCCGGGATAAGAAAGCTCAGCTGATCGAGTCTCTCACCTTCCTGAAGAGATGCCGCGACTCTGGGGTAATACCAATCGCATTTACACTGACCTCTGCTGCTGTAACTTCTTCTAATGCGAAACGAATTATTTGCAAAACTAGCTTAGCTCTTATCTCAGAAAAAATCAGACTTATATGCACAGAACTAGATCAGTTAGACAAGACACTCTACAAATCACACTTATCATTGACGGCAATAATGTCCACATCGGATTGGGAACATGTAGACAATATGACTGCCTCTTCAGCTGCTACTATGTCGACCAAATGTAAAGAAAACCTGATTTCCAAATTTAACCTCCTCTTCAACAAAAGACCGGACCCACACACCAAAAAGTTAGACGTTAATAAAGTCGTAATTAATCGCAGTAACAGTTCTATTTCCGATGGTCTGAAATCCGTTTTAGCTAAAGGTCTAAACTTTGCAGTCACACCTAAACACATACCAGTTAATGATATAATTGCCCAAGTAGACGTTGCTCTCAGGGGCCTGGGTCACATCGCTGCAGACGCAGCAAGATCTGAAATCGCTGCAACCCTCAAAAACGCTAAGATGCCAGCTAGCAACCTCAGCAAAGATGAGCGTTTTGAATTATATAAATTAAAAAAGAGGAATGATATTGTAGTCCTCTCAGCTGACAAAGGCAATGCTACTGTCATCATGGATAAAATAGAATACAACAACAAAATTAAAGAATTACTCGACGATGGTAGTTATACAAAAATAAAAAGAGATCCCACCAACAGCCTCGTCACACAAACCAACAAAATAATTTCTGATTCAACCGCATGAATTGATCAATCTAAACAGTTTTCGTTGAAACCTTCTGCTGCCAGGCCACCAAGATTATACGGCTTACCAAAAATACATAAAGTTGATACACCTCTTTGTCCCATAGTCTCTACTATCAGCTCCCCCACCTACAAACTAGCTCGTTTTTTGTCTGAAATCCTGCGTCCTTTCACTTGAAAGACCACCTCTGCTGTACAAAATTCTACTCACCTGGTATCGACAATCAAGGGTATTTCCCTGTCCCCAGACGACCTGCTTGTCAGTTTTGATGTAGTTTCCTTATTCACCAAGGTTCCTGTACCTGACACCATTGCAATCATTGAAGACTTGGTTCATCAAGGACTAGACACTGAGGTACCCCCCCTGGTGAGACACTGTTTAACCAATACATACTTCACTTGGAATGGAACTTTCTACAAACAAACTGAAGGCACCCCAATGGGCTCCCCCCTTTATCCAGTTATAGCTAACATTTTCATGGAGAAATTTGAGACTGACGCCATCCAGACTGCCACTCTGCGCCCAACCTTATGGAAGAGGTACGTGGATGACACTTTTGTCATCTGGCCACATGGCCGGCCTGCTCTAGACCAATTCTTCGACCACATCAATTCAATACATCCAGCGATCAGATTTAGCATGGAAGTCGAAATAGATGGCAAGATACCTTTTTTGGATGTCCTAATTAAAAAGAAACCTGATGGTTCAATGAGCCACTCTGTCTACAGGAAAGCTACCCATACGGATGCTTATCTGAAACCGGATTTCCACCACCATCCATCACAGAAGAATTCTCTCATCAAGACTCTGTATCATAGAGCCCAATGCATATCCGACCAGGAACACATAAGCAGTGAACTCAAGCACGTACACCAAGCTCTTAGGGCTAATGGTTACTCCGACTATACAATCCGCAAAGCTATCACTCAAACCATGAAGAAGAACCCTCTTGAGGAGCCTTTCAAAACCATCACTTTACCCTACATTGCTGGGATCACAAAAAAGATCTCCAAAATCTTGAATAAACACAAGATCCAGGTCCGTTTCAACACATTACATAAAATCCGTGATCTGGTTCCGTCTGTTAAAGATGTGATTCCGGACATACAATACCCTGGTATCTACAAACTAAGTTGCCTCTGTGGTAGTAGTTACATTGGAGAAACCAAACGCCATGTCTCGGACCGCATTCGTGAACACAAAGCAGACCTTAAACACGGTAGGACCAACACCTCAGCCGTAGCAGATCATTGTTTTAATTCAGTAGGCTCACATGCCATTGACTTTTCCAAGACAGAGGTTCTTTGTAAGCCATCTGGCTTCCATGAGAGATTCGTTCATGAGGCTATCCACATATACAAGCAAAGAGACAATTTCAACCGAGAAGATGGATTCTATCTTAGCAATCATTGGAAAGATTTGATAAACCATTTCAGTTCTTAATTGATTGTTCACGCTTACAGTGGCTTTCAGACAGCATACATTATAAAAAATTTCGTCTCCCCCCTCCTCTTTTCAAAATATAGATGGACTAGTCCTGGGCAAACTGCCAAATCGCTGCGCGTGATGCTAACGTTTTTTTTTTATAAATAAATAAATGCGCCGTTTAAAAATAAATTTATGCAAACCAACACACCTGAAGATGACCGTTTGAGTTATGGTCGAAACGTCGTGAGAATTTTTTATTGTTTTATATATATTTTATTATTTTGTTGTTTCTCTTCAACGTGACTTTACCGAAAAAACTAAGAATATGAATTACTGCATTCACGAAAGCTTTAAATCAAAATTTAATCGCCTCTACGGGGAGGGTTTTCACATAACTTTAAGATCCTTCAACAAACTCCGGGATAAGAAAGCTCAGCTGATCGAGTCTCTCACCTTCCTGAAGAGATGCTGCGACTCTGGGGTAATACCAATCGCATTTACACTGACCTCTGCTGCTGTAACTTCTTCTAATGCGAAACGAATTCTTTTCAAAACTAGCTTAGCTCTTATCTCAGAAAAAATCTGACTTATACGCACAGAACTAGATCAGTTAGACAAGACACTCTACAAATCACACTTATCATTGACGGCAATAATGTCCACATCGGATTGGGAACATGTAGACAATATGACTGCCTCTTCAGCTGCTACTATGTCGACCAAATGTAAAGAAAACCTGATTTCCAAATTTAACCTCCTCTTCAACAAAAGACCGGACCCACACACCAAAAAGTTAGACGTTAATAAAGTCGTAATTAATCGCAGTAACAGTTCTATTTCCGATGGTCTGAAATCCGTTTTAGCTAAAGGTCTAAACTTTGCAGTCACACCTAAACACATACCAGTTAATGATATAATTGCCCAAGTAGACGTTGCTCTCAGGGGCCTGGGTCACATCGCTGCAGACGTAGCAAGATCTGAAATCGCTGCAACCCTCAAAAACGCTAAGATGCCAGCTAGCAACCTCGGCAAAGATGAGCGTTTTGAATTATATAAATTAAAAAAGGGGAATGATATTGTAGTCCTCTCAGCTGACAAAGGCAATGCTACTGTCATCATGGATAAAATAGAATACAACAACAAAATTAAAGAATTACTCGACGATGGTAGTTATACAAAAATAAAAAGAGATCCCACCAACAGCCTCGTCACACAAACCAACAAAATAATTTCTGATTCAACCGCATTAATTGATCAATCTAAACAGTTTTCGTTGAAACCTTCTGCTGCCAGGCCACCAAGATTATACGGCTTACCAAAAATACATAAAGTTGATACACCTCTTTGTCCCATAGTCTCTACTATCAGCTCCCCCACCTACAAACTAGCTCGTTTTTTGTCTGAAATCCTGCGTCCTTTCACTGGAAAGACCACCTCTGCGGTACAAAATTCTACTCACCTGGTATCGACAATCAAGGGTATTTCCCTGTCCCCAGACGACCTGCTTGTCAGTTTTGATGTAGTTTCCTTATTCACCAAGGTTCTTGTACCTGACACCATTGCAATCATTGAAGACTTGGTTCATCAAGGACTAGACACTGAGGTACCCCCCCTGGTGAGACACTGTTTAACCAATACATACTTCACTTGGAATGGAACTTTCTACAAACAAACTGAAGGCACCCCAATGGGCTCCCCCCTTTCTCCAGTTATAGCTAACATTTTCATGGAGAAATTTGAGACTGACGCCATCCAGACTGCCACTCTGCGCCCAACCTTATGGAAGAGGTACGTGGATAACACTTTTGTCATCTGGCCACATGGCCGGCCTGCTCTAGACCAATTCTTCGACCACATCAATTCAATAGATCCAGCGATCAGATTTACCATGGAAGTCGAAATAGATGGCAAGATACCTTTTTTGGATGTCCTAATTAAAAAGAAACCTGATGGTTCAATGAGCCACTCTGTCTACAGGAAAGCTACCCATACGGATGCTTATCTGAAACCGAATTCCCACCACCATCCATCACAGAAGAATTCTCTCATCAAGACTCTGTATCATAGAGCCCAATGCATATCCGACCAGGAACACATAAGCAGTGAACTCAAGCACGTACACCAAGCTCTTAGGGCTAATGGTTACTCCGACTATACAATCCGCAAAGCTATCACTCAAACCATGAAGAAGAACCCTCTTGAGGAGCCTTTCAAAACCATCACTTTACCCTACATTGCTGGGATCACAAAAAAGATCTCCAAAATCTTGAATAAACACAAGATCCAGGTCCGTTTCAACACATTACATAAAATCCGTAATCTGGTTCCGTCTGTTAAAGATGTGATTCCGGACATACAATACCCTGGTATCTACAAACTAAGTTGCCTCTGTGGTAGTAGTTACATTGGAGAAACCAAACGCCATGTCTCGGACCGCATTCGTGAACACAAAGCAGACCTTAAACACGGTAGGACCAACACCTCAGCCGTAGCAGATCATTGTTTTAATTCAGTAGGCTCACATGCCATTGACTTTTCCAAGACAGAGGTTCTTTGTAAGCCATCTGGCTTCCATGAGAGATTCGTTCATGAGGCTATCCACATATACAAGCAAAGAGACAATTTCAACCGAGAAGATGGATTCTATCTTAGCAATCATTGGAAAGATTTGATAAACCATTTCAGTTCTTAATTGATTGTTCACGCTTACAGTGGCTTTCAGACAGCATACATTATAAAAAATTTCGTCTCCCCCCTCTTTTAAAAATATAGATGGACTAGTCCTGGGCAAACTGCCAAATCGCTGCGCGTGACGCTAACGTTTTTTTATAAATAAATAAATGCGCCGTTTAAAAATAAATTTATGCAAACCAACACACCTGAAGATGACCGTTTGAGTTATGGTCGAAACATCGTGAGAATTTTTTATTGTTTTATATATATTTTATTATTTTGTTGTTTCTCTTCAACGTGACTTTACCGAAAAAACTAAGAATATGAATTACTGCAGTCACGAAAGCTTTAAATCAAAATTTAATCGCCTCTACGGGGAGGGTTTTCACATAACTTTAAGATCCTTCAACAAACTCCGGGATAAGAAAGCTCAGCTGATCGAGTCTCTCACCTTCCTGAAGAGATGCTGCGACTCTGTGGTAATACCAATCGCATTTACACTGACCTCTGCTGCTGTAACTTCTTCTAATGCAAAACGAATTCTTTTCAAAACTAGCTTAGCTCTTATCTCAGAAAAAATCAGACTTATACGCACAGAACTAGATCAGTTAGACAAGACACTCTACAAATCACACTTATCATTGACGGCAATAATGTCCACATCGGATTGGGAACATGTAGACAATATGACTGCCTCTTCAGCTGCTACTATGTCGACCAAATGTAAAGAAAACCTGATTTCCAAATTTAACCTCCTCTTCAACAAAAGACCGGACCCACACACCAAAAAGTTAGACGTTAATAAAGTCGTAATTAATCGCAGTAACAGTTCTATTTCCGATAGTCTGAAATCCGTTTTAGCTAAAGGTCTAAACTTTGCAGTCACACCTAAACACATACCAGTTAATGATATAATTGCCCAAGTAGACGTTGCTCTCAGGGGCCTGGGTCACATCGCTGCAGACGTAGCAAGATCTGAAATCGCTGCAACCCTCAAAAACGCTAAGATGCCAGCTAGCAACCTCAGCAAAGATGAGCGTTTTGAATTATATAAATTAAAAAAGAGGAATGATATTGTAGTCCTCTCAGCTGACAAAGGCAATGCTACTGTCATCATGGATAAAATAGAATACAACAACAAAATTAAAGAATTACTCGACGATGGTAGTTATACAAAAATAAAAAGAGATCCCACCAACAGCCTCGTCACACAAACCAACAAAATAATTTCTGATTCAACCGCATGAATTGATCAATCTAAACAGTTTTCGTTGAAACCTTCTGCTGCCAGGCCACCAAGATTATACGGCTTACCAAAAATACATAAAGTTGATACACCTCTGTCCCATAGTCTCTACTATCAGCTCCCCCACCTACAAACTAGCTCGTTTTTTGTCTGAAATCCTGCGTCCTTTCACTGGAAAGACCACCTCTGCGGTACAAAATTCTACTCACCTGGTATCGACAATCAAGGGTATTTCCCTGTCCCCAGACGACCTGCTTGTCAGTTTTGATGTAGTTTCCTTATTCACCAAGGTTCCTGTACCTGACACCATTGCAATCATTGAAGACTTGGTTCATCAAGGACTAGACACTGAGGTACCCCCCCTGGTGAGACACTGTTTAACCAATACATACTTCACTTGGAATGGAACTTTCTACAAACAAACTGAGGGCACCCCAATGGGCTCCCCCCTTTCTCCAGTTATAGCTAACATTTTCATGGAGAAATTTGAGACTGACGCCATCCAGACTGCCACTCTGCGCCCAACCTTATGGAAGAGGTACGTGGATGACACTTTTGTCATCTGGCCACATGGCCGGCCTGCTCTAGACCAATTCTTCGACCACATCAATTCAATAGATCCAGCGATCAGATTTACCATGGAAGTCGAAATAGATGGCAAGATACCTTTTTTGGATGTCCTAATTAAAAAGAAACCTGATGGTTCAATGAGCCACTCTGTCTACAGGAAAGCTACCCATACGGATGCTTATCTAAAACCGGATTCCCACCACCATCCATCACAGAAGAATTCTCTCATCAAGACTCTGTATCATAGAGCCCAATGCATATCCGACCAGGAACACATAAGCAGTGAACTCAAGCACGTACACCAAGCTCTTAGGGCTAATGGTTACTCCGACTATACAATCCGCAAAGCTATCACTCAAACCATGAAGAAGAACCCTCTTGAGGAGCCTTTCAAAACCATCACTTTACCCTACATTGCTGGGATCACAAAAAAGATCTCCAAAATCTGGAATAAACACAAGATCCAGGTCCGTTTCAACACATTACATAAAATCCGTGATCTGGTTCCGTCTGTTAAAGATGTGATTCCGGACATACAATACCCTGGTATCTACAAACTAAGTTGCCTCTGTGGTAGTAGTTACATTGGAGAAACCAAACGCCATGTCTCGGACCGCATTCGTGAACACAAAGCAGACCTTAAACACGGTAGGACCAACACCTCAGCCGTAGCAGATCATTGTTTTAATTCAGTAGGCTCACATGCCATTGACTTTTCCAAGACAGAGGTTCTTTGTAAGCCATCTGGCTTCCATGAGAGATTCGTTCATGAGGCTATCCACATATACAAGCAAAGAGACAATTTCAACCGAGAAGATGGATTCTATCTTAGCAATCATTGGAAAGATTTGATAAACCATTTCAGTTCTTAATTGATTGTTCACGCTTACAGTGGCTTTCAGACAGCATACATTATAAAAAATTTCGTCTCCCCCCTCCTCTTTTCAAAATATAGATGGACTAGTCCTGGGCAAACTGCCAAATCGCTGCACGTGACGCTAACGTTTTTTTATAAATAAATAAATGCGCCGTTTAAAAATAAATTTATGCAAACCAACACACCTGAAGATGACCGTTTGAGTTATGGTCGAAACGTCGTGAGAATTTTTCATTGTTTTATATATATTTTATTATTTTGTTGTTTCTCTTCAACGTGACTTTACCGAAAAAACTAAGAATATGAATTACTGCATTCACGAAAGCTTTAAATCAAAATTTAATCGCCTCTACGGGGAGGGTTTTCACATAACTTTAAGATCCTTCAACAAACTCCGGGATAAGAAAGCTCAGCTGATCGAGTCTCTCACCTTCCTGAAGAGATGCCGCGACTCTGGGGTAATACCAATCGCATTTACACTGACCTCTGCTGCTGTAACTTCTTCTAATGCGAAACGAATTATTTGCAAAACTAGCTTAGCTCTTATCTCAGAAAAAATCAGACTTATATGCACAGAACTAGATCAGTTAGACAAGACACTCTACAATTCACACTTATCATTGACGGCAATAATGTCCACATCGGATTGGGAACATGTAGACAATATGACTGCCTCTTCAGCTGCTACTATGTCGACCAAATGTAAAGAAAACCTGATTTCCAAATTTAACCTCCTCTTCAACAAAAGACCGGACCCACACACCAAAAAGTTAGACGTTAATAAAGTCGTAATTAATCGCAGTAACAGTTCTATTTCCGATGGTCTGAAATCCGTTTTAGCTAAAGGTCTAAACTTTGCAGTCACACCTAAACACATACCAGTTAATGATATAATTGCCCAAGTAGACGTTGCTCTCAGGGGCCTGGGTCACATCGCTGCAGACGCAGCAAGATCTGAAATCGCTGCAACCCTCAAAAACGCTAAGATGCCAGCTAGCAACCTCAGCAAAGATGAGCGTTTTGAATTATATAAATTAAAAAAGAGGAATGATATTGTAGTCCTCTCAGCTGACAAAGGCAATGCTACTGTCATCATGGATAAAATAGAATACAACAACAAAATTAAAGAATTACTCGACGATGGTAGTTATACAAAAATAAAAAGAGATCCCACCAACAGCCTCGTCACACAAACCAACAAAATAATTTCTGATTCAACCGCATGAATTGATCAATCTAAACAGTTTTCGTTGAAACCTTCTGCTGCCAGGCCACCAAGATTATACGGCTTACCAAAAATACATAAAGTTGATACACCTCTTTGTCCCATAGTCTCTACTATCAGCTCCCCCACCTACAAACTAGCTCGTTTTTTGTCTGAAATCCTGCGTCCTTTCACTGGAAAGACCACCTCTGCTGTACAAAATTCTACTCACCTGGTATCGACAATCAAGGGTATTTCCCTGTCCCCAGACGACCTGCTTGTCAGTTTTGATGTAGTTTCCTTATTCACCAAGGTTCCTGTACCTGACACCATTGCAATCATTGAAGACTTGGTTCATCAAGGACTAGACACTGAGGTACCCCCCCTGGTGAGACACTGTTTAACCAATACATACTTCACTTGGAATGGAACTTTCTACAAACAAACTGAAGGCACCCCAATGGGCTCCCCCCTTTATCCAGTTATAGCTAACATTTTCATGGAGAAATTTGAGACTGACGCCATCCAGACTGCCACTCTGCGCCCAACCTTATGGAAGAGGTACGTGGATGACACTTTTGTCATCTGGCCACATGGCCGGCCTGCTCTAGACCAATTCTTCGACCACATCAATTCAATACATCCAGCGATCAGATTTAGCATGGAAGTCGAAATAGATGGCAAGATACCTTTTTTGGATGTCCTAATTAAAAAGAGACCTGATGGTTCAATGAGCCACTCTGTCTACAGGAAAGCTACCCATACGGATGCTTATCTGAAACCGGATTCCCACCACCATCCATCACAGAAGAATTCTCTCATCAAGACTCTGTATCATAGAGCCCAATGCATATCCGACCAGGAACACATAAGCAGTGAACTCAAGCACGTACACCAAGCTCTTAGGGCTAATGGTTACTCCGACTATACAATCCGCAAAGCTATCACTCAAACCATGAAGAAGAACCCTCTTGAGGAGCCTTTCAAAACCATCACTTTACCCTACATTGCTGGGATCACAAAAAAGATCTCCAAAATCTTGAATAAACACAAGATCCAGGTCCGTTTCAACACATTACATAAAATCCGTAATCTGGTTCCGTCTGTAAAAGATGTGATTCCGGACATACAATACCCTGGTATCTACAAACTATGTTGCCTCTGTGGTAGTAGTTACATTGGAGAAACCAAACGCCATGTCTCGGACCGCATTCGTGAACACAAAGCAGACCTTAAACACGGTAGGACCAACACCTCAGCCGTAGCAGATCATTGTTTTAATTCAGTAGGCTCACATGCCATTGACTTTTCCAAGACATTGGTTCTTTGTATGCCATCTGGCTTCCATGAGAGATTCGTTCATGAGGCTATCCACATATACAAGCAAAGAGACAATTTCAACCGAGAAGATGGATTCTATCTTAGCAATCATTGGAAAGATTTGATAAACCATTTCAGTTCTTAATTGATTGTTCACGCTTACAGTGGCTTTCAGACAGCATACATTATAAAAAATTTCGTCTCCCCCCTCTTTTAAAAATATAGATGGACTAGTCCTGGGCAAACTGCCAAATCGCTGCGCATGACGCAAACGTTTTTTATAAATAAATAAATGCGCCGTTTAAAAATTAATTTATGCAAACCAACACACCTGAAGATGACCGTTTGAGTTATGGTCGAAACGTCGTGAGAATTTTTTTATTGTTTTATATATATTTTATTATTTTGTTGTTTCTCTTCAACGTGACTTTACCGAAAAAACTAAGAATATCTCGAGCGGTGTTTACTTGGTGACAAAGCATGGACGTCAGCGTGCTATGCAGCCGCTCGATCATCCAGTCAGTCTGCGGGTGGTACGGGGACGTCCGGATCTTTTTGGTCCCCAGTGAGTCACACACGTCCTTAATCAATTTCGATGAAAAATTTCTGCTTTGGTCAGTAAGCAATTGTTACGGGGCCCCCTTATCTAATACGTATCCTTTCAAGAAAGCCTCAGCGATCGACGTCGCTGACTGGTCTACTAGTGGCCATGCCATCGGCCAATGAGTTAAGTATTCCACCCCGACGAGCAAATATCTGTGCCCTCGGGGGGTGACGGGGAACGGACCCAAAATATCTAGTGCCGCAATTTCGTTCACTCTCGAAACTTGAATCGATTGCAAAGGGACACGATATGGCCGTGCCGGCGCTTTCCTCCGTGTACGTTCCTGGCATGTTTTTACATGCCGTTTCACATCGTTAAACATTCCCGGCCAGTAAAATTCACTTCCCACCGTCAACGCGGTCTTCTTCTCCCCCAGATGCATCAATTTATCATGTATCTCGTTAATCAGTTTCCCCCGCAACACCTTCGGGACAACAATACAACATTTTTGTGCTTCCACATCCTAGCGAACAAGCAACCCCTCCGTTAACATCAAAAATGGGCGATCCTCCGATCCCCTTGAACGAGAGGCACGCAGCCTCATCCTGGTCTGCGAGGAATCTTCCACCTGCAGTTGCTTCCACTGCTTCAATGACAACCCCAACAGTCCAATTTCTGCTCTAGGGATTATCCCTGGCACCCCCGAACCCGCTGCAGCGACCGTTTGCGGAACCTCCTGCAGCGGCGGGCTGCAACGCAGCGAGCCCTCTGTGCACCGACACGTCTCAGCCGGTTGCGGCAACCTCGACAAAGCATCCGCGTTTACATGGTGCGTTCCTTTCCTATGCTGGATCGTGAAAGAGTACTCCTGGAGGGTCTCAATCCAGCGAGCCATTTGCCCCGACGGCTGATCCACGCGCAGCGAGTACTGTAGCGCCGCGTGATCAGTGCGGATCAAAAATTCCCTGCCGTATAGATACGGTCGGTACTGGCGCACAAAATTGACAATCGCCAATAATTCCCTACGCGTCACACAGTATTTTTGCTCCGCCAGCGATAACACCCGGCTGCCATATGCCACCACTCTCTCGACGCCATCAACCATTTGTGACAAAACCGCGCCTATGCCCGTATCACAGGCATCCGTGTCAAGTATAAATCGCTTCGTAAATTCCGGGTATCCCAACGGCGGTGCGTCCGCCAGTGCGGCCCGCAACGCTTCAAATGATGTTTGTTCAGCAATCCCCCATTTAAACTTCACACCTTTCCCGGTCACCGTATGCAATGGTCGAGCAATCGTGGCAAAATCCTTAATGAACCGCCGATAATACGACGCAAAGCCCACAAAGCTACGCACTTCCCCTGCTGTTTTCGGCACTGGCCATGTACGCACATAACTCGTCTTTTCCGGATCAGTGGCCACTCCTGACGCACTAACGACGTGCCCCAAATACTTCACCGATGTTCTTATCAATTGGCACTTCTGTGGTTTAAATTTCAATCCAGCGCGCCGCACTCTGCCATAAACGGCGCGCAGCGGTTGCAAATGTTCATTGAAATTCCTACTGAAAACAATCACATCATCTAAATATATCAAGCATGACTCCCACTGCAGGCCCGACAACACGAGTTCCATTAATCGCTGGAAGGTCGCCGGCGCTGAGTGGAGTCCCATCGGGAGCACGTTAAATTGATACAATCCTTGTGGTGTCCGAAATGCCGTTTTAGGTCTTGACTCCTTATCCAGGGGCATTTGCCAAAAGCTGGACAACAAATCTAGGGTCGAAAAGATTCTGGCGCCGGACAGGGCGTCCAGTGAATCATCAATTTGTGGAAGCGGGTACGCTTTCGCCACCGAAACTTTATTCAATTTCCGATAGTTAACACAAAATCGCATGGTTCCATCACGTTTTTTAACGAGGGCAATAGGGGCTCCCCACGGGCTGGACGATGGGGCGATAATATCCTGCTCTAGCATTTCATCAACAGATCGCCGAATACATTCTTTCTCAAGAGGACCTACATGATGCAAATTTAGCCTGATCGGGGGTGCGTTCCCCGTGTCAATACGATGCTGCAACAACGTCGTTCGACCCACGTTGTATTTCCCTGAACTGAACACATCCTTAAATTTCACTACCAACGCATGCAAACTCGACCGTTGCACAGGCGATAACTCTGTGTTAAACTAACTCTGGGTTTTGTTTGTAAAGATCCCTTAACCATTCCGGATCATCCTCCTCCCTTGATAACATTTCATCCTGTCCCGTAGCAAAACGTGTTTTTGTTTCTGGACCCGGCGCACCCGTTGCGTGCGCCAACGTAGTGCCCCCTTGAATAACAACCTCTTCGTGCCCCGCGTTTACAATTTGAATGAAGGGATCACAATAAGTTGGTATTTTGGTCAAAACTCCTACCATGGTGGGCATTCTCGACACAGAATTTGAGGGTGTCAACAGCACTCCCTCCTGTAGCTCATCCCAAGGCAATTCCTTCTTTAACCGTAGCGGTACCAATATTTGCGATACAGGCGGGACGCGCACGGTGCAGCTCACCACGGCCTGCACCACAGCGTTCGCCACCGCAAATTTCGAAGGCATCCCCATAAATTTCATACATCTCCCCGACGGTAATTGCAAACAACCTTTTTACACTGAAATCTTAATTGGCATCTTTTGCAAAAAATCCGTGCCCAACAAACACGGTACCACCAAGGCCATTGAAACCAAAACACTTCCTGTCATAATAACCTCCCCAATTTGAATTGTCGCAACCACGCAGCCCATAATGCCCAAACTACCCCCTTTTGCCACTACACATGGCCCTTCCACTGGCGCTAACGATCCAGGCGATGTCGGCAGCGACCGAAAAGTTTGCAACGAAATGAGAGTTGCCGACGCCCCGGTATCTACAATAACCCTACCATAACACCGATCCCGGCGCGGCCCCCAACACACGATGTACCAACGCGCCCCACATATCCCGGCCATGCGTACTATCCAAACCCGATGAATACAGTTGAGATGACGCGGATGAGTGATGTGGATAGGGCGGCCGTGTATTGAATGCATCTCGACTCACCCAGGATCCTTGGTCTTGGGGGAACCGCCCGCTGTAGATGTTCAGCGCCCACGGAGGACCACCTCTTCGTCTCCAGCAGTCGCGGGCGAGATGACCCCTCCGCCCACACTCGTAGCATGTCCGATGCACGCCGTCTCCATATACCCCAGGACGACGCCGTCGTTCTCCGGTCGACACCCCGGCCGCCGCTGCCATCGGCGGCGCCTCCTCCACCACCACCGCAACCGTGCTCGCAGCCTCGGCAGGGGTCGTCAGCGACGGCTGCGCTACCGCCGCCGCTGGTTCGTCTCGTATATCAAGGTTGACTTGTATGTTCCTGGCGATCAGCAACGATGACACGTCGTCGTCATCATCCTTTTCCGGGAGCGACAAGACGACTTTCAGTTCCTTCGCCAGCTGTAACATCTTCTCTTGTAGCAGGGAGTCCCAGCCCTCCTCGTCCATCGCCGGGTACGCAACCTGGGCAAGGGCCAGCAAGGCACTGCGGAATGCCAGGGGGGACTCCGTGGCCTCCCGTTTCCTCTGTTGAAATCGACGTTTGGCGACCGACCGCGGCTCGTAGACCTTCCTCATTGCCGCAATAGCACCGTCCAATGTTTTTCTGACAGCGGCAGGGA
The DNA here is from genome assembly GCF_048934315.1 of Petromyzon marinus. Lineage (NCBI taxonomy): Eukaryota > Metazoa > Chordata > Hyperoartia > Petromyzontiformes > Petromyzontidae > Petromyzon > Petromyzon marinus. The sequence goes on from NW_027422597.1 coordinate 4,768,294, forward strand.
GTCCGTTAAAAGTCGCCAAGGAGTCATCATCCAATGCCGTCGGCAGTGCTCGTAACGCGGCACTCTCCGTCCAATTCAGGGACTCGGAAGCCACACGGAATCTTCGTATGAATGCCGTCCAATCTTAGCCTCAAATCATTGTACATGTAGCCGTCGTGGCGGTCCCTCCGACTGGTCATCTTGATCGTCAGAATCTTCCAACCGCACCGGCTGAGCGGCAACCTCCGGCGGTGGACCCGGTACGGGTAGTTGAATGCGGTTCTCCGTCAAGAAGTTCTGGAATTCCTCCGACAACATCTCCATCCTGGCCTCCCACTGGGTCATGAGGACTCGCCAATCCTCTGGCGATCCCGGGCCTTCAGCACCACCCGAACCGCTGTCACCGTCCTGAGTACTGCCGGCCATCTAGCCGGGCTGCAAATCGTCGTTGTCGCTGTCGCCACCCGAGTCCACTGGCACATTTATTTTCTTTGCCGCTTTCCTTGACATTGTGGCGTGTTTCGTACTTTTTCTGACACCAAATGTAGTGCCGTGAATTCACTCGGACGACAACTGTCTCTTTTTCCGCCGTAACTTTTATTCCATCGTTCCGTACACACAGTAATTATCTTCGCGCTCCGCCAACTCGGACACTCCGATTTACTTCAGCATCGTCCGTGCATCCCCTTCCACACACAGTGGTTCTTCTTCTATCTATTCACACACAGTATCCTGTCTGTCTATTCACACACAGTGACTCCATCTATCTATTCACACGCAGTGACTCTATCTATCTCCGCTAACACTAACTCTCCCTATCGCTATTTACTGTCAACAACTGCCCAGTAACAACTCTCTCTCCGTTCAAATCACCTCGCGTTTTATCCCCTTTCGCATTAGCCTTAATTAATTGCCACGTGGCTCGCTGGCCGTTTTCCGCCAGCTCGCACCTGTCCCCTCCGTCAGACATCGAGACGCCACCACTTAACACTTACAGCCTCTCGACCAATCACAGCCCTCGTGCCACGACTCGCTTAATTACTTCGGGTTGTTTACGCCACCCGTGACTCGACCATCATGTGACCCGTTCTCCTTGTCTGTCTGTATGTACTGTATGTGGCCAATTCCTATGCGTATTGTTTACTCCACTACACTTGTACAAGGGTAACGAATACATAAACATTTATTATTCAGTTGTATGTGCCTGTGGATAATGTAACCAAACTTTATTTATCTTGATTTACTTCTATTTAGTGACTTGCGTAACTTTTGAAAGAAGCTACTACCTCAGTCGCTTTACCTGGAAAGATAAAGCATCGTTTAGTTTTATTTGTATAATTATATTTGTATAGTTTTATTTATTTTTACGTGACTTATTTACTTTCTCCCTATTTTACACCCCAGTTTTTAATCATCAATGTTTGCTGCTGTAACTTGCCATGACCCCGTGCCCATAGTGGACATCTGTGATAACTTAAAGAGCTTCACAGCTCATCGGATTGCCCCTCCTGCTGTCTAAACCACGACTCTGCCAGTGCGCAGCTGTAGCGGTGTGGGGCAGATAACTCGTCAGCTCCACCCCGTTGGTGGGCATGGAGCGTGGTGGTGGTGTTAGTGGTGGTGATGGTAGTGGTGGTGATGTTAGTGGTGGTGGTGGTAGTGGTGGTGATGTTAGTGGTGGTGGTGGTAGTGGTAGTAGTGGTGGTGTTAGTGGTGGTGGTGGTTGTGGTGGTAATGGTGGTGGTAGTGGTAATGGTGGTGGTAGTGGTGGTAGTGATGGTGGTAGTAGTAGTGATGGTGGTGAAGGTGGTGTTAGTGTTAGTGGTGGTGGTAGTGGTGTTGTTGGTAGTGGTGGTAGTGGTGGGGGTCTGTGGCCGTGAGTGTCGATGCGGTGTCTCTTGGCCAGCGGTGACGGTGCCAGAAGTTCATTTTAATTGTGGGCCCAGTTTGGGTGGGGAGGGGGGGGGGAGAACGGGGGGGCAACGCCCCCCCCCCCAAAACAACTGGACACCTTTATTAATTTATTTTCATGACTTAGAATAATGGAGTCGAGGACTCCATTTTGTTTTATTTTTATTTATTTACTAACAATTAACGAGCGTTGGCAACTTCTTTATGGAAATTCTGAGCTAAATTAATGCGCATTTAGCAATCAGAAGGCGGTTACAACATTATGAATGTGTAGTTTGTTGAATAAAATGTTAATTACGTTTAAAGTGTTAATGGTTTAAATGTACAAAATGGCTGCCTTCAGGTTGGCTCTGAGTCTTGGTCGAGATGACCGCAGTGGCTGATTCAGATTGGAGAGGCGTTTTTGTTTTATTTATTCGTGATTAGTACGGTATGATTTACCTCTGAATATGATGAGATATGAAGATGTATATATTATTACACCTATATATTGTTTCATTTCTGTATAATAGTGGTTTTGAATAGGAAACGTAGGCTAACATATATTTGAGTATTTTGTTAAAGTACGTCTTGTGTTTAGTGCTGGTTCAATAGGCCATGGGGGGGGGGGGGGGGTGGGGGGGTGGGGGTTGAGTGGTGGATTGTGGCATGTGGGATGATGCGAACTAAAAACATTTTTTTACTTTACTGAGATAAGTCTCTCTTGTTCACGTGTGACCTGGTTATTACAAATTACAGCTCAACAGAGTGGCTCGTCACGTGGATATTTACAGCGGCAGCCAAATCCTCTGAATGAAAATTGATTCTAAATGTGGAGGGAAAAAAACGGAGGACCCGGAGAGAAATCTACGCGACAACGGAGAGAGACGTGATGACTCAAAATATACAGCAGGCGTTAGGGTCGGGATTGAACAAACGACCTCCTGTATACCAGGCGAGGTAGTTAACGTCTCGCCACCAATGCAGTGACTCTTGACCACTGTTGCAGAGATACGAGGGTTACCCAGAAGTACTTTGTTTGCTTTTGTTTAGAGTGCACAATTAAATGAAACTCGTGCTTAAACTATTTACATTGTAGATACTCTTTGGATCTTTAGCTAAAGTCACGTAGGTGAAAATAATAATCAAATAAAAAAGTGAAAACAACTAAATTAAATCACGACGTTTCGGGCGCAACACAAGTGTCCGTCATCAGGCGGGGACAACCACAGCGAAAACAATTGCTGATGTAGGCCAAAGAGATGACTGTGACAAGGTCTTATATAGCTGAGGGGGGGAGGGAGGAGCCAAAGTGAGTGTGGGGTCGGGGCGTGGGCTGGAGGAGAGTGGCAAGCATGCTCCTAATGCTCGACCTAAAGCTTGACCTAAAGCTGTGACACGTTGGGGGGTGGGGGGGAGAACTCTGCAGGCTCGAAACACTGCACAGCAAATTTCAAAGTGATGGGAGTGAGCAGGGCTGGGAGTAAAAGACTGGAGATGCGGATATGTATATAAACTATAAGGCATATAAGGTTTAACTTGTTTAATAACATCCTTCCAATGATTGCTCAATTTGAATCCATCTTCTAGGTTGAAGTTATGTCTATGTTTGTATATTCGAATGACTTCATGGACAAATCTTTGGTGGCATCCAGACGGCTTGCAGAGCACTTTGGTATCGGAGAAAACAATATCACGAGAGCCCACAGCGTTGTGGCAGTGATCAGCCACGGCAGACAAGTTCGTCCTGCCATGTTTCAAATCTGCCTTGTGCTCGCGAATGCGGTCTGATACATGTCGTTTCGTTTCCCCAATGTAACAATCACCACAAATGCAACTCAGTTTGTCGACTCCAGGGTGCTGCAAATCAGGAATAACATCCTTTACGGATGGGATCAGATCACGGATTTTGTGTACTGTACTAAATCGGACCTGGATCTTGTGTTTGTTTAAGATTTTGGAAATATTTTTGGTAACGCCTGCTATGTATGGTAACGTGATGGTTTTGGTCAGTCTCAGGGGGTTGTTTCTCAATGGTTGGAGACACAGCTTTGCGGATAATGTGGTCTGAGTATCCATTCATCTTAAGGGTCCGGTGTACATGTTCTAATTCACTGGCCAGGTGGTGTTGGTCAGAAATGCAGTGGGCCCTATGGTATAGTGTTTTGATGAGGAAATTATTCTGTGCCGGATGGTGGTGGGAATCAGAGCCATTGGACCTCTTCTCAAACAGAACATCCAGGAATGGCAGCTTGCCATCCTTATCCACGTCCATGGTGAAATTGATGGATGGGTGTATGGAGTTAATGTGTTCTAGAAACTGGTTCAATACTGACAAGCCACGTGGCCAAATAACAAAAGTGTCATCCACAAATCTCTTTCACAGGGAAGGACGTAGGGTGGATGTCTGGATGGCGTCTGTTTCAAATTTCTCCATGAAAACATTGGCTATCACTGGTGACAAGTGGGAACCCATGGGGGTAACCTCATTTTGTTTGTAGAAAGAACCATTCCAGGTGTTGTACATGTTGGTAAGGCAGTGCCTAATCAGCGCAGGGACATCAGGGTTCAGTCCATGTTGGACTGTCTTCAATTATTGCTATGGTGTCAGGCACTGGAACCTTGGTGAATAGAGAAACCACATCAAAGCTGACGAGGACATCATCAGGGGACACTGAAATGTCCTTGATTAGAGACCAAGTATGTTGAATTAAGTACTGCTGAAGTGGTCTTGCCAGTAAAGGGAAGCAAAGTATCCAACAGAAAATGGGCTAGTTTGTAGGTAGGTGTGTTGATCGTGGACACGATGGGCCGTAGTGGGGTACCTTCTTCATGGATCTTGGGAAGACCATAGAATCTGGGTGGTCTAGCAGCCGAGGGTTTTAGGGAGAGCCGCTTGACTGGTTCGATTAGAGAAGTCGAACTGGCAATGATCTTGTTGGTTTTTGTAGTTTGTAAAGCGCAGCGCATCGTCAGTAGAACACGCGCACAGACTGAAGAGGCTTCACCACCATCTTGATCAGCATCACTCGGTGGAGCCCACCTGAGTGGAAGCCTTTTGAGGGAGTTGGAGGGGTTTGGTGGATCATGAATATTTGTGAAACCCATAAATAGCTGAGGCTGCAAAGTAGCCAAATGTTGTACATGAAGCGGCTTCGTTACTGACGGAGGCAAGGCCCTATAAGTGCCTTGCCTCCATCAGTCAGCTCTTTTCCAGTTGCTAGGCTGGACACTAATGTAGGTAGAACAGAGTAGAGCAGAACAATCCAATGTTGTGCTGCAACATGTACCTCTCTATATAGATGCCACGTCTACCACCAACCCGTACTGGCTGGCGTGGTGAAGTATGGCCAAACAACCCCCACGATCCACATGGCCTGTGGATACTATACATTATTTATTCTGAGTAACTGCGTGCCTTGAAATGGGTGGCTCGTAGATGAAATGCTCCGTCCATAGCAGAAATACCCAACTTTACCGATCTCTCTCGACATCTTTACCCCTTTTTTTACTCCAGCTAAAGCCTTCGGTTTTGTTGTCATTCATAAACTTCTTTACAGATTTTCCAACCACCCTCTTCTTGCCCTCCAACAACCTACTGCACTGTACCTGCATAGCACGAGCTGTGGTGATGCGTGCTTCAGATCAAGCACTGGATTCCATTGAGGGACTTATCCCCTGTAATCCAGGTGGATCACTCTCTTCCCAAGGGCACTGAGGTCACCATACCCTGGCTTGCCAGCAGATGGCAGTACAGCAAGTGGATTCATCTCCACTTGCTCCATTGCATTAGATGTGTCTGGGTACTCGGGTTGATCATCAAACTCGCCTCTCCTCCTCCACTCGAGCAGCTGCGCTGTGAGCAACTCAGCTGCGTTTCCACTAACGACCCCTCACGTCCATTCTCATTGACGTGCACACACTCCTTCACTTTGATATTGTAGCTCGTGTTCCTACATGCGGAGGGTTCTGTCACGCGTGGTTGGTTTGATTTAAAAAATATAATATATTCTCAACAGCAGTGATTTCCCCCGTACTTTATGTGATGTACAATGGGTGGGAGGCGTTCGTGTGAGTGAATACGTTCATCCAAGCCGCAACGGGATTTGTTCACCCGACGCTGGAGGGACGAGCCGTCTCGAGCACGCCCTGCCCACAGGACGTCCACAACGCGCCCAGGTGTCTCTCAACTCCGTGATCTGTACAAGACGCCGCTACTCACACTCGCCTGCCCCTAACATCCACAATTTAACACGGGGGGTGGGGGGCGACCGGTTTATTTATTATTCTTTTAATTTGCTTGTTGTTTATTTTATTATTCATGTATTATTCATACATCTTTCATTTTATTAAAATTATAAAATATTTTATAAACAATATTTTATATCTGTTAATTTAAATTATTTCGTAAAATTAAAAAAAATGTATTTCATTATTAACTTACTCATAAATAATTAACGTCATTTAAATTATATATTTATTCTTTTATTTAAATGCGTAAATTCACGTAACGCATACATTTCATTTACAATAAATTTTATAATTCATTCATATTATAATTTTTATTATAATATGTATTTACGTATTATTAACTTTATTTGCAACTTAATGTTCTGCTATTCGTTGTGTGCAGTTGCGGGATAGGCAGCAGCCAGGCGGCGAGGAGCTGGCGCCACCAACGATTGCCCCGTGGCGTCGGGCAATTTTTTTATTAGCGGCTTACAAATTATGGGAGGAGAACGGAGAACCCTGAGGGAGGGAGGAAGGGAAGGGAGGGGAGGGGATGGAGGGAGGGGAGTGTTGTATCTGCCGGGTCTTGAAAATGTAATAACAATAATAAAAATTAAATGAAATGTAAAAAAAAATCGTAATTATCCAAAATTACGTTAATTTATGTAATTATGCACACACATTATGTTAATTTGGGAGACGTCATCGTTTTAGGTTTTGCAATTGCATGCGATTATGCTAATGCATACCGTTATGATAATTAAGCCCTGCCTCGTTGTCGAGGGTAGTATTATCAACCGGGATCATACAATTACTTGTATGAAGTTATGCAGGTGTACTGTAAGTATGCTAGATTAAGCTCGGCTTCGTTGTCTAGGTTCGTATTATCAATCGGTATAATACAATTATTCTCGCTTAACATTTACTGATTATGTCTTAGTGTTTTTATATCAGGTCTCAAATTTCAAATCTCACTGCAGGATGCAGTTCTTATAATTAAGATTATTATGCATGAATTTAGGAAGGCGCCACGTAGACACTTCTGTGTTAAGCAATTTAAATTTCTAAACAAAACCTTAACACTCTAATATGCGAACTCTTATGCTTGGAATTGTTAACACAGTTCTCCTGGAGATGTTCTCCTTATTGATCCATACATTTAACCCTCAATGATCACGTTTGTTAACTGGGTAACAATACAATCGATTATTCCTCAGAGTACGCGAGCATAGACGGCAAGAGGAAAACGTCCTTAAACATTCATGCAATGATATTCATACGAAGGCAATAAAGAAACATGTCCCGAAGGCAAAAAGTATACGGCAATTAATTAATTGGCAAGATTATGTAATTAACGAAATGTTTGAAACAATGGTGTGGGGTAGTATGCCTGCTTCAGCAAATACTTATCAATTGGCTAAGGCTTCAATAAATTCGCGGGCAGATTCTATGATCAAGATAAAGATTTCAACACAAAATTCTCCCTGTGAGTGTGTAGATTCGTAACTTAGGTTTCTATATGTTTAGTTTTCATCGATAAATTCATTCATAATATTTATGCAAATCAAAAGAAACATAACTACTAAAATACTTCTAAACGACTGTTTCTCCGTAACCCAATGGCAACCGTGTTCTTCGTTATCAGTTGATACTTGACGCACTTATCATGAGTCTTCTTATTGTTGTTAGTCCGGGTATGTGTTGTGTATGGATGTGTCCTTGATCAATTCATTGCGTCAAGCAGACGCCAGGTGATGTGTTGTAATGTGTGGATGTGTGCATATCATATGGACAGCTTGGTTCTTCTTCTTTCTCACGGGCGGCCGGAGTTCTGTCCACAGCTGGTTGGAAGAGTCGGCACAACGCTCGCCGTCGGTGCGCGATGATCTCGTCGTCAGGTAGCACCCGCAGCTCGTCCGCTGGCAGCTGACACCCTTGCTTGGTGGCGCTGGTGACGCTGCGGCGTGCTCTCTCCTGCTCCGTCTCTCTGGCGGTGTCGATTGCACGTGCAGCTGGTTCTCTGTGATGCTGGCTTGGTCGATGCTTGGCGCTTTCCGCCTTTTCTCGACGTTGATTGCTTGACGTTGCCCGCCGTCGCAGAACTCTTCGGTGACTGATCGCCCTTGGTGGCTGGCTGTTATTTTCTGTGGTTGGTCATCTTCTGTAATTGATCGCCGTCTTCTGCCGCTGGTAGCTGTGATAGCGATGTATGGCTCATGTCTCTGTTTTTATGCCAAAATTTCTTCCTCTGGCTCGCCTTCTCGCAAAGGACCGGAATTTCCTTTGATTTCGCTCTGTGCTGTGGGGGCGGGGGTTGTACATGTGTCCGTGTGTGTGTGTTCTGATTTATTAAGCCATCTGTTAAGTCTCACCCTGGCTTGATTTCTGTCCCCCTCCTCAGCCATCCTGCCATCAAAGGGAAACAGATGATTCAGATTGCCCCCGAGTGCGTCTTTCTTCTGCAACCCTCTGCAATAATTAATCTGGAAGGAGGGGGGGCTCCCTCTGTCCGGTGGAGTTCCCCCCCCCCCCCTCTTCTCTTCCCTCCCGGTGTGACATTCTTTTTGCCTCTCACAAAGGGGTGTGTTGAGGCTTTTGAAGTTAAACATTTTATTTTACCTCCTATAGCTCGATACCGTACCACTTTGTAGTTATGATTCTGTACGTGACTCAAGGTATGTTTGTGGCAGTATTTACAATGCTTGCATCGTGGTGTTTGATTTTTATTTTTAAGAGGAGATTCCCTCTGCCTGAGTATGCAAATTTCTATCACGTGCTGCTGGAAGACAAAGGCGGTTGGGAGACTCTCTTACTCTATGGAATACATTTATCTTGGTCACGTGATCGACCCACCTCGCCTCATCTCCCCTGGATGACCCCTGGCTTAACTCTTCATCATCATTATTTGGTTTATGTTTTCCACGATTCGTGATTTTACATTGTCATTTCACGTATGTTCCTAGGGTTTATTAACTTTCGTTCCACCATCTGTATCCAGGGATCCGTCCTGTTATACTCGAGTTATATTTTGATGTCCTGAGGTTAGAGGTATAGTTAAGTTTCAGTTAAGCTTCTTGACTGCTGGAATTCATATTTTTTGGTCTTTTTAAAGTCACGTAGATGGCAAGAGGTAATAGAATTTAAGGTGAATAACATTAGTATTAAAATGACATGCATGAGAAGTAATAACCCACTAGGTAGATTGTAGTCTGGTTTTTAATCGGAGTGAGTGTGTTGGCAGTCTATGATGTCGACTCATTTTTGTCGCTAAGTTCTGAACTTTAACCGTTGCATTAAGAGAAACGAAAAGGAAAATAATTGAAGAATTCGCCTGTTCTTTCGTGGTGCCTGGTTGTCTGTGCTCTTAAAACGGGGGCCTTTGAGGCTACGTAGATTTCCCCTGAGTCTCATTAGTAATCCCCCCCCCTTCTCTTTTGTTTTGGGTTTTATTATATTTCATGGCTTATCTCTGGCTGCCTGGTTCCGAGTGTGAGAGGCAGCTGCTGTGAGGGGAGGGGGGGTTCACTTCACCCCCTTTGGCTCCCAAGCGACACCATGATTGATTAGAAATAATATTGGCAGAATCATTCTTAATATCAATTTTGGAGGAGGGATGGAGTCAATTCCCATTCGGAGGCACTGGTGGGCTGGTCTTGTATGCGACAAGTTGCAATTAAATGTCATCAGTGAACAGAGAAAAATAAATAAAAAGATAAAAAATGTAATATTAATTCACGATCATTGTCAACACAATGCCTGGTATCTTCTCCAGGTGGTCTCCCGAGTCCGGAGGCACAATTCTCGTGACATCTTTTCAAATTCCCAGAAGTGTTCACATTTTTTGAAGCACCCTGTATATATAATTGCATACATAATTATTGTATGCATAATTATATATAGTTATTGAAGCACCCTGTATTAATAATTATTGTATATGTAGTGTTGACAAAGGAGGCAGAGACTTCTTCGTAGGCAACACTGTTAATTTACTCTAACGTCAGAGAACGTCCCTAACACAGAGAGGTAACGGCCTCTCCCACCCGATAGCCTAGAGGATACGTCCTCATACTTAGTGTGCCCTCACACTATACTCTGCTTAGCGGGTACTGTCACTGGGCCGTTCGGACCTGGCACTGACAAGGGCCGGAGGTCGGAAGTCCCAGGGCACTATCTAGATGTTTTGAGTCTTGAGGTGAGTGCGGACTGACTCATGCTGGGAGAGCTGTCCTTTATATCCTTCCTCTCCCAACCGTCCTGTCTCGAGAGGGTCTGGGTCTAACTATTGCCCCCCCCCCCAGCCCCTCCCTCAGTGGGCTTTGGCCCCCTCACCCCTGGTCAACGGTTATTGTAGTCGTGACTCATACAATACTGCTGTGCAGGTAAGTATTATGCATGTTGCCCATAACAATGCAGCTACACGTGCGTGGAGTTTTTTTTTCAGGGTTAGCTCACGTCAATGTAAACGTTGCATCGTCAAACCCGCCGCCATCCGACGCAGCCAGCCAGTGATGTTCAGCGTCACGTAAAAAGGACGCTCCAATTCACCACTTGCACAGCACTAAACGGTGTGCTGGAGATGTAAACCCACTACGACGTTTACAATTCAAGCGATTACAGCCAAGCATCATCATCAGGCGGGCAGCCAGAGTACGTGGTCCAACCCCAAAACTCGTCTCCACCGTGCAATATCGGTCGCAGAAGCCGACTATGCGTTTAACCAACCGAAAAAAAAAACCTGTTCAACCCACGTCGCTGTTGACGGAGTGACCACTTTATATTCATCGTCCATGTTGTTGTTGTTGCTGTGCAGCCCAAAACGTGGGCGGGACGGTGCCCTACATGGCCCCTGAGATGCTGCTGGGCTACCGTGTCACCTGCGCTGTGGACATGTGGGCCCTGGGCTGCACCTTGGCCGAGTTGGCCACCGGCAAGGTGCTTTTTGATTCACCAACCGACGAAGAACACCCGCCTTGCTGCAATGAGGTATGGGCGGTGGGTGGGTATGGTGGGTATAGTGGGTTGGTATGGTGGGTGGGTATGGTGGGTGGGTATTGTGGGTATGGGGGGTATGGTGGGTCTCTATGGGTATGGGTCTCTGTTGGTCTGCACAGAGACCCATACTCATAGAGACCCATACAGACCCACAGAAACCTATACTCATAGAGACCCATACAGACCCACAGAAACCCATACTTATGGAGATCCATGCAGACCCACACTCATAGAGACCCATACAGACCCACATAAACCCATACTCATAGAGACCCATGCAGACCCACGGATACCCATACTCATAGAGACCCATACAGACCCATAGATACCCATACTCATGAAGTTTTATTCCCTCTCACGGCCACAAACACCAGCGAGGAATATCTAAAATGGTCCAGGGCCTCTCATAGGTTGACTCAGCCTCAAACGAGTACCTGGTGTAGCAGTGTGTAGTAAACATTTCCACTGGGGGAGACAAAGGTGGCCGGGCGTGGTGCTGGGCACCCACCTCCTTGTGTGCCGTTCCGGCCTTCAAAGGTGCTGCTCGCTGCTAACAGCCCTTGCCCCAGCAATGAGATGAGGCTAAGACTAGGAGGGGGGATTGTTGTCTTTGTACACAGTGCTGGCCTCCACACGCGCTGCCTCCGCCACTACTCACCGCTGACAGACGGCACTTGCCCCAATGGGCCTGCTGAGGCTACACCAGCTGTAACTCCCCCCCCCCTCCTTCTTTTGTCTTCTTCCAAAACCGTGCGCAGATCCTGGGCATGCCCCCAAAAAAGATGGTGAGTTGAGGGGCTTGGGAAGGCTGGCGCAAGCAACGTAACCCATTCAGTTTTGTTAGGTGGGGGTGGCAGTGAGGCTCTTATAGGGTTCTGGGTTGGCCTGGGGGGGGGGGGGCTCTGATTATCCCGGGGGTGGGGGGTAGAGTTGGGATTGGGGCTCTCAGTAGCAGTCGTTAGGAAGCATAGGTGGGTGGGTGAGTGAGCAGGTGGGTGGGTAGGTGAGTGGGTGGGTGAGTGAGTGGGTGGGTGAGTGGGTGGGTGAGTGAGTGGTTGGGTAGGTGAGTAGGTAGGTGAGTGGGTGGGTGAGTGGGTGGGTGAGTGGGTGGGTGAGTGGGTGGGTGAGTGAGTGGTTGAGTAGGTGAGCAGGTAGGTGAGTGGGTGGGTAGGTGGGTGGGTAGGTGAGTGGGTGGGTAGATGAGTGGGTGGGTGAGTGGGTATGTAGGTGGGTGAGTGGGTGAGTAGGTGGATAGGAAGTTGGGTAGTTAAGTGGATGAGGTGGTATGTGGGCGACGTGGTGGTTGGTGACTCTGCGTGCGTCTCTCTGTCCCTCTGTAGACCCCTAGGGACTCCCCTACATCCTGTCCAAGCAGCGGCCACCAGGAAGCCTCCCCCTGCACCGCGCACTGCAGGGCCACCACCCTCAGCTGGTGGACTTCGTCAGCTGCTGCCTGCAGTACGAACCACATTCGCCCCTCGCTCACCCCCACACATCCCCACACCACTCACCACCACTCACTCACCCCCACTCACCACCCCATACCTGTCAACACCTTATCAGTGCCCTACCTTACTACAGACCCAACTCAGACCTGTATTGGTCGCCTCGTGACCCTTATAAATCTCAACGTTCATCCTAAAAAGTCCCATCACAAGGGAGAAACACAAACAAATAGACACAAACTATTTTTGTTGTTTATATTGAAACGGCTGCACTCTGTATGGACCTGAAAACTCAATTTCCCTGTACAAGAACAGAGGGCAAACAGTATTGGTTAACAGCTGTGGTGTAGTGTAGTGTATAGTGTAGTGCATAGTGTAGTGCATCGCGTATAGTAATGCAGTGTAGTGTGTAATAATGTAGTAGTGTAGTTTATAATAGTGTAGTGTAGTGTGTAAAAATGTAGTAGTGTAGTGTATCGTGTAGTTGTAGTAGTATAGTGTGTAGTTATGTAGTGTAATAGTATAGTGAAACGTAATGTAGTAGTGTAGTGTGTAGTCTATAGTAGTGTGGTGTATAGTGTAAAGTGTAGTGTATAGTAATGAAGTGTGTAGTAATGTAGTATAGTATAGTGTATAGTAGGATACAGATTATAGCGTACCTGTGAACCCCTTATCCGTGCCCTACCTTACTACAGACCCAACTCAGACCTTTATTGGTCACTCCGTGACCCTTATAAATCTCAACGTTCATCCTGCAAAGTCCCATCACAAGGGACAAACACAAATAGACCAATTATTTTTGTTACCCAGAATTGAAACAGCTGCACTCCGTACAGACCTGAAAACTCAATTACCCTGTACAAGAATATGGAATAAACCGTACGGGTTGACAGCTCTGCCACACACTCACTACCCACCACCACTCCCTCCCCCCACGCCACCATCTCCCCACTCTCCCCCCACCTCCCACCCTGTCAAATCATCTCACCATGCCCCTCTCACCACGTGTGCGTCTCCCCCCCACCCCTCCGTCCCCATGCGTCTCCCAACAGATGGGATCCGAATCTCCGGATGACGCCTGAGCAGGCGCTGGCTCACAGCTGGCTCCAAACCACCACCACCACCGCCGCCGCCGCCGCCGCCGCCGCCACCGCCACCGCCACCGCCACCAGGGCAACCACCAGCATCTGGGCCACCCCCACCGCCAGCAAGACCACCCCCACCGCCAGCGAGACCACCCCCACCACCACCACCATCCGAGCCACCACCACCAGCTGGGCCACCCCCACCACCAGCGAGGCCACCACCGCCACCATCCGGGCCACCACCACCACCAGCGAGGCCACCCCCACCACCAGCGAGGCCACCCCCACCACCAGCGAGGCCACCCCCACCACCAGCGAGGCCACCCCCACCACCAGCGAGGCCACCCCCACCGCCAGCGAGACCAATCCCACCACCACCACTATCCGGGCTACCACCACCAGCTGGGCCACCACCACCATGAGCAGCAGCGTCGGCACCACTCCTGTGCAGGGCTCTGCAGCTGCTGAGCCACGGTGAGCCTCTCTCTGTGTACCTCGCCTGGTACGCAGGAGGACGTGGGTTCGATCCCGACCCTGATGAGACATTAACGACCTCGCCTTGTACGCAGGAGGTCGTGCGTTCGATGCCGACCCTGATGAGAAGTTAATTACCTCGCCTGGTATACATGAGGTCGTGGGCTCGATACCGCTGCTGCTGTATATTTGCAGTCTGCGTTTCTCTCCCCGTGGTGGTCACCACGTGGATTCTTCTCAGGGTCCTCCAGATTTTCCAATCCACGTTGAGAACCGTCGTCACGCACTTCGAGTATTTGACTGCCGATATAAAATGTCCACGCGATGAAGATGATGTTGTCAGCCCTCTTTAATCGGCTATCAGCTGAGATGGCCAAGTCGCTTCTGGTCTACGTGGGACAATAGGTCTCTGTGGTTCTATGGGTCTCTATGATTATGGGTTTCTGTGGGTCTATGTGTCTCTGAGGGTCTATGGGTCTCTGGGGTCTGTATGGGTCTCTATGAATATGGGTCTCTGTGTGCCTGATGATGACAATGATGATGATGACGATGATGAGGATGACCACGATGATGATGACAACGATGATGATGATGATGACGACGATGATGATGACAATGATGACGATGAGGATGACGATGATGATGATGGCGATCAGGATGACGACGACGATGATGACGATGCTGATGATGATGACGATGATGATGACTATTATGATGACGATGATGACGATGATGATGACGACGATTATGTTGACGATGATGACGACGATGATGACGATGATGGACGATTATGATGACGATGATGATGATGACGACGATGATGATGATGATGATGACGATGATGACGATGTTGATGATGATGATGTGCTGCTGTGGTGCTCCTGCCTCTCTCTTCACAGAGCGGAGCCGGAGGAGAAGCTCCCATCGCCATTGCCATCGTCCCCGCTCACCCAGACATTTGGAGAGGGGACGGAGGTGGTGGAGGTGGTGGAGACGCAGGAGGAGGATGACGACAACGAGGAGGAGGAGGATAAAGAGGAGAAGGAGGATGGAAAGGAGAGGGAGGAAGAGGAGGAGGAGAGGGTGCGAGGGGTCCTGGCGCGTGTGGGCAGGGCGCTCTGCTCACTCCGCTCGCTGCTCAGCCGCCTGCTGCTCTGTGGTGGGCGGCCCACAGCAGAGTAGCGGAGTGGACCCCCACTCACCACCCACACTCACCACTCACACTCACCACCCACACTCACCACCCCACACTCATCAACCACACTCACCACTCACACTGACCACCCACACTCACCACCCCACACTCACCACCCCACACTCATCACACTCACCACCCACACTCACCACACCACACTCACCACCCACACTCACCACTCACACTCACCACCCACACTCACCACCCCACACTCACCACCCACACTCACCACCCACACTCACCACCGACACTCACCAAACTCACCACCCCCACTCACCACCCACAGTCACCACACTCACCACCCACACTCACCACCCACACTCACCACACTCACCACACCACACTCACCACCCACACTCACCATCCACACTCACCACACAATGGACGAGAGCCTGCCAAGCCACGTGCGCGTGTGAAGAGTTAGGATAGAGATACAAAAATAAGTTATAATGTAATAACGTGTACATATATATCTAGAGTTCTAGACCATTGTTTGTTTATCGATTGTTGTTGTTAATAAATAAGCAGACTCAACAGAACGTTGCAGTTGTGTTTGTTGTGGCGAGTTGCTGCTGCCTGGGGTCTCAGGTGACTTGGATCCAGATGTTGACTATCTCGCCTGGTACACAGGAGGTCGTGGGTTCAATTCCGACCCTGATGAGATGCTAACTACCTCGCCTGGTTACGCAGGTCGTGGGTTCGATCCCGGACCCTGATGGGATGTTAACTACCTCGTCTGGTTACGCAGGCGGTGGTGGGTTCGATCCTGACCCTGGTGAGATTTTGACTACCTCGCGTGGTATACAGGAGGTCGTGGGTTTCTGTCCCGACCCTGACGATTCCTGCTGCTGTATATTTGGAGTCTACGTCTCTCTCTCATCATCACAGTGGCTAGGAAATGTTAATTACCTCGCCTAGTGTACAGGAGGTCGTGGGTTCAATTCTACCCTGATGAGATGTTAACTACCTCGCCTGGTTACAAAGGAGGTGGTGGGTTCGATCCCGACCCTGATAAGATGTTAACTATCTCGCCTGGTACACAGGAGGTCGTGGGTTCAATTTCGACCCTGATGAGATGCTAACTACCTCGCCTGGTTACGCAGGTCGTGGGTTCGATCCCGGACCCTGATGGGATGTTAACTACCTCGTCTGGTTACGCAGGATGTGGTGGGTTCGATCCTGACCCTGGTGAGATTTTGACTACCTCGCGTGGTATACAGGAGGTCGTGGGTTTCTGTCCCGACCCTGACGATTCCTGCTGCTGTATATTTGGAGTCTACGTCTCTCTCTCTCTCATCATCACAGTGGCTAGGAAATGTTAATTACCTCGCCTAGTGTACGGGAGGTCGTGGGTTCAATTCCGACCCTGATGAGATGTTAACTACCTCGCCTGGTTACAAAGGAGGTGGTGGGTTCGATCCCGACCCTGATGAAATTTAACTACCTCGCCTGGTACGCAGGAGGTCGTGGGTTCCATCCCGACCCTGAAGATGCCTGCTGCTGTGTATTTGGAGTCTGCCCAGCTCCGTGTCTCATCAGCAGAAGCAAGAGACAGGCTTTGCTTGAACCAATGGAGGTGAACTGCCAAGATGTTTGTTGTCAGATGCACCTAGCCTGGCACAGCAGTCAACCCATGGCACCTGCTGGATCTGTCCGTGACCTCCTACTCCACCTAGCCTGGCACAGCAGTCAACCCATGGCACCTGCTGGGTCTGTCCCGTGACCTCAAATTGCACCTAGCCTGGCACAGCAGTCAACCCATGGCACCTGCTGGGTCTGTCCCGTGACCTCCTCCTGCACCTAGCTTGGCACAGCAGTCAACCCATGGCACCTGCTGGATCTGTACCGTGACCTCCTACTCCACCTAGCCTGGAACAGCAGTCAACCCATGGCACCTGCTGGGTCTGTCCCGTGACCTCCAATTGCACCTAGCCTGGCACAGCAGTCAACCCTTGGCACCTGCTGGGTCTGTCCCGTGACCTCCTCTTCCACTTAGCCTGGCACAGCAGTCAACTGATAGCACCTGCTTGGTCTGTCCCGTGACCTCTGCCTGCACCTAGCCTGGCACAGCAGTTAACCCATGACACCTGCTGGGTCTGTCCTCTGACCTCCTCCTGCACCTAGCCTGGCAAAGCAGTCAACCCATGTCACCTGCTGGGTCTGTCCCGTGACCTCCTCCAGCACCTAGCCTGCCACAGCAGTACAACCCATAGCACCTGCTGGGTCTGTCCCGTGACCTTCTCCTTCACCTAGCCTGGCACAGCAGTCAACCCATAGCACCTGCTGGGACTGTCCCGTGACCTCTTCCTGTACCTAGCCTGGCACAGCAATCAACCCATGGCACCTGCTGAGTCTGTCCCGTAACCTCCTCCTGCAACGAGCCTGGCACAGCAGTCAACCCAAAGCACCTGCTGGGTCTGTCCAGCAACCCTTCGAAACTTCACATGGCCTCATAAGTGCCGTGGTGACGTCACAAGGGGGATGGGACACGTGTCTGAGTTACAATTAATGAGTTCTGCACGGGTCGTCATTAACAAAGCTTACCTAACCTATCCACACTACAAATTGCAATCACCTTTACTGGCTACTCCTATAGGCTTCCATAGGTTTTACATCAAACCTTCCACCACATTTCCTACACGACATAACCATCTTCTTATCCACACTACAAATTACAATCACCTCCACAGGCTATTCCCATAGTCTCCATTACCTGTCCTCACGTTCCCCAATTTGCTTAAGAAACCACGCTTATCCGCACTATGCATTAAAATCGCCGTCGCCGGCCAATCAAATAGAGCACCCATAGGCTCTCACGTTTCCTGCCCTCCACATTCCCTACATGACATAAGCTTCGCTACCTATCCGCACTACAATTGCCTTCGCCGGCAAACTCCCATAGAGCTCCCATCGTCTCCTATGTTAAGCTACCACCACATTCCCCAGTTTTCGCTTAAGAAACCACGCTTATCCATAGAGACACAAAGAGACCCATAGTTCAGTTCAGTTCATTTATTAGGTATAGCCCTGTGAGCCATTCAGCTCTTGAATCGGGTGCAACCGCAACCAACTAAAAAAAGAACAAGAAACATCTTAAAGTGACTACATGCAACAGAAAAAATCCAGGAAAAAAACAGCAAAGTCTTCCAGAAAAAGCACCGCATATCAACGCTGTGTGCAAAAATCCCAGTGGGATGCTTGTCAAACAATAACAACCATAAGACAATTTCAATTACAGTTACCAGTCTAACTCTGTGTATTTCAACAAACAAATATGGCTAAACCAGAACCTTTTCGAAATCACCAAAATAAAGCTATAAAAACAATGTAACAGTGATCACAGGAATTGTGATTACAATTTAACAATAAACGATATACGTGACATGCACGACCAATTCTAGATTTGAAGCTTTCGTGACTGCAAGGATCCCTCTTTGGTTCTATTCGGTAAAGTCACGCAGGTAAAAAATAAAACAACAAAAATCACGACGTTTCGGCCACAACACAAGCAGCCTTCATCAGGTGAAGGGACTGTGTTGTCATGAGGACAGCGTTGGAGTGAAAACAGCCAAGCCCAGGTCGCGTCCTTTAAGCTGTAAAATCTAGAATCCACAAAATTTACCTCACATAGAGACCCACAAACTCACTTCACACAGAGACCCACACACTGAGACCTACACACTCACCACACACAGACACACATTGAGACCCACAAACTCACAACACAGAGACCCACAGACTCACCTCACACAGAGACCCCCAGACTCACCACACACAGACACCCACACTCACCTCACAGACACCCACAGACTCACCTCACACTGAGACACACAGAGACCCACAGGCTCACCTCACACTGAGACACACAGATTAACCTCACACAGACACACACAGACTCACCACACAGACACACAAAAAGACCACAGACTCACCTCACACAGAGACCCACAGACTCACCACACAGACATACAAAGAGACCACAGACTCACCTCACACAGAGACCCACACTCAAACCACACAGACACCCACAGACTCACCTCACACAGAGACCCACAGGGCCACAGACTCACCACACACAGACACGCACACTCACCTCACAGATACCCACAGACTCACCTCTCACAGAGACTCACAGACTCTCCACACACAGACACCCACACTCAAACCACATAGACACCCACAGATTCACCTCACACAGAGGCACACAGAGACCCGCAGACTCACCTCTCACAAAGACTCACAGACTCTCCACACACAGACACCAACACTCAAACCACACAGACACCCACAGACTCACCTCACACAGAGGCACACAGACTCACCACACAGACACACAAAGAGACTCACAGACTCACCACACACAGACACCCACACTCAAACCATACAGAGACCCACAGACTAACCTTACACAGACACACAAAGTGACCCACACAATCACCACACAGAGCACCCAGAGACTCATCACTTAGAGACCCGCAGACTCTCCACACAAAGACCCACAAACTCACCTCACACAGAGACCCACAGACTCACTACACAGAGACCCACAAACTCACCACACAGAGACCCACAAACTCACTTAACACAGAGTCCCACATACTACCACACCGCTGTCATCGCACCAGCACCACGGTGCATCACGTGGCACCGCCTAGCTACTACCACTACCACACCTCTGTCATCGCAACCAGCACCACGGTGCGTCACGTGGCACCGTCTCGCTGCTACCACTACAACACCGCTGTTATCGCACCAGCACCACGGCGTGTCTACCACTACCACACCGCTGGTCATCACACAACGACACGTAAATTTTTAAATGTATGCACACGTATACAGTAAAACCTTGGATTGCGAGCATAATCTATTCCGGAAACGTGTTTGTAATCCAAAGCACTCGTATATCAAGGCACTCGTATATCAGTTGTGATCATGTGACGCTCGTTAGACAAAGCGTATACGTACTACTCGTATTGCAAGACCTCGTTCGTTTATCAAATTAATATTTATTTAAATATTTTGCTCGTCTTGCAAAACACTCGCAGACCAAGACCAAGTTTCTCGCAATTCAAGGTTTTACTGTATTTATATTTTTATACGTAAAATGTTCAATTATTTTTTTACGTGTTCATATAACTACTTGTGGTAAGTACCCGGCGTTGCCCGGGCGACAAAGGCAGACAAACACATGGACTTACACACGGACATCGACCCACACACATAGAAAACATCGACTTAGATGCACACACACACGGTTAAACCCAGGATGGATCGTGAGCAGGCCAGCCTAAATGTTTCGAACCGGCGAAGATGTTCCATTAAGGGGGTGCACGTGTCGCAAGCGTAGAGAAGGGAGGGAATTACCGTGGCCGAGAAGACCTGGAGCTTCATGCGGAGCGAGAGACCAGGTACCTTCCACACGGCATAACGCATCCGATGAAAATATAATGGCGCTCGACTGATTTGGAGTGGGACCTCTGCTGTTTAACCGGAGCTGGTCATGAGTACACTGGGCAGGTATGGGAATCTCTGCAATCTCTGCACAACTGCCGCATCACCAATTGTGAGTTGTGGCGGTGGATTGTCCGATGGTACAAAATACCCAGGCAGGTGCTTAGTTTTGGTAGGGCTGATGGTAAGGCCCAATCTCTTAGTGGCACGCTCCAGGTTCAGCAGCAGCGACTCCAACTCCTCCTCTGAGTGAGTAGCAATCACCAGAGCATCGGCATACATAACATGGTTGAGAAATAGGGAGCCATCCCTTGACCGCACCCGGGCATCGATCAGCCTCCCATTGTATCTGTATCACATGGTAATTCCTCCAGTACAGCCATTGAAGGCTTCACCAACTACGTGGTCAAAAGATATGTTAAATAATGTGGGAGCCAGAGGACATCCCTGTCACACCCCAAGGTGTAGAGGGAATGGCTGTGACTGACGGCCTGTAGTTTGACGCGGGGCCGCTCAATATCATAACGGTCCTTAAGTATCGTGAGCAAAGGGGGAGGGACTCCGAAAGCATGAAGAACACCAAAGGCCTGGCCTACTGATAGTATCATAGGCCTTGACCAGGTCAATAAAACAGACACATAGACTCACACGCACACATGGAGCTACAGACATGCAAAGAAATGGACTCACACTAACTCACATGGAGCCACACACACAAAGCGACTATCACACACGCCCATGGACTGACACACACAGACATATTGACTCACACACACAAACACATAGACGTACACACACACACATATGGAGTCACACATGCATAGACATCCACTTTAGATACGCACACATGGAGTTACACACATATATATCGACGTACACACATACAGCAACTCACACACACACATCGACTTACACACGGACATACGTGGACTAAAAAACACACATTTACGTATAGTACACTGATGTACTTACACGCATATCAACTAAGACACACACACGCATTGACTTACACACACATATCGAGTGACACACACACATGTATGGATTTACACACACATGTGGACTACAACACACATATGGACTGACAACACACATACACAGCGACGTACACACACACACATCGACTGACAAACATAGACACACAAACGCACGTTAACTTACACACTCAGATGGTGCCATGCACACACATCGACTAGCACACAAACATGGACTAACACACACATAGAGTGACTGATACGCACACAAATGGACTGACACGCACACTTGGACTGACACACACAAACACTTCGACGTACACACACACACACATCGGATGTTGTCCGTTCGAAAAATACAGACACACACATGGACTTAAACACACGTATGGACCTAAACGTACACATATGGACTCAAACACACACACAACTCGACTCAAACACAAACACATTGACTTACATACACACATATGAACTTACACACACATATGGACTAACACACACATGGACTAACACACACACACACATTTGGAGGTTTGATTGATGAGCTGGCACTGCTAAGGTTCTGGATTCGAAATTAGGTCAGCACTCAGACCTCTGAGCGATGTGGCCATATCTCTCTTGCGAGAATCGAGAATATAGGTTTATCATGCGCGATTGAAGTTATATCTAAAAACCAAGATCTCACTTCTGCTACGCGTTATCTGCACACATACTAGCTTACGTTTTGATAACTCTGATGGAAGGGGTTATCTTCGTGCAGTCATTCGTGACCGGGTTGAGACCATCAACTCACCACACTTGACTGTGCAGTTTCATTACAGGCGAATGCCTGGATTTGAACAAAGGTTTTCAGTGATGCTGGCTCAAAGGGGTTGTGGATGTGATAATGATGATACTGAATGCAAACACAATCCAATGATTTTTTAAAGATATTTTATTTTGCATCACAAGCCCAAAGCATTGCAGAACATGCAACTGACTAGTTGCATGCAATTCCCTATAATTAAAGAGCATGCAATTGTAATCTAAATACATTAATCCAGATGGTGGTGCTGATGGAAATGATAGCACTGCAAGAGAAGTTCTTTAATTTTCTGGTGTCACCTTTGGAGAAATTGTTGGTAATTCGAGGCCAGTTATCATTATTTGTATATTCATAGTAGTGTGAAATGGAAAACAAATATGAGCGTTTTTGAAAATAGGTGTCCCAACACAAATGAAGATTGGTTGATTGTTTGAGGAATCTTTATCTTTCCGTCATCGTTTTGTTTGGTATCATTCACACGTGGATGTCTTCTCTCTATAATTTTAGTAGAAATGTTGGTCAAGTCCATCGATTATTCTGTTCGTGGCAGCATGCAGAAACTGTATTGTCAAGATATATGGTTGTATGATTTTGCCGTGGAGAATGTCCTTAGCTGTGTGCTTCGTGTGAGTTTTCACTCTTCAGCTTCTCATTTCTGAAGCCCATAAAGCTTCACCTCTTTTACCTCCTTCCAGTCATTTATGTCGGTCATCCAACTTGTACTTTGATGTTTTGAACCCCTCCAGATTTGCACTCTACCGATCAGCGTTGCCTATGCCAGTGTGTATTGTCTTGTTACATTGCCCATTTGCTTTTGCTAGTTCGGGCTCATTCTCACGTAAGTAAATGGCAAAAGTAACGTTAAAAATGATTTCTTATCTGTGAAATGATAGTTAGATTGTAAAATCAAATATTATGAAGATACCCTCTCCTGTGTTGGTTTGATCTGGAACTGTTTTTGTCGTCGTTTTGTTGCCTTGCCCAAGTTTGCATTTAGTGTTGAAAAATCGGCAGGAATGTACTTATGCTATTTGTACTTATATACTTTATTTATTCGTATTTCTTTATATAAGTTTAAGCTACTGGCTTACCATTGATCTACTTTTTACTCCTATCGTGTTTTGTATTGTTTGTTGTTGTAACTTGCTGACTCGCCCCTACTGGACATCTGTAAAAAAGAGATTAATTTATCGTCGGATTCCTCCGGGATAAAGACAGATTATGATCATTCCATTGTGATTTATGAGCGAACAGACTCAATTATGTACATTATGGAACCTTGTTTCCGTGCCAAACATCGTAATCCTTCCATTAAAAAAATATTCTGAAGCAGAAAGTTAGTAGTGCCAGATACATCAGCCACATTTGCTACCGTGTAGCAATATTTTAATGTCGATGTAAAATTCAATTGAGGGACATGATTATTTTGGTGTGTTCTGGGACTGTTGTTGTACATATCCGGGAAAGATCTAGATTGTTGTTGTTGTCTTGGTGAGGGACTGTTGTTGCTGTTGTCTTGGAGTTGTCTGGGACTGTTGTTGTTGTTTTGGTGTATAACTCTTGTACTTGTCATGGTGTTGTCTTGGACGCTTGATGTTGTTTTTGTCCTTTTGCTGTTTTGCCCCAGGCGTGCATTTGGTGTCAAAAAATTGGCAGGAATGTATGTTCTTGTGTAATTTGTACATCTATACAGGAGTATCTCACTTAACGAGCATTCTGTCTCTGCTAATTCGAGCGATTTCAATACAGATTAATTTGTTCCAAAACGAGCAACACTCTCAAGGCACTACTTTTAGTTGCAAAAATGATCATCTTAAGCAGCGTTAAAACAAGTATAGCCAAAACATAACCCTCGTGCTCCTCCCAAGAGACCTCATTAGTTAACGTGTGTTGGGCTGAAACAAGCGTTCTATAACTCCTCGTTGCGTAAGGATTTCGCGTATTCATATTCTATTGTTGTACCCAGAAAATCCTTACTGACTCTCAAGATACATTTTCGAAAGGGCCTCTCTAAGTTTCACAGTAGGGGGCGATTTAGCTGCTCTGTGTAATCTCAATTGAGTAATTTTGCAGATACATTTTCAGCATTGGAATGTTCGGCCACACCAGAAACATTTACAAATAAATTGTGAAAGAAGAAAAGCAGAGAACCCATAGGAAACCCATCCAGGAGCTGCTCAGAAATCGAACAAAGGACGTCTAAACTGTGAGGCACAAGTGTTAAAACTCTGCCACCTCGCCTACAGTATCAAATTGAATCCACGAATTGAAATAGAATTGGAAAGAAAAAAAGCCCGCTTCAACTACAATGGAAGTCAAATGGTAATAAATTTTAATTATGATTAAAGTTTGTCATCAGAATCCCTATAAATATGACGAAAAATGTAGTGCATTTAGTGAAACAGTTAAGCCATAACTGGTTTATTAGATTAATCTGATATACCAGTCGTTCCCAACCAGTGTGTTTGATGTGTACACCTCCCAGCCTAATATCTTGTCCTCATTCCCTGACCAGCACATAATCTACTGCGAATCATCCCTAACTTTACTTTACAATCCCTGTTCGTACCCCCTTTGGAGATGGTACACCAGATAGCCACTAACAGAAGATTAATGCAGTAATTTATACAAACGTTTAGGCTCCACAGTCCCAGAGTGTCAGGCTACTTTATTTCCAATAATTCGTTTGGTGCGACTGAGTAGTTTCTACTTCGAAAATAACCTTTAAAAATACACAGACCATGAAAACGAGACGTGACAAATGAAACATTACAATCGAGCAGAAAGAGGTTACGAATCAAGCCATATTACACAATACAAATAAGTAAGACATGCACATGTAAGATACACGATATAGAAAATTAGCCAATGCAAATGAGACAAACAGCAGAGACAGTTCATAAGATTCAGGGCATTTTAGATGAGTTATTACGAATTGGATATTAGATGGGCAAAGGGAGTAGGTAGGATATGTTAAACAGTAACAATTGAGGGCGAATTATAAAGTAAATAATCATGAGCATCCCCACGCTGAGAAACATGCAAGGAAAGCAATCTTGCTAGCAAGCTGTTATGAGTAGCAAAAACATGTTGCGTAAAGCAGACGTGTTACGTAAGAAGTACCGATATAGATGTCTCTTCTCTTCCATCAGCTGTCAACAGGTGGTTGACAACGAGGCTGAATGAAATGGTTCCTTTGATTTCGGTCACTGGACACGACATTCGCTGTGCCGTGAGGTATGGTGAATTGAATATTGGCTTGGCAACATTGATCGGTAATATTTAACGAATAAATAATCAATAAATAACCGTGATAGTGTTAATGTATTGAGCCTATCATTTTTATTTAGATAGTATTTTTTGGGGTTTTTTTGGAAGCGGAAATGCCTTAGCCCACAAAAAAAGCATCATGGAGAAGGAAGTGAAGTGGCACTGCTGTGACTCTGCTTATCTGAAACCCGATTCACACCACCATCCATCACAGAAGAATTCTCTCATCAAGACTTTGTACCATAGAGCCCAATGCATATCCGACCAGGAAGACATAGGCAGTGAACTCAAGCACGTACACCAAGCTCTTAAGGCAAATGGTTACTCCGACTATACAATCCGCAAAGCTATCACTCAAACCATGAAGAAGGACTCTCTTGAGGAGCCTTTCAAAACCATCACTTTACCCTACATTGCAGGGATCACAAAAAAGATCTCCAAAATCTTGAATAAACACAAGATCAAGGTCCGTTTCAACACATTACATAAAATCCGTGATCTGGTTCCGTCTGTAAAAAAGATGTGATTCCGGACATACGGTACCCTGGTGTCTACAAACTAAGTTGCCTCTGTGGTAGTAGTTACATTGGAGAAACCAAACGCCATGTCTCGGACCGTATTCGTGAACACAAAGCAGACCATAAACACGGTAGGACCAACACCTCGGCCATGGCAGATCATTGTTATAATTCAGTAGGCTCACATGACATTGACTTTTCCAAGACAGAGGTTCTTTGTAAGCCATCTGGCTACCATGAGAGATTCGTTCATGAGGCTATCCACATATACAAGCACAAAGACAATTTCAACCGAGAAGATGGATTCTGGCTTAGCAATCATTGGAAAGATTTGATTAACAATTTCAGGTCTTAATTGATTGTTCACGTTTACAGTGGCTTTCAGACATCATACATTAATTTTTCGTCTCCCCCCTCCTCTTTTCAGAACATAGATGGACTAGTGATTGATATGCCGATCGGAACCGTCTCATAAACGCCGTCCAATTGCCAACTTTGGCCTAAAAGCATTGAACGTGAAGTCGCTGTCCCGCTCTCGATGGTGGTGCTCCATCATCGTCCGATTCAGCTGGCCGTTCCCCGGAGGGTGCGGGTCCATCGTCGGCGTGTTCCAATGCCGTGGGAACAGCTGCAGGACAACTTAACACCGTCAATAGCACCCGCTCCGTCGTCATAAAGCGGTCAAATGCCTCCGTCAATGTCGCCAGCCTGGCCTCCCACTGGACCATGAGGACTCTCCAGTCACCCGTCGGCCCCGGGATCTCGGCCCTGCTTGAGCCACCATCCCGCTCTCTAGACACTTGCTCGACCAGGTCCTCCGGAGGAGTAACAGCCACTTGGCCAGACACGGGAATCACGTCCAAGTCGTTGCTGTTGTCGGACGAGTCCATCAGCACGTTCTTCCTCTTGGCCGATTTCTTCGACATGTCGGCGTGGTTTTGTAGTCACCTCTGACACCAAATGTAGTGGTTGATTTCACTTGGACAACTTTTGTTTTTCTTCCAACACCACTTCATTTACAGTTCCCCAAATGTCCTCAATACTTCACAGTTCCTTTGCTTGCCATGGCTCGCTCGCCGTGCTTCACACGACTCGCTCGCCGCCTTTGTCTCTCCAATCTCTACTTCTCCGTCAGCTCCGATATCACTGCTCTCTCCACTGCTGGCTGCTTCGTCTCTGCTCTCCGCTCTGCGCGATCACTGTGCTCTCTCCGCTGCTGGCTGCTTTTTCTCTGCTCTCCACTCTCCGCTATCACTGTGCTCTCTCCACTGCTGGCTGATTCTCTCTGCTCCCCACTCTCCGCTATCACTGCACTCTCTCCACTGCTGGCTGCTTCTCTCTACTCTCCTCTCTCTGCTATCACTGTGCTCTCTCCACTGCTGGCTGCTTCTCTCTGCTCTCCTCTCTCCGCTATCACTGTGCTCTCTCCACTGCTTGCTGCTTCTCTCTTCAGCTCCTGCTTTCCTCTCTCCCTGCTGGCTGCCTTCACTTCAGCTCTGCTCCACGTCCTGCTTCGTCCAGCCCCCGAATCCAACCCCCCTTTCTCCTCGCGTCTCCCCAGTTTGTCCCCACTCTCATTAGCCTCCAATTAATTAACCCGCGTCCCAACGACGCTCCGCGTGCCCAAGCACCTGTTACTTCTCCAGACTTTAAGACGCCACTTCAGCCCTGACAACAACACCAGCCAATCACAGCCGTCTCTGGCTCCATAGCTTAATTGGCCTAATCATGACATCATTGTCCCAACCATCGCATATGTTTGTCCCAATATGACCCATACTCTCCTGCCCCCGCGCCATCTCACCATTTACCCTCATGCGCCTATTTGTTCCACTACATATGTATGTATGTGTGAGTCGATATGTGTGTGTAAGTATATGTGTGTGTGTGAGTCCATTTGTGTGTGTAACTACATATGTGTGTGTCTAAAGTCGATGCCTGTGTGTGTGCGTGTAAGTCGATGTGTTTCTATGTGTGTGAGTCGATGTCTGTGTGTAAGTCCAGGTGTGTGTCTGCCTTTTTCACCCGGGCACCACCGGGTACTTACCGCTAGTTAGATATAAATCTAACAATGAATCCAATTTTTGTTTCATGTACAGCATATACAGTACATACAAATACATATTTAGTTAATCGGTACTAATATATTAGGGGCCATCCATAAATTATGTCATGCACTTGGGGGGGGGGGGGTCAGACATTTGTGACGATGTTTTACGAGGGGGGAGGGGTTTGAGAAATGTGACGTCACATCAAAATGCACAACTTTAAATAAATATAGGCAGCACCTTCTACTTAATTAATTATACGTTTTAATAAGTGTGTTTTCCTACAACATCAGAGTGCAGCGCCACATTAAAAATGCACTACAATGACAATAGTTTAAAGCGGTTTGAAGCATGTTTTACATCTTTTTTGGGGGGGGGGGGGCAGAGCTTCGTGACGTCATATTTGAGGGGGGTCTGACTTTGCGTGACGCCGCGTGACGAAGGGGGCGGGGGGTCAAAAATTGTCCAAAATCGCGTGACGTCATTTGGACGGCCCCTTAGTCGAGTGTCATCACAGGTGAAAAGTCGTCTCTTGTCCGTGCGCCTCCACCCATCACACATGCGCCAAGTGATCTGGCTAACCGAATCAAGTAAAACTTCCTAAACGCTTGATTTCGTATAAAATTTTGTATTTCATATGCCAGATAGCAGACCAGCCAACCAATCACAATGGTGGCTAATTCTGTCAGCCTTTGATGTTCCAGAGTCACAGCAGTGCCACTTCACTTCCTTCTCCATGATGCTTTTTTTGTGGGCTAAGGAATTTCCGCTTCCAAAAAACCCCCCAAAAATTGTATCTAAATAAAAAGGATAGGCTCAATACATCAACACTATCACGGTTATTTATTGATTATTTATTCGTTAAATATTACAGATCAATGTTGCCAAGCCAATATTCAATTCACCATACCTCACGGCATAGCGAATGTCGTGTCCAGTGACCGAAATCAAAGGAACTATTTCATTCAGCCTCGTTGTCAACCACCTGTTGACAGCTGATGGAAGAGAAGAGACATCTATATCGGTACTTCTTATGTAACACGTCTGCTTTACGCAACATGTTTTTGCTACTCATAACAGCTTGCTCGCAAGATTGCTTTCCTTGCATGTTTCTCAGCGTGGGGATGCTCATGATTATTTACTTTATAATTCGCCGTCAATTGTTGCTGTTTAACATATCCTACGTATTCCCTTTGCCCATGTAATATCCAATTCGTAATAAGTCATCTAAAATGACCTGAATCTTATGAACTGTCTCTGCTGTTTGTCTCATTTGGATTGGTTTATTTTCTATATCGTGTATCTTACACGTGCATGTCTTACTTATTTGTATTGTGTAATATGGCTTGATTCGTAACCTCTGTCTGCTCGATTGTAGTGTTTCATTTGTCACGTCTGGTTTTTATGGTCTGTGTATTTTCAAAGGTTATTTTCGAAGTAGAAACTACTCAGTAGCACCAAACGAATTATTGGGAATAAAGTAGCCTGACACTCTGGGACTGCGGAGCCTAAACGTTTGGATAAATTACTGCATTAATCTTCTGTTAGTGGCTGCCTGGTGTACCATCTCCAAAAGGGGTACGAACAGGGATTGTAAAGTAAAGTTAGGGATGATTCGCAGTAGATTATGTGCTGGTCAGGGAATGAGGAAAAGTTATCAGGCTGGGAGGTGTACACATCAAACACACTGGTTGGGAACGACTGGTATATCAGATTAATATAATAAACCAGTTATGGCTTAACTGTTTTAAAAAATGCACTACATTATACGTCATATTTTTAGGCATTCCGATGACAAACTTTAGTTATAATTAAAATTCATTACCATTTGACTTCCATTGTAGTTGAAGCGGGCTTTTTTTCTTTCCAATTCTATTTCAATTCGTGGATTCAATTTGATACTGTAGGCGGGGTGGCAGAGTTTTAACACTTGTGCCTCACAGTTTAGACGTCCTTTCGTTGATTTCTGACCCGCTCCTGGATGGGTTTCCTATGGGTTCTCTGCTTTTCTTCTCTCACAATTTATTTGTAAATGTTTCTGATGTGACCGAACATTCCAATGTTGAAAATGTATCTGCAAAATTACTCAATTGGGATTACACAGAGCAGCTACATCGCCCCCTACTGTGAAACTTAGAGAGGCCCTTTCGAAAATGTATCTTGAGAGTCAGTAAGGATTTTCTGGGTACACCAACAGAATACAAATACATGAAATCCTTACCCAACGAAGAGTTATCCAACACTTGTTTCAGCCCAACTCGCGTTACCTAATGAGATCTCTTTGGAGGAACACGAGGGTTATGTTTTGGTCATACGTGTTTTAACGCTGCTTAAGATGATCATATTCGCAACTAAAAGTAGTGCCGTGAGAGTGTTGCTCGTTTTGGAACGAATTAATCTGTATTGAAATCGCTCGAATTAGCAGAGAAAGAATGCTCTTTAAGTGAGATACGCCTGTATAGATGTACAAATTGCACAATAACATACATTCCTGCCAATTTTTTGACACCAAATGCATGCCTGGGGCAAAACAGCAAAAGGACAAAAACAACACCAAGAGTCCAAGACAACACCATGACAAGTACAATAGTTACACACCAAAACAACAACAGTCCCAGACAACTCCAAGACAACATTAACAACAGTCCCTCACCAAGACAACAACAACAACAACAATCTCAGATCTCTCCCGGATATGTACAACAACAGTCTCAGAACACACCAAGATAATCACGTCCCTCATTGAATTTTACATCTACATTAAAATATTGCTACACGGTGAGTAAGGATCTATGTTACACAACATATTTATAAATGTGGCTGGTGTATCTGGCACTACTAATTTTCTGCTTCAGAATATATTTTTTATGGAAGGTTTACGATGTTTGGCGCGGAAACAAGGTTCCATAATGTTGGAAGAACCTTGTTTGATAATACACCACTCATTGATTCACTCCACCTCGTCATCATGAAAAAGAAAGAGAGGTTCAACTTTGAAAATTATATATGTATGATAGATTAAATATTCATAATTTCTGTAAATATGCCAAACTATATTTAGATAAACTATTCTGACGTGAGTGATGCGAAGCGATGTATAATTCAGGCTGTGGCTGGATCACGTGGCCTGTGCAACAGTAGTATAAATGACAGTGTTCTGGTGAAAGAAAAGCATGCTCTGGGAAAAGAACCTTAAGGTGAGTGTGTGGGTTACTCCTGACTGGTCTCGTTCTTAAAAATTCAGGTGGTGTGTGTGGTGGACAGTTGACTCCCAGGTAAGTGTCTCTGAGCTGGCACCCCTTGAGAACCTGCCTGCTTGGTGTGATGTTGGCAAAACAAGATGCTATCGGATTTCTGTGTTTATTTTCACTAAAAATCCGTTCTGTAAGGTACTGTCACAAATCAGTGAAAAAACAACGTATAACAGCATCAGCAGCAAGCAACTCCTAAAAATATAAAGATGTGAATTCAACTGACAATCATGCAACGTTGGTTTAAATGTTCAGGAAAAACTTTACATACAAATGCATTGATGACGTTTGTCTGTCTAAAAGTGACGTCGATTGCGCAATACTCGTGCCTCCCTTCTCACTTTGCTCTTTTCCTGTCTCCCTCCTCTCTCTCTCTCTCTTTGATATCCACACTGCATCACATGAAGAAGAAAAACACGACTCTTGATGTCCTGGGTCAATCTTCCACCCTTTTTTATCCAATGCATGTTTTTTTGTAAGAGTCCAGAACATGGCCATCACAGAGGGAGATACCAATTACGAACGTGTGTCGAACCCGGTGCAATAAATCCTTAAATGGGGACCCGTCTGGATGCCATTAGGCTCGCTGACCTACCACAGAGGCAACGATCAGGAGCAGCAGATTAACTGGGAAGGGGAAGAAGAGGACAAGGGGGAGGAAGGGGAATAATTTATCCAAACTAGACAGGAAACAAAGTAAAATAAGCGTGATGTCTGGGCTTATCCTTCTTATTTTCCCCTAGGAGCAACGGTGCCTATTGGAATGTTTCAGTGTCTGGAGTTCATCCCCTTGCCCCGCTCCCTACTTTTCTGGTTATTCACGCAGGGTCAATAAAAATGGGGACCACATTTCCTCTTACTCTTATTATATTCCTGGTAGATCCTGGTTAAGGAGCTGATTCCCGCCAAGGCACGAATAGTTCTGTGCCAGAGTCTCCAAGAGGGGGTTCTTGTTTCCAATTTGCTAGTATTGTCTTTCTTGCTACAATATATCCGGTTTTCAGTAAGGCATATTGGCGTACCGATAGCCCTTTTGGTTTCAAGCCCCGCAAAGTTTAGTCCACTGAGGGGCTCAGCTCTGTGGCCAAGTTCCGATTAAAATAATCCGTTAAATTCTCGTATAATTCTAAAATATCTGGGCACGGCCAGAAGGCATTCAGTTACATCTGTACCGTCCATTGTGGTATCTAGGGCAATTAGGAGAGGAATGTGTGAATTTGAACTAAATTATGTTTAGAGGAAGGGACCTGCGGCCTGCTGTCTGAGCCCAACCATATTTGAGTCCATTTCTGGTGAGGAATGTCCTGTCCCAGCAGCCTTTCCCCCTCAGCTTTTTAGTTTTGGCTCTAACCCGGTCTCAATCTCCTGCACGAACTTTTCATTTCCTTTTTTTCCACCAGACCATCCAAGATTGGGTGAGTGATGTGGTCAAAGTTTTTGTTTGTAGCTTTGGATGGTGTCCCTGATATTTTGGTAACCTTATTTGGAAGGTCCCCCACCCTTTCCAAGCCTATCACTCTCCAGCCAGGCCAGTTACCCCTTGTGCATTCTATTGTTAGTGATTGGTCGCCCCACAGAGGCGATTGTCTACATATGAAGGAGTGGAATGAGATTCACCTGTGGTTGCATTTCCCCAATGTGTTAGAAACCGTGAATAATGGTTTCAGGACACGCGATCTATATTTGATAGGAGCTTAGGTAACCGCAGCAAATAACCAGCACCTCACCGAGCCTTCTCCCAGTGTTTCCATGTCCTTTACTTTTTCTTGTTGATCTATTGAATAAAGTTCTGAAAGCGATTGCTTTGTTCTATTTTAGGAAATCTGCAAAGGGTCAGGCCCCGATCTCTCCTAAGTAACGTAAGGGAATGAAAATCTATTTGCGCTATTTTGTGATCCCATATGGATGAGGCTATGCTTGAATCAAACATCTTAAAGAAAGTTTTTTGAATACAGGAGGGGCTATTCGTAGATGTACTGTATAGGTAACCGTGTACAGTACTGTTCACTGCAGGAAGTTAAAATCGTGAGCGGCTGAACCTCACTGTCTACCCACTGGAATCTAGGAACACCACGTGGCCTGGGATACCACGATGGGTCACTTGGGCAATAAGATGGGGACAAGATGGGGCATTGTGTACTTTCATGGCAGCATAATCGCGAGCAGTACATATATCATGCATACAGGAATCTCTAGATCAACTGCGAATGTTCGAGCCACAGGGGCACAATCGGCGAACAGTACCTCAATAAATTTCGCCCAAAACAGTAAAACCTCTACGGAAGGATTTGCTGTACTGTGTTTGTCAACTTTTATTTCAGAGAAGCTGTATTTCTCTTGCAGACAAGGCTCTCTTAACCTCAAACAGTTATTCTTGTAAATTATCTAACCTTGTCACTGTCTGCTCCTCTTTCATTGTCTTTAGCTGTAAGTTAGGCATTACGAGTTAATAATCTAATACAATGTGTGTTTTTTTTACAATTTCCCAACATGATGATGTACTGCTTTATCACCGTTTTTTCGCAATAGTGATATTTATTGAATTGTCGATAAAGTCTGAGTCGACATGCAAATTTAGAAGTGCATAACTATTACAGAGGTGTCAATAAAATGTGGTTTTGAAAGTCAAACTGTGAATATCACAATGTTTGACCTTTCATAATTTAAACAAATCTGTATCTTGTAATGTGCAGGAAGAAAGGAGAAAATGCCTTATGCATTGGCCTTACACACCTGTGGAGGACAAGGAGGAACAGCCTTCAGTTTTGATGGGAGGAAAAATGGAGCAACGCTGGAAAAAATCTGGGTGTGGGTTGGAGGGTGGCAGATCAAGTGCGTGAAGGCCTGGCTGACGGATGGAAGGACTGCACAGTACGGCAGTCCCTCGGGATCTCACAAAGAGTTTGTGTTCCAGCCCGGGGAGCTGTTTTCGTCCCTCTCACTGTGGGGGAATGGGGCTGGCTCACGCCTGGGCGCCTTCAAGTTCAGGACAACCAAAGGCAGGGAATTCTTCGTGAAGATGACAGACTGGGGCCTAAAGACCGAGTACCCAGTCGACATCCGCTCTGGAATCTGCCTTGGAATTATGGGCAAAGGTGGTTCAGACATCGACAGCATGGGCTTCCTCTTCATCAATTCGGTTAAAAGTTCAGAATTGATCAACGTGACATACCCTACACTGCACAGGGAGCTTCCAAAAGTCCAGATGGAAGAGATCAAATCACTCAGTTACAAGAATACTGGTTCTGTCCCCCAAACCTATAAAATTGAAACCTCCAAGACCGTGACCAAAACCTCCTCCTGGTCGATCACAAACAGTCTGGAGGCAACCGTGAGCCTCACCGTCTCAGCCGGCGTTCCGGATGTCGTGGATGTTGAAGCTGGCTTTAGTTTTACCGTTAGCACCGAGAGTACGCACGCCGTGGAGAATTCAGAATCGAAAACCGAGCTCCTCTCATTCAACGTCACGGTTCCTCCACACAAGACCACTGCGATCGACATCAATATCGGTCGCGCGGAAATCGACCTCCCGTACAAGGGTACGGTGCGCATCTCCTTATTGAACGGCGCCACCTACGACATCCCAATGGAGGGTGTCTACAAGGGCCTCGCCTACACCAAGGCGACTGTAGTAACAAAGGAAAAGTGAAACGGCACCGGAAAAGCACGCACGTGCTGCGCTTTACTAACTGTATGCTGCATTCAACACTGCCTATCTTTATTTAATAGTTTATTGAACCCTGCGGTATAAAATATGATGCAATACATATGCCATTTGGGAGATTTCAGTTCGTGCAATTAAGGAACCTTTGAATCGGTGAAAAAATAATTAACACGGAGATGCAGTTATTTCAACGAATTTTTCTCGCACATACCGTACATAATTGAGTCTGTTCGCTCAGAAATCACAATGGAATGATCATAATCTGCCTTTATCCCGGAGGAATCCGACGATAAATTAATCTCTTTTTTACAGATGTCCAGTAGGGGCGAGTCAGCAAGTTACAACAACAAACAATACAAAATACGATAGGAGTAAAAAGTAGATCAATGGTAAGCCAGTAGCTTAAAGTTATATAAAGAAACACGAATAAATAAAGTATATAAGTACAAATAGCATAAGTACATTCCTGCCGATTTTTCAACACTAAATGCAAACTTGGGCAAGTCAACAAAACGACGACAAAAACAGTTCCAGATCAAACCAACACAGGAGAGGGTATCTTCATAATATTTGATTTTACAATCTATCATTTCACAGATAAGAAATCATTTTTAACGTTACTTTTGCCATTTACTTACGTGAGAATGAGCCCGAACTAGCAAAAGCAAATGGAAAAAAAAAACTTCCTGCAGTGGTTTGGGAAATGTAACAAGACAATACACACTGGCATAGGCAACGCTGATCGGTAGAGTGCAAATCTGGAGGGGTTCAAAACATCAAAGTACAAGTTGGATGACCGACATAAATGACTGGAAGGAGGTAAAAGAGGTGAAGCTTTATGGGCTTCAGAAATGAGAAGCTGAAGAGTGAAAACTCACACGAAGCACACAGCTAAGGACATTCTCCACGGCAAAATCATACAACCATATATCTTGACAATACAGTTTCTGCATGCTGCCACGAACAGAATAATCGATGGACTTGACCAACATTTCTACTAAAATTATAGAGAGAAGACATCCACGTGTGAATGATACCAAACAAAACGATGACGGAAAGATAAAGATTCCTCAAACAATCAACCAATCTTCATTTGTGTTGGGACACCTATTTTCAAAAACGCTCATATTTGTTTTCCATTTCACACTACTATGAATGTACAAATAATGATAACTGGCCTCGAATTACCAACAATTTCTCCAAAGGTGACACCAGAAAATTAAATAACTTCTCTTGCAGTGCTATCATTTCCATCAGCACCACCATCTGGATTAATGTATTTAGATTACAATTGCATGCTCTTTAATTATAGGGAATTGCATGCAACTAGTCAGTTGCATGTTCTGCAATGCTTTGGGCTTGTGATGCAAAATAAAATATCTTAAAAAAATCATTGGATTGTGTTTGCATTCAGTATCATCATTATCACATCCACAACCCCTTTGAGCCAGCATCACTGAAAACCTTTGTTCAAATCCAGGCATTCGCCTGTAATGAAACTGCACAGTCAAGTGTGGTGAGTTGATGGTCTCAACCCGGTCACGAATGACTGCACGAAGATAACCCCTTCCATCACAGTTATCAAAACGTAAGCTAGTATGTGTGCAGATAACGCGTAGCAGAAGTGAGATCTTGGTTTTTAGATATAACTTCAATCGCGCATGATAAACATATATTCTCGATTCTCGCAAGAGAGATATGGCCACATCGCTCAGAGGTCTGAGTGCTGACCTAATTTCGAATCCAGAACCTTAGCAGTGCCAGCTCATCAATCAAAAATCCAAATGTGTGTGTGTGTGTTAGTCTATGTGTGTGTTAGTCCATATGTGTGTGTAAGTTCATATGTGTGTATGTAAGTCAATGTGTTTGTGTTTGAGTCGAGTTGTGTGTGTGTTTGAGTCCATATGTGTACGTTTAGGTCCATACGTGTGTTTAAGTCCATGTGTGTGTCTGTCTTTTTCGAACGGACAACACCCGATGTGTGTGTGTACGTCGAAGTGTTTGTGTGTGTCAGTCCAAGTGTGCGTGTCAGTCCATTTGTGTGCGTATCAGTCACTCTATGTGTGTGTTAGTCCATGTTTGTGTGCTAGTCGATGTGTGTGCATGGCACCATCTGAGTGTGTAAGTTAACGTGCGTTTGTGTGTCTATGTTTGTCAGTCGATGTGTGTGTGTGTGTACGTCGCTGTGTATGTGTGTTGTCAGTCCATATGTGTGTTGTAGTCCACATGTGTGTGTAAATCCATACATGTGTGTGTGTGTCACTCGATATGTGTGTGTAAGTCAATGCGTGTGTGTGTCTTAGTTGATATGCGTGTAAGTACATCAGTGTACTATACGTAAATGTGTGTTTTTTAGTCCACGTATGTCCGTGTGTAAGTCGATGTGTGTGTGTGAGTTGCTGTATGTGTGTACGTCGATATATATGTGTGTAACTCCATGTGTGCGTATCTAAAGTGGATGTCTATGTATGTGTGACTCCATATGTGTGTGTGTGTACGTCTATGTGTTTGTGTGTGTGAGTCAATATGTCTGTGTGTGTCAGTCCATGGGCGTGTGTGATAGTCGCTTTGTGTGTGTGGCTCCATGTGAGTTAGTGTGAGTCCATTTCTTTGCATGTCTGTAGCTCCATGTGTGCGTGTGAGTCTATGTGTCTGTTTTATTGACCTGGTCAAGGCCTATGATACTATCAGTAGGCCAGGCCTTTCGTGTTCTTCATGCTTTCGGAGTCCCTCCCCCTTTGCTCACGATACTTAAGGACCGTTATGACATTGAGCGGCCCCGCGTCAAACTACAGGCCGTCAGTCACAGCCATTCCCTCTACACCTTGGGGTGTGACAGGGATGTCCTCTGGCTCCCACATTATTTAACATATCTTTTGACCACGTAGTTGGTGAAGCCTTCAATGGCTGTACCGGAGGAATTACCATGTGATACAGATACAATGGGAGGCTGATCGATGCCCGGGTGCGGTCAAGGGATGGCTCCCTATTTCTCAACCATGTTATGTATGCCGATGCTCTGGTGATTGCTACTCACTCAGAGGAGGAGTTGGAGTCGCTGCTGCTGAACCTGGAGCGTGCCACTAAGAGGTTGGGCCTTACCATCAGCCCTACCAAAACTAAGCACCTGCCTGGGTATTTTGTACCATCGGACAATCCACCACCACAACTCACAATTGGTGATGCGGCAGTTGTGCAGATATTGCAGAGATTCCCATACCTGCCCAGTGTACTCATGACCAGCTCCGGTTAAACACCAAGGCCGTTGGTTTCAACGGCCTTGGTGGTACCGTGTTTGTTGGGCACGGATTTTTTGCAAAAGATGCCAATTAAGATTTCAGTGTAAAAAGGTTGTTTGAAATTACCGTCGGGGAGATGTATGAAATTTATGGGGATGCCTTCGAAATTTGCGGTGGAGAACGCTGTGGTGCAGGCCGTGGTGAGCTGCACCGTGCGCGTCCCGCCTGTATCGCAAATATTGGTACCGCTACGGTTAAAGAAGGAATTGCCTTGGGATGAGCTACAGGAGGGAGTGCTGTTGACACCCTCAAATGCTGTGTCGAGAATGCCCACCATGGTAGGAGTTTTGACCAAAATACCAACTTATTGTGATCCCTTCATTCAAATTGTAAACGCGGGGCACGAAGAGGTTGTTATTCAAGGGGGCACTACGTTGGCGCACGCAACGGGTGCGCCGGGTCCAGAAACAAAAACACGTTTTGCTACGGGACAGGATGAAATGTTATCAAGGGAGGAGGATGATCCGGAATGGTTAAGGGATCTTTACAAACAAAACCCAGAGTTAGTTTAACACAGAGTTATCGCCTGTGCAACGGTCGAGTTTGCATGCGTTGCTAGTGAAATTTAAGGATGTGTTCAGTTCAGGGAAATACGACGTGGGTCGAACGACGTTGTTGCAGCATCGTATTGACACGGGGAACGCACCCCCGATCAGGCTAAATTCGCATCATGTAGGTCCTCTTGAGAAAGAATGTATTCGGCGATCTGTTGATGAAATGCTAGAGCAGGATATTATCGCCCCATCGTCCAGCCCGTGGGGAGCCCCTATTGCCCTCGTTAAAAAAACGTGATGGAACCATGCGATTTTGTGTTAACTATCGGAAATTGAATAAAGTTTTGGTGGCGAAAGCGTACCCGCTTCCACAAATTGATGATTCACTGGACGCCCTGTCCGGCGCCAGAATCTTTTCGACCCTAGATTTGTTGTCCGGCTTTTGGCAAATGCCCCTGGATAAGGAGTCAAGACCTAAAACGGCATTTCGGACACCACAAGGATTGTATCAATTTAACGTGCTCCCGATGGGACTCCACTCAGCGCCGGCGACCTTCCAGCGATTAATGGAACTCGTGTTGTCGGGCCTGCAGTGGGAGTCATGCTTGATATATTTAGATGATGTGATTGTTTTCAGTAGGAATTTCAATGAACATTTGCAACGGCTGCGCGCCGTTTTTGGCAGAGTGCGGCGCGCTGGATTGAAATTTAAACCACAGAAGTGCCAATTGATAAGAACATCGGTGAAGTATTTGGGGCACGTCGTTAGCGCATCAGGAGTGGCCACTGATCCGGAAAAGACAAGTTATGTGCGTACATGGCCAGTGCCGAAAACAGCAGGGGAAGTGCGTAGCTTTGTGGGCTTTGCGTCGTATTATCGGCGGTTCATTAAGGATTTTGCCACGATTGCTCGACCATTGCATACGGTGACCGGGAAAGGTGTGAAGTTTAAATGGGGGATTGCTGAATAAACATCGTTTGAAGCGTTGCGGGCCGCACTGGCGGACGCACCGCCGTTGGGATACCCGGAATTTACGAAGCGATTTATACTTGACACGGATGCCTGTGATACGGGCATAGGCGCGGTTTTGTCACAAATGGTTGATGGCGTCGAGAGAGTGGTGGCATATGGCAGCCGGGTGTTATCGCTGGCGGAGCAAAAATACTGTGTGACGCGTAGGGAATTATTGGCGATTGTCCATTTTGTGCGCCAGTACCGACCGTATCTATACGGCAGGAAATTTTTGATCCGCACTGATCACGCGGCGCTACAGTACTCGCTGCGCGTGGATCAGCCGTCGGGGCAAATGGCTCGCCGGATTGAGACCCTCCAGGAGTACTCTTTCACGATCCAGCATAGGAAAGGAACGCACCATGTAAACGCGGATGCTTTGTCGAGGTTGCCGCAACCGGCTGAGACGTGTCGGTGCACAGAGGGCTCGCTGCGTTGCAGCCCGCCGCTGCAGGAGGTTCCGCAAACGGTCGCTGCAGCGGGTTCGGGGGTGCCAGGGATAATCCCTAGAGCAGAAATTGGACTGTTGGGGTTGTCATTGAAGCAGTGGAAGCAACTGCAGGTGGAAGATTCCTCGCTGACCAGGATGAGGCTGCGTGCCTCTCGTTCAAGGGGATCGGAGGATCGCCCATTTTTGATGTTAACGGAGGGGTTGCTTGTTCGCTGGGATGTGGAAGCACAAAAATGTATTGTTGTCCCGAAGGTGTTGCGGGGAAAACTGATTAACGAGATACATGATAAATTGATGCATCTGGGGGAGAAGAAGACCGCGTTGATGGTGGGAACTGAATTTTACTGGCCGGGAATGTTTAACGATGTGAAACAGCATGTAAAAACATGCCAGGAACGTACACGGAGGAAAGCGCTGGCACGGCCATATCGTGTCACTTTGCAATCGATTCAAGTTTCGAGAGTGAACGAAATTGCGGCACTAGATATTTTGGGTCCGTTCCCCGTCACCCCCCGAGGGCACAGATATTTGCTCGTCGGGGTGGAATACTTAACTCATTGGCCAATGGCATGGCCACTAGTAGACCAGTCAGCGACGTCGATCGCTGAGGCTTTCTTGAAAGGATACGTATTAGATAAGGGGGCCCCGTAACAATTGCTTACTGACCAAGGCAGAAATTTTTCATCGAAATTTATTAAGGACGTGTATGACTCACTGGGGACCAAAAAGATCCGGACGTCCCCGTACCACCCGCAGACTGACTGGATGATCGAGCGGCTGCATAGCACGCTGACGTCCATGCTTTGTCACCAAGTAAACACCGCTCAAGATGATTGGGATCTGCATGTTGCAGCGACGCTGGCCGCGTATAGATTGGCCCCGCATACCTCAATGGGGTACTCGTCATTTTTTCTGATGAATGGACGGGAACTGGAAGAGCCAGCTATTGTAAAATTGGGGATTCGAAAACGGGAGAAATCTACGACGGTGCCTGCTCCGATGCAGGTGGCTTTGGACCGACTACGGGAAGCCCCAGAGGCTGCATTGCAAAATACGGCAAGACGACAAGCCGCTAACGAAAGATTGTTCGGCAGGCAGAGGCCATGAGAGCCGTGGAGTGTTGGAGACAAAGCCTGGTTGCACTGCCCCATGGTGCCGGTGGGAACGTCCCCGAAATTTCACCGCCCCTGGCAGGGGCCCGTTGATATTGTAGAGGTTTTACGGGATCAGAGTGTGCGAATAAAATTCGGTCGTCGGACATGGATTGTTCACTCGTCGCGCCTGAAGAAATTTGTGTTACTGTATGATGCGTCATCCCCCATCCGAGAGCGGCCTGTATTGGATTTGTCCGACGAACCTGTGGGGAGGTCACAAGTGCGCGTGTCCCAGAGATCTGCCCCCCGTGTGCCTGCAGGATCGCTCTTTTTGGGCAGGGTTACCAACCAGACGCCGATTGAACGGCCACAGATCCGGACCAATGGCCGTCCCGACCGTGAACGACGGACAGCCCCGCCAGCTGAGTGTCGCTGGGACAGGGATGGGCGCAGGGTTCATTGGCAAGATGAGCGAGGCCCTCCCTTACCGCAGGGTATCCCGTGCAGCGGAGATGGACCGGCAGCGGGAACCCGTTCCAGGAGGAATACAATACATTGACTTTGGGGGTTGGGAATTCTGTATAAAGGTGTTGTGTGCGTGTCGTTGTGTGATTGTACAAAATGGTTGTGTATTGCAAATGCGTTATGTATATATGTTGTCATCGTTCCGTCCGCTTCACTCCACTACTCCAATTCGAGTATGTCGTAGCCGGGGACGGCTAGGTTCTTTCATCACGGGGGGGGGGGGGGGGGGGGGTGATGTAGTGGAGTAAACAATACGCATAGGAATTGGCCACATACAGTACATACAGACAGACAATTAGAACGGGTCACATGAGGTCGAACAGGTGGTCGAGTCACGGGTGGCGTAAACAACCCGAAGTAATTAAGGGAGTCGTGGCACGGGGGCTGTGATTGGTCGAGAGGCTGTTAGCATTAAGTGGTGGCGTCTCGATGTCTGATGGAGGGGACAGGTACGAGCTGGCGGAAAACGGCCAGCGAGCCACGTGGCAATTAATTAAGGCTAATGCGAAAGGGGATAAAACGCGAGGTGATTTGAACGGAGAGAGAGTTGTTACTGGGCAGTTGTTGGCGAGAGGTGGAGAGATGCGAAGAGGACAGCTGGCAATGTTAGGGAAGAATAGATAGAGAGCCGAACCCCAAAGACAGTAAATAGCGATAGTTAGCGTTAGCGGAGATAAAGTCACTGTGTGTGAATAGACAGACAGGATGCTGTGTGTGAATAGATAGAAGAAGAATCACAGTGTGTGGAAGGGAAGTCACTGCGTGTGAAGAGATAACGGTGATACTGTGTGTGAGGAGATAGAAGACGAACCACTGTGTGTGGAAGGGAAGTCACTGCGTGTGAAGAGATAGCGGCAACACTGTGTTTGAGGAGATAGAAGACGAACCACTGTGTGTGGAAGGGACGACACTGTGTGTGAAGAGATAGGCGAAGAAACACTGTGTGTGGAAGGGGATGCATTGACGATGCTGAAGTAAATCGGAGTGTCCGAGTTGGCGGAGCGCGAAGAGAATTACCGTGTGTACGGAACGATGGAATAAAAGTGACGGCGGAAAAAGAGACGGTTGTCGTCCGAGTGAATTCACGGCACTACACAAGGAACAAAGCGAGTGGCATTGCGTGTGTGGATGTGAGAGGAGTGGCCACTAAACGGCAGCGCTCAGCTGCACATCGCAGACAAAGATCCCCCACGTAGCCTCCACAGGCGGCAGGGGCAAGTGCTGTTAGCGAGCGCCTATTAAGGCAAAGATCCCCCGCGTAGCCTCCACGGGCGGAAGGGGCAAGTGCTGTTAGCGAGCGCCTATTAAGACCGGAACGGTACACGGTGAGGGCTGTGTGTGGACAGCCCCACGCCCGGCCGCCTTTGTCTCCCCGGTGCTGGCGATGTTTACACGCTGCGCCAGGTACTCTTTTGAGGCTGAGTCGACCTAGGGGAGGCCCGGGACCGGTTCAGACACAGCACACACGGGGCCCTACGACCTCTCTCTCTCTTACTCACCGCTTGTGTGAAGCCCTCTGTGTCCTGTCTGTATACCACTGTGCACGATTCTGTGTGTCTCTGTGTAGTACTGCACACTATATATACTTCTGTGTGTCTCTGTGTAGTACTGTACACTATATATCAGAATCAGAAAGGGTTTTATTCGCCATGTAAGTTCACACCGACACGGAATTTACTTTGGCAGGATGGTGCATACATTCAACATATAGGAATCTAAAATCTTAAATAAGTTTTAAACAAGTCTTACTATAATAAGGGTTAAAAGTCTAACACT
Organism: Petromyzon marinus; assembly: GCF_048934315.1. Lineage (NCBI taxonomy): Eukaryota > Metazoa > Chordata > Hyperoartia > Petromyzontiformes > Petromyzontidae > Petromyzon > Petromyzon marinus. Next base: position 4,812,219 of record NW_027422597.1, read on the forward strand.
AAGGGGCTGAAGTATATAAAATTAAATAAATATCGAATATAAAATAGCTTTAAGATATAATTTAAAAATACAAATAGGGAAACATAGTTAATATCAGCAACGTGTCGTTATGTAGATCAAATGTTAAAAACAGTGTTAGCCCTTGGCCTTGTTTAACAGGCCAGCAGCAGATGGGAAGAAACTGTTTTTATGGCGTGAGGTTTTGGTCCTGATGGACCGAAGCCTTCTGCCGGAGGGGAGTAGCTGAAACAGAGAGTGTCCAGGGTGGGAGAAATCGGCCATAATCTTCCTCGCTCGCCTCATAGACCTTGTCGTGTGCAGGTCCTCGAGGGTCGGTAGATTGCAGGCAATTACCTTCTCAGCAGTGTGGATGATACGCTGCAGTCTGCTCTTGTCCTTGGCAGTGGCAGCAGCGTACCAGACGGTTATGGAGGAGGTGAGGATGGATTCAATGATCGCTGTATAGAATTGCACCATCATTGTCTTTGGCAGGTTGAATTTCTTCAGCTGCCGTAGAAAGTACATCCTCTGTTGAGCTTTCTTGGTGAGGGAGCTGATGTTCAATTCCCACTTGAGGTCCCGGGAGAGAATAGTGCCCAGGAAGCGGAAGGACTCTACAATTTTTACTGGGGAGTCTAACAGGGTGATGGGGGTGAGTGGTGCTGTATTCTTCCTGAAGTCCACAACCATCACAACTGTCTTTAGAGCATTTAGCTCTAAGTTGTTCTGGCTACACCAGGTCACCAGATTGTCAGCTTCCCACCTATAGTCAGACTCATCCCCACCAGAGATCAGCCCAATGAGGGTGGTGTCATCCGCAAACTTCAATAGTTTGACGGACAGATGATTGGAGGTGCAGCTGTTGGTATACAGGGAGAAGAGCAGAGGGGAAAGGACGCAGCCCTGAGGAGTTCCGGTGCTGATGGACCTGGAGCCAGAAACTTGTGTTCCCAGCTTAACGCACTGCTTCCTGTCAGACAGGAAGTCTGTGATCCATTTACAGGTGGTGTATGGCACGTTCAGCTGGAAGAGCTTGTCCTGAAGCAGGGCAGGGATGATGGTGTTGAAGGCAGAGCTGAAGTCCACAAACAGGATCCTGGCGTAGGATGCTGGGGCGTCCAGATGCTGTAGGGTGAAGTGGAGGGCCATGTTAACTGCATCCTCCACAGACCTGTTGGCTCTGTAGGCAAATTGAAGGGGGTCCAGGAGAGGGTCTGTGATGGCTTTGAGGTGTGCCAGGACCAGGCGCTCAAAAGACTTCATTACCACAGATGTAAGGGCGACCGGTCTGTAATCATTTAGTCCTGTTGGTCTTAGCTTTTTGGGCACAGGGATGATGGTGGAGGACTTGAGACAGGCTGGTACATGGCATGTCTCCAGGGAGGTGTTAAAGATGTTGGTGAACACCGGAGACAGCTGGTCAGCGCAGTGCCTGAGGGTGGCTGGAGAGACAGAGTCCGGCCCGGCTGCTTTGCGTGGATTCTGCCTCTTGAAAAGTCTATTAACTTCTCCCTCCTGAAAGGAGATAGTCGTCTCTGTAGTATTGGTGGGGGACGGGGCCTCTTGGGTTGGAAGGGGTGGTTCAGGACAGTCCAATTGTCTTTCAAATCTACAGTAGAACTCGTTCAGGTCGTTGGCTAGGCGGGAATCGTTAGTGGTGTGGGGGGCTCTGGGTTTGTAGTTGGTGATCTGCCTGAGCCCTCTCCAGACAGAAGCAGCGTCGTTTGTAGAGAACTGGTGTTTTAGTCTCTCTGAGTACAGTCGTTTAGCCTCTCTCACCGCTTTGCTAAACCTGTTCTTCGACTCCTTGAATCTGTCTCTATCTCCACTCCGTGTAGTACTGCACACTATATATACTTCTGTGTGTCTCTGTGTAGTACTGTACACTATATATAGACTTCTGTGTGTCTCTGTGTAGTACTGTACACTATATACACTTCTGTTTGTGTAGTACTGTACACTATATATACACTTCTGTGTGTCTCTGTGTAGTACTGTACACTATATATACACTTATGTGTGTCTCTGTGTAGTGTGGGGGCTACCGTCCCCCGCCATCACTGAATTGTCGGGGCTGCTGCTCACCGACTCCCCCATTCCACTCACACCGCTACCCCCCGGCTGCTCCGTCAGGTCCAGACTAACGACCCCTAACGTCTCGCCCCCCTGTACCTCTGCCTGGGATGTAGACCGCGTTTGCATAGTTTAATTAGCGGCTCGTACGCTCCGCGCTTGCGATGCGTTACACTGTGCAAAGGCGGGGTGGGGCTGTAAGCGCGCTCACCAGTAAATCTCCGTCCCGCCCGTAAACAAACAGGCGCGGCGCGTGTTTCCCTCCCACCCGCGCTCCACGTGTGCCGACAATAACAAACACGCCCCTACCCTCTGCCCGTAAACAGACCAATCGCACACGAAGGGGTTGGAGCCGGGGGACGGGCGGGCGGGGTTTCTGCCGTGCGCGCGCCGCTAATTGGGGACGCTCGCTTGGCTCTGAGTTAAAGGTCCCGCTCAAACAGTCGCGCGAATACGCGCACGCTCGGCGCTCTAACTCGCTATCTCGCGACCAGACCCGTGTGCGGGTGCGTGACCGCGGCACCGCCACCCAGGTACGCGATCGCTAAGCACTATGGTGGGCAATCGTGCGGGCACGTAAACACCACCCGCTTCGTCTCGAGGTGCACAGCCGCGCATACACACGTAGACACCCGGCGCACACTCTGCCCTCCACTTCACGCTCCCAAAAGACCACGCAACACAGTTGTTTTTCCCCCCACTAGCGAATTTTATTTACCTGTGATGGTACGGTCAGTGGACGCTAACCTATCCCTCGGAGGTCTACGAGTCGATTTCCCCTACCGCTCGCCCCGCTCTCTATCCTGGATGTAAAACGGCTGAACTTACGCCTCTCTCACTCGTACTTACTTCTCCCCGATGTACTGACCGCTGTGAGGGAATGAGGCGACGAGCCTGCCGATGCTGGAGTACGTCTCACGGAAGTCTCGGATGGCTGACTCTCCTGCTCCCAGGACCGTGATGATCTTGAACCAGATGAACCCCCTTGCTACCCCGAGACCTAAACGTACACATATGGACTCAAACACACACACAACTCGACTCAAACACAAACACATTGACTTACATACACACATATGAACTTACACACACATATGGCCTAACACACACATGGACTAACACACACACACACATTTGGATTTTTGATTGATGAGCTGGCACTGCTAAGGTTCTGGATTCGAAATTAGGTCAGCACTCAGACCTCTGAGTGATGTGGCCATATCTCTCTTGCGAGAATCGAGAATATAGGTTTATCATACGCGATTGAAGTTATATCTAAAAACCAAGATCTCACTTCTGCTACGCGTTATCTGCACACATACTAGCTTACGTTTTGATAACTGTGATGGAGGGGTTATCTTCGTGCAGTCATTCGTGACCGGGTTGAGACCATCAACTCACCACACTTGACTGTGCAGTTTCATTACAGGCGAATGCCTGTATTTGAACAAAGGTTTTCAGTGATGCTGGCTCAAAGGGGTTGTGGATGTGATAATGATGATACTGAATGCAAACACAATCCAATGATTTTTTTAAGATATTTTATTTTGCATCACAAGCCCAAAGCATTGCAGAACATGCAACTGACTAGTTGCATGCAATTTCCTATAATTAAAGAGCATGCAATTGTAATCTAAATACATTAATCCAGATGGTGGTGCTGATGGAAATGATAGCACTGCAAGAGAAGTTCTTTAATTTTCTGGTGTCACCTTTGGAGAAATTGTTGGTAATTCGAGGCCAGTTATCATTATTTGTATATTCATTGTAGTGTGAAATGGAAAACAAATATGAGCGTTTTTGAAAATAGGTGTCCCAACACAAATGAAGATTGGTTGATTGTTTGAGGAATCTTTATCTTTCCGTCATCGTTTTGTTTGGTATCATTCACACGTGGATGTCTTCTCTCTATAATTTTAGTAGAAATGTTGGTCAAGTCCATCGATTATTCTGTTCGTGGCAGCATGCAGAAACTGTATTGTCAAGATATATGGTTGTATAATTTTTCCGTGGAGAATGTCGTTAGCTGTGTGCTTCGTGTGAGTTTTCACTCTTCAGCTTCTCATTTCTGAAGCCCATAAAGTTTCACCTCTTTTACCTCCTTCCAGTCATTTATGTCGGTCATCCAACTTGTACTTTGATGTTTTGAACCCCTCCAGATTTGCACTCTACCGATCAGCGTTGCCTATGCCAGTGTGTATTGTCTTGTTACATTGCCCAAACCACTGCAGGAAGTTTTTTTTTTCCATTTGCTTTTGCTAGTTCGGGGTCATTCTCACGTAAGTAAATGGCAAAAGTAACGTTAAAAATGATTTATTATCTGTGAAATGATAGTTAGATTGTAAAATCAAATATTTTGAAGATACCCTCTCCTGTGTTGGTTTGATCTGGAACTGTTTTTGTCGTCGTTTTGTTGCCTTGCCCAAGTTGGCATTTAGTGTTGAAAAATCGGCAGGAATGTACTTATGCTATTTGTACTTATATACTTTATTTATTCGTATTTCTTTATATAACTTTAAGCTACTGGCTTACCATTGATCTACTTTTTACTCCTATCGTGTTTTGTATTGTTTGTTGTTGTAACTTGCTGAATCGCCCCTACTGGACATCTGTAAAAAAGAGATAAATTTATCGTCGGATTCCTCCGGGATAAAGACAGATTATGATCATTCCATTGTGATTTCTGAGCGAACAGACTCAATTATGTACGGTATGTGCGAGAAAAATTCGTTGAAATAACTGCATCTCCGTGTAAATTATTTTTTCACCGATTCAAAGGTTCCTTAATTGCACGAACTGAAATCTCCCAAATGGCATATGTATTGCATCATATTTTATACCGCAGGGTTCAATAAACTATTAAATAAAGATAGGCAGCGTTGAATGCAGCATGCAGTTAGTAAAGCGCAGCACGTGCGTGCTTTTCCGGTGCCGTTTCACTTTTCCTTTGTTACTACAGTCGCCTTGGTGTAGGCGAGGCCCTTGTAGACACCCTCCATTGGGATGTCGTAGGTGGCGCCGTTCAATAAGGAGATGCGCACCGTACCCTTGTACGGGAGGTCGATTTCCGCGCGACCGATATTGATGTCGATCGCAGTGGTCTTGTGTGGAGGAACCGTGACGTTGAATGAGAGGAGCTCGGTTTTCGATTCTGAATTCTCCACGGCGTGCGTACTCTCGGTGCTAACGGTAAAACTAAAGCCAGCTTCAACATCCACGACATCCGGAACGCCGGCTGAGACGGTGAGGCTCACGGTTGCCTCCAGCTTGTTTGTGATCGACCAGGAGGAGGTTTTGGTCACGGTCTTGGAGGTTTCAATTTTATAGGTTTGGGGGACAGAACCAGTATTCTTGTAACTGAGTGATTTGATCTCTTCCATCTGGACTTTTGGAAGCTCCCTGTGCAGTGTAGGGTATGTCACGTTGATCAATTCTGAACTTTTAACCGAATTGATGAAGAGGAAGCCCATGCTGTCGATGTCTGAACCGCCTTTGCCCATAATTCCAAGGCAGATTCCAGAGCGGATGTCGACTGGGTACTCGGTCTTTAGGCCCCAGTCTGTCATCTTCACGAAGAATTCCCTGCCTTTGGTTGTCCTGAACTTGAAGGCGCCCAGGCGTGAGCCAGCCCCATTCCCCCACAGTGAGAGGGACGAAAACAGCTCCCCGGGCTGGAACACAAACTCTTTGTGAGATCCCGAGGGACTGCCGTACTGTGCAGTCCTTCCGTCCGTCAGCCAGGCCTTCACGCACTTGATCTGCCACCCTCCAACCCACACCCAGATTTTTTCCAGCGTTGCTCCATTTTTCCTCCCATCAAAACTGAAGGCTGTTCCTCCTTGTCCTCCACAGGTGTGTAAGGCCAATGCATAAGGCATTTTCTCCTTTCTTCCTGCACATTACAAGATACAGATTTGTTTAAATTATTAAAGGAATTTAAAACATCGTGATATTCACAGTTTGACTTTCAAAACCACATTATATTGACACATTTGTAATAGTTATGCACTTCTAAATTTGCATGTCGACTCAGATGTTATCGACAATTCAATAACAAATATCACTATTGCGAAAAAACTGTGAAAAAGCAGTACATCATCATGTTGGGAAATTGTAAAAAACACACACATTGCATCAGATTATTAACTCGTAATGGCTAACTTACAGCTAAAGACAATGAAAGAGGAGCAGACAGTGACAAGGTTAGATAATTTACAAGAATAACTGTTTGAGGTTAAGAGAGACTTGTCTGCAAGAGAAATACAGCTTCTCTGAAATAAAAGTTGACACAACACAGTACAGCAAATCCTTCCCTCGAGGTTTTACTGTTTTGGGCCAAATTTATTGAGGTACTGTTCGCCGATTGTGCCCCTGTGGCTCGACCATTCGCAGTTGATCTAGAGATTCCTGTATGCATGGTAAATGTACTGCTCGCGATTATGCTGCCATGAAAGTACACAATGCGCCATCTTGTCCCCATCGTATTGCCCAAGTGGCCCATCGTGGTATCCCAGGCCACGTGGTGTTCCTAGATTCCAGTGGATAGACAGTGAGGTTCAGCCGCTCACGATTTTAACTTCCTGCAGTGAACAGTACTGTACACGGTTACCTATACAGTACATCTACGAATAGCCCCTCCTGTATTCAAAAGCTTTCTTTAAGATGTTTGATTCAAGCATAGCCTCATCCATATGGAATCACAAAATAGCGCAAATAGATTTTTATTCCCTTACGTTACTTAGGAGATATCGGGGCCTGACCCTTTGCAGATTTCCTAAAATAGAACAAAACAATCGCTTTCAGAACTTTATTCAATAGATCAACAAGAAAAAGTAAAGGACATGGAAAAACTGGGAGAAGGCTCGGTGAGCTGCTGGTTGTTTGCTGCGGTTACCTAAGCTCCTATCAAATATAGATCGCGGGTCCTGAAACCATTATTCACGGTTTCTAACACATTGGGGAAATGCAACCACAGGTGAATCTCATTCCACTCCTTAAACACATTGTGGAAATGCAACCACAGGTGAATCTCATTCCACTCCTTCATATGTAGACAATCGCCTCTGTGGGGCAACCAATCACTAACAATACGATGCACAAGGGCTAACTGGCCTGGCTGGAGAGAGATAGGCTTGGAAAGGGTGGGGGACCTTCCAATTAGGGTTACCAAAATATCAGGGACACCATCCAAAGCTACAAACAAAAACTTTTACCACATCACTCACCCAATCTTGGATGGTCTGGTGGAAAAAGGAAATGAAAAGTTTGTGCAGGAGATTGAGACCGGGTTAGAGCCAAAACTAGAAAGCTGAGGGGGAAAGGCTGCTGGGACAGGACATTCCTCACCAGAAATGGACTCAAATATGTTGGGCTCAGACAGCAGGCCGCAGGTCCCTTCCTCTAAACATAATTTAGTTCAAATTCACACATTCCTCTCCTAATTGCCCTAGATACCACAATGCACGGTACAGATGTAACTGAATGCCTTCTGGACGTGCCCAGATATTTTAGAATTTTACGAGAATTTAACGGATTATTTTAATCGGAACTTGGCACAGAGCTGAGCCCCTCAGTGGACTAAACTTTGCGGGGCTTGAAAACAAAAGGGCTATCGGTACGCCAATATGCCTTACTGAAAACCGGCTATATTGTAGCAAGAAAGACAATACTAGCAAATTGGAAACAAGAACCCCCTCTTGGGGACTCTGGCACAGAACTATCCGTGCCTTGGCGGGAATCAGCTCCTTAACAAGGATCTACCAGGGATATAATAAGAGTAAGAGGCAATGTGGTCCCCATTTTATTGATCCTGCGTGAATAACCAGAAAAGTAGGGAGTGGGGCAAGGGGATGAACTCCAGACACTGAAACATTGCAATAGTCACCATTGCTCCTTGGGGAAAATAAGAAGGATAAGCCCAGACATCACGCTTATGTTACTTTGTTTCCTGTCAAGTTTGGATAAATTATTCCCCTTCCTCCCCCTTGTCCTTCTTCTTCCCCTTCCCAGTTAATCTGCTGCTCCTGATCGTTGCCTCTGTCGTAGGTCAGCGAGCCCAAGGGCATCCAGACGGGTCCCCATTTAAGGATTTATTGCACCGGGTTCGACACACGATCGTAATTGGTATCGCCCTCTGTGATGGCCATGTTCTGGACTCTTACAAAAAAACATGCATTGGATAAATAAAGGGTGGACGATTGACCCAGGACATCAAGAGTCGTGTTTTTCTTCTTCTTCTTCATGTGATGCAGTGTGGATATCAAAGAGAGAGAGAGAGAGACAGGAAGAGAGCAAAGGTAGAGGGGAGGCACGAGTATTGCACAATCGACGTCACTTTTACACAGACAAACGTCATCAATGCATTTGTATGTAAAGTTTTTTTCTTGAACATTTAAACCAACGTTGTATGATTGTCAATTGAATTCACATCTTTATATTTTTAGGAGTTGCTTGCTGCTGATGCTGTTATACGTTTTTTTTTTTCACTGATTTGTGACAGTACCTTACAGAACGGATTTGTAGTGAAAATAAACACAGAAATCCGATAGCATCTTGTTTTGCCAACATCACACCAAACAGGCAGGTTCTCAAGGGGTGCCAGCTCAGAAGTACTTACCTGGGAGTCACCTGTCCAACACACACACCACCTGAATTTTTAAGAACGAGACCAGTCAGGAGTAACCCACATACTCACCTTAAGGTTCTCTTCCCAGAGCATGATTTTCTATCACCAGAACACTGTCATTTATACTACTGTTGCACAGGCCACGTGATCCAGCTACAACCTAAATTATAGATCGCTTCGCATCACTCACGTCAGAATAGTTTATGTAAATATAGTTTGGCATATTTCCAGAAATTATGAATATTTAATCTATCATACATTGATATGTTTTTCAAACTTGAACCTCTCTTTCTTTTTCATGATGACGAGGTGGAGTGAATCAATGAGTGGTGTATTATCAAACAAGGTCCTTCTTACATTATGGAACCTTGTTTCCGTGCCAAACATCGTAATCCTTCCATTAAAAAAATATTCTGAAGCAGAAAGTTAGTAGTGCCAGATACACCAGCCACATTTGCTACCGTGTAGCAATATTTTAATGTCGATGTAAAATTCAATTGAGGGACATGATTATTTTGGTGTGTTCTGGGACTGTTGTTGTACATATCCGGGAAAGATCTAGATTGTTGTTGTTGTCTTGGTGAGGGACTGTTGTTGCTGTTGTCTTGGAGTTGTCTGGGACTGTTGTTGTTGTTTTGGTGTATAACTCTTGTACTTGTCATGGTGTTTTCTTGGACGCTTGATGTTGTTTTTGTCATTTTGCTGTTTTGCCCCAGGCGTGCATTTGGTGTCAAAAAATTGGCAGGAATGTATGTTCTTGTGCAATTTGTACATCTATACAGGAGTATCTCACTTAACGAGCATTCTGTCTCTGCTAATTCGAGCGATTTCAATACAGATTAATTTGTTCCAAAACGAGCAACACTCTCAAGGCACTACTTTTAGTTGCAAAAATGATCATCTTAAGCAGCGTTAAAACAAGTATAGCCAAAACATAACCCTCGTGCTCCTCCCAAGAGACCTCATTAGTTAACGTGTGTTGGGCTGAAACAAGCGTTCTATAACTCCTCGTTGGGTAAGGATTTCGCGTATTCATATTCTGTTGTTGTACCCAGAAAATCCTTACTGACTCTCAAGATACATTTTCGAAAGGGCCTCTCTAAGTTTCACAGTAGGGGGCGATTTAGCTGCTCTGTGTAATCTCAATTGAGTAATTTTGCAGATACATTTTCAACATTGGAATGTTCGGCCACACCAGAAACATTTACAAATAAATTGTGAAAGAAGAAAAGCAGAGAACCCATAGGAAACCCATCCAGGAGCTGCTCAGAAATCGAACAAAGGACGTCTAAACTGTGAGGCACAAGTGTTAAAACTCTGCCACCCCGCCTACAGTATCAAATTGAATCCACGAATTGAAATAGAATTGGAAAGAAAAAAAGCCCGCTTCAACTACAATGGAAGTCAAATGGTAATAAATTTTAATTATGACTAAAGTTTGTCATCAGAATCCCTATAAATATGACGAAAAATGTAGTGCATTTAGTGAAACAGTTAAGCCATAACTGGTTTATTAGATTAATCTGATATACCAGTCGTTCCCAACCAGTGTGTTTGATGTGTACACCTCCCAGCCTAATATCTTGTCCTCATTCCCTGACCAGCACATAATCTACTGCGAATCATCCCTAACTTTACTTTACAATCCCTGTTCGTACCGCCTTTGGAGATGGTACACCAGATAGCCACTAACAGAAGATTAATGCAGTAATTTATACAAACGTTTAGGCTCCACAGTCCCAGAGTGTCAGGCTACTTTATTCCCAATAATTCGTTTGGTGCGACTGAGTAGTTTCTACTTCGAAAATAACCTTTAAAAATACACAGACCATGAAAACGAGACGTGACAAATGAAACATTACAATCGATCAGACAGAGGTTACGAATCAAGCCATATTACACAATACAAATAAGTAAGACATGCACGTGTAAGATACACGATATAGAAAATTAGCCAATGCAAATGAGACAAACAGCAGAGACAGTTCATAAGATTCAGGGCATTTTAGATGAGTTATTACGAATTGGATATTAGATGGGCAAAGGGAGTAGGTAGAATATGTTAAACAGTAACAATTGAGGGCGAATTATAAAGTAAATAATCATGAGCATCCCCACGCTGAGAAACATGCAAGGAAAGCAATCTTGCTAGCAAGCTGTTATGAGTAGCAAAAACATGTTGCGTAAAGCAGACGTGTTACGTAAGAAGTACCGATATAGATGTCTCTTCTCTTCCATCAGCTGTCAACAGGTGGTTGACAACGAGGCTGAATGAAATGGTTCCTTTGATTTCGGTCACTGGACACGACATTCGCTGTGCCGTGAGGTATGGTGAATTGAATATTGGCTTGGCAACATTGATCGGTAATATTTAACGAATAAATAATCAATAAATAACCGTGATAGTGTTAATGTATTGAGCCTATCATTTTTATTTAGATAGTATTTTTGGGTTTTTTTTGGAAGCGGAAATGCCTTAGCCCACAAAAAAAGCATCATGGAGAAGGAAGTGAAGTGGCACTGCTGTGACTCTGCTTATCTGAAACCCGATTCACACCACCATCCATCACAGAAGAATTCTCTCATCAAGACTCTGTACCATAGAGCCCAATGCATATCCGACCAGGAAGACATAGGCAGTGAACTCAAGCACGTACACCAAGCTCTTAAGGCAAATGGTTACTCCGACTATACAATCCGCAAAGCTATCACTCAAACCATGAAGAAGGACCCTCTTGAGGAGCCTTTCAAAACCATCACTTTACCTTACATTGCGGGGATCACAAAAAAAGATCTCCAAAATCTTGAATAAACACAAGATCAACGTCCGTTTCAACACATTACATAAAATCCGTGATCTGGTTCCGTCTGTAAAAATATGTGATTCCGGACATACGGTACCCTGGTGTCTAGAAACTAAGTTGCCTCTGTGGTAGTAGTTACATTGGAGAAACCAAACGCCATGTCTCGGACCGCATTCGTGAACACAAAGCAGACCATAAACATGGTAGGACCAACACCTCGGCCATGGCAGATCATTGTTATAATTCAGTAGGCTCACATGACATTGACTTTTCCAAGACAGAGGTTCTTTGTAAGCCATCTGGCTACCATGAGAGATTCGTTCATGAGGCTATCCACATATACAAGCACAAAGACAATTTCAACCTAGAAGATGAATTCTGGCTTAGCAATCATTGGAAAGATTTGATTAACAATTTCAGGTCTTAATTGATTGTTCACGTTTACAGTGGCTTTCAGACATCATACATTAATGTTTCGTCTCCCCCCTCCTCTTTTCAGAACATAGATGGACTAGTGATTGATATGCCGATCGGAACCGTCTCATAAACGCCGTCCAATTGCCAACTTTGGCCTAAAAGCATTGAACGTGAAGTCGCTGTCCCGCTCTCGATGGTGGTGCTCCATCATCGTCCGATTCAGCTGGCCGTTCCCCGGAGGGTGCGGGTCCATCGTCGGCGTGTTCCAATGCCGTGGGAACAGCTGCAGGACAACTTAACACCGTCAATAGCACCCGCTCCGTCGTCATAAAGCGGTCAAATGCCTCCGTCAATGTCGCCAGCCTGGCCTCCCACTGGGCCATGAGGACTCTCCAGTCACCCGTCGGCCCCGGGATCTCGGCCCTGCTTGAGCCACCATCCCGCTCGCTAGACACTTGCTCGACCAGGTCCTCCGGAGGAGTAACAGCCACTTGGCCAGACACGGGAATCACGTCCAAGTCGTTGCTGTTGTCGGACGAGTCCATCAGCACGTTCTTCCTCTTGGCCGATTTCTTCGACATGTCGGCGTGGTTTTGTAGTCACCTCTGACACCAAATGTAGTGGTTGATTTCACTTGGACAACTTTTGTTTTTCTTCCAACACCACTTCATTTACAGTTCCCCAAATGTCCTCAATACTTTACAGTTCCTTTGCTTGCCATGGCTCGCTCGCCGTGCTTCACACGACTCACTCGCCGCCTTTGTCTCTCCAATCTCTACTTCTCCGTCAGCTCTGATATCACTGTGCTCTCTCCACTGCTGGCTGCTTCGTCTCTGCTCTCCGCTCTGCGCGATCACTGTGCTCTCTCCGCTGCTGGCTGCTTCTTCTCTGCTCTCCACTCTCCGCTATCACTGCACTCTCTCCACTGCTGGCTGCTTCTCCCTACTCTCCTCTCTCTGCTATCACTGTGCTCTCTCCACTGCTGGCTGCTTCTCTCTGCTCTCCTCTCTCCGCTATCACTGTGCTCTCTCCACTGCTTGCTGCTTCTCTCTTCAGCTCCTGCTTTCCTCTCTCACTGCTGGCTGCCTTCACTTCAGCTCTGCTCCACGTCCTGCTTCGTCCAGCCCCCGAATCCAACCCCCCTTTCTCCTCCCATCTCCCCAGTTTGTCCCTGCTCTCATTACTCTCCAATTAATTAACCCGCGTCCCAACGACGCTCCGCGTGCCCATGCACCTGTTACTTCTCCAGACTTTAAGACGCCACTTCAGCCCTGACAACAACACCAGCCAATCACAGCCGTCTCTGGCTCCATAGCTTAATTGGCCTAATCATGACATCATTGTCCCAACCATCGCATATGTTTGTCCCAATATGACCCATACTCTCCTGCCCCCGCGCCATCTCACCATTTACCCTCATGCGCCTAATTGTTCCACTACATATGTATGTATGTGTGAGTCGATATGTGTGTGTAAGTATATGTGTGTGTGAGTCCATTTGTGTGTGTAACTACATATGTGTGTGTCTAAAGTCGATGCCTGTGTGTGTGCGTGTAAGTCGATGTGTTTCTATGTGTGTGAGTCGATGTCTGTGTGTAAGTCCAGGTGTGTGTCTGCCTTTTTCACCCGGGCACCACCGGGTACTTACCGCTAGTTAGATATAAATCTAACAATGAATCCAATTTTTGTTTCATGTACAGCATATACAGTACATACAAATACATATTTAGTTAATCGGTACTAATATATTAGGGGCCATCCATAAATTATGTCATGCACTTGGGGGGGGGGTCAGACATTTGTGACGATGTTTGACGAGGGGGGAGGGGTTTGAGAAATGTGACGTCACATCAAAATGCGCAACTTTAAATAAATATAGGCAGCACCTTCTACTTAATTAATTATACGTTTTAATAAGTGTGTTTTCCTACAACATCAGAGTGCAGCGCCACATTAAAAATGCACTACAATGACAATAGTTTAAAGCGGTTTGAAGCATGTTTTACATCTTTTTTTTTTGGGGGGGCAGAGCTTCGTGACGTCATATTTGAGGGGGGTCTGACTTTGCGTGACGCCGCGTGACGAAGGGGGCGGGGTGTCAAAAATTTTCAAAATCGCGTGACGTCATTTGGACGGCCCCTTAGTCGAGTGTCATCACAGGTGAAAAGTCGTCTCTTGTCCGTGCGCCTCCACCAATCACACATGCGCCAAGTGATCTGGCTAACCGAATCAAGTAAAACTTTCTAAACGCTTGATTTCGTATAAAATTTTGTATTTCATATGCCAGATAGCAGACCAGCCAGCCAATCACAATGGTGGCTAATTTTGTCAGCCTTTGATGTTCCAGAGTCACAGCAGTGCGACTTCACTTCCTTCTCCATGATGCTTTTTTTGTGGGCTAAGGAATTTCCGCTTCCAAAAAAACCCCCAAAAATTGTATCTAAATAAAAAGGATAGGCTCAATACATCAACACTATCACGGTTATTTATTGATTATTTATTCGTTAAATATTACAGATCAATGTTGCCAAGCCAATATTCAATTCACCATACCTCACGGCATAGCGAATGTCGTGTCCAGTGACCGAAATCAAAGAAACTATTTCATTCAGCCTCGTTGTCAACCACCTGTTGACAGCTGATGGAAGAGAAGAGACATCTATATCGGTACTTCTTATGTAACACGTCTGCTTTACGCAACATGTTTTTGCTACTCATAACAGCTTGCTCGCAAGATTGCTTCCCTTGCATGTTTCTCAGCGTGGGGATGCTCATGTTTATTTACTTTATAATTCGCCGTCAATTGTTACTGTTTAACATATACTATGTATTCCCTTTGCCCATGTAATATCCAATTCGTAATAAGTCATCTAAAATGACCTGAATCTTATGAACTGTCTCTGCTGTTTGTCTCATTTGGATTGGCTTATTTTCTATATCGTGTATCATACACGTGCATGTCTTACTTATTTGTATTGTGTAATATGGCTTGATTCATAACCTCTGTCTGCTCGATTGTAGTGTTTCATTTGTCACGTCTCGTTTTTATGGTCTGTGTATTTTTAAAGGTTATTTTCGAAGTAGAAACTACTCAGTAGCACCAAACGAATTATTGGGAATAAAGTAGCCTGACACTCTGGGACTGCGGAGCCTAAACGTTTGGATAAATTACTGCATTAATCTTCTGTTAGTGGCTGCCTGGTGTACCATCTCCAAAGGGGGTACGAACAGGGATTGTAAAGTAAAGTTAGGGATGATTCGCAGTAGATTATGTGCTGGTCAGGGAATGAGGGAAAGTTATTAGGCTGGGAGGTGTACACATCAAACACACTGGTTGGGAAAGACTGGTATATCAGATTAATATAATAAACCAGTTATGGCTTAACTGTTTAAAAAAATGCACTACATTATACGTCATATTTTTAGGCATTCCGATGACAAACTTTAGTTATAATTAAAATTCATTACCATTTGACTTCCATTGTAGTTGAAGCGGGCTTTTTTTCTTTCCAATTCTATTTCAATTCGTGGATTCAATTTGATATTGTAGGCGGGGTAGCAGAGTTTTAACACTTGTGCCTCACAGTTTAGACGTCCTTTCGTCGATTTCTGACCCGCTCCTGGATGGGTTTCCTATGGGTTCTCTGCTTTTCTTCTCTCACAATTTATTTGTAAATGTTTCTGATGTGACCGAACATTCCAATGTTGAAAATGTATTTGCAAAATTACTCAATTGGGATTACACAGAGCAGCTACATCGCCCCCTACTGTGAAACTTAGAGAGGCCCTTTCGAAAATGTATCTTGAGAGTCAGTAAGGATTTTCTGGGTACACCAACAGAATACAAATACATGAAATTCTTACCCAACGAAGAGTTATCGAACACTTGTTTCAGCCCAACACGCGTTACCTAATGAGATCTCTTTGGAGGAACACGAGGGTTATGTTTTGGTCATACATGTTTTAACGCTGCTTAAGATTATCATATTCGCAACTAAAAGTAGTGCCGTGAGAGTGTTGCTCGTTTTGGAACGAATTAATCTGTATTGAAATCGCTCGAATTAGCAGAGAAAGAATGCTCTTTAAGTGAGATACGCCTGTATAGATGTACAAATTGCACAATAACATACATTCCTGCCAATTTTTTGACACCAAATGCACGCCTGGGGCAAAACAGCAAAAAGACAAAAACAACAGCAAGAGTCCAAGACAACACCATGACAAGTACAATGGTTACACACCAAAACAACAACAACAACAACAGTCCCAGACAACTCCAAGACAACATTAACAACAGTCCCTCACCAAGACAACAACAACAACAATCTCAGATCTCTCCCGGATATGTACAACAACAGTCTCAGAACACACCAAGATAATCACGTCCCTCATTGAATTTTACATCTACATTAAAATATTGCTACACGGTGAGTAAGGATCTATGTTACACAACATATTTATAAATGTGGCTGGTGTATCTGGCACTACTAGTTTTCTGCTTCAGAATATTTTTTAATGGAAGGTTTACGATGTTTGGCGCGGAAACAAGGTTCCATAATGTTGGAAGAACCTTGTTTGATAATACACCACTCATTGATTCACTCCACCTCGTCATCATGAAAAAGAAAGAGAGGTTCAACTTTGAAAATTAAATATGTATGATAGATTAAATATTCATAATTTCTGTAAATATGCCAAACTATAGTTACATAAACTATTCTGACGTGAGTGATGCGAAGCGATGTATAATTTAGGCTGTGGCTGGATCACGTGGCCTGTGCAACAGTAGTATAAATGACAGTGTTCTGGTGATAGAAAAGCATGCTCTGGGAAGAGAACCTTAAGGTGAGTGTGTGGGTTACTCCTGACTGGTCTCGTTCTTAAAAATTCAGTTGGTGTGTGTGGTGGACAGGTGACACCCAGGTAAGTGCCTCTGAGCTGGCACCCCTTGAGAACCTGCCTGCTTGGTGTAATGTTGGCAAAACAAGATGCTAGCGGATTTCTGTGTTTATTTTCACTAAAAATCCGTTCTGTAAGGTACTGTCACAAATCAGTGAAAAAACAACGTATAACAGCATCAGCAGCAAGCAACTCCTAAAAATATAAAGATGTGAATTCAATTGACAATCATGCAACGTTGGTTTAAATGTTCAGGAAAAACTTTACATACAAATGCATTGATGACGTTTGTCTGTATAAAAGTGACGTCGATTGCGCAATACTCGTGCCTCTCCTCTCACTTTGCTCTTTTCCTGTCTCCCTCCTCTCTCTCTCTCTTTGATATCCACACTGCATCACATGAAGAAGAAAAACACGACTCTTGATGTCCTGGGTCAATCTTCCACCCTTTTTTATCCAATGCATGTTTTTTTTTGTCCAGAACATGGCCATCACAGAGGGAGATACCAATTACGAACGTGTGTCGAACCCGGTGCAATAAATCCTTAAATGGGGACCCGTCTGGATGCCATTGGGCTCGCTGACCTACCACAGAGGCAACGATCAGGAGCAGCAGATTAACTGGGAAAGGGAAGAAGAGGACAAGGGGGAGGAAGGGGAATAATTTATCCAAACTAGACAGGAAACAAAGTAAAATAAGCGTGATGTCTGGGCTTATCCTTCTTATTTTCCCCTAGGAGCAACAGTGCCTATTGGAATGTTTCAGTGTCTGGAGTTCATCCCCTTGCCCCGCTCACTACTTTTCTGGTTATTCACGCAGGGTCAATAAAAATGGGGACCACATTTCCTCTTACTCTTATTATATTCCTGGTAGATCCTGGTTAAGGAGCTGATTCCCGCCAAGGCACGAATAGTTCTGTGCCAGAGTCTCCAAGAGGGGGTTCTTGTTTCCAATTTGCTAATATTGTCTTTCTTGCTACAATATATCCGGTTTTCAGTAAGGCATATTGGCGTACCGATAGCCCTTTTGGTTTCAAGCCCCGCAAAGTTTAGTCCACTGAGGGGCTCAGCTCTGTGCCAAGTTCCGATTAAAATAATCCGTTAAATTCTCGTATAATTCTAAAATATCTGGGCACGGCCAGAAGGCATTCAGTTACATCTGTACCGTCCATTGTGGTATCTAGGGCAATTAGGAGAGGAATGTGTGAATTTGAACTAAATTATGTATAGAGGAAGGGACCTGCGGCCTGCTGTCTGAGCCTAACCATATTTGAGTCAATTTCTGGTGAGGAATGTCCTGTCCCAGCAGCCTTTCCCCCTCAGCTTTCTAGTTTTGGCTCTAACCCGGTCTCAATCTCCTGCACGAACTTTTCATTTCCTTTTTTTCCACCAGACCATCCAAGATTGGGTGAGTGATGTGGTCAAAGTTTTTGTTTGTAGCTTTGGATGGTGTCCCTGATATTTTGGTAACCTTATTTGGAAGGTCCCCCACCCTTTCCAAGCCTATCACTCTCCAGCCAGGCCAGTTACCCCTTGTGCATTCTATTGTTAGTGATTGGTCGCCCCACAGAGGCGATTGTCTACATATGAAGGAGTGGAATGAGATTCACCTGTGGTTGCATTTCCCCAATGTGTTAGAAACCGTGAATAATGGTTTCAGGACACGCGATCTATATTTGATAGGAGCTTAGGTAACCGCAGCAAATAACCAGCACCTCACCGAGCCTTCTCCCAGTTTTTACATGTCCTTTACTTTTTCTTGTTGATCTATTGAATAAAGTTCTGAAAGCGATTGCTTTGTTCTATTTTAGGAAATCTGCAAAGGGTCAGGCCCCGATCTCTCCTAAGTAACGTAAGGGAATGAAAATCTATTTGCGCTATTTTGTGATCCCATATGGATGAGGCTATGCTTGAATCAAACATCTTAAAGAAAGCTTTTTGAATACAGGAGGGGCTATTCGTAGATGTACTGTATAGGTAACCGTGTACAGTACTGTTCACTGCAGGAAGTTAAAATCGTGAGCGGCTGAACCTCACTGTCTACCCACTGGAATCTAGGAACACCACGTGGCCTGGGATACCACGATGGGCCACTTGGGCAATAAGATGGGGACAAGATTGCGCATTGTGTACTTTCATGGCAGCATAATCGCGAGCAGTACATATATCATGCATACAGGAATCTCTAGATCAACTGCGAATGTTCGAGCCACCGGGGCACAATCGGCGAAGAGTACCTAAATAAATTTGGCCCAAAACAGTAAAACCTCGACGGAAGGATTTGCTGTACTGTGTTTGTCAACTTTTATTTCAGAGAAGCTGTATTTCTCTTGCAGACAAGGCTCTCTTAACCTCAAACAGTTATTCTTGTAAATTATCTAACCTTGTCACTGTCTGCTCCTCTTTCATTGTCTTTAGCTGTAAGTTAGGCATTACGAGTTATTAATCTGATACAATGTGTGTTTTTTTTACAATTTCCCAACATGATGCTGTACTGCTTTATCACCGTTTTTTCGCAATAGTGATATTTGTTATTGAATTGTCGATAAAGTCTGAGTCGACATGCAAATTTAGAAGTACATAACTATTACAGAGGTGTCAATAAAATGTGGTTTTGAAAGTCAAACTGTGAATATCACAATGTTTGACCTTTCATAATTTAAACAAATCTGTATCTTGTAATGTGCAGGAAGAAAGGAGAAAATGCCTTATGCATTGGCCTTACACACCTGTGGAGGACAAGGAGGAACAGCCTTCAGTTTTGATGGGAGGAAAAATGGAGCAACGCTGGAAAAAATCTGGGTGTGGGTTGGAGGGTGGCAGATCAAGTGCGTGAAGGCCTGGCTGACGGACGGAAGGACTGCACAGTACGGCAGTCCCTCGGGATCTCACAAAGAGTTTGTGTTCCAGCCCGGGGAGCTGTTTTCGTCCCTCTCACTGTGGGGGAATGGGGCTGGCTCACGCCTGGGCGCCTTCAAGTTCAGGACAACCAAAGGCAGGGAATTCTTCGTGAAGATGACAGACTGGGGCCTAAAGACCGAGTACCCAGTCGACATCCGCTCTGGAATCTGCCTTGGAATTATGGGCAAAGGCGGTTCAGACATCGACAGCATGGGCTTCCTCTTCATTAATTCGGTTAAAAGTTCAGAATTGATCAACGTGACATACCCTACACTGCACAGGGAGCTTCCAAAAGTCCAGATGGAAGAGATCAAATCACTCAGTTACAAGAATACTGGTTCTGTCCCCCAAACCTATAAAATTGAAACCTCCAAGACCGTGACCAAAACCTCCTCCTGGTCGATCACAAACAAGCTGGAGGCAACCGTGAGCCTCACCGTCTCAGCCGGCGTTCCGGATGTCGTGGATGTTGAAGCTGGCTTTAGTTTTACCGTTAGCACCGAGAGTACGCACGCCGTGGAGAATTCAGAATCGAAAACCGAGCTCCTCTCATTCAACGTCACGGTTCCTCCACACAAGACCACTGCGATCGACATCAATATCGGTCGCGCGGAAATCGACCTCCCGTACAAGGGTACGGTGCGCATCTCCTTATTGAACGGCGCCACCTACGACATCCCAATGGAGGGTGTCTACAAGGGCCTCGCCTACACCAAGGCGACTGTAGTAACAAAGGAAAAGTGAAACGGCACCGGAAAAGCACGCACGTGCTGCGCTTTACTAACTGCATGCTGCAGTCAACGCTGCCTATCTTTATTTAATAGTTTATTGAACCCTGCGGTATAAAATATGATGCAATACATATGCCATTTGGGAGATTTCAGTTCGTGCAATTAAGGAACCTTTGAATCGGTGAAAAAATAATTTACACGGAGATGCAGTTATTTCAACGAATTTTTCTCGCACATACCGTACATAATTGAGTCTGTTCGCTCAGAAATCACAATGGAATGATCATAATCTGTCTTTATTCCGGAGGAATCCGACGATAAATTAATCTCTTTTTTACAGATGTCCAGTAGGGGCGAGTCAGCAAGTTACAACAACAAACAATACAAAACACGATAGGAGTAAAAAGTAGATCAAAGGTAAGCCAGTAGATTAAACTTATATAAAGAAATACGAATAAATAAAGTATATAAGTACAAATAGCATAAGTACATTGCTTCCGATTTTTCAACATTAAATGCAAACTTGGGCAAGGCAACAAAACGACGACAAAAACAGTTCCAGATCAAACCAACACAGGAGAGGGTATCTTCATAATATTTGATTTTACAATCTAACTATCATTTCACAGATAAAAAATCATTTTTAACGTTACTTTTGCCATTTACTTACGTGAGAATGAGCCCGAACTAGCAAAAGCAAATGGAAAAAAACTTCCTGCAGTGGTTTGGGCAATGTAACAAGACAATACACACTGGCATAGGCAACGCTGATCGGTAGAGTGCAAATCTGGAGGGGTTCAAAACATCAAAGTACAAGTTGGATGACCGACATAAATGACTGGAAGGAGGTAAAAGAGGTGAAGCTTTATGGGCTTCAGAAATGAGAAGCTGAAGAGTGAAAACTCACACGAAGCACACAGCTAAGGACATTCTCCACGGCAAAATCATACAACCATATATCTTGACAATACAGTTTCTGCATGCTGCCACGAACAGAAAAATCGATGGACTTGACCAACATTTCTACTAAAATTATAGAGAGAAGACATCCACGTGTGAATGATACCAAAAAAAACGATGACGGAAAGATAAAGAGTCCTCAAACAATCAACCAATCTTCATTTGTGTTGGGACACCTATTTTCAAAAACGCTCATATTTGTTTTCCATTTCACACTACAATGAATATACAAATAATGATAACTGGCCTCGAATTACCAACAATTTCTCCAAAGGTGACACCAGAAAATTAAAGAACTTCTCTTGCAGTGCTATCATTTCCATCAGCACCACCATCTGGATTAATGTATTTAGATTACAATTGCATGCTCTTTAATTATAGGGAATTGCATGCAACTAGTCAGTTGCATGTTCTGCAATGCTTTGGGCTTGTGATGCAAAATAAAATATCTTTAAAAAATCATTGGATTGTGTTTGCATTCAGTATCTTCATTATCACATCCACAACCCCTTTGAACCAGCATCACTGAAAACATTTGTTCAAATCCAGGCATTCGCCTGTAATGAAACTGCACAGTCAAGTTTGGTGAGTTGATGGTCTCAACCCGGTCACGAATGACTGCACGAAGATAACCCCTTCCATCACAGTTATCAAAACGTAAGCTAGTATGTGTGCAGATAACGCGTAGCAGAAGTGAGATCTTGGTTTTTAGATATAACTTCAATCGCGCATGATGAACCTATATTCTCGATTCTCGCAAGAGAGATATGGCCACATCGCTCAGAGGTCTGAGTGCTGACCTAATTTCGAATCCAGAACCTTAGCAGTGCCAGCTCATCAATCAAAAATCCAAATGTGTGTGTGTTAGTCCATGTGTGTGTTAGTTCATATGTGTGTGTAAGTTCATATGTGTGTATGTAAGTCAATGTGTTTGTGTTTGAGTCGAGTTGTGTGTGTGTTTGAGTCCATATGTGTACGTGTAGGTCCATACGTGTATTTAAGTCCATGTGTGTCTGTCTTTTTCGAACGAACAACACCCGATGTGTGTGTGTACGTCGAAGTGTTTGTGTGTGTCAGTCCAAGTGTGCGTGTCAGTCCATTTGTGTGCGTATCAGTCACTCTATGTGTGTGTTAGTCCATGTTTGTGTGCTAGTCGATGTGTGTGCATGGCACCATCTGAGTGTGTAACTTAACGTGCGTTTGTGCGTCTATGTTTGTCAGTCGATGTGTGTGTGTGTGTACGTCGCTGTGTATGTGTGTTGTCAGTCCATATGTGTGTTGTAGTCCACATGTGTGTGTAAATCCATACATGTGTGTGTGTGTCACTCGATATGTGTGTGTAAGTCAATGCGTGTGTGTGTCTTAGTTGATATGCGTGTAAGTACATCAGTGTACTATACGTCAATGTGTGTTTTTTAGTCCACGTATGTCCGTGTGTAAGTCGATGTGTGTGTGTGAGTTGCTGTATGTGTGTACGTCGATATATATGTGTGTAACTCCATGTGTGCGTATCTAAAGTGGATGTCTATGCATGTGTGACTCCATATGTGTGTGTGTGTACGTCTATGTGTTTGTGTGTGTGAGTCAATATGTCTGTGTGTGTCAGTCCATGGGCGTGTGTGATAGTTGCTTTGTGTGTGTGGCTCCATGTGAGTTAGTGTGAGTCCATTTCTTTGCATGTCTGTAGCTCCATGTGTGCGTGTGAGTCTATGTGTCTGTTTTATTGACCTGGTCAAGGCCTATGATACTATCAGTAGGCCAGGCCTTTGGTGTTCTTCATGCTTTCGGAGTCCCTCCCCCTTTGCTCACGATACTTAAGGACCGTTATGATATTGAGCGGCCCCGCGTCAAACTACAGGCCGTCAGTCACAGCCATTCCCTCTACACCTTGGGGTGTGACAGGGATGTCCTCTGGCTCCCACATTATTTAACATATCTTTTGACCACGTAGTTGGTGAAGCCTTCAATGGCTGTACCGGAGGAATTACCATGTGATACAGATACAATGGGAGGCTGATCGATGCCCGGGTGCGGTCAAGGGATGGCTCCCTATTTCTCAACCATGTTATGTATGCCGATGCTCTGGTGATTGCTACTCACTCAGAGGAGGAGTTGGAGTCGCTGCTGCTGAACCTGGAGCGTGCCACTAAGAGGTTGGGCCTTACCATCAGCCCTACCAAAACTAAGCACCTGCCTGGGTATTTTGTACCATCGGACAATCCACCGCCACAACTCACAATTGGTGATGCGGCAGTTGTGCAGATATTGCAGAGATTCCCATACCTGCCCAGTGTACTCATGACCAGCTCCGGTTAAACAGCAGAGGTCCCACTCCAAATCAGTCGAGCGTCATTATATTTTCATCGGCTGCGTTATGCTGTGTGGAAGGTACCTGGTCTCTCGCTCCGCATGAAGCTCCAGGTCTTCTCTTCCACGGTAATTCCATCCCTTCTCTACGCTTGCGACACGTGCACCCCCTTAATGGAACATCTTCGCCGGTTCGAAACATTTAGGCTGGCCTGCTCATGATCCATCCTGGGTTTAACCGTGTGTGTGTGCATCTAAGTCGATGTTTTCTATGTGTGTGGGTCGATGTCCGTGTGTAAGTCCATGTGTTTGTCTGCCTTTGTCGCCCGGGCAACGCCGGGTACTTACCACAAGTAGTTATATGAACACGTAAAAAAATAATTGAACATTTTACGTATAAAAATATAAATAGAGTAAAACCTTGAATTGCGAGAAACTTGGTCTTGGTCTGCGAGTGTTTTGCAAGACGAGCAAAATTTTTAAATAAATATTAATTTGATAAACGAACGAGGTCTTGCAATACGAGTAGTACGTATACGCTTTGTCTAACGAGCGTCACATGATCACAAGTGATATACGAGTGCCTTGATATACGAGTGCTTTGGATTACAAACACGTTTCCGGAACAGATTATGCTCGCAATCCAAGGTTTTACTGTATACGTGTGCATACATTTAAAAATTAACGTGTCGTAGTGCGATGACCAGCGGTGTGGTAGTGGTAGACACGCCGTGGTGCTGGTGCGATAACAGCGGTGTTGTAGTGGTAGCAGCTAGACGGTGCCACGTGACGCACCGTGGTGCTGGTTGCGATGACAGAGGTGTGGTAGTGGTAGTAGCTAGGCGGTGCCACGTGATGCACCGTGGTGCTGGTGCGATGACAGCGGTGTGGTAGTATGTGGGACTCTGTGTTAAGTGAGTTTGTGGGTCTCTGTGTGGTGAGTTTGTGGGTCTCTGTGTAGTGAGTCTGTGGGTCTCTGTGTGAGGTGAGTTTGTGGGTCTTTGTGTGGAGAGTCTGCGGGTCTCTAAGTGATGAGTCTCTGGGTGCTCTGTGTGGTGATTGTGTGGGTCACTTTGTGTGTCTGTTTAAGTTTAGTCTGTGGGTCTCTGTATGGTTTGAGTGTGGGTGTCTGTGTGTGGTGAGTCTGTGAGTCTCTTTGTGTGTCTGTGTGGTGAGTCTGTGTGCCTCTGTGTGAGGTGAGTCTGTGGGTGTCTGTGTGGTTTGAGTGTTGGTGTCTGTGTGTGGAGAGTCTGTGAGTCTCTGTGAGAGGTGAGTCTGCGGGTCTCTGTGTGAGGTGAATCTGTGGGTGTCTGTGTGGTTTGAGTGTGGGTGTCTGTGTGTGGAGAGTCTGTGAGTCTCTGTGAGAGGTGAGTCTGTGGGTATCTGTGAGGTGAGTGTGCGTGTCTGTGTGTGGTGAGTCTGTGGCCCTGTGGGTCTCTGTGTGAGGTGAGTCTGTGGGTGTCTGTGTGGTTTGAGTGTGGGTCTCTGTGTGAGGTGAGTCTGTGGTCTCTTTGTATGTCTGTGTGGTGAGTCTGTGGGTCTCTGTGTGAGGTGAGTCTGTGGTCTCTTTGTGTGTCTGTGTGGTGAGTCTGTGTGTGTCTGTGTGAGGTTAATCTGTGGGTCTCTGTGTGGTTTGAGTGTGGGTGTCTGTGTGTGTCTGTGTGTGGTGAGTCTGTGGGTGTCTGTGAGGTGAGTGTGCGTGTCTGTGTGTGGTGAGTCTGTGGGTCTCTGTGTGAGGTGAGTCTGTGGTCTCTTTGTGTGTCTGTGTGGTGAGTCTGTGTGTCTCAGTGTGAGGTGAGCCTGTGGGTCTCTGTGTGTCTCTGTGTGAGGTGAGTCTGTGGGTGTCTGTGAGGTGAGTGTGGGTGTCTGTGTGTGGTGAGTCTGGGGGTCTCTGTGTGAGGTGAGTCTGTGGGTCTCTGTGTTGTGAGTTTGTGGGTCTCAATGTGTGTCTGTGTGTGGTGAGTGTGTAGGTCTCAGTGTGTGGGTCTCTGTGTGAAGTGAGTTTGTGGGTCTCTATGTGAGGTAAGTTTTATGGATTCTAGATTTTACAGCTTAAAGGACGCGACCTGGGCTTGGCTATTTTCACTCCAACGCTGTCCTCATGACAACACAGTCCCTTCACCTGATGAAGGCTGCTTGTATTGTGGTCGAAACGTCGTGATTTTTGTTGTTTTATTTTTTACCTACGTGACTTTACCGAATTGAACCAAAGAGTATGGATCCTTGCAGTCACGAAAGCTTCAAATCTAGAATTGGTCGTGCATGTCACGTATATCGTTTATTGTTAAATTGTAATCACAATTCCTGTGATCACTGTTACATTGTTTTTATAGCTTTATTTTGGTGATTTCGAAAAGGTTCTGGTTTAGCCATATTTGTTTGTTGAAATACACAGAGTTAGACTGGTAACTGCAATTGAAATTGTCTTATGGTTGTTATTGTTTGACAAGCATCCCACTGGGATTTTTGCACACAGCGTTGATATGCGGTGCTTTTTCTGGAAGACTTTGCTGTTTTTTTCCTGGATTTTTTCTGTTGCATGTAGTCACTTTAAGATGTTTCTTGTTCTTTTTTTAGTTGGTTGCGGTTGCACCCTATTCAAGAGCTGAATGGCTCACAGGGCTATACCTAATAAATGAACTGAACTGAACTATGGGTCTCTTTGTGTCTCTATGGATAAGCGTGGTTTCTTAAGCGAAAACTGGGGAATGTGGTGGTAGCTTAACATAGGAGACGATGGGAGCTCTATGGGAGTTTGCCGGCGAAGGCAATTGTAGTGCGGATAGTTAGCGAAGCTTATGTCATGTAGGGAATGTGGAGGGCAGGAAACGTGAGAGCCTATGGGTGCTCTATTTGATTGGCCGGCGACGGCGATTTTAATGCATAGTGCGGATAAGCGTGGTTTCTTAAGCAAATTGGGGAACGTGAGGACAGGTAATGGAGGCTATGGGAATAGCCTGTGGAGGTGATTGTAATTTGTAGTGTGGATAAGAAGATGGTTATGTCGTGTAGGAAATGTGGTGGAAGGTTTGATGTAAAACCTATGGAAGCCTATTCGGAGTAGCCAGTAAAGGTGATTGCAATTTGTATTGTGGATCGGTTAGGTAAGCTTTGTTAATGACGACCCGTGCAGAACTCATTAATTGTAACTCAGACACGTGTCCCATCCCACTTTTGACGTCACCACGGCACTTATGAGGCCATGTGAAGTTTCGAAGGGTTGCTGGACAGACCCAGCAGGTGCTTTGGGTTGACTGCTGTGCCAGGCTCGTTGCAGGAGGAGGTTACGGGACAGACTCAGCAGGTGCCATGGGTTGATTGCTGTGCCAGGCTAGGTACAGGAAGAGGTCACGGGACAGTCCCAGCAGGTGCTATGGGTTGACTGCTGTGCCACGCTAGGTGCAGGAGGAGGTCACGGGACAGACCCAGGAGGTGACATGGGTTGACTGCTTTGCCAGGCTAGGTGCAGGAGGAGGTCACAGGACAGACCCAGCAGGTGTCATGGGTTAACTGCTGTGCCAGGCTAGGTGCAGGCAGAGGTCACGGGACAGACCAAGCAGGTGCTATCGGTTGACTGCTGTGCCAGGCTAAGTGGAAGAGGAGGTCACGGGACAGACCCAGCAGGTGCCAAGGGTTGACTGCTGTTCCAGGCTAGGTGCAATTGGAGGTCACGGGACAGACCCAGCAGGTGCCATGGGTTGACTGCTGTTCCAGGCTAGGTGGAGTAGGAGGTCACGGTACAGATCCAGCAGGTGCCATGGGTTGACTGCTGTGCCAAGCTAGGTGCAGGAGGAGGTCACGGGACAGACCCAGCAGGTGCCATGGGTTGACTGCTGTGCCAGGCTAGGTGCAATTTGAGGTCACGGGACAGACCCAGCAGGTGCCATGGGTTGACTGCTGTGCCAGGCTAGGTGGAGTAGGAGGTCACGGGACAGATCCAGCAGGTGCCATGGGTTGACTGCTGTGCCAGGCTAGGTGCATCTGACAACAAACATCTGGGCAGTTCACCTCCATTAGTTCAAGCAAAGCCTGTCTCTTGCTTCTGCTGATGAGACACGGAGCTGGGCAGACTCCAAATACACAGCAGCAGCAGGCATCTTCAGGGTCGGGATGGAACCCACGACCTCCTGCGTACCAGGCGAGGTAGTTAAATTTCATCAGGGTCGGGATCGAACCCACCACCTCCTTTGTAACCAGGCGAGGTAGTTAACATCTCATCAGGGTAGAATTGAACCCACGACCTCCCGTACACTAGGCGAGGTAATTAACATTTCCTAGCCACTGTGATGATGAGAGAGAGACGTAGACTCCAAATATACAGCAGCAGGAATCGTCAGGGTCGGGACAGAAACCCACGACCTCCTGTATACCACGCGAGGTAGTCAAAATCTCACCAGGGTCAGGATCGAACCCACCACCTCCTGCGTAACCAGACGAGGTAGTTAACATCCCATCAGGGTCCGGGATCGAACCCACGACCTGCGTAACCAGGCGAGGTAGTTAGCATCTCATCAGGGTCGGAATTGAACCCACGACCTCCTGTGTACCAGGCGAGATAGTCAACATCTGGATCCAAGTCACCTGAGACCCCAGGGAGCAGCAACTCGCCACAACAAACACAACTGCAACGTTCTGTTGAGTCCGCTTATTTATTAACAACAACAATCGATAAACAAACAATGGTCTAGATATATATGTACACGTTATTACATTATAACTTATTTTTGTATCTCTATCCTAACTCTTCACACGCGCACGTGGCTTGGCAGGCTCTCGTCCATTGTGTGGTGAGTGTGGATGGTGAGTGTGGGTGGTGAGTGTGGTGTGGTGAGTGTGGGTGGTGAGTGTGGGTGGTGAGTGTGGTGACTGTGGGTGGTGAGTTGGGGTGGTGAGTTTGGTGAGTGTCGGTGGTGAGTGTGGGTGGTGAGTGTGGGTGGTGAGTGTGGGGTGGTGAGTGTGGGTGGTGAGTGTGAGTGGTGAGTGTGGGTGGTGAGTGTGGTGTGGTAAGTGTGGGTGGTGAGTGTGATGAGTGTGGGGTGGTGAGTGTGGGGTGGTGAGTGTGGGTGGTCAGTGTGAGTGGTGAGTGTGGTTGATGAGTGTGGGGTGGTGAGTGTGGGTGGTGAGTGTGAGTGGTGAGTGTGGGTGGTGAGTGGGGGTCCACTCCGCTACTCTGCTGTGGGCCGCCCACCATAGAGCAGCAGGCGGCTGAGCAGCGAGCGGAGTGAGCGGAGCGCCCTGCCCACACGCGCCAGGACCCCTCGCACCCTCTCCTCCTCCTCTTCCTCCTTCTCCTTTCCATCCTCCTTCTCCTCTTTATCCTCCTCCTCCTCGTTGTCGTCATCCTCCTCCTGCGTCTCCACCACCTCCACCACCTCCGTCCCCTCTCCAAATGTCTGGGTGAGCGGGGACGATGGCAATGGCGATGGGAGCTTCTCCTCCGGCTCCGCTCTGTGAAGAGAGAGGCAGGAGCACCACAGCAGCACATCATCATCATCAACATCGTCATCATCGTCATCATCATCATCATCGTCGTCATCATCATCATCGTCATCATAATCGTCCATCATCGTCATCATCGTCGTCATCATCGTCAACATAATCGTCGTCATCATCATCGTCATCATCGTCATCATAATAGTCATCATCATCGTCATCATCATCATCAGCATCGTCATCATCGTCGTCGTCATCCTGATCGCAATCATCATCATCGTCATCCTCATCGTCATCATTGTCATCATCATCGTCGTCATCATCATCATCATCATCGTTGTCATCATCATCGTGGTCATCCTCATCATCGTCATCATCATCATTGTCATCATTAGGCACACAGAGACCCATATTCATAGAGACCCATACAGACCCCAGAGACCCATAGACCCTCAGAGACACATAGACCCACAGAAACCCATAATCATAGAGACCCATAGAACCACAGAGACCTATTGTCCCACGTAGACCAGAAGCGACTTGGCCATCTCAGCTGATAGCCGATTAAAGAGGGCTGACAACATCATCTTCATCGCGTGGACATTTTATATCGGCAGTCAAATACTCGAAGTGCGTGACGACGGTTCTCAACGTGGATTGGAAAATCTGGAGGACCCTGAGAAGAATCCACGCGGTGACCACCACGGGGAGAGAAACGCAGACTGCAAATATACAGCAGCAGCGGTATCGAGCCCACGACCTCATGTATACCAGGCGAGGTAATTAACTTCTCATCAGGGTCGGCATCGAACGCACGACCTCCTGCGTACAAGGCGAGGTCGTTAATGTCTCATCAGGGTCGGGATCGAACCCACGTCCTCCTGCGTACCAGGCGAGGTACACAGAGAGAGGCTCACCGTGGCTCAGCAGCTGCAGAGCCCTGCACAGGAGTGGTGCCGACGCTGCTGCTCATGGTGGTGGTGGCCCAACTGGTGGTGGTAGCCCGGATAGTGGTGGTGGGATTGGTCTCGCTGGCGGTGGGGGTGGCCTCGCTGGTGGTGGGGGTGGCCTCGCTGGTGGTGGGGGTGGCCTCGCTGGTGGTGGGGGTGGCCTCGCTGGTGGTGGGGGTGGCCTCGCTGGTGGTGGTGGTGGCCCGGATGGTGGCGGTGGTGGCCTCGCTGGTGGTGGGGGTGGCCCAGCTGGTGGTGGTGGCTCG
The DNA here is from genome assembly GCF_048934315.1 of Petromyzon marinus. NCBI lineage: Eukaryota > Metazoa > Chordata > Hyperoartia > Petromyzontiformes > Petromyzontidae > Petromyzon > Petromyzon marinus. The sequence goes on from NW_027422597.1 coordinate 4,842,585, forward strand.
GATGGTGGTGGTGGTGGGGGTGGTCTCGCTGGCGGTGGGGGTGGTCTTGCTGGCGGTGGGGGTGGCCCAGATGCTGGTGGTTGCCCTGGTGGCGGTGGCGGTGGCGGTGGCGGCGGCGGCGGCGGCGGTGGTGGTGGTGGTTTGGAGCCAGCTGTGAGCCAGCGCCTGCTCAGGCGTCATCCGGAGATTCGGATCCCATCTGTTGGGAGACGCATGGGGAGGGAGGGGTGGGGGGGAGACGCACACGTGGTGAGAGGGGCATGGTGAGATGATTTGACAGGGTGGGAGGTGGGGGGAGAGTGGGGAGATGGTGGCGTGGGGGGACGGAGTGGTGGTGGGTAGTGAGTGTGTGGCAGAGCTGTCAACCCGTACGGTTTATTCCATATTCTTGTACAGGGTAATTGAGTTTTCAGGTCTGTACGGAGTGCAGCTGTTTCAATTCTGGGTAACAAAAATAATTGGTCTATTTGTGTTTGTCCCTTGTGATGGGACTTTGCAGGATGAACGTTGAGATTTATAAGGGTCACGGAGTGACCAATAAAGGTCTGAGTTGGGTCTGTAGTAAGGTAGGGCACGGATAAGGGGTTCACAGGTACGCTATAATCTGTATCCTACTATACACTATACTATACTACATTACTACACACTTCATTACTATACACTACACTTTACACTATACACCACACTACTATAGACTACACACTACACTACTACATTACGTTTCACTATACTATTACACTACATAACTACACACTATACTACTACAACTACACGATACACTACACTACTACATTTTTACACACTACACTACACTATTATAAACTACACTACTACATTATTAGACACTACACTGCATTACTATACGCGATACACTACACTATGCACCACACTATACACTACACTACACCACAGCTGTTAACCAATACTGTTTGCCCTCTGTTCTTGTACAGGGAAATTGAGTTTTCAGGTCCATACAGAGTGCAGCCGTTTCAATATAAACAACAAAAATAGTTTGTGTCTATTTGTTTGTGTTTCTCCCTTGTGATGGGACTTTTTAGGATGAACGTTGAGATTTATAAGGGTCACGAGGTGACCAATACAGGTCTGAATTGGGTCTGTAGTAAGGTAGGGCACTGATAAGGTGTTGACAGGTATGGGGTGGTGAGTGGGGGTGAGTGAGTGGTGGTGAGTGGTGTGGGGATGTGTGGGGGTGAGCGAGGGGCGAGTGTGGTTCGTACTGCAGGCAGCAGCTGACGAAGTCCACCAGCTGAGGGTGGTGGCCCTGCAGTGCGCGGTGCAGGGGGAGGCTTCCTGGTGGCCGCTGCTTGGACAGGTTGTAGGGGAGTCCCTCGGAGTCTATAGAGGGACAGAGAGACGCACGCAGAGTCACCAACCACCACGTCGCCCACATACCACCTCATCCACTTAACTACCCAACTTCCTATCCACCTACTCACCCACTCACCCACCTGCATACCCACTCACCCACCCACTCATCTACCCACCCACTCACCTACCCACCCACCTACCCACCCACTCACCTACCTGCTCACCTACTCAACCACTCACTCACCCACTCACCCACCCACTCACCCACCCACTCACCCACCCACTCACCTACCTACTCACCTACCCAACCACTCACTCACCCACCCACTCACCCACCCACTCACTCACCCACCCACTCACCTACCCACCCACCTGCTCACTCACCCACCCACCTATGCTTCCTAACGACTGCTACTGAGAGCCCCAATCCCAAATCTACCCCCCACCCCCGGGGTAATCAGAGCCCCCCCCCCCCAGGCCAACCCAGAACCCTATAAGAGCCTCACTGCCACCCCCACCTAACAAAACTGAATGGGTTACGTTGCTTCCGCCAGCCTGCCCAAGCCCCTCAACTCACCATCTTTTTTGGGGGCATGCCCAGGATCTGCGCACGGTTTGGGAAGAAGACAAAAGAAGGAGGGGGTTACAGCTGGTGTAGCCTCAGCAGGCCCATTGGGGCAAGTGCCGTCTGTCAGCGGTGAGTAGTGGCGGAGGCAGCGCGTGTGGAGGCCAGCACTGTTACAAAGACAACAATCCCCCCTCCTAGTCTTAGCCTCATCTCATTGCTGGGGCAAGGGCTGTTAGCAGCGAGCAGCACCTTTGAAGGCCGGAACGGCACACAAGGAGGTGGGTGCCCAGCACCACGCCCGGCCACCTTTGTCTCCCCCAGTGGAAATGTTTACTACACACTGCTACACCAGGTACTCGTTTGAGGCTGAGTCAACCTATGAGAGGCCCTGGACCATTTTAGATATTCCTCGCTGGTGTTTGTGGCCGTGAGAGGGAATAAAACTTCATGAGTATGGGTATCTATGGGTCTGTATGGGTCTCTATGAGTATGGGTATCTGTGGGTCTGCATGGGTCTCTATGAGTATGGGTTTCTGTGGGTCTGTATGGGTCTCTATGAGTGTGGGTCTGCATGGATCTCCATAAGTATGGGTTTCTGTGGGTCTGTATGGGTCTCTATGAGTATAGGTTTCTGTGGGTCTGTATGGGTCTCTATGAGTATAAGTCTCTGTGGATCTGTATGGTCTCGATGAGTATGGGTCTCTGTGCAGACCAACAGAGACCCATACCCATAGAGACCCACCATACCCCCATACCCACCATACCCACCCACCATACCCACCCACCATACCAACCCACTATACCCACCATACCCACCCACCGCCCATACCTCAATGCAGCAAGGCAGGTGTTCTTCGTCGGTTGGTGAATCTAAAAGCACCTTGCCGGTGGCCAACTCGGCCAAGGTGCAGCCCAGGGCCCACATGTCCACAGCGCAGGTGACACGGTAGCCCAGCAGCAGTTCCGGGGCCATGTAGGGCACCGTCCCGCCCACGTTTTGGGCTGCACAGCAACAACAACAACATGGACGATGAATATAAAGTGGTCACTCCGTCAACAGCGACGTGGGTTGAACAGGTTTTTTTTTTTCGGTTGGTTAAACGCATAGTCGGCTTCTGCGACCGATATTGCACGGTGGAGGCGAGTTTTTGGGTTGGACCACGTACTCTGGCTGCCCGCCTGATGATGATGCTTGGCTGTAATCGCTCGAATTGTAAACGTCGTAGTGGGTTTACATCTCCAGCACACCGTTTAGTGCTGTGCAAGTGGTGAATTGGAGCGTCCTTTTTACGTGACGCTGAACATCACTGGCTGGCTGCGTCGGATGGCGGCGGGTTTGACGATGCAACGTTTACATTGACGTAAGCTAACCCTGAAAAAAAAAACTCCACGCACGTGTAGCTGCATTGTTATGCGCAACATGCATAAAACTTACCTGCACAGCAGTATTGTATGAGTCACGACTACAATAACCGTTGACCAGGGGTGAGGGGGCAAAGCCCACTGAGGGAGGGGGCTGGGGGGGGGGGCAATCGTTAGACCCAGACCCTCTCGAGACAGGACGGTTGGGAGAGGAAGGATATAAAGGACAGCTCTCCCAGCATGAGTCAGTCCGCACTCACCTCAAGACTCAAAACATCTAGATAGTGCCCTGGGACTTCCGACCTCCGGCCCTTGTCAGTGCCAGGTCTGAACGGCCCAGTGACAGTACCCGCTAAGCAGAGTATAGTGTGAGGGCACACTAAGTATGAGGACGTATCCTCTAGGCTATCGGGTGGGAGAGGCCGTTACCTCTCTGTGTTAGGGACGTTCTCTGACGTTAGAGTAAATGAACAGTGTTGCCTACGAAGAAGTCTCTGCCTCCTTTGTCACACTACATATACAATAATTATTAATACAGGGTGCTTCAATAACTATATATAATTATGCATACAATAATTATGTATGCAATTATATATACAGGGTGCTTCAAAAAATGTGAACACTTCTGGGAATTTGAAAAAATGTCACGATAAATGTGCCTCCGAACTCGGGAGACCACCTGGAGAAGATTCCAGGCATTGTGTTGACAATGATCGTGAATTAATATTACATTTTTTATCTTTTTATTTATTTTTCTCTGTTCACTGATGACATTTAATTGCAACTTGTCGCATACAAGACCAGCCCACCAGTGCCTCCGAATGGGAATTGACTCCATCCCTCCTCCAAAATTGATATTAAGAATGATTCTGCCAATATTATTTCTAATCAATCATGGTGTCGCTTGGGAGCCAAAGGGGGTGAAGTGAACCCCCCCTCCCCTCACAGCAGCTGCCTCTCACACTCGGAACAAGGCAGCCAGAGATAAGCCATAAAATATAATAAAACCCAAAACAAAAGAGAAGGGGGGGGGGAATTACTAATGAGACTCGGGGGAAATCTACGTAGCCTCAAAGGCCCCCGTTAAAAGAGCACAGACAACCAGGCACCACGAAAGAACAGGCGAATTCTTCAATGATTTTCCTTTTCGTTTATCTTAATACAACGGTTAAAGTTCAGAACTTAGCGACAAAAATGAGTCGACATCATAGACTGCCAACACACTCACTCAGATTAAAAACCAGACTACAATCTACCTAGTGGGTTATTACTTCTCATGCATGCCATTTTAATACTAATGTTATTCACCTTAAATTCTATTACCTCTTGCCGTCTACGTGACTTTATAAAGACCAAGAAATGTGAATTCCAGCAGTTAAGAAGCTTAACTGAAACTTAACTATACCTCTAACCTCAGGACATCAAAATATAACTCGAGTATAACAGGACGGATCCCTGGATACAGATGGTGGAACGAAAGTTAATAAACCCTAGGAACATACATGAAATGACAATGTAAAATCACGAATCGTGGAAAACATAAACCAAATAATGATGATGAAGAGTTAAGCCAGGGGTCCTCCAGGGGAGATGAGGCGAGGTGGGTCGATCACGTGACCAAGATAAATGTATTCCATAGAGTAAGAGAGTCTCCCAACCGCCTTTGTCTTCCAGCAGCACATGATAGAAATTTGCATACTCAGGCAGAGGGAATCTCCTCTTATAAATAAAAATCAACCACCACGATGCAAGCATTGTAAATACTGCCACAAACATACCTTGAGTCACGTACAGAATCATAACTACAAAGTGGTACGGTATCGAGCTAAAGGAGGTAAAATAAAATGTTTAACTTCAAAAGCCTCAACACACCCCTTTGTGAGAGGCAAAAGAATGTCACACCGGGAGGGAAGAGATGAGGGGGGGGGGAACTCCACCGGACAGAGGGAGCCCCCCCTCCTTCCAGATTAATTTTTGCAGAAGAAAGACGCACTCGGGGGCAATCTGAATCATCTGTTTCCCTTTGATGGCAGGATGGCTGAGGAGGGGGACAGAAATCAAGCCAGGGTGAGACTTAACAGATGGCTTAATAAATCAGAACACACACACACGGACACATGTACAACCCCCGCCCCCACAGCACAGAGCGAAATCAAAGGAAATTCCGGTCCTTTGTGAGAAGGCGAGCCAGAGGAAGAAATTTTGGCATAAAAACAGAGACATGAGCCATACATCGCTATCACAGCTACCAGCGGCAGAAGACGGCGATCAATTACAGAAGATGACCAACCACAGAAAATAACAGCCAGCCACCAAGGGCGATCAGTCACTGAAGAGTTCTGCGACGGCGGGCAACGTAAAGCAGTCAACGTCGAGAAAAGGCGGAAAGCGCCAAGCATCGACCAAGCCAGCATCACAGAGAACCAGCTGCACGTGCAATCGACACCGCCAGAGAGACGGAGCAGGAGAGAGCACGCCGCAGCGTCACCAGCGCCACCAAGCAAGGGTGTCAGCTGCCAGCGGACGAGCTGCGGGTGCTACCTGACGACGGGATCATCGCGCACCGACGGCGAGCGTCGTGCCGACTCTTCCAACCAGCTGTGGACAGAACTCCGGCCGCCCGTGAGAAAGAAGAAGAACCAAGCTGTCCATATGATATGCACACATCCACACATTACAACACATCACCTGGCGTCTGCTTGACGCAATGAATTGATCAAGGACACATCCATACACAACACATACCCGGACTAACAACAATAAGAAGACTCATGATAAGTGCGTCAAGTATCAACTCATAACGAAGAACACAGTTGCCATTGGGTTACGGAGAAACAGTCGTTTAGAAGTATTTTAGTAGTTATGTTTCTTTTGATTTGCATAAATATTATGAATGAATTTATCGATGAAAACTAAACATATAGAAACCTAAGTTACGAATCTACACACTCACAGGGAGAATATTGTGTTGAAATCTTTATCTTGATCATAGAATCTGCCCGCGAATTTATTGAAGCCTTAGCCAATTGATAAGTATTTGCTGAAGCAGGCATACTGCCCCACACCATTGTTTCAAACATTTCGTTAATTACATAATCTTGCCCATTAATTAATTGCCGTATACTTTTTGCCTTAGGGACATGTTTCTTTATTGCCTTCGTATGAATATCATTGCATGAATGTTTAAGGACGTTTTCCTCTCGCCGTCTATGCTCGCGTACTCTGAGGAATAATCGATTGTATTGTTACCCAGTTAACAAACGTGATCATTGAGGGTTAAATGTATGGATCAATAAGGAGAACATCTCCAGGAGTACTGTGTTAACAATTCCAAGCATAAGAGTTCGCATATTAGAGTGTTAAGGTTTTGTTTAGAAATTTAAATTGCTTAACACAGAAGTGTCTGCGTGGCGCCTTCCTAAATTCATGCATAATAATCTTAATTATAAGAACTGCATCCTGCAGTGAGATTTGAAATTTGAGACCTGATATAAAAACACTAAGACATAATCAGTAAATGTTAAGCGAGAATAATTGTATTATACCGATTGATAATACGAACCTAGACAACGAAGCCGAGCTTAATCTAGCATACTTACAGTACACCTGCATAACTTCATGCAAGTAATTGTATGATCCCGGTTGATAATACTACCCTCGACAACGAGGCAGGGCTTAATTATCATAACGGTATGCATTAGCATAATCGCATGCAATTGCAAAACCTAAAACGATGACGTCTCCCAAATTAACATAATGTATGTGCATAATTACATCAATTAATGTAATTTTGGATAATTACGATTTTTTTTTTACATTTCATTTAATTTTGATTATTGTTATTACATTTTCAAGACCCGGCAGATACAACACTCCCCTCCCTCCATCCCCTCCCCTCCCTTCCCTTCCTCCCTCCCTCGGGGTTCTCCGTTCTCCTCCCGTAATTTGTAAGCCGCTAATAAAAAATTGCCCGACACCACGGGGCAATCGTTGGTGGCGCCAGCTCCTCGCCGCCTGGCTGCTGCCTATCCCGCAACTGCACACAACGAATAGCAGAAGAACATTAAGTAGCAAATAAAGTTAATAATAAGTAAATACATATTATAATAAAAATTATAATATGAATGAATTATAAAATTGATTGTAAATGAAATGTATGTGTTACGTGAATTTACGCATTTAAATAAAAGAATAAATATATAATTAAAATGACGTTAATTATGTATGAGTAAGTTAATAATGAAATACATTTTTTTTATTTTACGAAATAATTTAAATTAACAAATATAAAATATTGTTTATAAAATATTTTATAATTTTAATAAAATGAAAGATGTATGAATAATACATGAATAATAAAATAAACAACAAGAAAATTAAAAGAATAATAAATAAACCAGTCGCCCCCCACCCCCCGTGTTAAATTGTGGATGTTAGGGGCAGGCGAGTGTGAGTAGCGGCTTCCTTGTACAGATCACGGAGTTGAGAGACACCTGGGCGCGTTGTGGACGTCCTGTGGGCAGGGCGTGCTCGAGACGGCTCGTCCCTCCAGCGTCGGGTGAACAAATCCCGTTGCGGCTTGGATGAACGTATTCACTCACACGAACGCCTCCCACCCATTGTACATCACATAAAGTACGGGGGAAATCACTGCAGTTGAGAATATATTATATTTTTAAATCAAACGAACCACGCGTGACAGAACCCTCCGCATGTAGGAACACGAGCTACAATATCAAAGTGAAGGAGTGTGTGCACGTCAATGAGAATGGACGTGAGGGGTCGTTAGTGGAAACGCAGCTGAGTTGCTCACAGCGCAGCTGCTCGAGTGGAGGAGGAGAGGCGAGTTTGATGATCAACCCGAGTACCCAGACACATCTAATGCAATGGAGCAAGTGGAGATGAATCCACTTGCTGTACTGCCATCTGCTGGCAAGCCAGGGTATGGTGACCTCAGTGCCCTTGGGAAGAGAGTGATCCACCTGGATTACAGGGGATAAGTCCCTCAATGGAATCCAGTGCTTGATCTGAAGCACGCATCACCACAGCTCGTGCTATGCAGGTACAGTGCAGTAGGTTGTTGGAGGGCAAGAAGAGGGTGGTTGGAAAATCTGTAAAGAAGTTTATGAATGACAACAAAACCGAAGGCTTTAGCTGGAGTAAAAAAAGGGGTAAAGATATCGAGAGAGATCGGTAAAGTTGGGTATTTCTGCTATGGACGGAGCATTTCATCTACGAGCCACCCATTTCAAGGCACGCAGTTACTCAGAATAAATAATGTATAGTATCCACAGGCCATGTGGATCGTGGGGGTTGTTTGGCCATACTTCACCACGCCAGCCAGTACGGGTTGGTGGTAGACGTGGCATCTATATACAGAGGTACATGTTGCAGCACAACATTGGATTGTTCTGCTCTACTCTGTTCTACCTACATTAGTGTCCAGCCTAGCAACTGGAAAAGAGCTGACTGATGGAGGCAAGGCACTTATAGGGCCTTGCCTCCGTCAGTAACGAAGCCGCTTCATGTACAACATCTGGCTACTTTGCAGCCTCAGCTATTTATGGGTTTCACAAATATTAATGATCCACCAAACCCCTCCAACTCCCTCAAAAGGCTTCCACTCAGGTGGGCTCCACCGAGTGATGCTGATCAAGATGGTGGTGAAGCCTCTTCAGTCTGTGTGCGTGTTCTACTGACGATGCGCTGCGCTTTACGAACTACAAAAACCAACAAGATCATTGCCAGTTCGACTTCTCTAATCGAACCAGTCAAGCGGCTCTCCCTAAAACCCTCGGCTGCTAGACCACCCAGATTCTATGGTCTTCCCAAGATCCATAAAGAAGGTACCCCACTACGGCCCATCGTGTCCACGATCAACACACCTACCTACAAACTAGCCCATTTTCTGTCGGATACTTTGCTTCCATTTACTGGCAAGACCACTTCAGCAGTACTTAATTCAACTTACTGCGTCTCTAATCAAGGACATTTCAGTGTCCCCTGATGATGTCCTCGTCAGCTTTGATGTGGTTTCTCTATTCACCAAGGTTCCAGTGCCTGACACCATAGCAATAATTGAAGACAGTCCAACATGAACTGAACCCTGATGTCCCTGCGCTGATTAGGCACTGCCTTACCAACATGTACAACACCTGGAATGGTTCTTTCTACAAACAAAATGAGGTTACCCCCATGGGTTCCCACTTGTCACCAGTGATAGCCAATGTTTTCATGGAGAAATTGGAAACAGACGCCATCCAGACATCCACCCTACGTCCTTCCCTGTGAAAGAGATTTGTGGATGACACTTTTGTTATTTGGCCACATGGCTTGTCAGTATTGGACCAGTTTCTCGAACACATTAACTCCATACACCCATCCATCAATTTCACCATGGACGTGGATAAGGATGGCAAGCTGCCATTCCTGGATGTTCTGTTTGAGAGGAGGTCCAATGGCTCTTTGGGACAGTCTGTCTACAGGAAAGCCACCCACACAGATTCCTATCTGAAACCTGATTCCCACCACCATCCGGCACAGAAGAATTTCCTCATCAAAACACTATACCATAGGGCCCACTGCATTTCTGACCAACACCACCTGGCCAGTGAATTAGAACATGTACACCGGACCCTTAAGATGAATGGATACTCAGACCGCATTATCCGCAAAGCTGTGTCTCCAACCATTGAGAAACAACCCCCTGAGACTGACCAAAACCATCACGTTACCATACATAGCAGGCGTTACCAAAAATATTTCCAAAATCTTAAACAAACACAAGATCCAGGTCCGATTTAGTACAGTACACAAAATCCGTGATCTAATCCCATCCGTAAAGGATGTTATTCCTGATTTGCAGCACCTTGGAGTCGACAAACTGAGTTGCATTTGTGGTGATTGTTACATTGGGGAAACGAAACGACATGTATCAGACCGCATTCGCGAGCACAAGGCAGATTTGAAACATGGCAGGACGAACTTGTCTGCCGTGGCTGATCACTGCCACAACGCTGTGGGCTCTCGTGATATTGTTTTCTCCGATACCAAAGTGCTCTGCAAGCCGTCTGGATACCACCAAAGATTTGTCCATGAAGTCATTCGAATATACAAACATAGACATAACTTCAACCTAGAAGATGGATTCAAATTGAGCAATCATTGGAAGGATGTTATTAAACAAGTTAAACCTTATATGCCTTATAGTTTATATACATATCCGCATCTCCAGTCTTTTACTCCCAGCCCTGCTCACTCCCATCACTTTGAAATTTGCTGTGCAGTGTTTCGAGCCTGCAGAGTTCTCCCCCCCCCACCCCCCAACGTGTCACAGCTTTAGGTCAAGCTTTAGGTCGAGCATTAGGAGCATGCTTGCCACTCTCTTCCAGCCCACGCCCCGCCCCCACACTCACTTTGGCTCCTCGCTCCCCCCCTCAGCTATATAAGACCTTGTCACAGTCATCTCTTTGGCCTACATCAGCAATTGTTTTCGCTGTGGTTGTCCCCGCCTGATGACGGACACTTGTGTTGCGCCCGAAACGTCGTGATTTAATTTAGTTGTTTTCACTTTTTTATTTGATTATTATTTTCACCTACGTGACTTTAGCTAAAGAACCAAAGAGTATCTACAATGTAAATAGTTTAAGCACGAGTTTCATTTAATTGTGCACTCTAAACAAAAGCAAACAAAGTACTTCTGGGTAACCCTCGTATCTCTGCAACAGTGGTCAAGAGTCACTGCATTGGTGGCGAGATGTTAACTACCTCGCCTGGTATACAGGAGGTCGTTTGTTCAATCCCGACCCTAACGCCTGCTGTATATTTTGAGTCATCACGTCTCTCTCCGTTGTCGCGTAGATTTCTCTCCGGGTCCTCCGTTTTTTTCCCTCCACATTTAGAATCAATTTGCATTCAGAGGATTTGGCTGCCGCTGTAAATATCCACGTGACGAGCCACTCCGTTGAGCTGTAATTTGCAATAACCAGGTCACACGTGAACAAGAGAGACTTATCTCAGTAAAGTAAAAAATAGTTTTTAGTTCGCATCATCCCACATGCCACAATCCACCACTCAACCCCCCCCCCCCCACCCATGGCCTATTGAACCAGCACTAAACACAAGACGTACTTTAACAAAATACTCAAATATATGTTAGCCTACGTTTCCTATTCAAAACCACTATTATACAGAAATGAAACAATATATAGGTGTAATAATATATACATCTTCATATCTCATCATATTCAGAGGTAAATCATACCGTACTAATCACGAATAAATAAAACAAAAACGCCTCTCCAATCTGAATCAGCCACTGCGGTCATCTCGACCAAGACTCAGAGCCAACCTGAAGGCAGCCATTTTGTACATTTAAACCATTAACACTTTAAACGTAATTAACATTTTATTCAACAAACTACACATACATTATGTTGTAACCGCCTTCTGATTGCTAAATGCGCATTAATTTAGCTCAGAATTTCCATAAAGAAGTTACCAACGCTTGTTAATTGTTAGTAAATAAATAAAAATAAAACAAAATGGAGTCCTCGACTCCATTATTCTAAGTCATGAAAATAAATTAATAAAGGTGTCCAGTTGTTTTAGGGGGGGGGTCGTTGTCCCCCCGTTCTCCCCCCCCTCCCCACCCAAACTGGGCCCACAATTAAAGTGAACTTCTGGCACCGTCACCGCTGGCCAAGAGACACCGCATCGACACTCACGGCCACAGACCCCCACCACTACCACCACTACCAACAACACCACTACCACCACCACTAACACTAACACCACCTTCACCACCATCACTACTACTACCACCATCACTACCACCACTACCACTACCACCACCATTACCACTACCACCACCATTACCACCACAACCACCACCACCACTAACACCACCACTACTACCACCACCACTACCACCACCACCACCACTAACATCACCACCACTACCACCACCACCACCACTAACATCACCACCACTACCATCACCACCACTAACACCACCACCACGTTCCACGCCCACCAACGGGGTGGAGCTGACGAGTTCTCTGCCCCACACCGCTACAGCTGCGCACTGGCAGAGTCGTGGTTTAGACAGCAGGAGGGGCAATCCGATGAGCTGTGAAGCTCTTTAAGTTATCACAGATGTCCACTATGGGCACGGGGTCACGGCAAGTTACAGCAGCACACATTGATGATTAAAAACTGGGGTGTAAAATAGGGAGAAAGTAAATAAGTCACGTAAAAATAAATAAAACTATACAAATATAATTATACAAATAAAACTAAACGATGCTTTATCTTTCCAGGTAAAGCGACTGAGGTAGTAGCTTCTTTCAAAAGTTACGCAAGTCACTAAATAGAAGTAAATCAAGATAAATAAAGTTCGGTTACATTATCCACAGGCACATACAACTGAATAATAAATGTTTATGTATTCGTTACCCTTGTACAAGTGTAGTGGAGTAAACAATACGCATAGGAATTGGCCACATACAGTACATACAGACAGACAAGGAGAACGGGTCACATGAGGTCGAACAGGTGGTCGAGTCACGGGTGGCGTAAACAACTCGAAGTAATTAAGCGAGTCGTGGCACGAGGGCTGTGATTGGTCGAGAGGCTGTAAGTGTTAAGTGGTGGCGTCTCGATGTCTGACGGAGGGGACAGGTGCGAGCTGGCGGAAAACGGCCAGCGAGCCACGTGGCAATTAATTAAGGCTAATGTGAAAGGGGATAAAACGCGAGGTGATTTGAATGGAGAGAGAGTTGTTACTGGGCAGTTGTTGGCGAGAGGTGGAGAGATGCGAAGAGGACAGCTGGCAATGTTAGGGAAGAATAGATAGAGAGCCGAACCCCAAAGACAGTAAATAGCGATAGGGAGAGTTAGTGTTAGCGGAGATAAAGTCACTGTGTGTGAATAGACAGACAGGATGCTGTGTGTGAATAGATAGAAGAAGAATCACAGTGTGTGGAAGGGAAGTCACTGCGTGTGAAGAGATAACGGTGATACTGTGTGTGTGTGAGGAGATAGAAGACGAACCACTGTGTGTGGAAGGGAAGTCACTGCGTGTGAAGAGATAGCGGCAACACTGTGTCTGAGGAGATAGAAGACGAACCACTGTGTGTGGAAGGGACGACACTGTGTGTGAAGAGATAGAGGAAGAAACACTGTGTGTGGAAGGGGATGCATTGACGATGCTGAAGTAAATCGGAGTGTCCGAGTTGGCGGAGCGCGAAGAGAATTACTGTGTGTATGGAACGATGGAATAAAAGTGACGGCGGAAAAAGAGACGGTTGTCGTCCGAGTGAATTCACGGCACTACACAAGTAAGGAACAAAGCGAGTGGCATTGCGTGTGTGGATGTGAGAGGAGTGGCCACTAAACGGCAGCGCTCAGCTGCACACCGCAGACAAAGATCCCCCGCGTAGCCTCCACAGGCGGCAGGGGCAAGTGCTGTTAGCGAGCGCCTATTAAGACCGGAACGGTACACGGTGAGGGCTGTGTGTGGACAGCCCCACGCCCGGCCGCCTTTGTCTCCCCGGTGCTGGCGATGTTTACACGCCACGCCAGGTACTCATTTGAGGCTGAGTCGACCTAGGGGAGGCCCGGGACCGGTTCAGACACAGCACACACGGGGCCCTACGACCTCTCTCTCTCTTACTCACCGCTTGTGTGAAGCCCTCTGTGTCCTGTCTGTATACCACTGTGCACGATTCTGTGTGTCTCTGTGTAGTACTGCACACTATATATACTTCTGTGTGTCTCTGTGTAGTACTGTACACTATATATACACTTCTGTGTGTCTGTGTAGTACTGTACACTATATATATGTTGGGGTCGCCGGCCCCCGGGATCTCTTCTGCCTGCGACCCTGTCCGCGAAGTACCGACGCTCCCAGACTCTCCACTAGTGTGGGAGCTGCCGCCGCCGCACCCCTCCCCGGGCGGGGAAAGGTCGTCGTGCTCCTGTTCCCCCCCCCTGTGCTGTCCCCCCCCGAGTCCGGGTTTCCTGCCGGAGAGGCATCGCCCTCGACCGCCCTGGGACCCGCTAGCGCTTCGCCGGCACCCAAACGCGACGCTCCCCGCCCGCGCAGTCCCACGCCCCAATCACACGCGGGTAACAGGGGGTTAAAGGTCGGAGGGTAAACGACGTCGTTCGTGCTCACTCCAGCGATTGGGGGGATTGGATTAAACGGGTTTAAAGGGCTATGCGATGGGCTTGCGTGCGAGACGGGTATCCGCTCGCAACGTGGGAGTCCACAGCCGACGGTTTGTAGCACACACCCTCCACGCGGCGCCGCTCCACACACGCGGCGACCACCGAGAACAGCAAGCGCACCCACGCGTCCACTCTCTTTCCACACCCTCACAAAAACCACACCAGTCCGTTATGTAACCGCCGACGATTTATTCCACCGCGTCGGCGAGCCCTTATTTAACCGGGTCAGTCGGGATCAGCGGGGCAGGACCAATCTATCTCTCGATAGTCGGCACTACACTCTACCTGTCCTTCTCCCCTTTACCCTCTCCGGTTTTCCTCTTAAGCTAAGTCCCAACTCCCTCTTTCTCTCTCTCTCTCTTACTCACGGTTCGTCGTCACTGCCGGCTGGTCCTCGCGGCGCGTCGATACGTCCCACGGACGTTCGCGCGGCTGGACTCGGGAGTTGACGGGCCTGGGGTTGACTCGAGTAGCCAGATAACTTTTTCCCTTCGCCCTGACCCGCTTTATTCTTTCTACATCAAAGGGGCTACCTGGTGCCGACTCGCGGGCCAATCAGCTCGCTGGGATCACCCGCCAATCGGTAGGCCCATCTGTATCCCAGCATCCCCCGGGCCGTTGCTTTCAGCGACGTCCGCATCTAAATTTACCTGCTCAGCGGCCCTCCAGCCGGAGGGCGACCCTGCTTTCCCGCCGCTCGTGGCTCTGCCCTCCAACCTGCCTGCCCTGCCGACCCGTGTGCGTGAGGCGCGTACTAACTGCGGTGGCGGGGCAGCCCCGCCGTGAACAGGTAATTTCTACTCAAGTCACGGCGCCACGGTGGGTGTTAGCGTCGGAGGAGACCGTCCAATTCCCTGGCCGCAGGAAACCGTGAAGATTATCCCTTTACGAGGGCTTCTGGGTGAAAACCTGTCGGCCAGGGTGTCTCCCCACGCGCTCTAATGGTGGGGGGAGTGCGTGCGTGTGTGTTCCGGTGGGGGGGGGGGGGGGGTGGGGAGGTGGCGGGGTGGAGCAATGTCGGCCTCGCCGCTCGGGGGCGGCGAGATCGCAGGTGGGCCACCCGCCGATCGGCTCCGTGGCGGCGGCATCACATAGCCCCCCGAGGTGCCAGTCCCCGTCCCGGGTTGACTGGAGCACCTCGCCTGGGCTGCGCCCACGAGGTAGCGCTGCGGGGTCCGGGGGATCCGCCCGGATCTCATGGCCGGCCTCGGGGGGGGTGGCTCCGTCCTCGGGGTTTCCTGCAGCGGTCTCCTTCTCCACTCCAGTGGCTCCTCCTGTCCCTCGGCACCTGGGGGCTGGGGAACAAACTCCGCGGCAGCGGGGTTTAAGGGGCGGCGTCCCCGCCGTCCTCTGGCGGGGCCGGGGCGCCTCGGGGCTGGGGGCCCGGCGGGGCCCATGTAGTGCGCGAGGCCCCCGAGCACGGGTGGCGCAGGGGCACCGGGATTTCGCGGTACTCGGGCAGCGAGGTTCTCCCCCGCCGGGGCTGCCCTCCATGGTTTTAAGCGGCGGACGTTAACCACCGTTTCTCGGCCCCTCTCTCCACCCTGGATTAATACCGTCCAGGGAGAGATCTGCCGTACCACGGTCCAGGGTCCCCGCCAGTAGGTGGTCAGCTTCCCCACCTGTCCGGCCCCGACGCGAGGGGTGTGTAGCCACACCTTGGTGCCTGTCAAGAAAAGGGGGGGCTCCACGCGGGGTCGGGTGCTCTGCTCCTGTCGCCGATGCGCGGCCTCCCCTTGCGGGTAGGCCCGGTCCCGGACCCCTCGTAGGGTCTCCATCAGATGTTCCATGGGGCGACTCCCTTCCTCCAATTGGGGGGGAGGAATGCCGAACAGCAAGTCTGCGGGTAGACGAGACTCACGACCAAACATCATTAGGAACGGGGTTTGGCCCGTCGATGTGTGCACCGTGGTGGCGTAGGCGAACACGGCGTAGGGGAGGTGTTCGTCCCAATCCCGTTGATTTGCGGCCGCCATACGCTTGAGCTTTCCGGCCAGAGTCTGATTCATATGCTCAACCATACCGTTCGCCTGGGGGTGGTACGCCGTGGTTCGGTCTTTCTGGATTCCGAACTCCCGGCACAGCGCCTGAAACAACTCGGCCTCGAACTCGCTACCCTGGTCGGTAAGGACTCGCTCCGGGATCCCGTGCTTAAGGACATAGTGCTCCACGAACGCCCGGGCCACTACCAGGGCCGTTTTATCGGGGATGGCCACCGCCACGGGATAGCGGGTGAAGTATTCCACCGCTACGAGGGTATAGCGGTTGCCCCGGTGGGATCGTGGGAACGGCCCCTGGAGATCGATGCCGACCAGCTGGTTAGTCCGACTGACGCGGAACGGCCTTAGGGGTACTTGGTATCGTGCCGGTTTCGGTCCGCACTGCTGACAAGCGCGGCAGCCCTGTACCCAGGCGGCCACATCTTGCGTCAATTTGGGCCAGAGATACTGGCGACGCAGAGTCTCCCGAGTGCGCCGTTCCCCGTCATGGCCCCCGAGCGGGTGGTCGTGTACCAGCCGTAGCAGCTGGGGTCGCGCCTGGGCGGGAACACAGATGCACCCCGGCTGGCCGGCCTCGGTTAACTCCCGTACCACCCCGTTCTGCACACACAACCGGGCATACAAACCGCTCCAGGGCCCTGGTAGGGTGCTTTTCCCCTCCCGCAGGGCCGCTTCCACCGCCGCCAGATCCGGATCCCGCTGCTGGGTCTGCCTCAGCTGCTCGTCACTCAGGCCCGGGAAGGCGCAGCCGACGTCCTCCTGGATCCGTCCGATCGGGGCGGGGTGGTCCGCTGGGTCCCGAGTCGTGGGCCCTGCGCTCGCCGGGCGGCCGACTGGGTCCGCGCCTCCACCTGTGGGGGTCTCTGTGGCGCATACCGCACTCTCTCTCGCCGGGGGGGGGTTAGGTTCAGCGGGTTCCCGGGGGTCCGTTGCCTGTCGGCAACGTCCCCCCGTGAAGCACGGGCAGGCCTCCTTCGCCCTCGTCTCGGCACACACCGCGGGTCGCCGTGATAATGCGTCCGCGTTTGCATGCGTCCGCCCCGCCCGGTATTCGATCTGCAGGTTGTACTCCTGCAGCTGCGCCAGCCATCGGGCCATCTGCCCCCGCGGTTCCTTGAAGGTGAGGAGGAACTGCAGAGCATAATGGTCCGTGCGAACTCGACATTTCCTGCCATACAAATACGGCCGAAACTGTTTACACGCGAAGATCACAGCGTACAATTCCTGACGGGTCACACAGTAGTTCAGCTCGGCCCCGCTCAGGGTCCGGCTGGCGTACGCAATCACCCGTTCCACCCCTTCCTGCACCTGCGACAACACCGCACCCAGCCTGCTGCTGCAGGCGTCGGTGTCCAAAATAAAGTCGGTGGTAAAATCGGGGAAAGCCAGTGTGGGGGTGTGTGTGAGGTGGTCTTTGAGGGTGGTGAAGGCCGTCTGGCAGGCCTCCGTCCACTGATAGGGGTTCTTAGGGGAAGTGAGTTGGGTGAGGGGGCGTGCAATCTCGCTGAATCCCTTTACAAATCGACAATAATAGGTGGCGAGCCCCAAAAATGATCTTATCTCCGACAGGTTTCTTGGCTGTGGCCAATCCACTACGGTGCGTACCTTGTCCGGATCGGTGAGCACCCCCGCCTCGCTGACGCGATGTCCGAGGTACACCACCTCGCGCTGTGCGATGTAACACTTACGCGGCTTGAGCTTGAGATGAGCCGCTCGCAGTCGCTGGAACACCTCCCGTAACCTGGACCAGTGCTCAGACAGAGATCTACTGAACACGATCACATCATCCAGGTAAATCAGGCATTGCTCCCACTGCAAGCCCCGCATCACCAACTCCATCAGCCGCTGGAACGTCGCGGGCGCGTTGGTGAGCCCGAACGGGAGTACTCGAAACTCGAATAGTCCCATCGGGGTGGTGAATGCGGTTTTTGGCCGATCCTCCTCCGTCATCTCCACCTGCCAGTACCCAGACGCGAGATCGAGGTTGGAAAAATACCACGCTCCGGCGAGGCTGTCAAAGGTGTCGTCGATACGCGGTATGGGAAAGGCGTCGCCGAGGGTGACTGCGTTTAGTTTGCGGTAATCGACGCAAAAAACGGTTGACCCGTCCTTTTTCGTTACTAGTACCACCGGGGCAGACCAGGGGCTCGCCGAGGGCTGAATTATGTTATCGCGGAGCATGTCCCTGACCGCCTCTTTGATCTGGGCGCGTTCGGGTGTGCCCACGCGGTACGCGGGGAGCTTTATGGGTCAGGCGGCCCCGGTGTCGATTTGGTGCTTAACGAGATCTGTGCGACCCACGTCTGAATCGTGTTCGCTGAACACGTCGGCGTACTCCCGCAGTAACCCGCGTAGCTGATCGGCCTCTCCCTTGGGTAAATCTGCCCAAGGTACGTGTACCGCGTCAAGAAGGGGGACGACGTCGGCATGGGGAGTCGGGCCGACTCGCCAGGCCAGGTCCTGTTGGTCCTCGGGGCGACCGGGGTCCTCCGCCCAGAGTGCGAATATCGAGTCGCTGGAGTGGCGCGCGTGTAGGGGGTGCACGGTGGCTACTGTGGTGCGCCGTCGTAGTATTGCTGGGGTGCCATGGGGGTTAAACACACGCATAAACAATCGGCCCCCATCGGCGTTTACCAACGTGGCTGACCCCACAACCCCGTATCGTTTTGCTAACTCCGGGTGAGGAGTTAGCATTACCTCCCCCGATGGTCGGTGCGCGGGGTCGGTGGAGGGTGTCGCCACAGGCACCAGCATCTCGGCGAGCGGCCCGATGGTGACGGCCGTCGTCAGGGTAGCGGCCACGGGTGTGAAGCGGGGGCGATTCGGCTCCCGTCCCAGGAATGGAATCCGTTCCCTGCTGCCTTCCACAGTGGCGCACCGCTGTCGGGGCTGCACGTTGAGCCCCAGCTTTTCCAGGAGGTCGGTACCTGCGATGCACTCGTGGCACAGCACACTCGAGACGTAGAACTCCTGGGTGCACACCTGGTGGCCTACGCGGACCTCCAGGGTGGCCCTCCCCAGGGGCCCCATTCCGGCTCCGCTCGCCGTGTGCAGTGCGCGGTCCGGGGCCTGCAGGCGGCTCACGTCGACCCCGACCGCGCTGCAGTGCGCCGCGCTCAAAAGCGAGGCCACCGCCCCCGTATCCAGCAGGATCCGGGTATGCATTCCGTTAACCTGCCCTTCTACCAGCGACGTGGCCCCCGTGATTCCTGCCACCAGCTCCCGTAGCCAGTCGCCAGGAGTCACCGCGTCCACGGGCGTTGTCGCTGGAACCTGTGTGAAGATCACTCGCTCGCCATTATTCCCACTGTCATGGATATGTGTCGGGACCGCGTCGATTGCACCCCTAGGTGGTCCATTCTCTAGGGGGCGTTGGCGTTTAACCCTTCGGTATATCTAGCGTGGGCGATCTGTGGGCAGTCTCTCATGAGATGCCCCTGACGGCCGCACATATAACACGCCCGGGGGGGGGGGGTGGCGGCTCCGTAGTGGGCACCCTGCCCGCTCCCTCTCCCCCCAGGGCGCCGCTGCCCAGACCCTGCTTCTAGTCGGGCTATCCTCCCAGCTAGCCCCCTCACCGTGGAGCACATCTCACCCATCTCGGACAGGATGGTCCCGACGGAGGACTGCAGCTTGGTCATACTTCGGTCCATTTTGTCCTCCATCCCCCCGATGCTGGTCTGTATCCCGGCTACCCATCCAGGCATTGCCTCCCGGGGTCTCGGGGGCTCCCTTGCCTGTCCCCTTGTCGCGATGGCGAGCTCCTCCTCCTCGTCGGAGAGTAAGCTCGCCACGGCGCACTCCCGTCCCCACCCTCGCGGCTGCGTGCCCTCACCGGAGAGCTTCTCACATTTACGCGCGCGCTCGACAAGGGTGTCGAAGGGAAGGCGCGCCCCGTCTACATTTGGTTGCCACCACGGGGTACGCATCAAATATCGCTGTACCTTCCCGGCGGCAAGGTCATCAATTATTTTCGCCTCATACTCCGGGTGCGCGATCCGGGTTAGTGCGCGCACGTCCTCGGCATAATCTCGCAGATCCTCACCGGGTTGGCGGCGGCGCGCCTCTAAGGCCGCCTGCGCCTCCTCCTCATCATGCGTGCCGAAGCGTAGTTCAAGCCGGCGCATTAATTCCCCCCACTGGGTTTGTGCGCTTGCGGGCAAAGCCTCTACAAAGTCGGCTGCCCGCCCATCCAAGTGCATCTCCAGCTGCTGCAACGTCCGTCCAGCCATTAAAATTCTTCGCACCTCTGATGCTGCGGGCAAACGATTTCCATGACGGAATCCCCTTGCCCTTGAACGTGCATTTTATCTTAGCCTGGGGTGGGGCGCCTCTCTCCCTTGGGCGTGCGGGGGATCGTACCACCTCTGACACCATAATGTTGGGGTCGCCGGCCCCCGGGATCTCTCCTGCCTGCGACCCTGTCCGCGAAGTACCGACGCTCCCAGACTCTCCACTAGTGTGGGAGCTGCCGCCGCCGCACCCCTCCCCGGGCGGGGAAAGGTCGTCGCGCTCCTGTTCCCCCCCCCTGTGCTGTCCCCCCCCGAGTCCGGGTTTCCTGCCGGAGAGGCATCGCCCTCGACCGCCCTGGGACCCGCTAGCGCTTCGCCGGCACCCAAACGCGACGCTCCCCGCCCGCGCAGTCCCACGCCCCAATCACACGCGGGTAACAGGGGGTTAAAGGTCGGAGGGTAAACGACGTCGTTCGTGCTCACTCCAGCGATTGGGGGGATTGGATTAAACGGGTTTAAAGGGCTATGCGATGGGCATGCGTGCGAGACGGGTATCCGCTCGCAACGTGGGAGTCCGCAGCCGACGGTTTGTAGCACACACCCTCCACGCGGCGCCGCTCCACACACGCGGCGACCACCGAGAACAGCAAGCGCACCCACGCGTCCACTCTCTTTCCACACCCTCGCAAAAACCACACCAGTCCGTTATGTAACCGCCGACGATTTATTCCACTGCGTCGGCGAGCCCTTATTTAACCGGGTCAGTCGGGATCAGCGGGGCAGGACCAATCTATCTCTCGATAGTCGGCACTACACTCTACCTGTCCTTCTCCCCTTTACCCTCTCCGGTTTTCCTCTTAAGCTAAGTCCCAACTCCCTCTTTCTCTCTCTCTCTTACTCACGGTTCGTCTTCACTGCTGGCTGGTCCTCGCGGCGCGTCGATACGTCCCACGGACGTTCGCGCGGCTGGACTCGGGAGTTGACGGGCCTGGGGTTGACTCGAGTAGCCAGATAACTTTTTCCCTTCGCCCTGACCCGCTTTATTCTTTCTACATCAAAGGGGCTACCTGGTGCCGACTCGCGGGCCAATCAGCTCGCTGGGATCATCCGCCAATCGGTAGGCCCATCTGTATCCCAGCATCCCCCGGGCCGTTGCTTTCAGCGACGTCCACATCTAAACTTACCTGCTCAGCGGCCCTCCAGCCGGAGGGCGACCCTGCTTTCCCGCCGCTCGTGGCTCTGCCCTCCTACCTGCCTGCCCTGCCGACCCATGTGCGTGAGGTGCGTACTAACCGCGGTGGCAGGGCAGCCCCGCCGTGAACAGGTAATTTCTACTCATGTCACGGCGCCACGGTGGGTGTTAGCGTCGGAGGAGACCGTCCAATTCCCTGGCCGCAGGAAACCGTGAAGATTATCCCTTTACGAGGGCTTCTGGGTGAAAACCTGTCGGCCAGGGTGTCTCGCCACGCGCTCTAATGGTGGGGGGAGTGCGTGCGTGTGTGTTCCGGTGGGGGGGGGTGGGGAGGTGGCGGGGTGGAGCAATGTCGGCCTCGCCGCTCGGGGCGGCGAGATCGCAGGTGGGCCACCCGCCGATCGGCTCCGTGGCGGCGGCATCACATATACACTTCTGTGTGTCTGTGTAGTATTGTACACTATATACACTTCTGTGTGTGTAGTACTGTACACTATATATACACTTCTGTGTGTCTCTGTGTAGTACTGTACACTATATATACACTTATGTGTGTCTCTGTGTAGTGTGGGGGCTACCGTCCCCCGCCATCACTGAATTGTCGGGGCTGCTGCTCACCGACTCCCCCGTTCCACTCACACCGCTACCCCCCGGCTGCTCCGTCAGGTCCAGACTAACGACCCCTAACGTCTCGCCCCCCTGTACCTCTGCCTGGGATGTAGACCGCGTTTGCATAGTTTAATTAGCGGCTCGTACGCTCCGCGCTTGCGATGCGTTACACTGTGCAAAGGCGGGTTGGGGCTGTAAGCGCGCTCACCAGTAAATCTCCGTCCCGCCCGTAAACAAACAGGCGCGGCGCGTGTTTCCCTCCCACCCGCGCTCCACGTGTGCCGACAATAACAAACACGCCCCTACCCTCTGCCCGTAAACAGACCAATCGCACACGAAGGGGTTGGAGCCGGGGGACGGGCGGGCGGGGTTTCTGCCGTGCGCGCGCCGCTAATTGGGGACGCTCGCTTGGCTCTGAGTTAAAGGTCCCGCTCAAACAGTCGCGCGAATACGCGCACGCTCGGCGCTCTAACTCGCTATCTCGCGACCAGACCCGTGTGCGGGTGCGTGACCGCGGCACCGCCACCCAGGTACGCGATCGCTAAGCACTATGGTGGGCAATCGTGCGGGCACGTAAACACCACCCGCTTCGTCTCGAGGTGCACAGCCGCGCATACACACGTAGACACCCGGCGCACACTCTGCCCTCCACTTCACGCTCCCAAAAGACCACGCAACACAGTTGTTTTTCCCCCCACTAGCGAATTTCATTTACCTGTGATGGTACGGTCAGTGGACGCTAACCTATCCCTCGGAGGTCTACGAGTCGATTTCCCCTACCGCTCGCCCCGCTCTCTATCCTGGATGTAAAATGGCTGAACTTACGCCTCTCTCACTCGTACTTACTTCTCCCCGATGTACTGACCGCTGTGAGGGAATGAGGCGACGAGCCTGCCGATGCTGGAGTACGTCTCACGGAAGTCTCGGATGGCTGACTCTCCTGCTCCCAGGACCGCGATGATCTTGAACCAGATGAACCCCCTTGCTACCCCGATTCCCCCCCTTTTTATCCTACCTACAACAAAGGAATATTTGCTCTTTCCGACCCTTAGCCTCCCGTCCAATCAGGGGCTCGGATTCTCCCGCCCTTTCGATGTCCGGATCCCAGCTCAGATGACGTCGCCGCAGTGATCTCACCGACGTCCGCTCTCTGTTCTCCCGCTACCAGTCCACTGACCCGTGCATGTGTGAGGCTCCACTCGCGGTGGTTCGATGGCCCTTGCCGCGACCATGCAACTTTAATATCAGGTCGCGGCGCCGCAGTGCATGTCAGCTACAGGGGGGAGGATCGCCCAATTTCCCGGCCGCAGGAAAACATGAAGTTCGATCCCACTAGGGACTTCTGGACAAAAACCTATCAGCCGGGTGACCTCCCCTCCTGGCTCTACGTGGGGCGTGTGTACGTTCGTGTGTGGGGAGGGGTGAGGGTGCGCAGCGTCGGCGTCGACATCCCCCGGTGGCGGCTTTGCAGCGGTGGGCACGACCTCGGCAGAGTGGCCCTGCTGCAGCGGCCTCACGACTGTGCAGGGGCCAAAACGATCCCGACCCTGATGAAATTTAACTACCTCGCCTGGTCCGCAGGAGGTCGTGGGTTCCATCCCGACCCTGAAGATGCCTGCTGCTGCTGTGTATTTGGAGTCTGCCCAGCTCCGTGTCTCATCAGCAGAAGCAAGAGACAGGCTTTGCTTGAACCAATGGAGGTGAACTGCCCAGATGTTTGTTGTCAGATGCACCTAGCCTGGCACAGCAGTCAACCCATGGCACCTGCTAGATCTGTCCCGTGACCTCCTACTCCACCTAGCCTGGCACAGCAGTCAACCCATGGCACCTGCTGGGTCTGTCCCGTGACCTCAAATTGCACCAAGCCTGGCACAGCAGTCAACCCATGGCACCTGCTGGGTCTGTCCCGTGACCTCCTCCTGCACCTAGCTTGGCACAGCAGTCAACCCATGGCACCTGCTGGATCTGTACCGTGACCTCCTACTCCACCTAGCCTGGAACAGCAGTCAACCCATGGCACCTGCTGGGTCTGTCCCGTGACCTCCAATTGCACCTAGCCTAGTACAGCAGTCAACCCTTGGCACCTGCTGGGTCTGTCCCGTGACCTCCTCTTCTACTTAGCCTGGCACAGCAGTCAACCGATAGCCCTTGCTTGGTCTGTCCCGTGACCTCTGCCTGCACCTAGCCTGGCACAGCAGTTAACCCATGACACCTGCTGGGTCTGTCCTGTGACCTCCTCCTGCACCTAGCCTGGTAAAGCAGTCAACCCATGTCACCTGCTGGGACTGTCCCGTGACCTCCTCCTGCACCTAGCCTGGCACAGCAGTACAACCCATAGCACCTGCTGGGTCTGTCCCGTGACCTTCTCCTTCACCTAGCCTGGCACAGCAGTCAACCCATAGCACCTGCTGGGACTGTCCCGTGACCTCTTCCTGTACCTAGCCTGGCACAGCAATCAACCCATGGCACCTGCTGAGTCTGTCCCGTAACCTTGTGATGCCGCCGCCACGGAGCCGATCGGCGGGTGGCCCACCTGCGATCTCGCCGCCCCGAGCGGCGAGGCCGACATTGCTCCACCCCACCACCTCCCCACCCCCCCCCACCAGAACACACACGCACGCACTCCCCCCACCATTAGAGCACGTGGGGAGACACCCTGGCCGACAGGTTTTCACCCAGAAGCCCTCATAAAGGGATAATCTTCACGGTTTCCTGCGGCCAGGGAATTGGACGGTCTCCTCCGACGCTAACACCCACCGCGGCGCCGTGACTTTGGTTGTAATTACATGGTCACGACGGGGCTGCTGAGCCACCGCGGGTAGAAAGCACACACAACACACTCGGGTCAGCAGGCAGGTAGGAGGGCAGAGCCACGAGCGGCGGGAAAGCAGGTTCGCCCTCCGGCTGGAGTGCCGCTGAGCAGGTAAATTTAGATGCGGACGTCGCTGAAAGCAACGGCCCGGAGGATGCTGGGATACAGATGGGCCTACCGATTGGCGGATGATCCCAGCGAGCTAATTAGCCCGCGAGTCGGCACCAGGTAGCCCCTTTGATGTAGAAAGAATAAAGCGGGTCAGGGCGAAGGGAAAAAGTTCTCTGGCTACTCGATTCAACCCCAGGCCCGTCAACTCCCGAGTCCATCCGCGCGAACGTCCGTGGGACGTATCGACGCGCCGCGAGGACCAGCCGGCAGTGACGACGAACCGTGAGTAAGAGAGAGAGAGAGGGAGTTGGGACTTAGCTTAAGAGCAAAACCGGAGAGGGTAAAGGGGAGAAGGACAGATAGAGTGTAGTGCCGACTATCGAGAGATAGATCGGTCCTGCCCCGCTGATCCCGACTGACTCGGTTAAATAAGGGCTCGCCGACGCGGTGGAATAAATCGTCGGCGGTTACATAACGGACTGGTGTGGTTTCTGCGAGGGTGTGGAAAGAGAGCGGAAGCGTGGGTGTGCTTGCTGTCGCGGTGGTCGTTACATAATAGACTGGTGTGGTTTTTGCGGAAGCGTGGGTGCGCTTGCTGTCGCGGTGGTCGTTACATAACAGACTGGTGTGGTTTTTGCGGAAGCGTGGGTGCGCTTGCTGTCGCGGTGGTCGTTACATAACAGACTGGTGTGGTTTTTGCGGAAGCGTGGGTGCGCTTGCTGTCGCGGTGGTCGTTACATAACAGACTGGTGTGGGTTTTGTGGAAGCGTGGGTGCGCTTGCTGTCGCGGTGGTCGTTACATAACAGACTGGTGTGGTTTTTGCGGAAGCGTGGGTGCGCTTGCTGTCGCGGTGGTCGTTACATAACAGACTGGTGTGGTTGTTGCGAGGGTGTGGAAAGAGAGCGGAAGCGTGGGCGCGCTTGCTGTTGCGGTGGTCGTTACATAACAGACTGGTGTGGTTTTTGCGAGGGTGTGGAAAGAGAGTGGAAGCGTGGGTGCGCTTGCTGTTCTCGGTGGTCGCCGCGTGGTTGGAGCGGCGCCGCGTGGAGTGTGTGCGCTACAAACCGTCGGCTGCGGACTCCCACGTTGCGAGCGGATACCCGTCTCGCACGCATGCCCATCGCATAGCCCTTTAAACCCGTTTAATCCAATCCCCCCAAGCGTCGGAGTGAGCACGAACGACGTCGCTTACCCTCCGACCTTTAACCCCCCTGTTACCCGCGCGTGATTGGTGCGTGGGACTGCGCGGGCGGGGAGCGTCGCGTTTGGGTGCCGGCGAAGCGCTAGCGGGCCCCAGGGCGGTCGAGTGTGATGCCTCACCGGCCGGAAACCCGGACTCGGGGGGGAACAGCACAGGGGGGGGAACAGGAGCGCGACGACCTTTCCCCGCCCGGGGAGGGGTGCGGCGGCGGCAGCTCCCACACTAGTGGAGAGTCTGGGAGCGTCGGTACTTCGCGGACAGGGTCGCAGGCAGGAGAGATCCCGGGGGCCGGCGACCCTAACATGGTGTCAGAGGTGGTACGATCCCCCGCACGCCCAAGGGAGAGAGGCGCCCCACCCCAGGCTAAGATAAAATGCACGTTCACGGGCAAGGGGATTCCGTCATGGAAATCGTTTGCCCGCAACGTCAGAGGTGCGAAGAATTTCAATGGCTGGACGGACGCGGAGGCGTTGCAGCAGCTGGAGATGCACTTGGATGGGCGGGCAGCCGACTTTGTAGAGGCTTTGCCCGCAAGCGCACAAACCCAGTGGGGGGAATTAATGCGCCGGTTTGAACTACGCTTCGGCACGCATGATGAGGAGGAGGCGCAGGCGGCCTTAGAGGCGCGCCGCCGCCAACCCGGTGAGGATCTGCGAGATTATGCCGAGGACGTGCGCGCACTAACCCGGATCGCACACCCGGAGTATGAGGCGAAAATAATTGATGACCTTGCCGCCGGGAAGGTACAGCGATATTTGATGCGTACCCCGTGGTGGCAACCAAATGTAGACGGGGCGCGCCTTCCCTTCGACACCCTTGTCGAGCGCGCGCGTAGATGTGAGAAGCTCTCCGGTGAGCGCACACGCAGCCGCGAGGGTGGGGACGGGAGTGCGCCGTGGCGAGCTTACTCTCCGACGAGGAGGAGGAGCTCGCCATCGCGACAAGGGGACAGGCAAGGGAGCCCCCGAGACCCCGGGAGGCAATGCCCGGATGGGTAGCCGGGATACAGACCAGCATCGGGGGGATGGAGGACAAAATGGACCGAAGTATGACCAAGCTGCAGTCCTCCGTCGGGACCATCCAGTCCGAGATGGGTGAGATGCGCTCCACGGTGAGGGGGCTAGCTGGGAGGATAGCCCGACTAGAAGCAGGGTCTGGGCAGCGGCGCCCTGGGGGGAGAGGGAGCGGGCAGGGTGCCCACTACGGAGCCGCCACCCCCCCCCCCCCCCCGGGCGTGTTATATGTGCGGCCGTCAGGGGCATCTCATGAGAGACTGCCCACAGATCGCCCGCGCTAGATATACCGAAGGGTTAAACGCCAACGCCCCCTAGAGAATGGACCACCTAGGGGTGCAATCGACGCGGTCCCGACACATATCCACGACAGTGGGAATAATGGCGAGCGAGTGATCTTCACACAGGTTCCAGCGACAACGCCCGTGGACGCGGTGACTCCTGGCGACTGGCTATGGGAGCTGGTGGCAGGAATCACGGGGGCCACGTCGCTGGTAGAAGGGCAGGTTAACGGAATGCGTACCCGGATCCTGCTGGATACGGGGGCGGTGGCCTCGCTTTTGAGCGCGGCGCACTGCAGCGCGGTCGGAGTCGACGTGAGCCGCCTGCAGGCCCCGGACCGCGCACTGCACACGGCGAGCGGAGCCGGAATGGGGCCCCTGGGGAGGGCCACCCTGGAGGTCCGCGTAGGCCACCAGGTGTGCACCCAGGAGTTCTACGTCTCGAGTGTGCTGTGCCACGAGTGCATCGCAGGTACCGACCTCCTGGAAAAGCTGGGGCTCAATGTGCAGCCCCGACAACGATGCGCCACCGTGGAAGGCAGCAGGGAACGGATTCCATTCCTGGGACGGGAGCCGAATCGCCCCCGCCTCACACCCGTGGCCGCTACCCTGACGACGGCCGTCACCATCGGGCCGCTCGCCGAGATGCTGGTGCCTGTGGCGACACCCTCCACCGACCCCGCGCACCGACCATCGGGGGAGGTAATGCTAACTCCTCACCCGGAGTTAGCAAAACGATACGGGGTTGTGGGGTCAGCCACGTTGGTAAACGCCGATGGGGCCGATTGTTTATGCGTGTGTTTAACCCCCATGGCACCCCAGCAATACTACGACGGCGCACCATAGTAGCCACCGTGCACCCCCTACACGCGCGCCACTCCAGCGACTCGATATTCGCACTCTGGGCGGAGGACCCCGGTCGCCCCGAGGACCAACAGGACCTGGCCTGGCGAGTCGGCCCGACTCCCCACGCCGAGGTCGTCCCCCTTCTTGACGCGGTACACGTACCTCGGGCAGATTTACCCAAGGGAGAGGCCGATCAGCTACGCGGGTTACTGCGGGAGTACGCCGACGTGTTCAGCGAACACGATTCAGACGTGGGTCGCACAGATCTCGTTAAGCACCAAATCGACACCGGGGCCGCCTGACCCATAAAGCTCCCCGCGTACCGCGTGGGCACACCCGAACTCGCCCAGATCAAAGAGGCGG
Organism: Petromyzon marinus; assembly: GCF_048934315.1. NCBI lineage: Eukaryota > Metazoa > Chordata > Hyperoartia > Petromyzontiformes > Petromyzontidae > Petromyzon > Petromyzon marinus. Next base: position 4,871,737 of record NW_027422597.1, read on the forward strand.
TCAGGGACATGCTCCGCGATAACATAATTCAGCCCTCGGCGAGCCCCTGGTCTGCCCCGGTGGTACTAGTAACGAAAAAGGACGGGTCAACCCGTTTTTGCGTCGATTACCGCAAACTAAACGCAGTCACCCTCGGCGACGCCTTTCCCATACCGCGTATCGACGACACCTTTGACAGCCTCGCCGGAGCGTGGTATTTTTCCACCCTCGATCTCGCGTCTGGGTACTGGCAGGTGGAGATGACGGAGGAGGATCGGCCAAAAACCGCATTCACCACCCCGATGGGACTATTCGAGTTTTGAGTACTCCCGTTCGGGCTCACCAACGCGCCCGCGACGTTCCAGCGGCTGATGGAGTTGGTGATGCGGGGCTTGCAGTGGGAGCAATGCCTGATTTACCTGGATGATGTGATCGTGTTCAGTAGATCTCTGTCTGAGCACTGGTCCAGGTTACGGGAGGTGTTCCAGCGACTGCGAGCGGCTCATCTCAAGCTCAAGCCGCGTAAGTGTTACATCGCACAGCGCGAGGTGGGGTACCTCGGACATCGCGTCAGCGAGGCGGGGGTGCTCACCGATCCGGACAAGGTACGCGCCGTAGTGGATTGGCCACAGCCAAGAAACCTGTCGGAGATAATATCATTTTTGGGGCTCGCCACCTATTATTGTCGATTTGTAAAGGGATTCAGTGAGATTGCACGCCCCCTCACCCAACTCACTTCCCCTAAGAACCCCTATCAGTGGACGGAGGCCTGCCAGACGGCCTTCACCACCCTCAAAGACCACCTCACACACACCCCCACACTGGCTTTCCCCGATTTTACCACCGACTTTATTTTGGACACCGACGCCTGCAGCAGCGGGCTGGGTGCGGTGTTGTTGCAGGTGCAGGAAGGGGTGGAACGGGTGATTGCGTACGCCAGCCGGACCCTGAGCGGGGCCGAGCTGAACTACTGTGTGACCCGTCAGGAATTGTACGCTGTGATCTTCGCGTGTAAACAGTTTCGGCAGGAAATGTCGAGTTCGCACGGACCATTATGCTCTGCAGTTCCTCCTCACCTTCAAGGAACCGCGGGGGCAGATGGCCCGATGACTGGCGCAGCTGCAGGAGTACAACCTGCAGATCGAATACCGGGCGGGGCGGACGCATGCAAACGCGGACGCATTATCACGGCGACCCGCGGTGTGTGCCGAGACGAGGGCGAAGGAGGCCTGCCCGTGCTTCACGGGGGGACGTTGCCGACAGGCAACGGACCCCCGGGAACCCGCTGAACCTAACCCCCCCCCGGCGAGAGAGAGTGCGGTATGCGCCACAGAGACCCCCACAGGTGGAGGCGCGGACCCAGTCGGCCGCCCGGCGAGCGCAGGGCCCACGACTCGGGACCCAGCGGACCACCCCGCCCCGATCGGACGGATCCAGGAGGACGTCGGCTGCGCCTTCCCGGGCCTGAGCGACGAGCAGCTGAGGCAGACCCAGCAGCGGGATCCGGATCTGGCGGCGGTGGAAGCGGCCCTGCGGGAGGGGAAAAGCACCCTACCAGGGCCCTGGAGCGGTTTGTATGCCCGGTTGTGTGTGCAGAACGGGGTGGTACGGGAGTTAACCGAGGCCGGCCAGCCGGGGTGCATCTGTGTTCCCGCCCAGGTGCGACCCCAGCTGCTACGGCTGGTACACGACCACCCGCTCGGGGGCCATGACGGGGAACGGCGCACTCGGGAGACTCTGCATCGCCAGTATCTCTGGCCCAAATTGACGCAAGATGTGGCCGCCTGGGTACAGGGCTGCCGCGCTTGTCAGCAGTGCGGACCGAAACCGGCACGATACCAAGTACCCCTAAGGCCGTTCCGCGTCAGTCGGACTAACCAGCTGGTCGGCATCGATCTCCAGGGGCCGTTCCCACAATCCCACCGGGGCAACCGCTATACCCTCGTAGCGGTGGAATACTTCACCCGCTATCCCGTGGCGGTGGCCATCCCCGATAAAACGGCCCTGGTAGTGGCCCGGGCGTTCGTGGAGCACTATGTCCTTAAGCACGGGATCCCGGAGCGAGTCCTTACCGACCAGGGTAGCGAGTTCGAGGCCGAGTTGTTTCAGGCGCTGTGCCGGGAGTTCGGAATCCAGAAAGACCGAACCACGGCGTACCACCCCCAGGCGAACGGTATGGTTGAGCGTATGAATAAGACTCTGGCCGGAAAGCTCAAGCGTATGGCGGCCGCAAACCAATGGGATTGGGACGAACACCTCCCCTACGCCCTGTTCGCCTACGCCACCACGGTGCACACATCGACGGGACAAACCCCGTTCCTAATGATGTTTGGTCGTGAGTCTCGTCTACCCGCAGACTTGCTGTTCGGCATTCCTCCCCCCCAAATGGAGGAAGGGAGTCGCCCCGTGGAACATCTGATGGAGACCCTACGAGGGGTCCGGGACCGGGCCTACCCACAAGGGGAGGCCGCGCATCGGCGACAGGAGCAGAGCACCCGACCCCGCGTGGAGCCCCCCCTTTTCTTGACAGGCACCAAGGTGTGGCTACACACCTCTCGCGTCGGGGCCGGACAGGTGGGGAAGCTGACCACCTACTGGCGGGGACCCTGGACCGTGGTACGGCAGATCTCTCCCTGGACGGTATTAATCCAGGGTGGAGAGAGGGGCCGAGAAACGGTGGTTAACGTCCGCCGCTTAAAACCATGGAGGGCAGCCCCGGCGGGGGAGAACCTCGCTGCCCGAGTACCGCGAAATCCCGGTGCCCCTGCGCCACCCGTGCTCGGGGGCCTCGCGCACTACATGGGCCCCGCCGGGCCCCCAGCCCAGAGGCGCCCCGGCCCCGCCAGAGGACGGCGGGGACGCCGCCCCTTAAACCCCGCTGCCGCGGAGTTTGTTCCCCAGCCCCCAGGTGCCGAGGGACAGGAGGAGCCACTGGAGTGGAGAAGGAGACCGCTGCAGGAAACCCCGAGGACGGAGCCACCCCCCCCGAGGCCGGCCATGAGATCCGGGCGGATCCCCGGACCCCCCAGCGCTACCTCGTGGGCGCAGCCCAGGCGAGGTGCTCCAGTCAACCCGGGACGGGGACTGGCACCTCGGGGGGCTATGTGATGCCGCCGCCACGGAGCCGATCGGCGGGTGGCCCACCTGCGATCTCGCCGCCCCCGAGCGGCGAGGCCGACATTGCTCCACCCCGCCACCTCCCCACCCCCCCCCCCCCACCGGAACACACACGCACGCACTCCCCCCACCATTAGAGCGCGTGGGGAGACACCCTGGCCGACAGGTTTTCACCCAGAAGCCCTCGTAAAGGGATAATCTTCACGGTTTCCTGCGGCCAGGGAATTGGACGGTCTCCTCCGACGCTAACACCCACCGTGGCGCTGTGACTTGAGTAGAAATTACCTGTTCACGGCGGGGCTGCCCCGCCACCGCGGTTAGTACGCGCCTCACGCACACGGGTCGGCAGGGCAGGCAGGTTGGAGGGCAGAGCCACGAGCGGCGGGAAAGCAGGGTCGCCCTCCGGCTGGAGGGCCGCTGAGCAGGTAAATTTAGATGCGGACGTCGCTGAAAGCAACGGCCCGGGGGATGCTGGGATACAGATGGGCCTACCGATTGGCGGATGATCCCAGCGAGCTGATTGGCCCGCGAGTCGGCACCAGGTAGCCCCTTTGATGTAGAAAGAATAAAGCGGGTCAGGGCGAAGGGAAAAAGTTCTCTGGCTACTCGAGTCAACCCCAGGCCCGTCAACTCCCGACTCCAGCCGCGCGAACGTCCGTGGGACGTATCGACGCGCCGCGAGGACCAGCCGGCAGTGACGACGAACCGTAAGAGAGAGAGAGAAAAAGGGAGTTGGGACTTAGCTTAAGAGGAAAACCGGAGAGGGTAAAGGGGAGAAGGACAGGTAGAGTGTAGTGCCGACTATCGAGAGATAGATTGGTCCTGCCCCGCTGATCCCGACTGACCCGGTTAAATAAGGGCTCGCCGACGCGGTGGAATAAATCGTCGGCGGTTACATAACGGACTGGTGTGGTTTTTGTGAGGGTGTGGAAAGAGAGTGGACGCGTGGGTGCGCTTGCTGTTCTCGGTGGTCGCCGCGTGTGTGGAGCGGCGCCGCGTGGAGGGTGTGTGCTACAAACCGTCAGCTGCGGACTCCCACGTTGCGAGCGACGACCTTTCCCCGCCCGGGGAGGGGTGCGGCGGCGGCAGCTCCCACACTAGTGGAGAGTCTGGGAGCGTCGGTACTTTGCGGACAGGGTCGCAGGCAGGAGAGATCCCGGGGGCCGGCGACCCCAACATATATATAGTGTACAGTACTACACAGACACACAGAAGTGTATATATAGTGTACAGTACTACACAGAGACACACAGAAGTATATATTGTGTGCAGTACTACACAGAGACACACAGAATCGTGCACAGTGGTATACAGACAGGACACAGAGGGCTTCACACAAGCGGTGAGTAAGAGAGAGAGAGGTCGTAGGGCCCCGTGTGTGCTGTGTCTGAACCGGTCCCGGGCCTCCCCTAGGTCGACTCAGCCTCAAATCAGTACCTGGCGCGGCGTGTAAACATCGCCAGCACCGGGGAGACAAAGGCGGCCGGGCGTGGGGCTGTCCACACACAGCCCTCACCGTGTACCGTTCCGGTCTTAATAGGCGCTCGCAAACAGCACTTGCCCCTGCCGCCTGTGGAGGCTACGCGGGGGATCTTTGTCTGCGGTGTGCAGCTGAGCACTGCCGTTTAGTGGCCACTCCTCTCACATCCACACACGCAATGCCACTCGCTTTGTTCCTTACTTGTGTAGTGCCGTGAATTCACTCGGACGACAACCGTCTCTTTTTCCGCCGTCACTTTTATTCCATCGTTCCATACACACAGTAATTCTCTTCGTGCTCCGCCAACTCGGACACTCCGATTTACTTCAGCATCGTCAATGCATCCCCTTCCACACACAGTGTTTCTTCCTCTATCTCTTCACACACAGTGTCGTCCCTTCCACACACAGTGGTTCGTCTTCTATCTCCTCAAACACAGTGTTGCCGCTATCTCTTCACACGCAGTGACTTCCCTTCTACACACAGTGGTTCGTCTTCTATCTCCTCACACACACACAGTATCACCGTTATCTCTTCACACGCAGTGACTTCCCTTCCACACACTGTGATTCTTCTTCTATCTATTCACACACAGCATCCTGTCTGTCTATTCACACACAGTGACTTTATCTCCGCTAACACTAACTCTCCCTATCGCTATTTACTGTCTTTGGGGTTCGGCTCTCTATCTATTCTTCCCTAACATTGCCAGCTGTCCCCTTCGCATCTCTCCACCTCTCGCCAACAACTGCCCAGTAACAACTCTCTCTCCATTCAAATCACCTCGCGTTTTATCCCCTTTCGCATTAGCCTTAATTAATTGCCACGTGGCTCGCTGGCCGTTTTCCGCCAGCTCGCACCTGTCCCCTCCGTCAGACATCGAGACGCCACCACTTAACACTTACAGCCTCTCGACCAATCACAGCCCTCGTGCCACGACTCGCTTAATTACTTCGAGTTGTTTACGCCACCCGTGACTCGACCACCTGTTCGACCTCATGTGACCCGTTCTCCTTGTCTGTCTGTATGTACTGTATGTGGCCAATTCCTATGCGTATTGTTTACTCCACTACACTTGTACAAGGGTAACGAATACATAAACATTTATTATTCAGTTGTATTTGCCTGTGGATAATGTAACCGAACTTTATTTATCTTGATTTACTTCTATTTAGTGACTTGCGTAACTTTTGAAAGAAGCTACTACCTCAGTCGCTTTACCTGGAAAGATAAAGCATCGTTTAGTTTAATTTGTATAATTATATTTGTATAGTTTTATTTATTTTTACGTGACTTATTTACTTTCTCCCTATTTTACACCCCAGTTTTTAATCATCAATGTTTGCTGCTGTAACTTGCCGTGACCCCGTGCCCATAGTGGACATCTGTGATAACTTAAAGAGCTTCACAGCTCATCGGATTGCCCCTCCTGCTGTCTAAACCACGACTCTGCCAGTGCGCAGCTGTAGCGGTGTGGGGCAGAGAACTCGTCAGCTCCACCCCGTTGGTGGGCGTGGAACGTGGTGGTGGTGTTAGTGGTGGTGATGGTAGTGGTGGTGATGTTAGTGGTGGTGGTGGTGGTAGTGGTGGTGATGTTAGTGGTGGTGGTGGTGGTAGTGGTGGTGGTAGTAGTGGTGGTGTTAGTGGTGGTGGTGGTTGTGGTGGTAATGGTGGTGGTAGTGGTAATGGTGGTGGTAGTGGTAGTGGTGGTAGTGATGGTGGTAGTAGTAGTGATGGTGGTGAAGGTGGTGTTAGTGTTAGTGGTGGTGGTAGTGGTGTTGTTGGTAGTGGTGGTAGTGGTGGGGGTCTGTGGCCGTGAGTGTCGATGCGGTGTCTCTTGGCCAGCGGTGACGGTGCCAGAAGTTCACTTTAATTGTGGGCCCAGTTTGGGTGGGGAGGGGGGGGAGAACGGGGGGACAACGACCCCCCCCCTAAAACAACTGGACACCTTTATTAATTTATTTTCATGACTTAGAATAATGGAGTCGAGGACTCCATTTTGTTTTATTTTTATTTATTTACTAACAATTAACGAGCGTTGGCAACTTCTTTATGGAAATTCTGAGCTAAATTAATGCGCATTTAGCAATCAGAAGGCGGTTACAACATAATGTATGTGTAGTTTGTTGAATAAAATGTTAATTACGTTTAAAGTGTTAATGGTTTAAATGTACAAAATGGCTGCCTTCAGGTTGGCTCTGAGTCTTGGTCGAGATGACCGCAGTGGCTGATTCAGATTGGAGAGGCGTTTTTGTTTTATTTATTCGTGATTAGTACGGTATGATTTACCTCTGAATATGATGAGATATGAAGATGTATATATTATTACACCTATATATTGTTTCATTTCTGTATAATAGTGGTTTTGAATAGGAAACGTAGGCTAACATATATTTGAGTATTTTGTTAAAGTACGTCTTGTGTTTAGTGCTGGTTCAATAGGCCATGGGGGGGGGGGGGGGGGGGGGGGTTGAGTGGTGGATTGTGGCATGTGGGATGATGCGAACTAAAAACTATTTTTTACTTTACTGAGATAAGTCTCTCTTGTTCACGTGTGACCTGGTTATTACAAATTACAGCTCAACGGAGTGGCTCGTCACGTGGATATTTACAGCGGCAGCCAAATCCTCTGAATGCAAATTGATTCTAAATGTGGAGGGAAAAAAACGGAGGACCCGGAGAGAAATCTACGCGACAACGGAGAGAGACGTGATGACTCAAAATATACAGCAGGCGTTAGGGTCGGGATTGAACAAACGACCTCCTGTATACCAGGCGAGGTAGTTAACATCTCGCCACCAATGCAGTGACTCTTGACCACTGTTGCAGAGATACGAGGGTTACCCAGAAGTACTTTGTTTGCTTTTGTTTAGAGTGCACAATTAAATGAAACTCGTGCTTAAACTATTTACATTGTAGATACTCTTTGGTTATTTAGCTAAAGTCACGTAGGTGAAAATAATAATCAAATAAAAAAGTGAAAACAACTAAATTAAATCACGACGTTTCGGGCGCAACACAAGTGTCCGTCATCAGGCGGGGACAACCACAGCGAAAACAATTGCTGATGTAGGCCAAAGAGATGACTGTGACAAGGTCTTATATAGCTGAGGGGGGGAGGTAGGAGCCAAAGTGAGTGTGGGGGCGGGGCGTGGGCTGGAAGAGAGTGGCAAGCATGCTCCTAATGCTCGACCTAAAGCTTGACCTAAAGCTGTGACACGTTGGGGGGTGGGGGGGGGGGGAGAACTCTGCAGGCTCGAAACACTGCACAGCAAATTTCAAAGTGATGGGAGTGAGCAGGGCTGGGAGTAAAAGACTGGAGATGCGGATATGTATATAAACTATAAGGCATATAAGGTTTAACTTGTTTAATAACATCCTTCCAATGATTGCTCAATTTGAATCCATCTTCTAGGTTGAAGTTATGTCTATGTTTGTATATTCGAATGACTTCATGGACAAATCTTTGGTGGTATCCAGACGGCTTGCAGAGCACTTTGGTATCAGAGAAAACAATATCACGAGAGCCCACAGCGTTGTGGCAGTGATCAGCCACGGCAGACAAGTTCGTCCTGCCATGTTTCAAATCTGCCTTGTGCTCGCGAATGCGGTCTGATACATGTCGTTTCGTTTCCCCAATGTAACAATCACCACAAATGCAACTCAGTTTGTCGACTCCAGGGTGCTGCAAATCAGGAATAACATCCTTTACGGATGGGATTAGATCACGGATTTTGTGTACTGTACTAAATCGGACCTGGATCTTGTGTTTGTTTAAGATTTTGGAAATAATTTTGGTAACGCCTGCTATGTATGGTAACGTGATGGTTTTGGTCAGTCTCAGGGGGTTGTTTCTCAATGGTTGGAGACACAGCTTTGCGGATAATGCGGTCTGAGTATCCATTCATCTTAAGGGTCCGGTGTACATGTTCTAATTCACTGGCCAGGTGGTGTTGGTCAGAAATGCAGTGGGCCCTATGGTATAGTGTTTTGATGAGGAAATTCTTCTGTGCCGGATGGTGGTGGGAATCAGGTTTCAGATAGGAATCTGTGTGGGTGGCTTTCCTGTAGACAGACTGTCCCAAAGAGCCATTGGACCTCCTCTCAAACAGAACATCCAGGAATGGCAGCTTGCCATCCTTATCCACGTCCATGGTGAAATTGATGGATGGGTGTATGGAGTTAATGTGTTCGAGAAACTGGTCCAATACTGACAAGCCATGTGGCCAAATAACAAAAGTGTCATCCACAAATCTCTTTCACAGGGAAGGACGTAGGGTGGATGTCTGGATGGCGTCTGTTTCAAATTTCTCCAGGAAAACATTGGCTATCACTGGTGACAAGTGGGAACCCATGGGGGTAACCTCATTTTGTTTGTAGAAAGAACCATTCCAGGTGTTGTACATGTTGGTAAGGCAGTGCCTAATCAGCGCAGGGACATCAGGGTTCAGTCCATGTTGGACTGTCTTCAATTATTGCTATGGTGTCAGGCACTGGAACCTTGGTGAATAGAGAAACCACATCAAAGCTGACGAGGACATCATCAGGGGACACTGAAATGTCCTTGATTAGAGACGCAGTAAGTTGAATTAAGTACTGCTGAAGTGGTCTTGCCAGTAAAGGGAAGCAAAGTATCCGACAGAAAATGGGCTAGTTTGTAGGTAGGTGTGTTGATCGTGGACACGATGCGCCGTAGTGGGGTACCTTCTTTATGGATCTTGGGAAGACCATAGAATCTGGGTGGTCTAGCAGCCGAGGGTTTTAGGGAGAGCCGCTTGACTGGTTCGATTAGAGAAGTCGAACTGGCAATGATCTTGTTGGTTTTTGTAGTTCGTAAAGCGCAGCACATCGTCAGTAGAACACGCACACAGACTGAAGAGGCTTCACCACCATCTTGATCAGCATCACTCGGTGGAGCCCACCTGAGTGGAAGCCTTTTGAGGGAGTTGGAGGGGTTTGGTGGATCATGAATATTTGTGAAACCCATAAATAGCTGAGGCTGCAAAGTAGCCAGATGTTGTACATGAAGCGGCTTCGTTACTGACGGAGGCAAGGCACTATAAGTGCCTTGCCTCCATCAGTCAGCTCTTTTCCAGTTGCTAGGCTGGACACTAATGTAGGTAGAACAGAGTAGAGCAGAACAATCCAATGTTGTGCTGCAACATGTATCTCTGTATATAGATGCCACGTCTACCACCAACCCGTACTGGCTGGCGTGGTGAAGTATGGCCAAACAACCCCCACGATCCACATGGCCTGTGGATACTATACATTATTTATTCTGAGTAACTGCGTGCCTTGAAATGGGTGGCTCGTAGATGAAATGCTCCGTCCATAGCAGAAATACCCAACTTTACCGATCTCTCTCGATATCTTTACCCCTTTTTTTACTCCAGCTAAAGCCTTCGGTTTTGTTGTCATTCATAAACTTCTTTACAGATTTTCCAACCACCCTCTTCTTGCCCTCCAACAACCTACTGCACTGTACCTGCATAGCACGAGCTGTGGTGATGCGTGCTTCAGATCAAGCACTGGATTCCATTGAGGGACTTATCCCCTGTAATCCAGGTGGATCACTCTCTTCCCAAGGGCACTGAGGTCACCATACCCTGGCTTGCCAGCAGATGGCAGTACAGCAGTGGATTCATCTCCACTTGCTCCATTGCATTAGATGTGTCTGGGTACTCGGGTTGATCATCAAACTCGCCTCTCCTCCTCCACTCGAGCAGCTGCGCTGTGAGCAACTCAGCTGCGTTTCCACTAACGACCCCTCACGTCCATTCTCATTGACGTGCACACACTCCTTCACTTTGATATTGTAGCTCGTGTTCCTACATGCGGAGGGTTCTGTCACGCGTGGTTCGTTTGATTTAAAAATATAATATATTCTCAACTGCAGTGATTTCCCCCGTACTTTATGTGATGTACAATGGGTGGGAGGCGTTCGTGTGAGTGAATACGTTCATCCAAGCCGCAACGGGATTTGTTCACCCGACGCTGGAGGGACGAGCCGTCTCGAGCACGCCCTGCCCACAGGACGTCCACAACGCGCCCAGGTGTCTCTCAACTCCGTGATCTGTACAAGGAAGCCGCTACTCACACTCGCCTGCCCCTAACATCCACAATTTAACACGGGGGGTGGGGGGCGACCGGTTTATTTATTATTCTTTTAATTTTCTTGTTGTTTATTTTATTATTCATGTATTATTCATACATCTTTCATTTTATTAAAATTATAAAATATTTTATAAACAATATTTTATATTTGTTAATTTAAATTATTTCGTAAAATAAAAAAAATGTATTTCATTATTAACTTACTCATACATAATTAACGTCATTTTAATTATATATTTATTATTTTATTTAAATGCGTAAATTCACGTAACGCATACATTTCATTTACAATCAATTTTATAATTCATTCATATTATAATTTTTATTATAATATGTATTTACTTATTATTAACTTTATTTGCTACTTAATGTTCTTCTGCTATTCGTTGTGTGCAGTTGCGGGATAGGCAGCAGCCAGGCGGCGAGGAGCTGGCGCCACCAACGATTGCCCCGTGGTGTCGGGCAATTTTTTATTAGCGGCTTACAAATTATGGGAGGAGAACGGAGAACCCCGAGGGAGGGAGGAAGGGAAGGGAGGGGAGGGGATGGAGGGAGGGGAGTGTTGTATCTGCCGGGTCTTGAAAATGTAATAACAATAATCAAAATTAAATGAAATGTAAAAAAAAATCGTAATTATCCAAAATTACATTAATTGATGTAATTATGCACATACATTATGTTAATTTGGGAGACGTCATCGTTTTAGGTTTTGCAATTGCATGCGATTATGCTAATGCATACCGTTATGATAATTAAGCCCTGCCTCGTTGTCGAGGGTAGTATTATCAACCGGGATCATACAATTACTTGCATGAAGTTATGCAGGTGTACTGTAAGTATGCTAGATTAAGCTCGGCTTCGTTGTCTAGGTTCGTATTATCAATCGGTATAATACAATTATTCTCGCTTAACATTTACTGATTATGTCTTAGTGTTTTTATATCAGGTCTCAAATTTCAAATCTCACTGCAGGATGCAGTTCTTATAATTAAGATTATTATGCATGAATTTAGGAAGGCGCCACGCAGACACTTCTGTGTTAAGCAATTTAAATTTCTAAACAAAACCTTAACACTCTAATATGCGAACTCTTATGCTTGGAATTGTTAACACAGTACTCCTGGAGATGTTCTCCTTATTGATCCATACATTTAACCCTCAATGATCACGTTTGTTAACTGGGTAACAATACAATCGATTATTCCTCAGAGTACGCGAGCATAGACGGCGAGAGGAAAACGTCCTTAAACATTCATGCAATGATATTCATACGAAGGCAATAAAGAAACATGTCCCTAAGGCAAAAAGTATACGGCAATTAATTAATGGGCAAGATTATGTAATTAACGAAATGTTTGAAACAATGGTGTGGGGCAGTATGCCTGCTTCAGCAAATACTTATCAATTGGCTAAGGCTTCAATAAATTCGCGGGCAGATTCTATGATCAAGATAAAGATTTCAACACAATATTCTCCCTGTGAGTGTGTAGATTCGTAACTTAGGTTTCTATATGTTTAGTTTTCATCGATAAATTCATTCATAATATTTATGCAAATCAAAAGAAACATAACTACTAAAATACTTCTAAACGACTGTTTCTCCGTAACCCAATGGCAACTGTGTTCTTCGTTATGAGTTGATACTTGACGCACTTATCATGAGTCTTCTTATTGTTGTTAGTCCGGGTATGTGTTGTGTATGGATGTGTCCTTGATCAATTCATTGCGTCAAGCAGACGCCAGGTGATGTGTTGTAATGTGTGGATGTGTGCATATCATATGGACAGCTTGGTTCTTCTTCTTTCTCACGGGCGGCCGGAGTTCTGTCCACAGCTGGTTGGAAGAGTCGGCACGACGCTCGCCGTCGGTGCGCGATGATCTCGTCGTCAGGTAGCACCCGCAGCTCGTCCGCTGGCAGCTGACACCCTTGCTTGGTGGCGCTGGTGACGCTGCGGCGTGCTCTCTCCTGCTCCGTCTCTCTGGCGGTGTCGATTGCACGTGCAGCTGGTTCTCTGTGATGCTGGCTTGGTCGATGCTTGGCGCTTTCCACCTTTTCTCGACGTTGACTGCTTGACGTTGCCTGCCGTCGCAGAACTCTTCGGTGACTGATCGCCCTTGGTGGCTGGCTGTTATTTTCTGTGGTTGGTCATCTTCTGTAATTGATCGCCGTCTTCTGCCGCTGGTAGCTGTGATAGCGATGTATGGCTCATGTCTCTGTTTTTATGCCAAAATTTCTTCCTCTGGCTCGCCTTCTCACAAAGGACCGGAATTTCCTTTGATTTCGCTCTGTGCTGTGGGGGCGGGGGTTGTACATGTGTCCGTGTGTGTGTGTTCTGATTTATTAAGCCATCTGTTAAGTCTCACCCTGGCTTGATTTCTGTCCCCCTCCTCAGCCATCCTGCCATCAAAGGGAAACAGATGATTCAGATTGCCCCCGAGTGCGTCTTTCTTCTGCAAAAATTAATCTGGAAGGAGGGGGGGCTCCCTCTGTCCGGTGGAGTTCCCCCCCCCCTCATCTCTTCCCTCCCGGTGTGACATTCTTTTGCCTCTCACAAAGGGGTGTGTTGAGGCTTTTGAAGTTAAACATTTTATTTTACCTCCTATAGCTCGATACCGTACCACTTTGTAGTTATGATTCTGTACGTGACTCAAGGTATGTTTGTGGCAGTATTTACAATGCTTGCATCGTGGTGGTTGATTTTTATTTTTAAGAGGAGATTCCCTCTGCCTGAGTATGCAAATTTCTATCATGTGCTGCTGGAAGACAAAGGCGGTTGGGAGACTCTCTTACTCTATGGAATACATTTATCTTGGTCACGTGATCGACCCACCTCGCCTCATCTCCCCTGGATGACCCCTGGCTTAACTCTTCATCATCATTATTTGGTTTATGTTTTCCACGATTCGTGATTTTACATTGTCATTTCACGTATGTTCCTAGGGTTTATTAACTTTCGTTCCACCATCTGTATCCAGGGATCCGTCCTGTTATACTCGAGTTATATTTTGATGTCCTGAGGTTAGAGGTATAGTTAAGTTTCAGTTAAGCTTCTTAACTGCTGGAATTCACATTTCTTGGTCTTTATAAAGTCACGTAGACTGCAAGAGGTAATAGAATTTAAGGTGAATAACATTAGTATTAAAATGACATGCATGAGAAGTAATAACCCACTAGGTAAATTGTAGTCTGGTTTTTAATCGGAGTGAGTGTGTTGGCAGTCTATGATGTCGACTCATTTTTGTCACTAAGTTCTGAACTTTAACCGTTGTATTAAGATAAACGAAAAGGAAAATCATTGAAGAATTCGCCTGTTCTTTCGTGGTGCCTGGTTGTCTGTGCTCTTTTAACGGGGGCCTTTGAGGCTACGTAGATTTCCCCCGAGTCTCATTAGTAATTCCCCCCCCCCCCTTCTCTTTTGTTTTGGGTTTTATTATATTTTATGGCTTATCTCTGGCTGCCTTGTTCCGAGTGTGAGAGGCAGCTGCTGTGAGGGGAGGGGGGGTTCACTTCACCCCCTTTGGCTCCCAAGCGACACCATGATTGATTAGAAATAATATTGGCAGAATCATTCTTAATATCAATTTTGGAGGAGGGATGGAGTCAATTCCCATTCGGAGGCACTGGTGGGCTGGTCTTGTATGCGACAAGTTGCAATTAAATGTCATCAGTGAACAGAGAAAAATAAATAAAAAGATAAAAAATGTAATATTAATTCACGATCATTGTCAACACAATGCCTGGAATCTTCTCCAGGTGGTCTCCCGAGTTCGGAGGCACATTTATCGTGACATTTTTCAAATTCCCAGAAGTGTTCACATTTTTTGAAGCACCCTGTATATATAATTGCATACATAATTATTGTATGCATAATTATATATAGTTATTGAAGCACCCTGTATTAATAATTATTGTATATGTAGTGTGACAAAGGAGGCAGAGACTTCTTCGTAGGCAACACTGTTAATTTACTCTAACGTCAGAGAACGTCCCTAACACAGAGAGGTAACGGCCTCTCCCACCCGATAGCCTAGAGGATACGTCCTCATACTTAGTGTGCCCTCACACTATACTCTGCTTAGCGGGTACTGTCACTGGGCCGTTCAGACCTGGCACTGACAAGGGCCGGAGGTCGGAAGTCCCAGGGCACTATCTAGATGTTTTGAGTCTTGAGGTGAGTGCGGACTGACTCATGCTGGGAGAGCTGTCCTTTATATCCTTCCTCTCCCAACCGTCCTGTCTCGAGAGGGTCTGGGTCTAACGATTGCCCCCCCCCCCAGCCCCCTCCCTCAGTGGGCTTTGCCCCCTCACCCCTGGTCAACGGTTATTGTAGTCGTGACTCATACAATACTGCTGTGCAGGTAAGTATTATGCATGTTGCGCATAACAATGCAGCTACACGTGCGTGGAGTTTTTTTTTTCAGGGTTAGCTCACGTCAATGTAAACGTTGCATCGTCAAACCCGCCGCCATCCGACGCAGCCAGCCAGTGATGTTCAGCGTCACGTAAAAAGGACGCTCCAATTCACCACTTGCACAGCACTAAACGGTGTGCTGGAGATGTAAACCCACTACGACGTTTACAATTCGAGCGATTACAGCCAAGCATCATCATCAGGCGGGCAGCCAGAGTACGTGGTCCAACCCAAAAACTCGCCTCCACCGTGCAATATCGGTCGCAGAAGCCGACTATGCGTTTAACCAACCGAAAAAAAAAACCTGTTCAACCCACGTCGCTGTTGACGGAGTGACCACTTTATATTCATCGTCCATGTTGTTGTTGCTGTGCAGCCCAAAACGTGGGCGGGACGGTGCCCTACATGGCCCCGGAACTGCTGCTGGGCTACCGTGTCACCTGCGCTGTGGACATGTGGGCCCTGGGCTGCACCTTGGCCGAGTTGGCCACCGGCAAGGTGCTTTTCGATTCACCAACCGACGAAGAACACCTGCCTTGCTGCATTGAGGTATGGGCGGTGGGTGGGTATGGTGGGTATAGTGGGTTGGTATGGTGGGTGGGTATGGTGGGTGGGTATGGTGGGTATGGGGGGTATGGTGGGTCTCTATGGGTATGGGTCTCTGTTGGTCTGCACAGAGACCCATACTCATCGAGACCATACAGATCCACAGAGACTTATACTCATAGAGACCCATACAGACCCACAGAAACCTATACTCATAGAGACCCATACAGACCCACAGAAACCCATACTTATGGAGATCCATGCAGACCCACACTCATAGAGACCCATACAGACCCACAGAAACCCATACTCATAGAGACCCATGCAGACCCACAGATACCCATACTCATAGAGACCCATACAGACCCATAGATACCCATACTCATGAAGTTTTATTCCCTCTCACGGCCACAAACACCAGCGAGGAATATCTAAAATGGTCCAGGGCCTCTCATAGGTTGACTCAGCCTCAAACGAGTACCTGGTGTAGCAGTGTGTAGTAAACATTTCCACTGGGGGAGACAAAGGTGGCCGGGCGTGGTGCTGGGCACCCACCTCCTTGTGTGCCGTTCCGGCCTTCAAAGGTGCTGCTCGCTGCTAACAGCCCTTGCCCCAGCAATGAGATGAGGCTAAGACTAGGAGGGGGGATTGTTGTCTTTGTAACAGTGCTGGCCTCCACACGCGCTGCCTCCGCCACTACTCACCGCTGACAGACGGCACTTGCCCCAATGGGCCTGCTGAGGCTACACCAGCTGTAACCCCCTCCTTCTTTTGTCTTCTTCCCAAACCGTGCGCAGATCCTGGGCATGCCCCCAAAAAAGATGGTGAGTTGAGGGGCTTGGGCAGGCTGGCGGAAGCAACGTAACCCATTCAGTTTTGTTAGGTGGGGGTGGCAGTGAGGCTCTTATAGGGTTCTGGGTTGGCCTGGGGGGGGGGGCTCTGATTATCCCGGGGGTGGGGGGTAGATTTGGGATTGGGGCTCTCAGTAGCAGTCGTTAGGAAGCATAGGTGGGTGGGTGAGTGAGCAGGTGGGTGGGTAGGTGAGTGGGTGGGTGAGTGAGTGGGTGGGTGAGTGGGTGGGTGAGTGAGTGGTTGGGTAGGTGAGTAGGTAGGTGAGTGGGTGGGTGAGTGGGTGGGTGAGTGGGTGGGTGAGTGGGTGGGTGAGTGAGTGGTTGAGTAGGTGAGCAGGTAGGTGAGTGGGTGGGTAGGTGGGTGGGTAGGTGAGTGGGTGGGTAGATGAGTGGGTGGGTGAGTGGGTATGCAGGTGGGTGAGTGGGTGAGTAGGTGGATAGGAAGTTGGGTAGTTAAGTGGATGAGGTGGTATGTGGGCGACGTGGTGGTTGGTGACTCTGCGTGCGTCTCTCTGTCCCTCTATAGATTCCGAGGGACTCCCCTACAACCTGTCCAAGCAGCGGCCACCAGGAAGCCTCCCCCTGCACCGCGCACTGCAGGGCCACCACCCTCAGCTGGTGGACTTCGTCAGCTGCTGCCTGCAGTACGAACCACACTCGCCCCTCGCTCACCCCCACACATCCCCACACCACTCACCACCACTCACTCACCCCCACTCACCACCCCATACCTGTCAACACCTTATCAGTGCCCTACCTTACTACAGACCCAATTCAGACCTGTATTGGTCACCTCGTGACCCTTATAAATCTCAACGTTCATCCTAAAAAGTCCCATCACAAGGGAGAAACACAAACAAATAGACACAAACTATTTTTGTTGTTTATATTGAAACGGCTGCACTCTGTATGGACCTGAAAACTCAATTTCCCTGTACAAGAACAGAGGGCAAACAGTATTGGTTAACAGCTGTGGTGTAGTGTAGTGTATAGTGTGGTGCATAGTGTAGTGTATCGCGTATAGTAATGCAGTGTAGTGTGTAATAATGTAGTAGTGTAGTTTATAATAGTGTAGTGTAGTGTGTAAAAATGTAGTAGTGTAGTGTATCGTGGAGTAGTATAGTGTGTAGTTATGTAGTGTAATAGTATAGTGAAACGTAATGTAGTAGTGTAGTGTGTAGTCTATAGTAGTGTGGTGTATAGTGTAAAGTGTAGTGTATAGTAATGAAGTGTGTAGTAATGTAGTATAGTATAGTGTATAGTAGGATACAGATTATAGCGTACCTGTGAACCCCTTATCCGTGCCCTACCTTACTACAGACCCAACTCAGACCTTTATTGGTCACTCCGTGACCCTTATAAATCTCAACGTTCATCCTGCAAAGTCCCATCACAAGGGACAAACACAAATAGACCAATTATTTTTGTTACCCAGAATTGAAACAGCTGCACTCCGTACAGACCTGAAAACTCAATTACCCTGTACAAGAATATGGAATAAACCGTACGGGTTGACAGCTCTGCCACACACTCACTACCCACCACCACTCCCTCCCCCCACGCCACCATATCCCCACTCTCCCCCCACCTCCCACCCTGTCAAATCATCTTACCATGCCCCTCTCACCACGTGTGCGTCTCCCCCCCACCCCTCCCTCCCCATGCGTCTCCCAACAGATGGGATCCGAATCTCCGGATGACGCCTGAGCAGGCGCTGGCTCACAGCTGGCTCCAAACCACCACCACCACCGCCGCCGCCGCCGCCGCCGCCGCCACCGCCACCGCCACCGCCACCAGGGCAACCACCAGCATCTGGGCCACCCCCACCGCCAGCAAGACCACCCCCACCGCCAGCGAGACCACCCCCACCACCACCACCATCCGAGCCACCACCACCAGCTGGGCCACCCCCACCACCAGCGAGGCCACCACCGCCACCATCCGGGCCACCACCACCACCAGCGAGGCCACCCCCACCACCAGCGAGGCCACCCCCACCACCAGCGAGGCCACCCCCACCACCAGCGAGGCCACCCCCACCACCAGCGAGGCCACCCCCACCGCCAGCGAGACCAATCCCACCACCACTATCCGGGCTACCACCACCAGCTGGGCCACCACCACCATGAGCAGCAGCGTCGGCACCACTCCTGTGCAGGGCTCTGCAGCTGCTGAGCCACGGTGAGCCTCTCTCTGTGTACCTCGCCTGGTACGCAGGAGGACGTGGGTTCGATCCCGACCCTGATGAGACATTAACGACCTCGCCTTGTACGCAGGAGGTCGTGCGTTCGATGCCGACCCTGATGAGAAGTTAATTACCTCGCCTGGTATACATGAGGTCGTGGGCTCGATACCGCTGCTGCTGTATATTTGCAGTCTGCGTTTCTCTCCCCGTGGTGGTCACCGCGTGGATTCTTCTCAGGGTCCTCCAGATTTTCCAATCCACGTTGAGAACCGTCATCACGCACTTCGAGTATTTGACTGCCGATATAAAATGTCCACGCGATGAAGATGATGTTGTCAGCCCTCTTTAATCGGCTATCAGCTGAGATGGCCAAGTCGCTTCTGGTCTACGTGGGACAATAGGTCTCTGTGGTTCTATGGGTCTCTATGATTATGGGTTTCTGTGGGTCTATGTGTCTCTGAGGGTCTATGGGTCTCTGGGGTCTGTATGGGTCTCTATGAATATGGGTCTCTGTGTGCCTGATGATGACAATGATGATGATGACGACGATGATGATGACAATGATGACGATGAGGATGACGATGATGATGATGGCGATCAGGATGACGACGACGATGATGACGATGCTGATGATGATGACGATGATGATGACTATTATGATGACGATGATGACGATGATGATGACGACGATTATGTTGACGATGATGACGACGATGATGACGATGATGGACGATTATGATGACGATGATGATGATGATGACGATGATGATGATGATGATGACGATGATGACGATGTTGATGATGATGATGTGCTGCTGTGGTGCTCCTGCCTCTCTCTTCACAGAGCGGAGCCGGAGGAGAAGCTCCCATCGCCATTGCCATCGTCCCCGCTCACCCAGACATTTGGAGAGGGGACGGAGGTGGTGGAGGTGGTGGAGACGCAGGAGGAGGATGACGACAACGAGGAGGAGGAGGATAAAGAGGAGAAGGAGGATGGAAAGGAGAGGGAGGAAGAGGAGGAGGAGAGGGTGCGAGGGGTCCTGGCGCGTGTGGGCAGGGCGCTCTGCTCACTCCGCTCGCTGCTCAGCTGCCTGCTGCTCTGTGGTGGGCGGCCCACAGCAGAGTAGCGGAGTGGACCCCCACTCACCACCCACACTCACCACTTACACTCACCACCCCACACTCATCAACCACACTCACACTGACCACCCACACTCACCACCCCACACTCACCACCCCACACTCATCACACTCACCACCCACACTCACCACACCACACTCACCACCCACACTCACCACTCACCACCCACACTCACCACCCCACACTCACCACCCACACTCACCACCCACACTCACCACCGACACTCACCAAACTCACCACCCCCACTCACCACCCACACTCACCACACTCACCACACCACACTGACCACCCACACTCACCATCCACACTCACCACACAATAGACGAGAGCCTGCCAAGCCACGTGCGCGTGTGAAGAGTTAGGATAGAGATACAAAAATAAGTTATAATGTAATAACGTGTACATATATATCTAGACCATTGTTTGTTTATCGATTGTTGTTGTTAATAAATAAGCGGACTCAACAGAACGTTGCAGTTGTGTTTGTTGTGGCGAGTTGCTGCTGCCTGGGGTCTCAGGTGACTTGGATCGAGATGTTGACTATCTCGCCTGGTACACAGGAGGTCGTGGGTTCAATTCCGACCCTGATGAGATGATAACACCCTCACCTGGTTACGCAGGTCGTGGGTTCGATCCCGGACCCTGATGGGATGTTAACTACCTCGCCTGATTTTCGCAGGAGGTGGTGGGTTCGATCCTGACCCTGGTGAGATTTTGACTACCTCGCGTGGTATACAGGAGGTTGTGGGTTTCTGTCCCGACCCTGACGATTCCTGCTACTGTATATTTGGAGTCTACGTCTCTCTCTTTCATCATCACAGTGGCTAGGAAATGTTAATTACCTCGCCTAGTGTACGGGAGGTCGTGGGTTCAATTCCGACCCTGATGAGATGTTAACTACCTCGCCTGGTTACAAAGGAGGTGGTGGGTTCGATCCCGACCCTGATGAGATGTTAACTACCTCGCCTGGTCGCAGGAGATCATGGGTTCAATTCCGACCCTAATGAGATGCTAACTACCTCGCCTGGTTACACAGGTGGTGGGTTCGATCCCGACACTGATGAAATTTAACTACCTCGCCTGGTACGCATGAGGTCGTGGGTTCCATCCCGACCCTGAAGATGCCTGCTGCTGCTGTGTATTTGGAGTCTGCCCAGCTCCGTCTCTCATCAGCAGAAGCAAGAGACAGGCTTTGCTTGAACCAATGGAGGTGAACTGCCCAGATGTTTGTTGTCAGATGCACCTAGCCTGGCACAGCAGTCAACCCATGGCACCTGCTGGGTCTGTCCCGTGACTTCCAATTGCACCTAGCCTGGCACAGCAGTCAACCCATGGCACCTGCTGGGTCTGTCCCGTGACCTCCAATTGCACCTAGCCTGGCACAGCAGTCAACCCATGACACCTGCTGGGTCTGTCCCGTGACCTCCTCCTGCACCTAGCTTGGCACAGCAGTCAACCCATGGCACCTGCTGGATCTGTCCCGTGACCTCCTCCTGCACCTAGCCTGGCACAGCAGTACAACCCATAGCACCTGCTGGGTCTGTCCCGTGACCTTCTCCTGCACCTAGCCTGGCACGGCAGTCAACCCATAGCACCTGCTGGGACTGTCCCGTGACCTCTTCCTGTACCTAGCCTGGCACAGCAATCAACCCATGGCACCTGCTGAGTCTGTCCCGTAACCTCCAACTGCAACGAGCCTGGCACAGCAGTCGACCCAAAGCACCTGCTGGGTCTGTCCAGCAACCCTTCGAAACTTCACATGGCCTCATAAGTGCCGTGGTGACGTCACAAGTGGGATGGGACACGTGTCTGAGTTACAATTAATGAGTTCTGCACGGGTCGTCATTAACAAAGCTTACCTAACCTATCCACACTACAAATTGCAATCACCTTTACTGGCTACTCCTATAGGCTTCAATAAGTTTTACATCAAACCTTCCACCACATTTCCTAGACGACATAACCATCTTCTTATCCACACTACAAATTACAATCACCTCCACAGGCTATTCCCATAGTCTCCATTACCTGTCCTCACGTTCCCAAATTTGCTTAAGAAACCACGCTTATCCGCACTATGTATTAAAATCGCCGTCGCCGGCCAATCAAATAGAGCTCCCATAGGCTCTCACGTTTCCTGCCCTCCACATTGCCTACATGACATAAGCTTCGCTACCTATCCGCACTACAATTGCCTTCGCCGGCAAACTCCCATAGAGCTCCCATCGTCTCCTATGTTAAGCTACCATCACATTCCCCAGTTTTCGCTTAAGAAACCACGCTTATCCATAGAGACACAAAGAGACCCATAGTTCAGTTCAGTTCATTTATTAGGTATAGCCCTGTGAGCCATTCGGCTCTTGAATCGGGTGCAACCGCAACCAACTAAAAAAAGAACAAGAAACATCTTAAAGTGACTACATGCAACAGAAAAAATCCAGGAAAAAAACAGCAAAGTCTTCCAGAAAAGCACCGCATATCAACGCTGTGTGCAAAAATACCAGTGGGATGCTTGTCAAACAATAACAACCATGAGACAATTTCAATTACAGTTACCAGTCTAACTCTGTGTATTTCTCCATAATAAAGGTTTTTGGGTTAGATCGCGTTTATTTATAAATGTGTCGCAACCCTCCACCACCCGACACGGCCAATCAGCAAAAAAAGTGTCACGTTGACAAAAGACAAATAATTCACTACTTCAGCCCACCGGTGTGTTGAAGAGTTAATCCACATTTACAGTTTGAGTACTTAGCCTGGCACAGCAGTGTGTTGAAGAGTTAATCCACATTGTAAATGTGGATTAACTCTTCAACACACCGGTGGGCTGAAGTAGTGAATTATTTGTCTTTTGTCAACGTGACACTTTTTTTGCTGATTGGCCGTGTCGGGTGGTGGAGGGTTGCGACACATTTATAAATAAACGCGATCTAACCCAAAAACCTTTATTATGAATAATATTGGTCGCGAAAGCCTCTGTGTATTTCAACAAACAAATATGGCTAAACCAGAACCTTTTCGAAATCACCAAAATAAAGCTATAAAAACAATGTAACAGTGATCACAGGAACTGTGATTACAATTTAACAATAAACGATATACGTGACATGCACGACCAATTCTAGATTTGAAGCTTTCGTGACTGCAAGGATCCATACTCTTTGGTTCTATTCGGTAAAGTCACGTAGGTAAAAAATAAAACAACAAAAATAACGGCGTTTCGGCCACAACACAAGCAGCCTTCATCAGGTGAAGGGACTGTGTTGTCATGAGGACAGCGTTGGAGTGAAAACAGCCAAGCCCAGGTCGCGTCCTTTAAGCTGGAAAATCTAGAATCCACAAACTTACCTCACATAGAGACCCACAAACTCACTTCACACAGAGACCCACACACTGAGACCTACACACTCACCACCCACAGACACACATTGAGACCCACAAACTCACAACACAGAGACCCACAGACTCACCTCACACAGAGACCCACAGACTCACCACACACAGACACTCACACTCATCTCACACAGACACCCACAGACTCACCTCACACAGAGACACACAGAGACCCACAGGCTCACCTCACACTGAGACGCACAGACTCAACACACAGACACACAAAGAGACCACAGACTCACCTCACACAGAGACCCACAGACTCACCACACACAGACACGCACAATCACCTCACAGACACCCACAGACTCACCACACAGAGACACACACAGACACCCACACTCAAACCACACAGAGACCCATAGACTAACCTCACACAGACACACACAGACTCACCACACTCACACACAAAGAGACCACAGACTCACCTCACACAGAGACCCACAGACTCACCACACAGACATACAAAGAGACCACAGACTCACCTCACACAGAGACCGTCACTCAAACCACACAGACACCCACAGACTCACCTCACACAGAGGCACAAAGAAACCCGCAGACTCACCTCTCACAGAGACTAACAGACTCTCCACACACAGACACCCACACTCAAACCACACAGACACCCACAGATTCACCTCACACAGAGGAACACAGAGACCCGCAGACTCACCTCTCACAGACACTCACAGACTCTCCACACACAGACACCAACACTCAAACTACACAGACACCCACAGACTCACCTCACACAGAGGCACACAGACTCACCACACAGACACACAAAGAGACTCACAGACTCACCACACACAGACACCCACACTCAACCCATACAGAGACCCACAGACTAACCTCACACAGACACACACAGAGACCCACACAGTCACCACACAGAGACCCACAGACTCACCACATAGATACCCACACACACACCACACTGAGACCCACACACGCACCACACACAGGCACACAAACTTACCACACACAGACCGACACATATACCCACAGACTAACCTTTCACAGACACACACAGAGACTTACACAATCACCACACAGAGACCTACACAATCACCACACAGAGCACCCAGAGACTCATCATTTAGAGACCCGCAGACTCTCCACACAAAGACCCACAAACTCGCCTCACAGAGAGACCCACAGACTCACTACACAGAGACGCACAAACTCACCACACAGAGACAAACTCATCACACAGAGTCCCACATACTACCACACCGCTGTCATCGCACCAGCACCACGGTGCATCACGTGGCACCGACTAGCTACTACCACTACCACACCTCTGTCATCGCAACCAGCACCACGGTGCGTCACGTGGCACCGTCTAGCTGCTACCACTACCACACCGCTGTTATCGCACCAGCACCACGGCGTGTCTACCACTACCACACCGCTGGTCATCGCATTACGACACGTTAATTTCTAAATGTATGCACACGTATACAGTAAAACCTTGGATTGCGAGCATAATCTGTTCCGGAAACGTGTTTGTAATCCAAAGCACTCGTATATCAAGACACTCGTATATCAGTTGTGATCACGTGACGCTCGTTAGACAAAGCATATACGTACTACTCGTATTGCAAGACCTCGTTCGTTTATCAAATTAATATTTATTTAAAAATTGTGCTCGTCTTGCAAAACACTCGCAGACCAAGACCAAATGTCTCGCAATTCAAGGTTTTACTGTATTTATATTTTTATACGTAAAATGTTCAACTATTTTTTTACGTGTTCATATAACTACTTGTGGTAAGTACCCGGCGTTGCCCGGGCGACAAATGCAGACAAACACATGGACTTACACACGGACATCGACCCACACACATAGAAAACATCGACTTAGATGCACACACACACGGTTAAACCCAGGATGGATCGTGAGCAGGCCAGCCTAAATGTTTCGAACCGGCGAAGATGTTCCATTAAGGAGGTGCACGTGTCGCAAGCGTAGAGAAGGGAGGGAATTACCGTGGCCAAGAAGACCTGGAGCTTCATGCGGAGCGAGAGACCAGGTACCTTCCACACAGCATAGCGCAGCCGATGAAAATATAATGGCGCTCGACTGATTTGGAGTGGGACCTCTGCTGTTAAACCGGAGCTGGTCATGAGTACACTGGGCAGGTATGGGAATCGGTGCAATCTCTGCACAACTGCCGCGTCACCAATTGTGAGTTGTGGCGGTGGATTGTCCGATGGTACAAAATACCCAGGCAGGTGCTTAGTTTTGGTAGGGCTGATGGTAAGGCCCAACCTCTTAGTGGCACGCTCCAGGTTCAGCAGCAGCGACTCCAACTCCTCCTCTGAGTGAGTAGCAATCACCAGAGCATCGGCATACATAACATGGTTGAGAAATAGGGAGCCATCCCTTGACCGCACCCGGGCATCGATCAGCCTCCCATTGTATCTGTATCATATGGTAATTCCTCCGGTACAGCCATTGAAGGCTTCACCAGCTACGTGGTCGAAAGATATGTTAAATAATGTGGGAGACAGAGGACATCCCTGTCACACCCCAAGGTGTAGAGGGAATGGCTGTGACTGACGGCCTGTAGTTTGACGCGGGGCCGCTCAATATCATAACGGTCCTTAAGGATCGTGAGCAAAGGGGGAGGGACTCCGAAAGCATGAAGAACACCAAAGGCCTGGCCTACTGATAGTATCATAGGCCTTGACCAGGTCAATAAAACAGACACATAGACTCACACGCACACATGGAGCTACAGACATGCAAAGAAATGGACTCACACTAACTCACATGGAGCCACACACACAAAGCGACTATCACACACGCCCATGGACTGACACACACAGACATATCGACTCACACACACAAACACATAGACGTACACACACACATATGGAGTCACACACGCATAGACATCCACTTTAGATACGCACACATGGAGTTACACACACATATATCGACGTACACATATACAGCAACTCACACACACACATCGACTTACACACGGACATACGTGGACTAAAAAACACACATTGACGTATAGTACACTGATGTACTTACACGCATATCAACTAAGACACACACACGCATTGACTTACACACACACATCGAGTGACACACACACACATGTATGGATTTACACACACATGTGGACTACAACACACATATGGACTGACAACACACACACACAGCGACGTACACACACACATCGAATGACAAAAATAGACACACAAACGCACATTAACTTACACACTCAGATGGTGCCATGCACACACATCGACTAGCACACAAACATGGACTAACACACACAGAGAGTGACTGATACGCACACAAATGGACTGACACACACACGTGGACTGACACACAGAAACACTTCGACGTACACACACGCATCGGGTGTTGTCCGTTCGAAAAAGACAGACACACACATGGACTTAAACACACGTATGGACCTACACGCACACATATGGACTCAAACACACACACAACTCGACTCAAACACATTGACTTACATACACACATATGAACTTACACACACATATGGACTAACACACACATGGACTAACACACACACACATTTGGAGGTTTGATTGATGAGCTGGCACTGCTAAGGTTCTGGATTCGAAATTAGGTCAGCACTCAGACCTCTGAGCGATGTGGCCATATCTCTCTTGCGAGAATCGAGAAAATAGGTTTATCATGCGCGATTTAAATTATATCTAAAAACCAAGATCTCACTTCTGCTACGCGTTATCTGCACACATACTAGCTTACGTTTTGATAACTGTGATGGAAGGGGTTATCTTCGTGCAGTCATTCGTGACCGGGTTGAGACCATCAACTCACCACACTTGACTGTGCAGTTTCATTACAGGCGAATGCCTGGATTCGAACAAAGGTTTTCAGTGATGCTGGCTCAAAGGGGTTGTGGATGTGATAATGATGACACTGAATGCAAACACAATCCAATGAATTTTTTAAGATATTTTATTTTGCATCACAAGCCCAAAGCATTGCATAACATGCAACTGACTAGTTGCATGCAATTCCCTAAAATTAAAGAGCATGCAATTGTAATCTAAATGCATTAATCCAGATGGTGGTGCTGATGGAAATGATAGTACTACAAGAGAAGTTCTTTAATTTTCTGGTGTCACTTTTGGAGAAATTGTTGGTCATTCGAGGCCAGTTATCATTATTTGTATATTCATTGTAGTGTGAAATGGAAAACAAATATGAGCGTTTCTGAAAATAGGTGTCCCAACACAAATGAAGATTGGTTGATTGTTTGAGGAATCTTTATCTTTCCGTCATCGTTTTGTTTGGTATCATTCACACGTGGATGTCTTCTCTCTATAATTTTAGTAGAAATGTTGGTCAAGTCCATCGATTATTCTGTTCGTGGCAGCATGCAGAAACTGTATTGTCAAGATATATGTTTGTATGATTTTGCCGTGGAGAATGTCCTTAGCTGTGTGCGTCATTTGGGTTTTCACTCTTCACCTTCTCATTTCTGAAGCCCATAAAGCATCACCTCTTTCACCTCCTTCCAGTCATTTATGTCGTTCATCCAACTTGTACTTTGATGTTTTGAACCCCTCCAGATTTGCACTCTACCGATCAACGTTGCCTATGCCAGTGTGTATTGTCTTGTTACATTGCCCAAACCACTGCAGGAAGTTTATTTCCATTTGCATTTGCTAGTTGGGGCTCATTCTCACGTAAGTAAATGGCAAAAGTGACGTTTAAAAATATTTCTTATCTGTGAAATGATAGATTGTAAAATCAAATATTATGAAGAAACCCTCTGCTGTGTTGGTTTGATCTGGAACACTTTTTGTTGTCGTTTTGTTGCCTTGCCCAAGTTTGCATTTAGTGTTGAAAAATCAACAGGAATGTACTTATGCTATTTGTACTTATATACTTTATTCTTATTTCTTTATATAAGTTTTAGCTACTGGCTTACCATTGATCTACTTTTTCCTCCTATCGTGTTGTGTATTGTTTGTTGTTGTAACTTGCTGACTCGCCCCTACTGGACATCTGTAAAAAAGAGATTAATTTATCGTCGGATTCCTCCGGGATAAAGACAGATTATGATCATTCCATTGTGATTTCTGAGCGAACAGACTCAATTATGTACGGTATGTGCGAGAAAAATTCGTTGAAATAACTGCATCTCCGTGTTAATTATTTTTTCACCGATTCAAAGGTTCCTTAATTGCACCAACTGAACTCTCCCAAATGGCATATGTATTGCATCATATTTTATACCGCAGGGTTCAATAAACTATTAAATAAAGATAGGCAGCGTTGAATGCAGCATGCAGCTAGTAAAGCGCAGCACGTGCGTGCTTTTCCGATGCCGTTTCACTTTTCGTTTGTTACTACAGTCGCCTTGGTGTAGGCGAGGCCCTTGTAGACACCCTCCATTGGGATGTCGTAGGTGGCGCCGTTCAATAAGGACATGCGCACCGTACCCTTGTACGGGAGGTCGATTTCCGCGCGACCGATATTGATGTCGATCGCAGTGGTCTTGTGTGGAGGAACCGTGACGTCGAATGAGAGGAGCTCGGTTTTCGATTCTGAATTCTCCACGGCGTGCGTACTCTCGGTGCTAACGGTAAAACTAAAGCCATATTCAACCTCCACGACATCCGGAACGCCGGCTGAGACGCTGATGCTCACGGTTGCCTCCAGCTTGTTTGTGATCGACCAGGAGGAGGTTTTGGTCACGGTCTTGGAGGTTTCAATTTTATAGGTTTGGGGGACAGAACCAGTATTCTTGTAACTGAGTGATTTGATCTCTTCCATCTGGACTTTTGGAAGCTCCCTGTGCAGTGTAGGGTATGTCACGTTGATCAATTCTGAACTTTTAACCGAATTGATGAAGAGGAAGCCCATGCTGTCGATGTCTGAACCGCCTTTGCCCTGAATTCCAAGGCAGATTCCAGAGCGGATGTCGACTGGGTACTCGGTCTTTAGGCCCCAGTTTGTCATCTTCACGAAGAATTCCCTGCCTTTGGTTGTCCTGAACTTGAAGGCGCCCAGGCGTGAGCCAGCCCCATTCCCCCACAGTGAGAGGGACGAAAACAGCTCCCCGGGCAGGAACACAAACTCTTTGTGAGATCCCGAGGGAATGCCGTACTGTGCAGTCCTTCCGTCCGTCAGCCAGGCCTTCACGCACTTGATCTGCCACCCTCCAACCCACACCCAGATTTTTTCCAGCGTTGCTCCATTTCTCCTCCCATCAAAACTGAAGGCTGTTCCTCCTTGTCCTCCACAGGTGTGTAAGGCCAATGCATAAGGCATTTTCTTCTTTCTTCCTGCACATTACAAGATACAGATTTGTTTAAATTATGAAAGGTCAAACATTGTGATATTCACAGTTTGACTTTCAAAACCACATTTTATTGACACCTCTGTAATAGTTAAGTACTTCTAAATGTGCATGTCGACTCAGATGTTATCGACAATTCAATAACAAATATCACTATTGCGAAAAAACGGTGAAAAAGCAGTACATCATCATGTTGGGAAATTGTAAAAAAACACACATTGGATCAGATTATTAACTCGTAATGGCTAACTTACAGCTAAAGACAATGAAAGAGGAGCAGACAGTGACAAGGTTAGATAATTTACAAGAATAACTGTTTGAGGTTAAGAGCGCCTTGTCTGTAAGAGAAATACAGCTTCTCTGAAATAAAAGTTGACAAAAACAGTACAGCAAATCCTTCCCTCGAGGTTTTACTGTTTTGGGCCAAATTTATTGAGGTAATGTTCGCCGATTGTGCCCCTGTGGCTCGAACATTCGCAGTTGATCTAGAGATTCCTGTATGCATGATAAATGTACTGCTCGCGATTATGCTGCCAAGAAAGTACACAATGCGCCATCTTGTCCCCATCTTATTGTCCAAGTGGCCCATCGTGGTATCCCAGGCCACGTGGTGTTCCTAGATTCCAGTGGGTAGACAGTGAGGTTCAGCCGCTCACGATTTTAACTTCCTGCAGTGAACAGTACTGTACACGGTTACCTATACAGTACATCTACGAATAGCCCCTCCTGTATTCAAAAAGCTTTCTTTAAGATGCTTGATTCAAGCATAGCCTCATCCATATGGAATCACAAAATAGCGCAAATAGATTTTCATTCCCTTACGTTACTTAGGAGAGATCGGGGCCTGACCCTTTGCAGATTTCCTAAAATAGAACAAAGCAATCGCTTTCAGAACTTTATTCAATAGATCAACAAAAAAAAGTAAAGGACATGGAAAAACTGGGAGAAGGTTCGGTGAGGTGCTGGTTATTTGCTGCGGTTACCTAAGCTCCTATCAAATATAGCTCACGGGTCCTGAAACCATTATTCACGGTTTCTAACACATTGGGGAAATGCAACCACAGGTGAATCTCATTCCACTCCTTCATATGTAGACAATCGCCTCTGTGGGGCGACCAATCACTAACAATAGAATGCACAAGGGGTAACTGGCCTGGCTGGAGAGTGATAGGCTTGGGAAGGGTGGGGGACCTTCCAAATAAGGTTACCAAAATATCAGGGACACCATCCAAAGCTACAAACAAAAACTTTGACCACATCACTCACCCAATCTTGGATGGTCTGGTGGAAAAAAAAGGAAATGAAAAGTTCGTGCAGGAGATTGAGACCGGGTTAGAGCCAAAACTAGAAAGCTGAGGTGGAAAGGCTGCTGGGACAGGACATTCCTCACCAGAAATGGACTCAAATATGGTTGGGCTCAGACAGCAGGCCGCAGTCCCTTCCTCTAAACATAATTTAGTTCAAATTCACACATTCCTCTCCTAATTGCCCTAGATACCACAATGGACGGTACAGATGTAACTGAATGCCTTCTGGCCGTGCCCAGATATTTTAGAATTTTACGAGAATTTAACGGATTATTTTAATCGGAACTTGGCACAGAGCTGAGCCCCTCAGTGGACTAAACTTTGCGGGGCTTGAAACCAAAAGGGCTATCGGTACGCCAATATGCCTTACTGAAAACCGGCTATATTGTAGCAAGAAAGACAATACTAGCAAATTGGAAACAAGAACCCCCTCTTGGGGACTCTGGCACAGAACTATCCGTGCCTTGGCGGGAATCAGCTCCTTAACCAGGATCTACCAGGGATATAATAAGAGTAAGAGGCAATGTGGTCCCCATTTTTATTGACCCTGCGTGAATAACCAGAAAAGTAGAGAGCGTCGCAAGGGGATGAACTCCAGACACTGAAACATTGCAATCGGCACCGTTGCTCCTAGGGGAAAATAAGAAGGATAAGCCCAGAAATCACGCTTATGTTACTTTTTTTCCTGTCTAGTTTGGATAAATTATTCCCCTTCCTCCCCCTTGTCCTTCTTCTTCCCCTTCCCAGTTAATCTGCTGCTCCTGATCGTTGCCTCTGTGGTAGGTCAGCGAGCCCAAGGGCATCCAGACGGGTCCCCATTTAAGGATTTATTGCACCGGGTTCGACACACGTTCGTAATTGGTATCTCCCTCTGTGATGGCCATGTTCTGGACTCTTACAAAAAAACATGCATTGGATAAAACAGGGTGGACGATTGACCCAGGACATCAAGAGTCGTGTTTTTCTTCTTCATGTGATGCAGTGTGGATATCAAAGAGAGAGAGAGAGGAGGGAGACAGGAAAAGAGCAAAGTGAGAGGGGAGGCACGAGTATTGCGCAATCGACGTCACTTTCAGACAGGCAAACGTCATCAATGCATTTGTATGTAAAGTTTTTTCCTGAACATTTAAACCAACGTTGCATGATTGTCAATTGAATTCACATGTTTATATTTTTAGGAGTTACTTGCTGCTGATGCTGTTATATTTTGTTTTTTCACTGATTTGTGACAGTACCTTACAGAACGGATTTGTAGTGAAAATAAACACAGAAATCCGATAGCATCTTGTTTTGCCAACATCACACCAAGCAGGCAGGTTCTCAAGGGGTGCCAGCTCAGAGGCACTTACCTGGGAGTCACCTGTCCACCACACACACCACCTGCATTTTTAAGAACGAGACCAGTCAGGAGTAACCCGCACACTCACCTTAATGTTCTCTTCCCAGAGCATGCTTTTCTATCACCAGAACACTGTCATTTATACTACTGTTGCACAGGCCATGTGATCCAGCCACAGCCTAAATTATACATCGCTTCGCATCACTCACGTCAGAATAGTTTATGTAAATATAGTTTGGCATATTTACAGAAATTATGAATATTTAATCTATCATACATATATATTTTTCAAAGTTGACCCTCTCTTTCTTTTTCATGATGACGAGGTGGAGTGAATCAATGAGTGGTGTATTATCAAACAAGGTTCTTCCAACATTATGGAACCTTGTTTCCGCGCCAAACATCGTAAACCTTCCATAAAAAAAAAAATTCTGAAGCAGAAAATTAGTAGTGCCAGATACACCAGCCACATTTATAAATATGTTGTGTAACATAGATCCTTACTCACCGTGTAGCAATATTTTAATGTAGATGTAAAATTCAATGAGGGACGTGATTATCTTGGTGTATTCTGAGACTGTTATTGTACATATCCGGGAGAGATCTGAGATTGTTGTTGTTGTTGTCTTGGTGAGGGACTGTTGTTAATGTTGTCTTGGAGTTGTCTGGGACTGTTGTTGTTGTTTTGGTGTGTAACTATTGTACTTGTCATGGTGTTGTCTTGGACTCTTGCTGTTGTTTTTGTCCTTTTGCTGTTTTGACCCAGGCGTGCATTTGGTGTCAAAAAATTGGCAGGAATGTATGTTATTGTGCAATTTGTACATCTATACAGGCGTATCTCACTTAAAGAGCATTCTTTCTCTGCTAATTCGAGCGATTTCAATACAGATAAATTCGTTCCAAAACGAGCAACACTCTCACGGCACTACATTTAGTTGCGAATACGTTCATCTTAAGCAGCGTAAAAACACGTATGACCAAAACATAACCCTCGTGTTCCTCCAAAGAGATCTCATTAGGTAACGCGTGTTGGGCTGAAACAAGCGTTCGATAACTCCTCGTTGGGTAAGGATTTCATGTATTTGTATTCTGTTGGTGTACCCAGAAAATCCTTACTGACTCTCAAGATACATTTTCGAAAGGGCCTCTCGAAGTTTCACAGTAGGGGGCGATGTAGCTGCTCTGTGTAATTTCAATTGAGTAATTTTGCAGATACATTTTCAACATTGGAATGTTCGGTCACATCATAAACATTTACAAATAAATTGTGAGAGAAGAAAAGCAGAGAACCCATAGGAAACCCATCCAGGAGCGGGTCAGAAATCGAGGCACAAGTGTTAAAACTCTGCCACCCCGCCTACAGTATCTTATTGAATCCACGAATTGAAATAGAATTGGAAAGAAAAAAAGCCCGCTTCAACTACAATGGAAGTCAAATGGTAATGAATTTTAATTATGACTAAAGTTTGTCATCGGAATGCCTAAAAATATGACGTAAAATGTAGTGCTTTTTTTAAAAATAGTTAAGCCATAACTGGTTTATTATATTAATCTGATATACCAGTCGTTCCCAACCAGTGTGTTTGATGTGTACACCTCCCAGCCTAATAACTTTTCCTCATTCCCTGACCAGCACATAATCTACTGCGAATCATCCCTAACTTTGCTTTACAATCCCTGTTCGTACCCCCTTTGGAGATGGTACACCAGACAGCCACTAACAGAAGATTAATGCAGTAATTTCTCCAAACGTTTAGGCTCCACAGTCCCAGAGTGTCAGTCCACTTTATTCCCAATTACTCGTTTGGTGCGACTGAGTAGTTTCTACTTTGAAAATAACCCTTAAAAATACACAGACCATAAAAACGAGACGTGACAAATGAAACACTACAATCGAGCAGAAAGAGGTTACGAATCAAGCCATATTACACAATACAAATAAGTAAGACATGCACGTGTAAGATACACGATATAGAAAATAAGCCAATGCAAATGAGACAAACAGCAGAGACATTTCATAAGATTCAGGGCATTTTAAATGACTTATTACGAATTGGATATTAGATGGGCAAAGGGAATACGTAGGATATGTTAAACAGTAACAATTGACGGCGAATTATAAAGTAAATAATCATGAGCATCCCCACACTGAGAAACATGCAAGGAAAGCAATCTTGCGAGCAAGCTGTTATGAGTAGCAAAAACATGTTGCGTAAATCAGACGTGTTACATAAGAAGTACCGATATAGATGTCTCTTCTCTTCCATCAGCTGCCAACAGGTGGTTGACAACGAGGCTGAATGAAATAGTTCCTTTGATTTCGGTCACTGGACACGACATTCGCTATGCAGTGAGGTATGGTGAATTGAATATTGGCTTGGCAATATTGATCTGTAATATTTAACGAATAAATAATCAATAAATAACCGTGATAGTGTTGATGTATTGAGCCTATCCTTTTTATTTAGATATAATTTTTGGTGGTTTTTTTGGAAGCGGAAATTCCTTAGCCCACAAAAAAAGCATCATAGAGAAGGAAGTGAAGTGGCACTGCTGTGACTCTGGAACATCAAAGGCTGACAGAATTAGCAACCATTGGCTCCAATTGCACCTAGCCTGGCACAGCAGTCAACCCATGGCACCTTCTGGGTCTGTCCCGTAACCTCCAATTTCACCTAGCCTGGCACAGGAGTACAACCCATAGCACCTGCTGGGTCTGTCCCGTGAATTTCTCCTGCACCTAGCCTGGCACAGCAGTCAACCCATGGCACCTGCTTGGTCTGTCCCGTGACCTCCTCCTGCACCTAGCCTGGCACAGCAGTCAACCCAAAGCACCTGCTGGGTCTGTCCAGCGACCCTTCGAAACTTCACATGGCCTCATAAGTGCCGTGGTGACGTCACAAAGGGGATGGGACACGTGTCTGAGTTACAATTAATGAGTTCTGCACGGGTCGTCATTAACAAAGCTTACCTAACCTATCCACACTACAAATTGCAATCACCTTTACTGGCTACTCCTATAGGCTTCTATAGGTTTTACATCAAACCTTCCACCACATTTCCTACACGACATAACCATCTTCTTATCCACACTACAAATTACAATCACCTCCACTGGCTATTCCCATAGTCTCCATTACCTGTCCCGACATTCCCCAATTTGCTTAAGAAACCACGCTTATTCGCACTATGCATTAAATCGCCGTCGCCGGACAATCAAATAGCTCCCATAGGCTCTCACGTTTCCTGCCCTCCACATTCCCTACATGACATAAGCCTCGCTACCTATCCGCACTACAATTGCCTTCGCCGGCAAACTCCCATAGAGCTCCCATCGTCTCCTATGTTAAGCTACCACCACATTCCCCAGTTTTCGATTAAGAAACCACACTTATCCATAGAGACACACAGAGACCCATAGTTCAGTTCAGTTCATTTATTAGGTATAGCCCTGTGAGCCATTCAGCTCTTGAATCGGGTGCAACCGCAACAAACTAAAAAAAGAACAATAAACATCTTAAAGTGACAACGTGCATCAGAAAAAATCCAGGAAAAAAACAGCAAAGTCCTCGATATACGTGACATGCACGACCAATTCTAGATTTGAATTTTTCGTGACTGCAAGGATCCATACTCTTTGGTTCTATTCGGTAAAGTCACGTTGGTAAAAAATAAAACAACAAAAATCACGACGTTTCGGCCACAACACAAACAGCCTTCATCAGGTGAAGGGACCGTGCTGTCATGAGGACAGCGTTGGAGTGAAAACAGCCAAGCCCAGGTCGCGTCCTTTAAGCTGTAAAATCTAGAATCCACAAACTTACCTCACACAGAGACCCACAAACTCACTTCACACAGAGACCCACACACTCACTACACACAAACACACATTGAGACCCACAAACTCACAACACAGAGACCCACAGACTAACCTCACACAGAGACCCACAGACTCACCACACACAGACACCCACACTCACCTCACAGACACCCACACACTCACCACACACAGACACACACAGATTCACCACACAGACACACCGAGACCCACAGACTCACCTCACACAGAGACCCACAGACTCACCACACACAGAGACACACAGAGACCCACAGACTCACCTCACACAGAGACACACAGAGACCCACAGACTCACCTCACACTAAGACACACAGACTCACCAGACAGACACACAAAGAGACCACAGACTCACCTCACACAAAGCCCCACAGACTCACCACACACAGAGACGCACACTCACCTCACAGACACCCACAGACTCACCACACACAGACACACACAGACACCCACACTCGAAACACACAGAGACCCACAGACTATCCTCACACAGACACACACAGACTCACCACACAGACACACAAAGAGACCACAGACTCACCTCACAGAGACCCACAGACTCACCACACAGACATACAAAGAGACCACAGACTCACCTCACACAGAGACTCATAGTCTCACCACACACAGACACCCACACTCAAACCACACAGACACCCACAGACTCACCTCACACAGAGACCCACAGGGCCACAGACTCACCACACACAGACACGCACACTCACCTCACAGATACCCACAGACTCACCTCTCACAGAGACTCACAGACTCAACGCACACAGACACCCACACTCAAACCACACAGACACCCACAGACTCACCTCACACAGAGGCACACAGAGACCCGCAGACTCACCTCACACAGAGACACACACACTCACCACACAGACACACAAAGAGACTCACAGACTTACCACACACAGACACCCACACTCAACCCATACAGAGACCCACAGACTAACCTCACACAGACACACACAGAGACCCACACAGTCACCACACAGAGACCCACAGACTCACCACATAGATACCCACACACACACCACACTGAGACCCACACACGCACCACACACAGGCACACAAACTTACCACACACAGACCGACACATATACCCACAGACTAACCTTACACAGACACACAAAGTGACCCACACAATCACCACACAGAGCACCCAGAGACTCATCACTTAGAGACCCGCAGACTCTCCACACAAAGACCCACAAACTCACCTCACACAGAGACCCACAGACTCACTACACAGAGACCCACAAACTCACCACACAGAGACCCACAAACTCACTTAACACAGAGTCCCACATACTACCACACCGCTGTCATCGCAACCAGCACCACGGTGCGTCACGTGGCACCGTCTAGCTGCTACCACTACCATGCCGCTGTTATCCCACCATCACCACAGCGTGTCTACCACTACCACACCGCTGGTCATCGCACTACGACACGTTAATTTCGAAATGTATGCACACGTATACAGTAAAACCTTGGATTGCGAGCATAATCTGTTCCGGAAACGTGTTTGTAATCCAAAGCACTCGTAAATCAAGGCACTGGTATATCAGTTGTGATCACGTGACGCTCGTTAGGCAAGACCTCGCTCGTTTATCAAATTAATATTTATTTAAAAATGTTGCTTGTCTTGCAAAACACTCGCAGACCAAGACCTAGTTTCTCGCAATTCAAGGTTTTACTGTATTTATATTTTTATACGTAAAATGTTCAACTATATTTTTACGTGTTCATATAACTACTTGTGGTAAGTACCCGGCGTTGCCCGGGCGACAAAGGCAGACACACACATGGACTTACACACAGACATCGACCCACACACATAGAAAACATCGACTTAGATGCACACACACACGGTTAAATCCAGGATGGATCGTGAGCAGGCCAGCCTAAATGTTTCGAACCGGCGAAGATGTTCCATTAAGGGGGTGCACGTGTCGCAAGCGTAGAGAAGGGAGGGAATTACCGTGGCCGAGAAGACCTGGAGCTTCATACGGAGCGAGAGACCAGGTACCTTCCACACAAAATAACGCAGCCGATGAAAATATAATGGCGCTCGACTGATTTGGAGTGGGACCTCTGCTGTTAAACCGGAGCTGTTCATGAGTACACTGGGCAGGTATGGGAATCTCTGCAATCTCTGCACAACTGCCGCGTCACCAATTGTGAGTTGTGGCGGTGGATTGTTCGATAGTACAAAAGACCCAGGCAGGTACTTAGTTTTGGTAGGGCTGATGGTAAGGCCCAACCTCTTAGTGGCACGCTCCAGGTTCAGCAGCAGCGCCTCCAACTCCTCCTCTGAGTGAGTAGCAATCACCAGAGCATCGGCATACATAACATGGTTGAGAAATAGGGAGCCATCCCTTGACCGCACCCGGGCATCGATCAGCCTCCCATTGTATCTGTATCATATGGTAATTCCTCCGGTACAGCCATTGAAGGCTTCACCAACTACGTGGTCAAAAGATATGTTAAATAATGTGGGAGACAGAGGACATCCCTGTCACACCCCAAGGTGTAGAGGGAATGGCTGTGACTGACGGCCTGTAGTTTGACGCGGGGCTGCTCAATAT
Source organism: Petromyzon marinus (assembly GCF_048934315.1). NCBI lineage: Eukaryota > Metazoa > Chordata > Hyperoartia > Petromyzontiformes > Petromyzontidae > Petromyzon > Petromyzon marinus. Next base: position 4,910,392 of record NW_027422597.1, read on the forward strand.
CATAACGGTCCTTAAGGATCGTGAGCAAAGGGGGAGGGACTTCGAAAGCATGAAGAACACCAAAGGCCTGGCCTACTGATAGCATCATAGGCCTTGACCAGGTCAATAAAACAGACACATATACTCACACGCACACATGGAGCTACAGACATGCAAAGAAATGGACTCACACTAACTCACATGGAGCCACACACACAAAGCGACTATCACACACGCCCATGGACTGACACACACAGACATATCGACTCACACACACAAACACATAGACGTACACACACACACATATGGAGTCAAACACGCATAGACATCCACTTTAGGTACGCACACATGGAGTTACACACACATATATCGACGTACACACATACAGCAACTCACACACACACATCGACTTACACACGGACATACGTGGACTAAAAAACACACATTGACGTATAGTACACTGATGTACTTACACGCATATCAACTAAGACACACACACGCATTGACTTACACACACACATCGAGTGACACACACACACATGTATGGATTTACACACGCATGTGGACTACAACACACACATCGACTGACAAACATAGACACACAAACGCACGTTAACTTACACACTCAGATGGTGCCATGCACACACATCGACTAGCACACAAACATGGACTAACACACACACAGAGTGACTGATACGCACACAAATGGACTGACACGCACACTTGGACTGACACACACAAACACTTCGACATACACACACTCATCGGGTGTTGTCCGTTCGAAAAAGACAGACACACACATGGACTTAAACACACGTATGGACCTACACGCACACATATGGACTCAAACACACACACAACTCGACTCAAACACAAACACATTGACTTACATACACACATATGAACTTACACACACATATGGACTAACACACACATGGACTAACACACACACACACATTTGGAGGTTTGATTGATGAGCTGGCACTGCTAAGGTTCTGGATTCGAAATTAGGTCAGCACTCAGACCTCTGAGCGATGTGGCCATATCTCTCTTGCGAGAATCGAGAATATAGGTTTATCATGCGCGATTGAAGTTATATCTAAAAACCAAGATCTCACTTCTGCTACGCGTTATCTGCACACATACTAGCTTACGTTTTGATAACTGTGATGGAAGGGGTTATCTTCGTGCAGTCATTCGTGACCGGGTTGAGACCATCAACTCACCACACTTAACTGTGCAGTTTCATTACAGGCGAATGCCTGGATTTGAACAAAGGTTTTCAGTGATGCTGGCTCAAAGGGGTTGTGGATGTGATAATGATGATACTGAATGCAAACACAATCCAATGATTTTTTAAAGATATTTTATTTTGCATCACAAGCCCAAAGCATTGCAGAACATGCAACTGACTAGTTGCATGCAATTCCCTATAATTAAAGAGCATGCAATTGTAATCTAAATACATTAATCCAGATGGTGGTGCTGATGGAAATGATAGCACTGCAAGAGAAGTTCTTTAATTTTCTGGTGTCACCTTTGGAGAAATTGTTGGTAATTCGAGGCCAGTTATCATTATTTGTATATTCATTGTAGTGTGAAATGGAAAACAAATATGAGCGTTTTTGAAAATAGGTGTCCCAACACAAATGAAGATTGGTTGATTGTTTGAGGACTCTTTATCTTTCCGTCATTGTTTTGTTTGGTATCATTCACACGTGGATGTCTTCTCTCTATAATTTTAGTAGAAATTTTGGTCAAGTCCATCGATTATTCTGTTCGTGGCAGCATGCAGAAACTGTATAGTCAAGATATATGGTTGTATGATTTTGCCGTGGAGAATGTCCTTAGCTGTGTGCTTCGTGTGAGTTTTCACTCTTCAGCTTCTCATTTCTGAAGCCCATAAAGCTTCACCTCTTTTACCTCCTTCCAGTCATTTATGTCGGTCATCCAACTTGTACTTTGATGTTTTGAACCCCTCCAGATTCGCACTCTACCGATCAGCGTTGCCTATGCCAGTGTGTATTGTCTTGTTACATTGCCCAAACCACTGCAGGAAGTTTTTTTTCCATTTGCTTTTGCTAGTTCGGGCTCATTCTCACGTAAGTAAATGGCAAAAGTGACGTTAAAATGATTTCTTATCTGTGAAATGATAGTTAGATTGTAAAATCAAATATTATGAAGATACCATCTCCTGTGTTGGTTTGACCTGGAACTGTTTTTGTCGTCGTTTTGTTGCCTTGCCCAAGTTTGCATTTAGTGTTGAAAAATCGGCAGGAATGTACTTATGCTATTTGTACTTATATACTTTATTTATTCGTATTTCTTTATATAAGTTTAAGCTACTGGCTTACCATTGATCTACTTTTTACTCCTATCGTGTTTTGTATTGTTTGTTGTTGTAACTTGCTGACTCGCCCCTACTGGACATCTGTAAAAAAGAGATTAATTTATCGTCGGATTCCTCCGGGATAAAGACAGATTATGATCATTCCATTGTGATTTCTGAGCGAACAGACTCAATTATGTACGGTATGTGCGAGAAAAATTCGTTGAAATAACTGCATCTCCGTGTAAATTATTTTTTCACCGATTCAAAGGTTCCTTAATTGCACGAACTGAAATCTCCCAAATGGCATATGTATTGCATCATATTTTATACCGCAGGGTTCAATAAACTATTAAATAAAGATAGGCAGCGTTGAATGCAGCATGCAGTTAGTAAAGCGCAGCACGTGCGTGCTTTTCCGGTGCCGTTTCACTTTTCCTTTGTTACTACAGTCGCCTTGGTGTAGGCGAGGCCCTTGTAGACACCCTCCATTGGGATGTCGTAGGTGGCGCCGTTCAATAAGGACATGCGCACCGTACCCTTGTACGGGAGGTCGATTTCCGCGCGACCGATATTGATGTCGATCGCAGTGGTCTTGTGTGGAGGAACCGTGACGTTGAATGAGAGGAGCTCGGTTTTCGATTCTGAATTCTCCACGGCGTGCGTACTCTCGGTGCTAACGGTAAAACTAAAGCCAGCTTCAACATCCACGACATCCGGAACGCCGGCTGAGACGGTGAGGCTCACGGTTGCCTCCAGCTTGTTTGTGATCGACCAGGAGGAGGTTTTGGTCACGGTCTTGGAGGTTTCAATTTTATAGGTTTGGGGGACAGAACCAGTATTCTTGTAACTGAGTGATTTGATCTCTTCCATCTGGACTTTTGGAAGCTCCCTGTGCAGTGTAGGGTATGTCACGTTGATCAATTCTGAACTTTTAACCGAATTGATGAAGAGGAAGCCCATGCTGTCGATGTCTGAACCGCCTTTGCCCATAATTCCAAGGCAGATTCCAGAGCGGATGTCGACTGGGTACTCGGTCTTAAGGCCCCAGTCTGTCATCTTCACGAAGAATTCCCTGCCTTTGGTTGTCCTGAACTTGAAGGCGCCCAGGCGTGAGCCAGCCCCATTCCCCCACAGTGAGAGGGACGAAAACAGCTCCCCGGGCTGGAACACAAACTCTTTGTGAGATCCCGAGGGACTGCCGTACTGTGCAGTCCTTCCGTCCGTCAGCCAGGCCTTCACGCACTTGATCTGCCACCCTCCAACCCACACCCAGATTTTTTCCAGCGTTGCTCCATTTCTCCTCCCATCAAAACTGAAGGATGTTCCTCCTTGTCCTCCACAGGTGTGTAAGGCCAAAGCATAAGGCATTTTCTCCTTTATTCCTGCACATTACAAGATACAGATTTGTTTAAATTATTAAAGGAATTTAAAACATCGTGATATTCACAGTTTGACTTTCAAAACCACATTATATTGACACATTTGTAATAGTTATGCACTTCTAAATTTGCATGTCGACTCAGATGTTATCGACAATTCAATAACAAATATCACTATTGCGAAAAAACGGTGAAAAAGCAGTACATCATCATGTTGGGAAATTGTAAAAAACACACACATTGCATCAGATTATTAACTCGTAATGGCTAACTTACAGCTAAAGACAATGAAAGAGGAGCAGACAGTGACAAGGTTAGATAATTTACAAGAATAACTGTTTGAGGTTAAGAGAGACTTGTCTGCAAGAGAAATACAGCTTCTCTGAAATAAAAGTTGACACAACACAGTACAGCAAATCCTTCCCTCGAGGTTTTACTGTTTTGGGCCAAATTTATTGAGGTACTGTTCGCCGATTGTGCCCCTGTGGCTCGACCATTCGCAGTTGATCTAGAGATTCCTGTATGCATGGTAAATGTACTGCTCGCGATTATGCTGCCATGAAAGTACACAATGCGCCATCTTGTCCCCATCGTATTGCCCAAGTGGCCCATCGTGGTATCCCAGGCCACGTGGTGTTCCTAGATTCCAGTGGATAGACAGTGAGGTTCAGCCGCTCACGATTTTAACTTCCTGCAGTGAACAGTACTGTACACGGTTACCTATACAGTACATCTACGAATAGCCCCTCCTGTATTCAAAAGCTTTCTTTAAGATGTTTGATTCAAGCATAGCCTCATCCATATGGAATCACAAAATAGCGCAAATAGATTTTTATTCCCTTACGTTACTTAGGAGATATCGGGGCCTGACCCTTTGCAGATTTCCTAAAATAGAACAAAACAATCGCTTTCAGAACTTTATCCAATAGATCAACAAGAAAAAGTAAAGGACATGGAAAAACTGGGAGAAGGCTCGGTGAGCTGCTGGTTGTTTGCTGCGGTTACCTAAGCTCCTATCAAATATAGATCGCGGGTCCTGAAACCATTATTCACGGTTTCTAACACATTGGGGAAATGCAACCACAGGTGAATCTCATTCCACTCCTTAAACACATTGTTGAAATGCAACCACAGGTGAATCTCATTCCACTCCTTCATATGTAGACAATCGCCTCTGTGGGGCAACCAATCACTAACAATAGGATGCACAAGGGCTAACTGGCCTGGCTGGAGAGAGATAGGCTTGGAAAGGGTGGGGGACCTTCCAATTAGGGTTACCAAAATATCAGGGACACCATCCAAAGCTACAAACAAAAACTTTTACCACATCACTCACCCAATCTTGGATGGTCTGGTGGAAAAAGGAAATGAAAAGTTTGTGCAGGAGATTGAGACCGGGTTAGAGCCAAAACTAGAAAGCTGAGGGGGAAAGGCTGCTGGGACAGGACATTCCTCACCAGAAATGGACTCAAATATGTTGGGCTCAGACAGCAGGCCGCAGGTCCCTTCCTCTAAACATAATTTTTCAAATTCACACATTCCTCTCCTAATTGCCCTAGATACCACAATGCACGGTACAGATGTAACTGAATGCCTTCTGGACGTGCCCAGATATTTTAGAATTTTACGAGAATTTAACGGATTATTTTAATCGGAACTTGGCACAGAGCTGAGCCCCTCAGTGGACTAAACTTTGCGGGGCTTGAAAACAAAAGGGCTATCGGTACGCCAATATGCCTTACTGAAAACCGGCTATATTGTAGCAAGAAAGACAATACTAGCAAATTGGAAACAAGAACCCCCTCTTGGGGACTCTGGCACAGAACTATCTGTGCCTTGGCAGGAATCAGCTCCTTAACCAGGATCTACCAGGGATATAATAAGAGTAAGAGGCAATGTGGTCCCCATTTTATTGACCCTGCGTGAATAACCAGAAAAGTAGGGAGCGGGGCAAGGGGATGAACTCCAGACACTGAAACATTGCAATAGTCACCGTTGCTCCTTGGGGAAAATAAGAAGGATAAGCCCAGACATCACGCTTATGTTACTTTGTTTCCTGTCAAGTTTGGATAAATTATTCCGCTTCCTCCCCCTTGTCCTTCTTCTTCCCCTTCCCAGTTAATCTGCTGCTCCTGATCGTTGCCTCTGTGGTAGGTCAGCGAGCCCAAGGGCATCCAGACGGGTCCCCATTTAAGGATTTATTGCACCGGGTTCGACACACGTTCGTAATTGGTATCGCCCTCTGTGATGGCCATGTTCTGGACTCTTACAAAAAAACATGCATTGGATAAATAAAGGGTGGACGATTGACCGAGGACATCAAGAGTCGTGTTTTTCTTCTTCTTCTTCTTCTTCATGTGATGCAGTGTGGATATCAAAGAGAGAGAGAGACAGGAAGAGAGCAAAGGTAGAGGGGAGGCACGAGTATTGCACAATCGACGTCACTTTTACACAGACAAACGTCATCAATGCATTTGTATGTAAAGTTTTTTTCTTGAACATTTAAACCAACGTTGTATGATTGTCAATTGAATTCACATCTTTATATTTTTAGGAATTGCTTGCTGCTGATGCTGTTATACGTTTTTTTTTTCACTGATTTGTGACAGTACCTTACAGAACGGATTTGTAGTGAAAATAAACACAGAAATCCGATAGCATCTTGTTTTGCCAACATCACACCAAACAGGCAGGTTCTCAAGGGGTGCCAGCTCAGAAGGACTTACCTGGGAGTCACCTGTCCAACACACACACCACCTGAATTTTTAATAACGAGACCAGTCAGGAGTAACCCACATACTCACCTTAAGGTTCTCTTCCCAGAGCATGATTTTCTATCACCAGAACACTGTCATTTATACTACTGTTGCACAGGCCACGTGATCCAGCTACAGCCTAAATTATAGATCGCTTCGCATCACTCACGTCAGAATAGTTTATGTAAATATAGTTTGGCATATTTCCAAAAATTATGAATATTTAATCTATCATACATTGATATGTTTTTCAAACTTGAACCTCTCTTTCTTTTTCATGATGACGAGGTGGAGTGAATCAATGAGTGGTGTATTATCAAACAAGGTCCTTCTAACATTATGGAACCTTGTTTCCGTGCCAAACATCGTAATCCTTCCATTAAAAAAATATTCTGAAGCAGAAAGTTAGTAGTGCCAGATACACCAGCCACATTTGCTACCGTGTAGCAATATTTTAATGTCGATGTAAAATTCAATTGAGGGACATGATTATTTTGGTGTGTTCTGGGACTGTTGTTGTACATATCCGGGAAAGATCTAGATTGTTGTTGTCTTGGTGAGGGACTGTTGTTGCTGTTGTCTTGGAGTTGTCTGGGACTGTTGTTGTTGTTGTTTTGGTGTATAACTCTTGTACTTGTCATGGTGTTGTCTTGGACGCTTGATGTTGTTTTTGTCATTTTGCTGTTTTGCCCCAGGCGTGCATTTGGTGTCAAAAAATTGGCAGGAATGTATGTTCTTGTGCAATTTGTACATCTATACAGGAGTATCTCACTTAACGAGCATTCTGTCTCTGCTAATTCGAGCGATTTCAATACAGATTAATTTGTTCCAAAACGAGCAACACTCTCAAGGCACTACTTTTAGTTGCAAAAATGATCATCTTAAGCAGCGTTAAAACAAGTATAGCCAAAACATAACCCTCGTGCTCCTCCCAAGAGACCTCATTAGTTAACGTGTGTTGGGCTGAAACAAGCGTTCTATAACTCCTCGTTGGGTAAGGATTTCGCGTATTCATATTCTGTTGTTGTACCCAGAAAATCCTTACTGACTCTCAAGATACATTTTCGAAAGGGCTTCTCTAAGTTTCACAGTAGGGGGCGATTTAGCTGCTCTGTGTAATCTCAATTGAGTAATTTTGCAGATACATTTTCAACATCGGAATGTTCGGCCACACCAGAAACATTTACAAATAAATTGTGAAAGAAGAAAAGCAGAGAACCCATAGGAAACCCATCCAGGAGCTGCTCAGAAATCGAACAAAGGACGTCTAAACTGTGAGGCACAAGTGTTAAAACTCTGCCACCCCGCCTACAGTATCAAATTGAATCCACGAATTGAAATAGAATTGGAAAGAAAAAAATCCCGCTTCAACTACAATGGAAGTCAAATGGTAATAAATTTTAATTATGACTAAAGTTTGTCATCAGAATCCCTATAAATATGACGAAAAATGTAGTGCATTTAGTGAAACAGTTTAGCCATAACTGGTTTATTAGATTAATCTGATATACCAGTCGTTCCCAACCAGTGTGTTTGATGTGTACACCTCCCAGCCTAATATCTTGTCCTCATTCCCTGACCAGCACATAATCTACTGCGAATCATCCCTAACTTTACTTTACAATCCCTGTTCGTACCGCCTTTGGAGATGGTACACCAGATAGCCACTAACAGAAGATTAATGCAGTAATTTATACAAACGTTTAGGCTCCACAGTCCCAGAGTGTCAGGCTACTTTATTCCCAATAATTCGTTTGGTGCGACTGAGTAGTTTCTACTTCGAAAATAACCTTTAAAAATACACAGACCATGAAAACGAGACGTGACAAATGAAACATTACAATCGATCAGACAGAGGTTACGAATCAAGCCATATTACACAATACAAATAAGTAAGACATGCACGTGTAAGATACACGATATAGAAAATAAGCCAATGCAAATGAGACAAACAGCAGAGACAGTTCATAAGATTCAGGGCATTTTAGATGAGTTATTACGAATTGGATATTAGATGGGCAAAGGGAGTAGGTAGAATATGTTAAAGAGTAACAATTGAGGGCGAATTATAAAGTAAATAATCATGAGCATCCCCACGCTGAGAAACATGCAAGGAAAGCAATCTTGCTAGCAAGCTGTTATGAGTAGCAAAAACATGTTGCGTAAAGCAGACGTGTTACGTAAGAAGTACCGATATAGATGTCTCTTCTCTTCCATCAGCTGTCAACAGGTGGTTGACAACGAGGCTGAATGAAATGGTTCCTTTGATTTCGGTCACTGGACACGACATTCGCTGTGCCATGAGGTATGGTGAATTGAATATTGGCTTGGCAACATTGATCGGTAATATTTAACGAATAAATAATCAATAAATAACCGTGATAGTGTTAATGTATTGAGCCTATCATTTTTATTTAGATAGTATTTTTGGGTTTTTTTTTGGAAGCGGAAATGCCTTAGCCCACAAAAAAAGCATCATGGAGAAGGAAGTGAAGTGGCACTGCTGTGACTCTGCTTATCTGAAACCCGATTCACACCACCATCCATCACAGAAGAATTCTCTCATCAAGACTCTGTACCATAGAGCCCAATGCATATCCGACCAGGAAGACATAGGCAGTGAACTCAAGCACGTACACCAAGCTCTTAAGGCAAATGGTTACTCCGACTATACAATCCGCAAAGCTATCACTCAAACCATGAAGAAGGACCCTCTTGAGGAGCCTTTCAAAACGATCACTTTACCCTACATTGCGGGGATCACAAAAAAAGATCTCCAAAATCTTGAATAAACACAAGATCAAGGTCCGTTTCAACACATTACATAAAATCCGTGATCTGGTTCCGTCTGTAAAAAGATGTGATTCCGGACATACGGTACCCTGGTGTCTAGAAACTAAGTTGCCTCTGTGGTAGTAGTTACATTGGAGAAACCAAACGCCATGTCTCGGACCGCATTCGTGAACACAAAGCAGACCATAAACACGGTAGGACCAACACCTCGGCCATGGCAGATCATTGTTATAATTCAGTAGGCTCACATGACATTGACTTTTCCAAGACAGAGGTTCTTTGTAAGCCATCTGGCTACCATGAGAGATTCGTTCATGAGGCTATCCACATATACAAGCACAAAGACAATTTCAACCGAGAAGATGGATTCTGGCTTAGCAATCATTGGAAAGATTTGATTAACAATTTCAGGTCTTAATTGATTGTTCACGTTTACAGTGGCTTTCAGACATCATACATTAATTTTTCGTCTCCCCCCTCCTCTTTTCAGAACATAGATGGACTAGTGATTGATATGCCGATCGGAACCGTCTCATAAACGCCGTCCAATTGCCAACTTTGGCCTAAAAGCATTGAACGTGAAGTCGCTGTCCCGCTCTCGATGGTGGTGCTCCATCATCGTCCGATTCAGCTGGCCGTTCCCCGGAGGGTGCGGGTCCATCGTCGGCGTGTTCCAATGCCGTGGGAACAGCTGCAGGACAACTTAACACCGTCAATAGCACCTGCTCCGTCGTCATAAAGCGGTCAAATGCCTCCGTCAATGTCGCCAGCCTGGCCTCCCACTGGGCCATGAGGACTCTCCAGTCACCCGTCGGCCCCGGGATCTCGGCCCTGCTTGAGCCACCATCCCGCTCGCTAGACACTTGCTCGACCAGGTCCTCCGGAGGAGTAACAGCCACTTGGCCAGACACGGGAATCACGTCCAAGTCGTTGCTGTTGTCGGACGAGTCCATCAGCACGTTCTTCCTCTTGGCCGATTTCTTCGACATGTCGGCGTGGTTTTGTAGTCACCTCTGACACCAAATGTAGTGGTTGATTTCACTTGGACAACTTTTGTTTTTCTTCCAACACCACTTCATTTACAGTTCCCCAAATGTCCTCAATACTTCACAGTTCCTTTGCTTGCCATGGCTCGCTTGCCGTGCTTCACACGACTCGCTCGCCGCCTTTGTCTCTCCAATCTCTACTTCTCCGTCAGCTCCGATATCACTGTGCTCTCTCCACTGCTGGCTGCTTCGTCTCTGCTCTCCGCTCTGCGCGATCACTGTGCTCTCTCCGCTGCTGGCTGCTTCTTCTCTGCTCTCCACTCTCCGCTATCACTGCACTCTCTCCACTGCTGGCTGATTCTCTCTGCTCCCCACTCTCCGCTATCACTGCACTCTCTCCACTGCTGGCTGCTTCTCCCTACTCTCCTCTCTCTGCTATCACTGTGCTCTCTCCACTGCTGGCTGCTTCTCTCTGCTCTCCTCTCTCCGCTATCACTGTGCTCTCTCCACTGCTTGCTGCTTCTCTCTTCAGCTCCTGCTTTCCTCTCTCACTGCTGGCTGCCTTCACTTCAGCTCTGCTCCACGTCCTGCTTCGTCCAGCCCCCGAATCCAACCCCCCTTTCTCCTCGCGTCTCCCCAGTTTGTCCCTGCTCTCATTACTCTCCAATTAATTAACCCGCGTCCCAACGACGCTCCGCGTGCCCATGCACCTGTTACTTCTCCAGACTTTAAGACGCCACTTCAGCCCTGACAACAACACCAGCCAATCACAGCCGTCTCTGGCTCCATAGCTTAATTGGCCTAATCATGACATCATTGTCCCAACCATCGCATATGTTTGTCCCAATATGACCCATACTCTCCTGCCCCCGCGCCATCTCACCATTTACCCTCATGCGCCTATTTGTTCCACTACATATGTATGTATGTGTGAGTCGATATGTGTGTGTAAGTATATGTGTGTGTGAGTCCATGTGTGTGTGTAACTACATATGTGTGTGTCTAAAGTCGATGCCTGTGTGTGTGCGTGTAAGTCGATGTGTTTCTATGTGTGTGAGTCGATGTCTGTGTGTAAGTCCAGGTGTGTGTCTGCCTTTTTCACCCGGGCATACAAATACATATTTAGTTAATCGGTACTAATATATTAGGGGCCATCCATAAATTATGTCATGCACTTGGGGGGGGGGGGGGGTCAGACATTTGTGACGATGTTTGACGAGGGGGGAGGGGTTTGAGAAATGTGACGTCACATCAAAATGCGCAACTTTAAATAAATATAGGCAGCACCTTCTACTTAATTAATTATACGTTTTAATAAGTGTGTTTTCCTACAACATCAGAGTGCAGCGCCACATTAAAAATGCACTACAATGACAATAGTTTAAAGCGGTTTGAAGCATGTTTTACATCTTTTTTTTTGGGGGGGGGGGGGCAGAGCTTCGTGACGTCATATTTGAGGGGGGTCTGACTTTGCGTGACGCCGCGTGACGAAGGGGGCGGGGTGTCAAAATTTTTCAAAATCGCGTGACGTCATTTGGACGGCCCCTTAGTCGAGTGTCATCACAGGTGAAAAGTCGTCTCTTGTCCGTGCGCCTCCACCAATCACACATGCGCCAAGTGATCTGGCTAACCGAATCAAGTAAAACTTCCTAAACGCTTGATTTCGTATAAAATTTTGTATTTCATATGCCAGATAGCAGACCAGCCAGCCAATCACAATGGTGGCTAATTCTGTCAACCTTTGATGTTCCAGAGTCACAGCAGTGCCACTTCACTTCCTTCTCCATGATGCTTTTTTTGTGGGCTAAGGAATTTCTGCTTCCAAAAAACCCCCCAAAAATTGTATCTAAATAAAAAGGATAGGCTCAATACATCAACACTATCACGGTTATTTATTGATTATTTATTCGTTAAATATTACAGATCAATGTTGCCAAGCCAATATTCAATTCACCATACCTCACGGCATAGCGAATGTCGTGTCCAGTGACCGAAATCAAAGGAACTATTTCATTCAGCCTCGTTGTCAACCACCTGTTGACAGCTGATGGAAGAGAAGAGACATCTATATCGGTACTTCTTATGTAACACGTCTGCTTTACGCAACATGTTTTTGCTACTCATAACAGCTTGCTCGCAAGATTGCTTCCCTTGCATGTTTCTCAGCGTGGGGATGCTCATGTTTATTTACTTTATAATTCGCCGTCAATTGTTACTGTTTAACATATCCTATGTATTCCCTTTGCCCATGTAATATCCAATTCGTAATAAGTCATCTAGAATGACCTGAATCTTATGAACTGTCTCTGCTGTTTGTCTCATTTGGATTGGCTTATTTTCTATATCGTGTATCATACACGTGCATGTCTTACTTATTTGTATTGTGTAATATGGCTTGATTCGTAACCTCTGTCTGCTCGATTGTAGTGTTTCATTTGTCACGTCTCGTTTTTATGGTCTGTGTATTTTTAAAGGTTATTTTCGAAGTAGAAACTACTCAGTAGCACCAAACGAATTATTGGGAATAAAGTAGCCTGACACTCTGGGACTGCGGAGCCTAAACGTTTGGATAAATTACTGCATTAATCTTCTGTTAGTGGCTGCCTGGTGTACCATCTCCAAAGGGGGTACGAACAGGGATTGTAAAGTAAAGTTAGGGATGATTCGCAGTAGATTATGTGCTGGTCAGGGAATGAGGGAAAGTTATTAGGCTGGGAGGTGTACACATCAAACACACTGGTTGGGAAAGACTGGTATATCAGATTAATATAATAAACCAGTTATGGCTTAACTGTTTTAAAAAATGCACTACATTATACGTCATATTTTTAGGCATTCCGATGACAAACTTTAGTTATAATTAAAATTCATTACCATTTGACTTCCATTGTAGTTGAAGCGGGCTTTTTTTCTTTCCAATTCTATTTCAATTCGTGGATTCAATTTGATATTGTAGGCGGGGTAGCAGAGTTTTAACACTTGTGCTTCACAGTTTAGACGTCCTTTCGTCGATTTCTGACCCGCTCCTGGATGGGTTTCCTATGGGTTCTCTGCTTTTCTTCTCTCACAATTTATTTGTAAATGTTTCTGATGTGACCGAACATTCCAATGTTGAAAATGTATCTGCAAAATTACTCAATTGGGATTATACAAAGCAGCTACATCGCCCCCTACTGTGAAACTTAGAGAGGCCCTTTCGAAAATGTATCTTGAGAGTCAGTAAGGATTTTCTGGGTACACCAACAGAATACAAATACATGAAATCCTTACCCAACGAAGAGTTATCGAACACTTGTTTCAGCCCAACACGCGTTACCTAATGAGATCTCTTTGGAGGAACACGAGGGTTATGTTTTGGTCATACATGTTTTAACGCTGCTTAAGATTATCATATTCGCAACTAAAAGTAGTGCCGTGAGAGTGTTGCTCGTTTTGGAACGAATTAATCTGTATTGAAATCGCTCGAATTAGCAGAGAAAGAATGCTCTTTAAGTGAGATACGCCTGTATAGATGTACAAATTGCACAATAACATACATTCCTGCCAATTTTTTGACACCAAATGCACGCCTGGGGCAAAACAGCAAAAAGACAAAAACAACAGCAAGAGTCCAAGACAACACCATGACAAGTACAATAGTTACACACCAAAACAACAACAACAACAGTCCCAGACAACTCCAAGACAACATTAACAACAGTCCCTCACCAAGACAACAACAACAACAATCTCAGATCTCTCCCGGATATGTACAACAACAGTCTCAGAACACACCAAGATAATCACGTCCCTCATTGAATTTTACATCTACATGAAAATATTGCTACACGGTGAGTAAGGATCTATGTTACACAACATATTTATAAATGTGGCTGGTGTATCTGGCACTACTAGTTTTCTGCTTCAGAATATTTTTTTATGGAAGGTTTACGATGTTTGGCGCGGAAACAAGGTTCCATAATGTTGGAAGAACCTTGTTTGATAATACACCACTCATTGATTCACTCCACCTCGTCATCATGAAAAAGAAAGAGAGGTTCAACTTTGAAAATTATATATGTATGATAGATTAAATATTCATAATTTCTGTAAATATGCCAAACTATATTTACATAAACTATTCTGACGTGAGTGATGCGAAGCGATGTATAATTTAGGCTGTGGCTGGATCACGTGGCCTGTGCAACAGTAGTATAAATGACAGTGTTCTGGTGATAGAAAAGCATGCTCTGGGAAGAGAACCTTAAGGTGAGTGTGTGGGTTACTCCTGACTGGTCTCGTTCTTAAAAATTCAGTTGGTGTGTGTGGTGGACAGGTGACACCCAGGTAAGTGCCTCTGAGCTGGCACCCCTTGAGAACCTGCCTGCTTGGTGTAATGTTGGCAAAACAAGATGCTAGCGGATTTCTGTGTTTATTTTCACTAAAAATCCGTTCTGTAAGGTACTGTCACAAATCAGTGAAAAAACAACGTATAACAGCATCAGCAGCAAGCAACTCCTAAAAATATAAAGATGTGAATTCAATTGACAATCATGCAACGTTGGTTTAAATGTTCAGGAAAAACGTTTCATACAAATGCATTGATGACGTTTGTCTGTATAAAAGTGACGTCGATTGCGCAATACTCGTGCCTCCCCTCTCACTTTGCTCTTTTCCTGTCTCCCTCCTCTCTCTCTCTCTTTGATATCCACACTGCATCACATGAAGAAGAAAAACACGACTCTTGATGTCCTGGGTCAATCTTCCACCCTTTTTTATCCAATGCATGTTTTTTTTTGTCCAGAACATGGCCATCACAGAGGTAGATACCAATTACGAACGTGTGTCGAACCCGGTGCAATAAATCCTTAAATGGGGACCCGTCTGGATGCCATTGGGCTCGCTGACCTACCACAGAGGCAACGATCAGGAGCAGCAGATTAACTGGGAAGGGGAAGAAGAGGACAAGGGGGAGGAAGGGGAATAATTTATCCAAACTAGACAGGAAACAAAGTAAAATAAGCGTGATGTCTGGGCTTATCCTTCTTATTTTCCCCTAGGAGCAACGGTGCCTATTGGAATGTTTCAGTGTCTGGAGTTCATCCCCTTGCCCCGCTCCCTACTTTTCTGGTTATTCACGCAGGGTTAATAAAAATGGGGACCACATTTCCTCTTACTCTTATTATATTCCTGGTAGATCCTGGTTAAGGAGCTGATTCCCGCCAAGGCACGAATAGTTCTGTGCCAGAGTCTCCAAGAGGGGGTTCTTGTTTCCAATTTGCTAGTATTGTCTTTCTTGCTACAATATATCCGGTTTTCAGTAAGGCATATTGGCGTACCGATAGCCCTATTGGTTTCAAGCCCCGCAAAGTTTAGTCCACTGAGGGGCTCAGCTCTGTGCCAAGTTCCGATTAAAATAATCCGTTAAATTCTCGTATAATTCTAAAATATCTGGGCACGGCCAGAAGGCATTCAGTTACATCTGTACCGTCCATTGTGGTATCTAGGGCAATTAGGAGAGGAATGTGTGAATTTGAACTAAATTATGTATAGAGGAAGGGACCTGCGGCCTGCTGTCTGAGCCTAACCATATTTGAGTCCATTTCTGGTGAGGAATGTCCTGTCCCAGCAGCCTTTCCCCCTCAGCTTTCTAGTTTTGGCTCTAACCCGGTCTCAATCTCCTGCACGAACTTTTCATTTCCTTTTTTTCCACCAGACCATCCAAGATTGGGTGAGTGATGTGGTCAAAGTTTTTGTTTGTAGCTTTGGATGGTGTCCCTGATATTTTGGTAACCTTATTTGGAAGGTCCCCCACCCTTTCCAAGCCTATCACTCTCCAGCCAGGCCAGTTACCCCTTGTGCATTCTATTGTTAGTGATTGGTCGCCCCACAGAGGCGATTGTCTACATATGAAGGAGTGGAATGAGATTCACCTGTGGTTGCATTTCCCCAATGTGTTAGAAACCGTGAATAATGGTTTCAGGACACGCGATCTATATTTGATAGGAGCTTAGGTAACCGCAGCAAATAACCAGCACCTCACCGAGCCTTCTCCCAGTTTTATACATGTCCTTTACTTTTTCTTGTTGATCTATTGAATAAAGTTCTGAAAGCGATTGCTTTGTTCTATTTTAGGAAATCTGCAAAGGGTCAGGCCCCGATCTCTCCTAAGTAACGTAAGGGAATGAAAATCTATTTGCGCTATTTTGTGATCCCATATGGATGTGGCTATGCTTGAATCAAACATCTTAAAGAAAGCTTTTTGAATACAGGAGGGGCTATTCGTAGATGTACTGTATAGGTAACCGTGTACAGTACTGTTCACTGCAGGAAGTTAAAATCGTGAGCGGCTGAACCTCACTGTCTACCCACTGGAATCTAGGAACACCACGTGGCCTGGGATACCACGATGGGCCACTTGGGCAATAAGATGGGGACAAGATTGCGCATTGTGTACTTTCATGGCAGCATAATCGCGAGCAGTACATATATCATGCATACAGGAATCTCTAGATCAACTGCGAATGTTCGAGCCACCGGGGCACAATCGGCGAAGAGTACCTAAATAAATTTGGCCCAAAACAGTAAAACCTCGACGGAAGGATTTGCTGTACTGTGTTTGTCAACTTTTATTTCAGAGAAGCTGTATTTCTCTTGCAGACAAGGCTCTCTTAACCTCAAACAGTTATTCTTGTAAATTATCTAACCTTGTCACTGTCTGCTCCTCTTTCATTGTCTTTAGCTGTAAGTTAGGCATTACGAGTTAATAATCTGATACAATGTGTGTTTTTTTTACAATTTCCCAACATGATGCTGTACTGCTTTATCACCGTTTTTTCGCAATAGTGATATTTGTTATTGAATTGTCGATAAAGTCTGAGTCGACATGCAAATTTAGAAGTGCATAACTATTACAGAGTTGTCAATAAAATGTGGTTTTGAAAGTCAAACTGTGAATATCACAATGTTTGACCTTTCATAATTTAAACAAATCTGTATCTTGTAATGTGCAGGAAGAAAGGAGAAAATGCCTTATGCATTGGCCTTACACACCTGTGGAGGACAAGGAGGAACAGCCTTCAGTTTTGATGGGAGGAAAAATGGAGCAACGCTGGAAAAAATCTGGGTGTGGGTTGGAGGGTGGCAGATCAAGTGCGTGAAGGCCTGGCTGACGGACGGAAGGACTGCACAGTACGGCAGTCCCTCGGGATCTCACAAAGAGTTTGTGTTCCAGCCCGGGGAGCTGTTTTCGTCCCTCTCACTGTGGGGGAATGGGGCTGGCTCACGCCTGGGCGCCTTCAAGTTCAGGACAACCAAAAGCAGGGAATTCTTCGTGAAGATGACAGACTGGGGCCTAAAGACCGAGTACCCAGTCGACATCCGCTCTGGAATCTGCCTTGGAATTATGGGCAAAGGCGGTTCAGACATCGACAGCATGGGCTTCCTCTTCATCAATTCGGTTAAAAGTTCAGAATTGATCAACGTGACATACCCTACACTGCACAGGGAGCTTCCAAAAGTCCAGATGGAAGAGATCAAATCACTCAGTTACAAGAATACTGGTTCTGTCCCCCAAACCTATAAAATTGAAACCTCCAAGACCGTGACCAAAACCTCCTCCTGGTCGATCACAAACAAGCTGGAGGCAACCGTGAGCCTCACCGTCTCAGCCGGCGTTCCGGATGTCGTGGATGTTGAAGCTGGCTTTAGTTTTACCGTTAGCACCGAGAGTACGCACGCCGTGGAGAATTCAGAATCGAAAACCGAGCTCCTCTCATTCAACGTCACGGTTCCTCCACACAAGACCACTGCGATCGACATCAATATCGGTCGCGCGGAAATCGACCTCCCGTACAAGGGTACGGTGCGCATGTCCTTATTGAACGGCGCCACCTACGACATCCCAATGGAGGGTGTCTACAAGGGCCTCGCCTACACCAAGGCGACTGTAGTAACAAAGGAAAAGTGAAACGGCACCGGAAAAGCACGCACGTGCTGCGCTTTACTAACTGCATGCTGCATTCAACGCTGCCTATCTTTATTTAATAGGTTATTGAACCCTGCGGTATAAAATATGATGCAATACATATGCCATTTGGGAGATTTCAGTTCGTGCAATTAAGGAACCTTTGAATCGGTGAAAAAATAATTTACACGGAGATGCAGTTATTTCAACGATTTTTTCTCGCACATACCGTACATAATTGAGTCTGTTCGCTCAGAAATCACAATGGAATGATCATAATCTGTCTTTATCCCGGAGGAATCCGACGATAAATTAATCTCTTTTTTACAGATGTCCAGTAGGGGCGAGTCAGCAAGTTACAACAACAAACAATACAAAACACGATAGGAGTAAAAAGTAGATCAATGGTAAGCCAGTAGCTTAAACTTATATAAAGAAATACGAATAAATAAAGTATATAAGTACAAATAGCATAAGTACATTGCGGCCGATTTTTCAACATTAAATGCAAACTTGGGCAAGGCAACAAAACGACGACAAAAACAGTTCCAGATCAAACCAACACAGGAGAGGGTATCTTCATAATATTTGATTTTACAATCTAACTATCATTTCACAGATAAGAAATCATTTTTAACGTTACTTTTGCCATTTACTTACGTGAGAATGAGCCCGAACTAGCAAAAGCAAATGGAAAAAAAACTTCCTGCAGTGGTTTGGGCAATGTAACAAGACAATACACACTGGCATATGCAACGCTGATCGGTAGAGTGCAAATCTGGAGGGGTTCAAAACATCAAAGTACAAGTTGGATGACCGACATAAATGACTGGAAGGAGGTAAAAGAGGTGAAGCTTTATGGGCTTCAGAAATGAGAAGCTGAAGAGTGAAAACTCACACGAAGCACACAGCTAAGGACATTCTCCACGGCAAAATCATACAACCATATATCTTGACAATACAGTTTCTGCATGCTGCCACGAACAGAATAATCGATGGACTTGACCAACATTTCTACTAAAATTATAGAGAGAAGACATCCACGTGTGAATGATACCAAACAAAACGATGACGGAAAGATAAAGAGTCCTCAAACAATCAACCAATCTTCATTTGTGTTGGGACACCTATTTTCAAAAACGCTCATATTTGTTTTCCATTTCACACTACAATGAATATACAAATAATGATAACTGGCCTCGAATTACCAACAATTTCTCCAAAGGTGACACCAGAAAATTAAAGAACTTCTCTTGCAGTGCTATCATTTCCATCAGCACCACCATCTGGATTAATGTATTTAGATTACAATTGCATGCTCTTTAATTATAGGGAATTGCATGCAACTAGTCAGTTGCATGTTCTGCAATGCTTTGGGCTTGTGATGCAAAATAAAATATCTTTAAAAAATCATTGGATTGTGTTTGCATTCAGTATCTTCATTATCACATCCACAACCCCTTTGAACCAGCATCACTGAAAACATTTGTTCAAATCCAGGCATTCGCCTGTAATGAAACTGCACAGTCAAGTTTGGTGAGTTGATGGTCTCAACCCGGTCACGAATGACTGCACGAAGATAACCCCTTCCATCACAGTTATCAAAACGTAAGCTAGTATGTGTGCAGATAACGCGTAGCAGAAGTGAGATCTTGGTTTTTAGATATAACTTCAATCGCGCATGATAAACCTATATTCTCGATTCTCGCAAGAGAGATATGGCCACATCGCTCAGAGGTCTGAGTGCTGACCTAATTTCGAATCCAGAACCTTAGCAGTGCCAGCTCATCAATCAAAAATCCAAATGTGTGTGTGTTAGTCCATGTGTGTGTTAGTTCATATGTGTGTGTAAGTTCATATGTGTGTATGTAAGTCAATGTGTTTGTGTTTGAGTCGAGTTGTGTGTGTGTTTGAGTCCATATGTGTACGTGTAGGTCCATACGTGTATTTAAGTCCATGTGTGTGTCTGTCTTTTTCGAACGGACAACACCCGATGTGTGTGTGTACGTCGAAGTGTTTGTGTGTGTCAGTCCAAGTGTGCGTGTCAGTCCATTTGTGTGCGTATCAGTCACTCTATGTGTGTGTTAGTCCATGTTTGTGTGCTAGTCGATGTGTGTGCATGGCACCATCTGAGTGTGTAAGTTAACGTGCGTTTGTGCGTCTATGTTTGTCAGTCGATGTGTGTGTGTGTACGTCGCTGTGTATGTGTGTTGTCAGTCCATATGTGTGTTGTAGTCCACATGTGTGTGTAAATCCATACATGTGTGTGTGTGTCACTCGATATGTGTGTGTAAGTCAATGCGTGTGTGTGTCTTAGTTGATATGCGTGTAAGTACATCAGTGTACTATACGTCAATGTGTGTTTTTTAGTCCACGTATGTCCGTGTGTAAGTCGATGTGTGTGTGTGAGTTGCTGTATGTGTACGTCGATATATATGTGTGTAACTCCATGTGTGCGTATCTAAAGTGGATGTCTATGCATGTGTGACTCCATATGTGTGTGTGTGTACGTCTATGTGTTTGTGTGTGTGAGTCAATATGTCTGTGTGTGTCAGTCCATGGGCGTGTGTGATAGTCGCTTTGTGTGTGTGGCTCCATGTGAGTTAGTGTGAGTCCATTTCTTTGCATGTCTGTAGCTCCATGTGTGCGTGTGAGTCTATGTGTCTGTTTTATTGACCTGGTCAAGGCCTATGATGCTATCAGTAGGCCAGACCTTTGGTGTTCTTCATGCTTTCGGAGTCCATCCCCCTTTGCTCACGATCCTTAAGGACCGTTATGATATTGAGCGGCCCCGCGTCAAACTACAGGCCGTCAGTCACAGCCATTCCCTCTACACCTTGGGGTGTGACAGGGATGTCCTCTGGCTCCCACATTATTTAACATATCTTTTGACCACGTAGTTGGTGAAGCCTTCAATGGCTGTACCGGAGGAATTACCATGTGATACAGATACAATGGGAGGCTGATCGATGCCCGGGTGCGGTCAAGGGATGGCTCCCTATTTCTCAACCATGTTATGTATGCCGATGCTCTGGTGATTGCTACTCACTCAGAGGAGGAGTTGGAGTCGCTGCTGCTGAACCTGGAGCGTGCCACTAAGAGGTTGGGCCTTACCATCAGCCCTACCAAAACTAAGCACCTGCCTGGGTATTTTGTACCATCGGACAATCCACGGCCACAACTCACAATTGGTGATGCGGCAGTTGTGCAGAGATTGCAGAGATTCCCATACCTGCCCAGTGTACTCATGACCAGCTCCGGTTAAACAGCAGAGGTCCCACTCCAAATCAGTCGAGCGTCATTATATTTTCATCGGCTGCGTTATGCTGTGTGGAAGGTACCTGGTCTCTCGCTCTGCATGAAGCTCCAGGTCTTCTCTTCCACGGTAATTCCCTCCCTTCTCTACGCTTGCGACACGTGCACCCCCTTAATGGAACATCTTCGCCGGTTCGAAACATTTAGGCTGGCCTGCTCACGATCCATCCTGGGTTTAACCGTGTGTGTGTGCATCTAAGTCGATGTTTTCTATGTGTGTGGGTCGATGTCCGTGTGTAAGTCCATGTGTTTGTCTGCCTTTGTCGCCCGGGCAACGCCGGGTACTTACCACAAGTAGTTATATGAACACGTAAAAAAATAATTGAACATTTTACGTATAAAAATATAAATACAGTAAAACCTTGAATTGCGAGAAACTAGGTCTTGGTCTGCGAGTGTTTTGCAAGACGAGCAAAATTTTTAAATAAATATTAATTTGATAAACGAACGAGGTCTTGCAATACGAGTAGTACGTATACGCTTTGTCTAACGAGCGTCACATGATCACAACTGATATACGAGTGCCTTGATATACGAGTGCTTTGGATTACAAACACGTTTCCGGAACAGATTATGCTCGCAATCCAAGGTTTTACTGTATACGTGTGCATACATTTAAAAATTAACGTGTCGTAGTGCGATGACCAGCGGTGTGGTAGTGGTAGACACGCCGTGGTGCTGGTGCGATAACAGCGGTGTTGTAGTGGTAGCAGCTAGACGGTGCCACGTGACGCACCGTGGTGCTGGTTGCGATGACAGAGGTGTGGTAGTGGTAGTAGCTAGGCGGTGCCACGTGATGCACCGTGGTGCTGGTGCGATGACAGCGGTGTGGTAGTATGTGGGACTCTGTGTTAAGTGAGTTTGTGGGTCTCTGTGTGGTGAGTTTGTGGGTCTCTGTGTAGTGAGTCTGTGGGTCTCTGTGTGAGGTGAGTTTGTGGGTCTTTGTGTGGAGAGTCTGCGGGTCTCTAAGTGATGAGTCTCTGGGTGCTCTGTGTGGTGATTGTGTGGGTCACTTTGTGTGTCTGTGTAAGGTTAGTCTGTGGGTCTCTGTATGGTTTGAGTGTGGGTGTCTGTGTGTGGTGAGTCTGTGAGTCTCTTTGTGTGTCTGTGTGGTGAGTCTGTGTGCCTCTGTGTGAGGTGAGTCTGTGGGTGTCTGTGTGGTTTGAGTGTTTGTGTCTGTGTGTGGAGAGTCTGTGAGTCTCTGTGAGAGGTGAGTCTGCGGGTCTCTGTGTGAGGTGAATCTGTGGGTGTCTGTGTGGTTTGAGTGTGGGTGTCTGTGTGTGGAGAGTCTGTGAGTCTCTGTGAGAGGTGAGTCTGTGGGTATCTGTGAGGTGAGTGTGCGTGTCTGTGTGTGGTGAGTCTGTGGCCCTGTGGGTCTCTGTGTGAGGTGAGTCTGTGGGTGTCTGTGTGGTTTGAGTGTGGGTCTCTGTGTGAGGTGAGTCTGTGGTCTCTTTGTATGTCTGTGTGGTGAGTCTGTGGGTCTCTGTGTGAGGTGAGTCTGTGGTCTCTTTGTGTGTCTGTGTGGTGAGTCTGTGTGTGTCTGTGTGAGGTTAATCTGTGGGTCTCTGTGTGGTTTGAGTGTGGGTGTCTGTGTGTGTCTGTGTGTGGTGAGTCTCTGGGTGTCTGTGAGGTGAGTGTGCGTGTCTGTGTGTGGTGAGTCTGTGGGTCTCTGTGTGAGGTGAGTCTGTGGTCTCTTTGTGTGTCTGTGTGGTGAGTCTGTGTGTCTCAGTGTGAGGTGAGCCTGTGGGTCTCTGTGTGTCTCTGTGTGAGGTGAGTCTGTGGGTGTCTGTGAGGTGAGTGTGGGTGTCTGTGTGTGGTGAGTCTGGGGGTCTCTGTGTGAGGTGAGTCTGTGGGTCTCTGTGTTGTGAGTTTGTGGGTCTCAATGTGTGTCTGTGTGTGGTGAGTGTGTAGGTCTCAGTGTGTGGGTCTCTGAGTGAAGTGAGTTTGTGGGTCTCTATGTGAGGTAAGTTTCGTGGATTCTAGATTTTACAGCTTAAAGGACGCGACCTGGGCTTGGCTGTTTTCACTCCAACGCTGTCCTCATGACAACACAGTCCCTTCACCTGATGAAGGCTGCTTGTGTTGTGGTCGAAACGTCGTGATTTTTGTTGTTTTATTTTTTACCTACGTGACTTTACCGAATTGAACCAAAGAGTATGGATCCTTGCAGTCACGAAAGCTTCAAATCTAGAATTGGTCGTGCATGTCACGTATATCGTTTATTGTTAAATTGTAATCACAATTCCTGTGATCACTGTTACATTGTTTTTATAGCTTTATTTTGGTGATTTCGAAAAGGTTCTGGTTTAGCCATATTTGTTTGTTGAAATACACAGAGTTAGACTGGTAACTGCAATTGAAATTGTCTTATGGTTGTTATTGTTTGACAAGCATCCCACTGGGATTTTTGCACACAGCGTTGATATGCGGTGCTTTTTCTGGAAGACTTTGCTGTTTTTTTCCTGGATTTTTTCTGTTGCATGTAGTCACTTTAAGATGTTTCTTGTTCTTTTTTTAGTTGGTTGCGGTTGCACCCTATTCAAGAGCTGAATGGCTCACAGGGCTATACCTAATAAATGAACTGAACTGAACTATGGGTCTCTTTGTGTCTCTATGGATAAGCGTGGTTTCTTAAGCGAAAACTGGGGAATGTGGTGGTAGCTTAACATAGGAGACGATGGGAGCTCTATGGGAGTTTGCCGGCGAAGGCAATTGTAGTGCGGATAGTTAGCGAAGCTTATGTCATGTAGGGAATGTGGAGGGCAGGAAACGTGAGAGCCTATGGGTGCTCTATTTGATTGGCCGGCGACTGCGATTTTAATGCATAGTGCGGATAAGCGTGGTTTCTTAAGCAAATTGGGGAACGTGAGGACAGGTAATGGAGGCTATGGGAATAGCCTGTGGAGGTGATTGTAATTTGTAGTGTGGATAAGAAGATGGTTATGTCGTGTAGGAAATGTGGTGGAAGGTTTGATGTAAAACCTATGGAAGCCTATAGGAGTAGCCAGTAAAGGTGATTGCAATTTGTAGTGTGGATAGGTTAGGTAAGCTTTGTTAATGACGACCCGTGCAGAACTCATTAATTGTAACTCAGACACGTGTCCCATCCCACTTGTGACGTCACCACGGCACTTATGAGGCCATGTGAAGTTTCGAAGGGTTGCTGGACAGACCCAGCAGGTGCTTTGGGTTGACTGCTGTGCCAGGCTCGTTGCAGGAGGAGGTTACGGGACAGACTCAGCAGGTGCCATGGGTTGATTGCTGTGCCAGGCTAGGTACAGGAAGAGGTCACGGGACAGTCCCAGCAGGTGCTATGGGTTGACTGCTGTGCCACGCTAGGTGCAGGAGGAGGTTACGGGACAGACCCAGCAGGTGACATGGGTTGACTGCTTTGCCAGGCTAGGTGCAGGAGGAGGTCACAGGACAGACCCAGCAGGTGTCATGGGTTAACTGCTGTGCCAGGCTAGGTGCAGGCAGAGGTCACGGGACAGACCAAGCAGGTGCTATCGGTTGACTGCTGTGCCAGGCTAAGTGGAAGAGGAGGTCACGGGACAGACCCAGCAGGTGCCAAGGGTTGACTGCTGTTCCAGGCTAGGTGCAATTGGAGGTCACGGGACAGACCCAGCAGGTGCCATGGGTTGACTGCTGTTCCAGGCTAGGTGGAGTAGGAGGTCACGGTACAGATCCAGCAGGTGCCATGGGTTGACTGCTGTGCCAAGCTAGGTGCAGGAGGAGGTCACGGGACAGACCCAGCAGGTGCCATGGGTTGACTGCTGTGCCAGGCTAGGTGCAATTTGAGGTCACGGGACAGACCCAGCAGGTGCCATGGGTTGACTGCTGTGCCAGGCTAGGTGGAGTAGGAGGTCACGGGACAGATCCAGCAGGTGCCATGGGTTGACTGCTGTGCCAGGCTAGGTGCATCTGACAACAAACATCTGGGCAGTTCACCTCCATTGGTTCAAGCAAAGCCTGTCTCTTGCTTCTGCTGATGAGACACGGAGCTGGGCAGACTCCAAATACACAGCAGCAGCAGGCATCTTCAGGGTCGGGATGGAACCCACGACCTCCTGCGTACCAGGCGAGGTAGTTAAATTTCATCAGGGTCGGGATCGAACCCACCACCTCCTTTGTAACCAGGCGAGGTAGTTAACATCTCATCAGGGTAGAATTGAACCCACGACCTCCCGTACACTAGGCGAGGTAATTAACATTTCCTAGCCACTGTGATGATGAGAGAGAGACGTAGACTCCAAATATACAGCAGCAGGAATCGTCAGGGTCGGGACAGAAACCCACGACCTCCTGTATACCACGCGAGGTAGTCAAAATCTCACCAGGGTCAGGATCGAACCCACCACCTCCTGCGTAACCAGACGAGGTAGTTAACATCCCATCAGGGTCCGGGATCGAACCCACGACCTGCGTAACCAGGCGAGGTAGTTAGCATCTCATCAGGGTCGGAATTGAACCCACGACCTCCTGTGTACCAGGCGAGATAGTCAACATCTGGATCCAAGTCACCTGAGACCCCAGGGAGCAGCAACTCGCCACAACAAACACAACTGCAACGTTCTGTTGAGTCCGCTTATTTATTAACAACAATCGATAAACAAACAATGGTCTAGATATATATGTACACGTTATTACATTATAACTTATTTTTGTATCTCTATCCTAACTCTTCACACGCGCACGTGGCTTGGCAGGCTCTCGTCCATTGTGTGGTGAGTGTGGATGGTGAGTGTGGGTGGTGAGTGTGGTGAGTGTGGGTGGTGAGTGTGGGTGGTGAGTGTGGTGACTGTGGGTGGTGAGTTGGGGTGGTGAGTTTGGTGAGTGTCGGTGGTGAGTGTGGGTGGTGAGTGTGGGTGGTGAGTGTGGGGTGGTGAGTGTGGGTGGTGAGTGTGAGTGGTGAGTGTGGGTGGTGAGTGTGGTGTGGTAAGTGTGGGTGGTGAGTGTGATGAGTGTGGGGTGGTGAGTGTGGGGTGGTGAGTGTGGGTGGTCAGTGTGAGTGGTGAGTGTGGTTGATGAGTGTGGGGTGGTGAGTGTGGGTGGTGAGTGTGAGTGGTGAGTGTGGGTGGTGAGTGGGGGTCCACTCCGCTACTCTGCTGTGGGCCGCCCACCATAGAGCAGCAGGCGGCTGAGCAGCGAGCGGAGTGAGCGGAGCGCCCTGCCCACACGCGCCAGGACCCCTCGCACCCTCTCCTCCTCCTCTTCCTCCTTCTCCTTTTCATCCTCCTTCTCCTCTCTATCCTCCTCCTCCTCGTTGTCGTCATCCTCCTCCTGCGTCTCCACCACCTCCACCACCTCCGTCCCCTCTCCAAATGTCTGGGTGAGCGGGGACGATGGCAATGGCGATGGGAGCTTCTCCTCCGGCTCCGCTCTGTGAAGAGAGAGGCAGGAGCACCACAGCAGCACATCATCATCATCAACATCGTCATCATCGTCATCATCATCATCATCGTCGTCATCATCATCATCGTCATCATAATCGTCCATCATCGTCATCATCGTCGTCATCATCGTCAACATAATCGTCGTCATCATCATCGTCATCATCGTCATCATAATAGTCATCATCATCGTCATCATCATCAGCATCGTCATCATCGTCGTCGTCATCCTGATCGCAATCATCATCATCGTCATCCTCATCGTCATCATTGTCATCATCATCGTCGTCATCATCATCATCGTTGTCATCATCATCGTGGTCATCCTCATCATCGTCATCATCATCATTGTCATCATCAGGCACACAGAGACCCATATTCATAGAGACCCATACAGACCCCAGAGACCCATAGACCCTCAGAGACACATAGACCCACAGAAACCCATAATCATAGAGACCCATAGAACCACAGAGACCTATTGTCCCACGTAGACCAGAAGCGACTTGGCCATCTCAGCTGATAGCCCATTAAAGAGGGCTGACAACATCATCTTCATCGCGTGGACATTTTATATCGGCAGTCAAATACTCGAAGTGCGTGACGACGGTTCTCAACGTGGATTGGAAAATCTGGAGGACCCTGAGAAGAATCCACGCGGTGACCACCACGGGGAGAGAAACGCAGACTGCAAATATACAGCAGCAGCGGTATCGAGCCCACGACCTCATGTATACCAGGCGAGGTAATTAACTTCTCATCAGGGTCGGCATCGAACGCACGACCTCCTGCGTACAAGGCGAGGTCGTTAATGTCTCATCAGGGTCGGGATCGAACCCACGTCCTCCTGCGTACCAGGCGAGGTACACAGAGAGAGGCTCACCGTGGCTCAGCAGCTGCAGAGCCCTGCACAGGAGTGGTGCCGACGCTGCTGCTCATGGTGGTGGTGGCCCAGCTGGTGGTGGTAGCCCGGATAGTGGTGGTGGGATTGGTCTCGCTGGCGGTGGGGGTGGCCTCGCTGGTGGTGGGGGTGGCCTCGCTGGTGGTGGGGGTGGCCTCGCTGGCGGTGGGGGTGGTCTTGCTGGCGGTGGGGGTGGCCCAGATGCTGGTGGTTGCCCTGGTGGCGGTGGCGGTGGCGGTGGCGGCGGCGGCGGCGGCGGTGGCGGTGGTGGTGGTGGTGGTTTGGAGCCAGCTGTGAGCCAGCGCCTGCTCAGGCGTCATCCGGAGATTCGGATCCCATCTGTTGGGAGACGCATGGGGAGGGAGGGGTGGGGGGGAGACGCACACGTGGTGAGAGGGGCATGGTGAGATGATTTGACAGGGTGGGAGGTGGGGGGAGAGTGGGGAGATGGTGGCGTGGGGGGAGGGAGTGGTGGTGGGTAGTGAGTGTGTGGCAGAGCTGTCAACCCGTACGGTTTATTCCATATTCTTGTACAGGGTAATTGAGTTTTCAGGTCTGTACGGAGTGCAGCTGTTTCAATTCTGGGTAACAAAAATAATTGGTCTATTTGTGTTTGTCCCTTGTGATGGGACTTTGCAGGATGAACGTTGAGATTTATAAGGGTCACGGAGTGACCAATAAAGGTCTGAGTTGGGTCTGTAGTAAGGTAGGGCACGGATAAGGGGTTCACAGGTACGCTATAATCTGTATCCTACTATACACTATACTATACTACATTACTACACACTTCATTACTATACACTACACTTTACACTATACACCACACTACTATAGACTACACACTACACTACTACATTACGTTTCACTATACTATTACACTACATAACTACACACTATACTACTACACGATACACTACACTACTACATTTTTACACACTACACTACACTATTATAAACTACACTACTACATTATTACACACTACACTGCATTACTATACGCGATACACTACACTATGCACCACACTATACACTACACTACACCACAGCTGTTAACCATTACTGTTTGCCCTCTGTTCTTGTACAGGGAAATTGAGTTTTCAGGTCCATACAGAGTGCAGCCGTTTCAATATAAACAACAAAAATAGTTTGTGTCTATTTGTTTGTGTTTCTCCCTTGTGATGGGACTTTTTAGGATGAACGTTGAGATTTATAAGGGTCACGAGGTGACCAATACAGGTCTGAATTGGGTCTGTAGTAAGGTAGGGCACTGATAAGGTGTTGACAGGTATGGGGTGGTGAGTGGGGGTGAGTGAGTGGTGGTGAGTGGTGTGGGGATGTGTGGGGGTGAGCGAGGGGCGAGTGTGGTTCGTACTGCAGGCAGCAGCTGACGAAGTCCACCAGCTGAGGGTGGTGGCCCTGCAGTGCGCGGTGCAGGGGGAGGCTTCCTGGTGGCCGCTGCTTGGACAGGTTGTAGGGGAGTCCCTCGGAGTCTATAGAGGGACAGAGAGACGCACGCAGAGTCACCAACCACCACGTCGCCCACATACCACCTCATCCACTTAACTACCCAACTTCCTATCCACCTACTCACCCACTCACCCACCTGCATACCCACTCACCCACCCACTCATCTACCCACCCACTCACCTAACCACCCACCTACCCACCCACTCACCTACCTGCTCACCTACTCAACCACTCACTCACCCACCCACTCACCCACCCACTCACCCACCCACTCACCTACCTACTCACCTACCCAACCACTCACTCACCCACCCACTCACCCACCCACTCACTCACCCACCCACTCACCTACCCACCCACCTGCTCACTCACCCACCCACCTATGCTTCCTAACGACTGCTACTGAGAGCCCCAATCCCAAATCTACCCCCCACCCCCGGGATAATCAGAGCCCCCCCCCCCAGGCCAACCCAGAACCCTATAAGAGCCTCACTGCCACCCCCACCTAACAAAACTGAATGGGTTACGTTGCTTCCGCCAGCCTGCCCAAGCCCCTCAACTCACCATCTTTTTTGGGGGCATGCCCAGGATCTGCGCACGGTTTGGGAAGAAGACAAAAGAAGGAGGGGGTTACAGCTGGTGTAGCCTCAGCAGGCCCATTGGGGCAAGTGCCGTCTGTCAGCGGTGAGTAGTGGCGGAGGCAGCGCGTGTGGAGGCCAGCACTGTTACAAAGACAACAATCCCCCCTCCTAGTCTTAGCCTCATCTCATTGCTGGGGCAAGGGCTGTTAGCAGCGAGCAGCACCTTTGAAGGCCGGAACGGCACACAAGGAGGTGGGTGCCCAGCACCACGCCCGGCCACCTTTGTCTCCCCCAGTGGAAATGTTTACTACACACTGCTACACCAGGTACTCGTTTGAGGCTGAGTCAACCTATGAGAGGCCCTGGACCATTTTAGATATTCCTCGCTGGTGTTTGTGGCCGTGAGAGGGAATAAAACTTCATGAGTATGGGTATCTATGGGTCTGTATGGGTCTCTATGAGTATGGGTATCTGTGGGTCTGCATGGGTCTCTATGAGTATGGGTTTCTGTGGGTCTGTATGGGTCTCTATGAGTATAAGTCTCTGTGGGTCTGTATGGTCTCGATGAGTATGGGTCTCTGTGCAGACCAACAGAGACCCATACCCATAGAGACCCACCATACCCCCCATACCCACCATACCCACCCACCATACCCACCCACCATACCAACCCACTATACCCACCATACCCACCGACCGCCCATACCTCAATGCAGCAAGGCAGGTGTTCTTCGTCGGTTGGTGAATCGAAAAGCACCTTGCCGGTGGCCAACTCGGCCAAGGTGCAGCCCAGGGCCCACATGTCCACAGCGCAGGTGACACGGTAGCCCAGCAGCAGTTCCGGGGCCATGTAGGGCACCGTCCCACCCACGTTTTGGGCTGCACAGCAACAACAACAACATGGACGATGAATATAAAGTGGTCACTCCGTCAACAGCGACGTGGGTTGAACAGGTTTTTTTTTTCGGTTGGTTAAACGCATAGTCGGCTTCGGCGACCGATATTGCACGGTGGAGGCGAGTTTTTGGGTTGGACCACGTACTCTGGCTGCCCGCCTGATGATGATGCTTGGCTGTAATCGCTCGAATTGTAAACGTCGTAGTGGGTTTACATCTCCAGCACACCGTTTAGTGCTGTGCAAGTGGTGAATTGGAGCGTCCTTTTTACGTGACGCTGAACATCACTGGCTGGCTGCGTCGGATGGCGGCGGGTTTGACGATGCAACGTTTACATTGACGTGAGCTAACCCTGAAAAAAAAACTCCACGCACGTGTAGCTGCATTGTTATGCGCAACATGCATAATACTTACCTGCACAGCAGTATTGTATGAGTCACGACTACAATAACCGTTGACCAGGGGTGAGGGGGCAAAGCCCACTGAGGGAGGGGGCTGGGGGGGGCAATCGTTAGACCCAGACCCTCTCGAGACAGGACGGTTGGGAGAGGAAGGATATAAAGGACAGCTCTCCCAGCATGAGTCAGTCCGCACTCACCTCAAGACTCAAAACATCTAGATAGTGCCCTGGGACTTCCGACTTCCGGCCCTTGTCAGTGCCAGGTCTGAACGGCCCAGTGACAGTACCCGCTAAGCAGAGTATAGTGTGAGGGCACACTAAGTATGAGGACGTATCCTCTAGGCTATCGGGTGGGAGAGGCCGTTACCTCTCTGTGTTAGGGACGTTCTCTGACGTTAGAGTAAATTAACAGTGTTGCCTACGAAGAAGTCTCTGCCTCCTTTGTCACACTACATATACAATAATTATTAATACAGGGTGCTTCAATAACTATATATAATTATGTATACAATAATTATGTATGCATAATTATATATACAGGGTGCTTCAAAAAATGTGAACACTTCTGGGAATTTGAAAAAATGTCACGATAAATGTGCCTCCGAACTCGGGAGACCACCTGGAGAAGATTCCAGGCATTGTGTTGACAATGATCGTGAATTAATATTACATTTTTTATCTTTTTATTTATTTTTCTCTGTTCACTGATGACATTTAATTGCAACTTGTCGCATACAAGACCAGCCCACCAGTGCCTCCGAATGGGAATTGACTCCATCCCTCCTCCAAAATTGATATTAAGAATGATTCTGCCAATATTATTTCTAATCAATCATGGTGTCGCTTGGGAGCCAAAGGGGGTGAAGTGAACCCCCCCTCCCCTCACAGCAGCTGCCTCTCACACTCGGAACAAGGCAGCCAGAGATAAGCCATAAAATATAATAAAACCCAAAACAAAAGAGAAGGGGGGGGGGGAATTACTAATGAGACTCGGGGGAAATCTACGTAGCCTCAAAGGCCCCCGTTAAAAGAGCACAGACAACCAGGCACCACGAAAGAACAGGCGAATTCTTCAATGATTTTCCTTTTCGTTTATCTTAATACAACGGTTAAAGTTCAGAACTTAGCGACAAAAATGAGTCGACATCATAGACTGCCAACACACTCACTCCAATTAAAAACCAGACTACAATCTACCTAGTGGGTTATTACTTCTCATGCATGTCATTTTAATACTAATGTTATTCACCTTAAATTCTATTACCTCTTGCCGTCTACGTGACTTTATAAAGACCAAGAAATGTGAATTCCAGCAGTTAAGAAGCTTAACTGAAACTTAACTATACCTCTAACCTCAGGACATCAAAATATAACTCGAGTATAACAGGACGGATCCCTGGATACAGATGGTGGAACGAAAGTTAATAAACCCTAGGAACATACGTGAAATGACAATGTAAAATCACGAATCGTGGAAAACATAAACCAAATAATGATGATGAAGAGTTAAGCCAGGGGTCATCCAGGGGAGATGAGGCGAGGTGGGTCGATCACGTGACCAAGATAAATGTATTCCATAGAGTAAGAGAGTCTCCCAACCGCCTTTGTCTTCCAGCAGCACATGATAGAAATTTGCATACTCAGGCAGAGGGAATCTCCTCAAAAATAAAAATCAACCACCACGATGCAAGCATTGTAAATACTGCCACAAACATACCTTGAGTCACGTACAGAATCATAACTACAAAGTGGTACGGTATCGAGCTATAGGAGGTAAAATAAAATGCTTAACTTCAAAAGCCTCAACACACCCCTTTGTGAGAGGCAAAAGAATGTCACACCGGGAGGGAAGAGATGAGGGGGGGGGAACTCCACCGGACAGAGGGAGCCCCCCCTCCTTCCAGATTAATTTTTGCAGAAGAAAGACGCACTCGGGGGCAATCTGAATCATCTGTTTCCCTTTGATGGCAGGATGGCTGAGGAGGGGGACAGAAATCAAGCCAGGGTGAGACTTAACAGATGGCTTAATAAATCAGAACACACACACACGGACACATGTACAACCCCCGCCCCCACAGCACAGAGCGAAATCAAAGGAAATTCCGGTCCTTTGTGAGAAGGCGAGCCAGAGGAAGAAATTTTGGCATAAAAACAGAGACATAAGCCATACATCGCTATCACAGCTACCAGCGGCAGAAGACGGCGATCAATTACAGAAGATGACCAACCACAGAAAATAACAGCCAGCCACCAAGGGCGATCAGTCACCGAAGAGTTCTGCGACGGCGGGCAACGTCAAGCAGTCAACGTCGAGAAAAGGCGGAAAGCGCCAAGCATCGACCAAGCCAGCATCACAGAGAACCAGCTGCACGTGCAATCGACACCGCCAGAGAAACGGAGCAGGAGAGAGCACGCCGCAGCATCACCAGCGCCACCAAGCAAGGGTGTCAGCTGCCAGCGGACGAGCTGCGGGTGCTACCTGACGACGAGATCATCGCGCACCGACGGCGAGCGTCGTGCCGACTCTTCCAACCAGCTGTGGACAGAACTCCGGCCGCCCGTGAGAAAGAAGAAGAACCAAGCTGTCCATATGATATGCACACATCCACACATTACAACACATCACCTGGCGTCTGCTTGACGCAATGAATTGATCAAGGACACATCCATACACAACACATACCCGGACTAACAACAATAAGAAGACTCATGATAAGTGCGTCAAGTATCAACTCATAACGAAGAACACAGTTGCCATTGGGTTACGGAGAAACAGTCGTTTAGAAGTATTTTAGTAGTTATGTTTCTTTTGATTTGCATAAATATTATGAATGAATTTATCGATGAAAACTAAACATATAGAAACCTAAGTTACGAATCTACACACTCACAGGGAGAATATTGTGTTGAAATCTTTATCTTGATCATAGAATCTGCCCGCGAATTTATTGAAGCCTTAGCCAATTGATAAGTATTTGCTGAAGCAGGCATACTGCCCCACACCATTGTTTCAAACATTTCGTTAATTACATAATCTTACCCATTAATTAATTGCCGTATACTTTTTGCCTTAGGGACATGTTTCTTTATTGCCTTCGTATGAATATCATTGCATGAATGTTTAAGGACGTTTTCCTCTCGCCGTCTATGCTCGCGTACTCTGAGGAATAATCGATTGTATTGTTACCCAGTTAACAAACGTGATCATTGAGGGTTAAATGTATGGATCAATAAGGAGAACATCTCCAGGAGTACTGTGTTAACAATTCCAAGCATAAGAGTTCGCATATTAGAGTGTTAAGGTTTTGTTTAGAAATTTAAATTGCTTAACACAGAAGTGTCTGCGTGGCGCCTTCCTAAATTCATGCATAATAATCTTAATTATAAGAACTGCATCCTGCAGTGAGATTTGAAATTTGAGACCTGATATAAAAACACTAAGACATAATCAGTAAATGTTAAGCGAGAATAATTGTATTATACCGATTGATAATACGAACCTAGACAACGAAGCCGAGCTTAATCTAGCATACTTACAGTACACCTGCATAACTTCATGCAAGTAATTGTATGATCCCGGTTGATAATACTACCCTCGACAACGAGGCAGGGCTTAATTATCATAACGGTATGCATTAGCATAATCGCATGCAATTGCAAAACCTAAAACGATGACGTCTCCCAAATTAACATAATGTATGTGCATAATTACATCAATTAATGTAATTTTGGATAATTACGATTTTTTTTTACATTTCATTTAATTTTTATTATTGTTATTACATTTTCAAGACCCGGCAGATACAACACTCCCCTCCCTCCATCCCCTCCCCTCCCTTCCCTTCCTCCCTCCCTCGGGGTTCTCCGTTCTCCTCCCATAATTTGTAAGCCGCTAATAAAAAATTGCCCGACACCACGGGGCAATCGTTGGTGGCGCCAGCTCCTCGCCGCCTGGCTGCTGCCTATCCCGCAACTGCACACAACGAATAGCAGAAGAACATTAAGTAGCAAATAAAGTTAATAATAAGTAAATACATATTATAATAAAAATTATAATATGAATGAATTATAAAATTGATTGTAAATGAAATGTATGCGTTACGTGAATTTACGCATTTAAATAAAAGAATAAATATATAATTAAAATGACGTTAATTATGTATGAGTAAGTTAATAATGAAATACATTTTTATTTTATTTTACGAAATAATTAAAATTGACAAATATAAAATATTGTTTATAAAATATTTTATAATTTTAATAAAATGAAAGATGTATGAATAATACATGAATAATAAAATAAACAACAAGAAAATTAAAAGAATAATAAATAAACCAGTCGCCCCCCACCCCCCGTGTTAAATTGTGGATGTTAGGGGCAGGCGAGTGTGAGTAGCGGCTTCCTTGTACAGATCACGGAGTTGAGAGACACCTGGGCGCGTTGTGGACGTCCTGTGGGCAGGGCGTGCTCGAGACGGCTCGTCCCTCCAGCGTCGGGTGAACAAATCCCGTTGCGGCTTGGATGAACGTATTCACTCACACGAACGCCTCCCACCCATTGTACATCACATAAAGTACGGGGGAAATCACTGCAGTTGAGAATATATTATATTTTTAAATCAAACGAACCACGCGTGACAGAACCCTCCGCATGTAGGAACACGAGCTACAATATCAAAGTGAAGGAGTGTGTGCACGTCAATGAGAATGGACGTGAGGGGTCGTTAGTGGAAACGCAGCTGAGTTGCTCACAGCGCAGCTGCTCGAGTGGAGGAGGAGAGGCGAGTTTGATGATCAACCCGAGTACCCAGACACATCTAATGCAATGGAGCAAGTGGAGATGAATCCACTTGCTGTACTGCCATCTGCTGGCAAGCCAGGGTATGGTGACCTCAGTGCCCTTGGGAAGAGAGTGATCCACCTGGATTACAGGGGATAAGTCCCTCAATGGAATCCAGTGCTTGATCTGAAGCACGCATCACCACAGCTCGTGCTATGCAGGTACAGTGCAGTAGGTTGTTGGAGGGCAAGAAGAGGGTGGTTGGAAAATCTGTAAAGAAGTTTATGAATGACAACAAAACCGAAGGCTTTAGCTGGAGTAAAAAAAGGGGTAAAGATATCGAGAGAGATCGGTAAAGTTGGGTATTTCTGCTATGGACGGAGCATTTCATCTACGAGCCACCCATTTCAAGGCACGCAGTTACTCAGAATAAATAATGTATAGTATCCACAGGCCATGTGGATCGTGGGGGTTGTTTGGCCATACTTCACCACGCCAGCCAGTACGGGTTGGTGGTAGACGTGGCATCTATATACAGAGGTACATGTTGCAGCACAACATTGGATTGTTCTGCTCTACTCTGTTCTACCTACATTAGTGTCCAGCCTAGCATCTGGAAAAGAGCTGACTGATGGAGGCAAGGCACTTATAGGGCCTTGCCTCCGTCAGTAACGAAGCCGCTTCATGTACAACATCTGGCTACTTTGCAGCCTCAGCTATTTATGGGTTTCACAAATATTCATGATCCACCAAACCCCTCCAACTCCCTCAAAAGGATTCCACTCAGGTGGGCTCCACCGAGTGATGCTGATCAAGATGGTGGTGAAGCCTCTTCAGTCTGTGTGCGTGTTCTACTGACGATGCGCTGCGCTTTACGAACTACAAAAACCAACAAGATCATTGCCAGTTCGACTTCTCTAATCGAACCAGTCAAGCGGCTCTCCCTAAAACCCTCGGCTGCTAGACCACCCAGATTCTATGGTCTTCCCAAGATCCATAAAGAAGGTACCCCACTACGGCCCATCGTGTCCACGATCAAGACACCTACCTACAAACTAGCCCATTTTCTGTCGGATACTTTGCTTCCCTTTACTGGCAAGACCACTTCAGCAGTACTTAATTCAACTTACTGCGTCTCTAATCAAGGACATTTCAGTGTCCCCTGATGATGTCCTCGTCAGCTTTGATGTGGTTTCTATATTCACCAAGGTTCCAGTGCCTGACACCATAGCAATAATTGAAGACAGTCCAACATGGACTGAACCCTGATGTCCCTGCGCTGATTAGGCACTGCCTTACCAACATGTACAACACCTGGAATGGTTCTTTCTACAAACAAAATGAGGTTACCCCCATGGGTTCCCACTTGTCACCAGTGATAGCCAATGTTTTCATGGAGAAATTTGAAACAGACGCCATCCAGACATCCACCCTACGTCCTTCCCTGTGAAAGAGATTTGTGGATGACACTTTTGTTATTTGGCCACATGGCTTGTCAGTATTGGACCAGTTTCTCGAACACATTAACTCCATACACCCATCCATCAATTTCACCATGGACGTGGATAAGGATGGCAAGCTGCCATTCCTGGATGTTCTGTTTGAGAGGAGGTCCAATGGCTCTTTGGGACAGTCTGTCTACAGGAAAGCCACCCACACAGATTCCTATCTGAAACCTGATTCCCACCACCATCCGGCACAGAAGAATTTCCTCATCAAAACACTATACCATAGGGCCCACTGCATTTCTGACCAACACCACCTGGCCAGTGAATTAGAACATGTACACCGGACCCTTAAGATGAATGGATACTCAGACCGCATTATCCGCAAAGCTGTGTCTCCAACCATTGAGAAACAACCCCCTGAGACTGACCAAAACCATCACGTTACCATACATAGCAGGCGTTACCAAAAATATTTCCAAAATCTTAAACAAACACAAGATCCAGGTCCGATTTAGTACAGTACACAAAATCCGTGATCTAATCCCATCCGTAAAGGATGTTATTCCTGATTTGCAGCACCCTGGAGTCGACAAACTGAGTTGCATTTGTGGTGATTGTTACATTGGGGAAACGAAACGACATGTATCAGACCGCATTCGCGAGCACAAGGCAGATTTGAAACATGGCAGGACGAACTTGTCTGCCGTGGCTGATCACTGCCACAACGCTGTGGGCTCTCGTGATATTGTTTTCTCCGATACCAAAGTGCTCTGCAAGCCGTCTGGATACCACCAAAGATTTGTCCATGAAGTCATTCGAATATACAAACATAGACATAACTTCAACCTAGAAGATGGATTCAAATTGAGCAATCATTGGAAGGATGTTATTAAACAAGTTAAACCTTATATGCCTTATAGTTTATATACATATCCGCATCTCCAGTCTTTTACTCCCAGCCCTGCTCACTCCCATCACTTTGAAATTTGCTGTGCAGTGTTTCGAGCCTGCAGAGTTCTCCCCCCCCACCCCCCAACGTGTCACAGCTTTAGGTCAAGCTTTAGGTCGAGCATTAGGAGCATGCTTGCCACTCTCTTCCAGCCCACGCCCCGCCCCCACACTCACTTTGGCTCCTCCCTCCCCCCCTCAGCTATATAAGACCTTGTCACAGTCATCTCTTTGGCCTACATCAGCAATTGTTTTCGCTGTGGTTGTCCCCGCCTGATGACGGACACTTGTGTTGCGCCCGAAACGTCGTGATTTAATTTAGTTGTTTTCACTTTTTTATTTGATTATTATTTTCACCTACGTGACTTTAGCTAAAGAACCAAAGAGTATCTACAATGTAAATAGTTTAAGCACGAGTTTCATTTAATTGTGCACTCTAAACAAAAGCAAACAAAGTACTTCTGGGTAACCCTCGTATCTCTGCAACAGTGGTCAAGAGTCACTGTATTGGTGGCGAGATGTTAACTACCTCGCCTGGTATACAGGAGGTCGTTTGTTCAATCCCGACCCTAACGCCTGCTGTATATTTTGAGTCATCACGTCTCTCTCCGTTGTCGCGTAGATTTCTCTCCGGGTCCTCCGTTTTTTTCCCTCCACATTTAGAATCAATTTGCATTCAGAGGATTTGGCTGCCGCTGTAAATATCCACGTGACGAGCCACTCCGTTGAGCTGTAATTTGTAATAACCAGGTCACACGTGAACAAGAGAGACTTATCTCAGTAAAGTAAAAAATAGTTTTTAGTTCGCATCATCCCACATGCCACAATCCACCACTCAACCCCCCCCCCCCCCATGGCCTATTGAACCAGTACTAAACACAAGACGTACTTTAACAAAATACTCAAATATATGTTAGCCTACGTTTCCTATTCAAAACCACTATTATACAGAAATGAAACAATATATAGGTGTAATAATATATACATCTTCATATCTCATCATATTCAGAGGTAAATCATACCGTACTAATCACGAATAAATAAAACAAAAACGCCTCTCCAATCTGAATCAGCCACTGCGGTCATCTCGACCAAGACTCAGAGCCAACCTGAAGGCAGCCATTTTGTACATTTAAACCATTAACACTTTAAACGTAATTAACATTTTATTCAACAAACTACACATACATTATGTTGTAACCGCCTTCTGATTGCTAAATGCGCATTAATTTAGCTCAGAATTTCCATAAAGAAGTTGCCAACGCTCGTTAATTGTTAGTAAATAAATAAAAATAAAACAAAATGGAGTCCTCGACTCCATTATTCTAAGTCATGAAAATAAATTAATAAAGGTGTCCAGTTGTTTTAGGGGGGGGGTCGTTGTCCCCCCGTTCTCCCCCCCCTCCCCATCCAAACTGGGCCCACAATTAAAGTGAACTTCTGGCACCGTCACCGCTGGCCAAGAGACACCGCATCGACACTCACGGCCACAGACCCCCACCACTACCACCACTACCAACAACACCACTACCACCACCACTAACACTAACACCACCTTCACCACCATCACTACTACTACCACCATCACTACCACCACTACCACTGCCACCACCATTACCACTACCACCACCATTACCACCACAACCACCACCACCACTAACACCACCACTACTACCACCACCACTACCATCACCACCACCACTAACATCACCACCACTACCACCACCACCACTAACATCACCACCACTACCATCACCACCACCACTAACACCACCACCACCACGTTCCACGCCCACCAACGGGGTGGAGCTGACGAGTTCTCTGCCCCACACCGCTACAGCTGCGCACTGGCAGAGTCGTGGTTTAGACAGCAGGAGGGGCAATCCGATGAGCTGTGAAGCTCTTTACGTTATCACAGATGTCCACTATGGGCACGGGGTCACGGCAAGTTACAGCAGCAAACATTGATGATTAAAAACTGGGGTGTAAAATAGGGAGAAAGTAAATAAGTCACGTAAAAATAAATAAAACTATACAAATATAATTATACAAATAAAACTAAACGATGCTTTATCTTTCCAGGTAAAGCGACTGAGGTAGTAGCTTCTTTCAAAAGTTACGCAAGTCACTAAATAGAAGTAAATCAAGATAAATAAAGTTCGGTTACATTATCCACAGGCACATACAACTGAATAATAAATGTTTATGTATTCGTTACCCTTGTACAAGTGTAGTGGAGTAAACAATACGCATAGGAATTGGCCACATACAGTACATACAGACAGACAAGGAGAACGGGTCACATGAGGTCGAACAGGTGGTCGAGTCACGGGTGGCGTAAACAACTCGAAGTAATTAAGCGAGTCGTGGCACGAGGGCTGTGATTGGTCGAGAGGCTGTAAGTGTTAAGTGGTGGCGTCTCGATGTCTGACGGAGGGGACAGGTGCGAGCTGGCGGAAAACGGCCAGCGAGCCACGTGGCAATTAATTAAGGCTAATGCGAAAGGGGATAAAACGCGAGGTGATTTGAATGGAGAGAGAGAGTTGTTACTGGGCAGTTGTTGGCGAGAGGTGGAGAGATGCGAAGAGGACAGCTGGCAATGTTAGGGAAGAATAGATAGAGAGCCGAACCCCAAAGACAGTAAATAGCGATAGGGAGAGTTAGTGTTAGCGGAGATAAAGTCACTGTGTGTGAATAGACAGACAGGATGCTGTGTGTGAATAGATAGAAGAAGAATCACAGTGTGTGGAAGGGAAGTCACTGCGTGTGAAGAGATAACGGTGATACTGTGTGTGTGTGAGGAGATAGAAGACGAACCACTGTGTGTGGAAGGGAAGTCACTGCGTGTGAAGAGATAGCGGCAACACTGTGTTTGAGGAGATAGAAGACGAACCACTGTGTGTGGAAGGGACGACACTGTGTGTGAAGAGATAGAGGAAGAAACACTGTGTGTGGAAGGGGATGCATTGACGATGCTGAAGTAAATCGGAGTGTCCGAGTTGGCGGAGCGCGAAGAGAATTACTGTGTGTATGGAACGATGGAATAAAAGTGACGGCAGAAAAAGAGACGGTTGTCGTCCGAGTGAATTCACGGCACTACACAAGTAAGGAACAAAGCGAGTGGCATTGCGTGTGTGGATGTGAGAGGAGTGGCCACTAAACGGCAGCGCTCAGCTGCACACCGCAGACAAAGATCCCCCGCGTAGCCTCCACAGGCGGCAGGGGCAAGTGCTGTTAGCGAGCGCCTATTAAGACCGGAACGGTACACGGTGAGGGCTGTGTGTGGACAGCCCCACGCCCGGCCGCCTTTGTCTC
The DNA here is from genome assembly GCF_048934315.1 of Petromyzon marinus. Taxonomy (NCBI): domain Eukaryota; kingdom Metazoa; phylum Chordata; class Hyperoartia; order Petromyzontiformes; family Petromyzontidae; genus Petromyzon; species Petromyzon marinus. The sequence goes on from NW_027422597.1 coordinate 4,952,003, forward strand.
CCCGGTGCTGGCGATGTTTACACGCCGCGCCAGGTACTCATTTGAGGCTGAGTCGACCTAGGGGAGGCCCGGGACCGGTTCAGACACAGCACACACGGGGCCCTACGACCTCTCTCTCTCTTACTCACCGCTTGTGTGAAGCCCTCTGTGTCCTGTCTGTATACCACTGTGCACGATTCTGTGTGTCTCTGTGTAGTACTGCACACTATATATACTTCTGTGTGTCTCTGTGTAGTACTGTACACTATATATACACTTCTGTGTGTCTGTGTAGTACTGTACACTATATATATGTTGGGGTCGCCGGCCCCCGGGATCTCTCCTGCCTGCGACCCTGTCCGCGAAGTACCGACGCTCCCAGACTCTCCACTAGTGTGGGAGCTGCCGCCGCCGCACCCCTCCCCGGGCGGGGAAAGGTCGTCGCGCTCCTGTTCCCCCCCCCTGTGCTGTCCCCCCCCGAGTCCGGGTTTCCTGCCGGAGAGGCATCGCCCTCGACCGCCCTGGGACCCGCTAGCGCTTCGCCGGTACCCAAACGCGACGCTCCCCGCCCGCGCAGTCCCACGCCCCAATCACACGCGGGTAACAGGGGGTTAAAGGTCGGAGGGTAAACGACGTCGTTCGTGCTCACTCCAGCGATTGGGGGGATTGGATTAAACGGGTTTAAAGGGCTATGCGATGGGCTTGCGTGCGAGACGGGTATCCGCTCGCAACGTGGGAGTCCGCAGCCGACGGTTTGTAGCACACACCCTCCACGCGGCGCCGCTCCACACACGCGGCGACCACCGAGAACAGCAAGCGCACCCACGCGTCCACTCTCTTTCCACACCCTCACAAAAACCACACCAGTCCGTTATGTAACCGCCGACGATTTATTCCACCGCGTCGGCGAGCCCTTATTTAACCGGGTCAGTCGGGATCAGCGGGGCAGGACCAATCTATCTCTCGATAGTCAGCACTACACTCTACCTGTCCTTCTCCCCTTTACCCTCTCCGGTTTTCCTCTTAAGCTAAGTCCCAACTCCCTCTTTCTCTCTCTCTCTTACTCACGGTTCGTCGTCACTGCTGGCTGGTCCTCGCGGCGCGTCGATACGTCCCACGGACGTTCGCGCGGCTGGACTCGGGAGTTGACGGGCCTGGGGTTGACTCGAGTAGCCAGAGCACTTTTTCCCTTCGCCCTGACCCGCTTTATTCTTTCTACATCAAAGGGGCTACCTGGTGCCGACTCGCGGGCCAATCAGCTCGCTGGGATCATCCGCCAATCGGTAGGCCCATCTGTATCCCAGCATCCCCCGGGCCGTTGCTTTCAGCGACGTCCGCATCTAAATTTACCTGCTCAGCGGCCCTCCAGCCGGAGGGCGACCCTGCTTTCCCGCCGCTCGTGGCTCTGCCCTCCTACCTGCCTGCCCTGCCGACCCGTCTGCGTGAGGCGCGTACTAACCGCGGTGGCGGGGCAGCCCCGCCGTGAACAGGTAATTTCTACTCAAGTCACGGCGCCACGGTGGGTGTTAGCGTCGGAGGAGACCGTCCAATTCCCTGGCCGCAGGAAACCGTGAAGATTATCCCTTTACGAGGGCTTCTGGGTGAAAACCTGTCGGTCAGGGTGTCTCCCCACACGCTCTAATGGTGGGGGGAGTGCGTGCGTGTGTGTTCCGGTGGGGGGGGGGGGGGGGGGGTGGGGAGGTGGCGGGGTGGAGCAATGTCGGCCTCGCCGCTCGGGGGCGGCGAGATCGCAGGTGGGCCACCCACCGATCGGCTCCGTGGCGGCGGCATCACATAGCCCCCCGAGGTGCCAGTCCCCGTCCCGGGTTGACTGGAGCACCTAACCTGGGCTGCGCCCACGAGGTAGCGCTGCGGGGTCCGGGGGATCCGCCCGGATCTCATGGCCGGCCTCGGGGAGGGTGGCTCCGTCCTCGGGGTTTCCTGCAGCGGTCTCCTTCTCCACTCCAGTGGCTCCTCCTGTCCCTCGGCACCTGGGGGCTGGGGAACAAACTCCGCGGCAGCGAGGTTTAAGGGGCGGCGTCCCCGCTGTCCTCTGGCGGGGCCGGGGCGCCTCGGGGCTGGGGGCCCGGCGGGGCCCATGTAGTGCGCGAGGCCCCCGAGCACGGGTGGCGCAGGGGCATCGGGATTTCGCGGTACTCGGGCAGCGAGGTTCTCCCCCGCCGGGGCTGCCCTCCATGGTTTTAAGCGGCGGACGTTAACCACCATTTCTCGGCCCCTCTCTCCACCCTGGATTAATACCGTCCAGGGAGAGATCTGCCGTACCACGGTCCAGGGTCCCCGCCAGTAGGTGGTCAGCTTCCCCACCTGTCCGGCCCCGACGCGAGGGGTGTGTAGCCACACCTTGGTGCCTGTCAAGAAAAGGGGGGGCTCCACGCGGGGTCGGGTGCTCTGCTCCTGTCGCCGATGCGCGGCCTCCCCTTGCGGGTAGGCCCGGTCCCGGACCCCTCGTAGGGTCTCCATCAGATGTTCCACGGGGCGACTCCCTTCCTCCATTTGGGGGGGAGGAATGCCGAACAGCAAGTCTGCGGGTAGACGAGACTCACGACCAAACATCATTAGGAACGGGGTTTGTCCCGTCGATGTGTGCACCGTGGTGGCGTAGGCGAACAGGGCGTAGGGGAGGTGTTAGTCCCAATCCCGTTGGTTTGCGGCCGCCATACGCTTGAGCTTTCCGGCCAGAGTCTGGTACGCCGTGGTTCGGTCTTTCTGGATTCCGAACTCCCGGCACAGCGCCTGAAACAACTCGGCCTCGAACTCGCTACCCTGGTCGGTAAGGACTCGCTCCGGGATCCCGTGCTTAAGGACATAGTGCTCCACGAACGCCCGGGCCACTACCAGGGCCGTTTTATCGGGGATGGCCACCGCCACGGGATAGCGGGTGAAGTATTCCACCGCTACGAGGGTATAGCGGTTGCCCCGGTGGGATCGTGGGAACGGCCCCTGGAGATCGATGCCGACCAGCTGGTTAGTCCGACTGACGCGGAACGGCCTTAGGGGTACTTGGTATCGTGCCGGTTTCGGTCCGCACTGCTGACAAGCGCGGCAGCCCTGTACCCAGGCGGCCACATCTTGCGTCAATTTGGGCCAGAGATACTGGCGACGCAGAGTCTCCCGAGTGCGCCGTTCCCCGTCATGGCCCCCGAGCGGGTGGTCGTGTACCAGCCGTAGCAGCTGGGGTCGCACCTGGGCGGGAACACAGATGCACCCCGGCTGGCCGGCCTCGGTTAACTCCCGTACCACCCCGTTCTGCACACACAACCGGGCATACAAACCGCTCCAGGGCCCTGGTAGGGTGCTTTTCCCCTCCCGCAGGGCCGCTTCCACCGCTGCCAGATCCGGATCCCGCTGCTGGGTCTGCCTCAGCTGCTCGTCGCTCAGGCCCGGGAAGGCGCAGCCGACGTCCTCCTGGATCCGTCCGATCGGGGCGGGGTGGTCCGCTGGGTCCCGAGTCGTGGGCCCTGCGCTCGCCGGGCGGCCGACTGGGTCCGCGCCTCCACCTGTGGGGGTCTCTGTGGCGCATACCGCACTCTCTCTCGCCGGGGGGGGGGTTAGGTTCAGCGGGTTCCCGGGGGTCCGTTGCCTGTCGGCAACGTCCCCCCGTGAAGCACGGGCAGGCCTCCTTCGCCCTCGTCTCGGCACACACCGCGGGTCTCCGTGATAATGCGTCCGCGTTTGCATGAGTCCGCCCCGCCCGGTATTCGATCTGCAGGTTGTACTCCTGCAGCTGCGCCAGCCATCGGGCCATCTGCCCCCGCGGTTCCTTGAAGGTGAGGAGGAACTGCAGAGCATAATGGTCCGTGCGAACTCGACATTTCCTGCCATACAAATACGGCCGAAACTGTTTACACGCGAAGAACACAGCATACAATTCCTGACGGGTCACACAGTAGTTCAGCTCGGCCCCGCTCAGGGTCCGGCTGGCGTACGCAATCACCCGTTCCACCCCTTCCTGCACCTGCGACAACACCGCTCCCAGCCCGCTGCTGCAGGCGTCGGTGTCCAAAATAAAGTCGGTGGTAAAATCGGGGAAAGCCAGTGTGGGGGTGTGTGTGAGGTGGTCTTTGAGGGTGGTGAAGGCCGTCTGGCAGGCCTCCGTCCACTGATAGGGGTTCTTAGGGGAAGTGAGTTGGGTGAGGGGGCGTGCAATCTCGCTGAATCCCTTTACAAATCGACAATAATAGGTGGCGAGCCCCAAAAATGATCTTATCTCCGACAGGTTTCTTTGCTGTGGCCAATCCACTACGGCGCGTACCTTGTCCGGATCGGTGAGCACCCCCGCCTCGCTGACGCGATGTCCGAGGTACCCCACCTCGCGCTGTGCGATGTAACACTTACGCGGCTTGAGCTTGAGATGAGCCGCTCGCAGTCGCTGGAACACCTCCCGTAACCTGGACCAGTGCTCAGACAGAGATCTACTGAACACGATCACATCATCCAGGTAAATCAGGCATTGCTCCCACTGCAAGCCCCGCATCACCAACTCCATCAGCCGCTGGAACGTCGCGAGCGCGTTGGTGAGCCCGAACGGGAGTACTCGAAACTCGAATAGTCCCATCGGGGTGGTGAATGCGGTTTTTGGCCGATCCTCCTCCGTCATCTCCACCTGCCAGTACCCAGACGCGAGATCGAGGGTGGAAAAATACCACGCTCCGGCGAGGCTGTCAAAGGTGTCGTCGATACGCGGTATGGGAAAGGCGTCGCCGAGGGTGACTGCGTTTAGTTTGCGGTAATCGACGCAAAAACGGGTTGACCCGTCCTTTTTCGTTACTAGTACCACCGGGGCAGACCAGGGGCTCGCCGAGGGCTGAATTATGTTATCGCGGAGCATGTCCCTGACCGCCTCTTTGATCTGGGCGCGTTCGGGTGTGCCCACGCGGTACGCGGGGAGCTTTATGGGTCGGGCGGCCCCGGTGTCGATTTGGTGCTTAACGAGATCTGTGTGACCCACGTCTGAATCGTGTTCGCTGAACACGTCGGCGTACTCCCGCAGTAACCCACGTAGCTGATCGGCCTCTCCCTTGGGTAAATCTGCCCAAGGTACGTGTACCGCGTCAAGAAGGGGGACGACCTCGGCGTGGGGAGTCGGGCCGACTCGCCAGGCCAGGTCCTGTTGGTCCTCGGGGCGACCGGGGTCCTCCGCCCAGAGTGCGAATACCGAGTCGCTGGAGTGGCGCGCGTGTAGGGGGTGCACGGTGGCTACTGTGGTGCGCCGTCGTAGTATTGCTGGGGTGCCATGGGGGTTAAACACACGCATAAACAATCGGCCCCCATCGGCGTTTACCAACGTGGCTGACCCCACAACCCCGTATCGTTTTGCTAACTCCGGGTGAGGAGTTAGCATTACCTCCCCCGATGGTCGGTGCGCGGGGTCGGTGGAGGGTGTCGCCACAGGCACCAGCATCTCGGCGAGCGGCCCGATGGTGACGGCCGTCGTCAGGGTAGCGGCCACGGGTGTGAAGCGGGGGCGATTCGGCTCCCGTCCAAGGAATGGAATCCGTTCCCTGCTGCCTTCCACGGTGGCGCACCGCTGTCGGGGCTGCACGTTGAGCCCCAGCTTTTCCAGGAGGTCGGTACCTGCGATGCACTCGTGGCACAGCACACTCGAGACGTAGAACTCCTGGGTGCACACCTGGTGGCCTACGCGGACCTCCAGGGTGGCCCTCCCCAGGGGCCCCATTCCGGCTCCGCTCGCCGTGTGCAGTGCGCGGTCCGGGGCCTGCAGGTGGCTCACGTCGACCCCGACCGCGCTGCAGTGCGCCGCGCTCAAAAGCGAGGCCACCGCCCCCGTATTCAGCAGGATCCGGGTACGCATTCCGTTAACCTGCCCTTCTACCAGCGACGTGGCCCCCGTGATTCCTGCCACCAGCTCCCGTAGCCAGTCGCCAGGAGTCACCGCGTCCACGGGCGTTGTCGCTGGAACCTGTGTGAAGATCACTCGCTCGCCATTATTCCCACTGTCGTGGATATGTGTCGGGACCGCGTCGATTGCACCCCTAGGTGGTCCATTCTCTAGGGGGCGTTGGCGTTTAACCCTTCGGTATATCTAGCGCGGGCGATCTGTGGGCAGTCTCTCATGAGATGCCCCTGACGGCCGCACATATAACACGCCCGGGGGGGGGGGGGGTGGCGGCTCCGTAGTGGGCACCCTGCCCGTTCCCTCTCCCCCCAGGGCGCCGCTGCCCAGACTCTGCTTCTAGTCGGGCTATCCTCCCAGCTAGCCCCCTCACCGTGGAGCGCATCTCACCCATCTCGGACTGGATGGTCCCGACGGAGGACTGCAGCTTGGTCATACTTCGGTCCATTTTGTCCTCCATCCCCCCGATGCTGGTCTGTATCCCGGCTACCCATCCGGGCATTGCCTCCCGGGGTCTCGGGGGCTCCCTTGCCTGTCCCCTTGTCGCGATGGCGAGCTCCTCCTCCTCGTCGGAGAGTAAGCTCGCCACGGCGCACTCCCGTCCCCACCCTCGCGGCTGCGTGCGCTCACCGGAGAGCTTCTCACATTTACGCGCGCGCTCGACAAGGGTGTCGAAGGGAAGGCGCGCCCCGTCTACATTTGGTTGCCACCACGGGGTACGCATCAAATATCGCTGTACCTTCCCGGCGGCAAGGTCATCAATTATTTTCGCCTCATACTCCGGGTGCGCGATCCGGGTTAGTGCGCGCACGTCCTCGGCATAATCTCGCAGATCCTCACCGGGTTGGCGGCGGCGCGCCTCTAAGGCCGCCTGCGCCTCCTCCTCATCATGCGTGCCGAAGCGTAGTTCAAGCCGGCGCATTAATTCCCCCCACTGGGTTTGTGCGCTTGCGGGCAAAGCCTCTACAAAGTCGGCTGCCCGCCCATCCAAGTGCATCTCCAGCTGCTGCAACGCCTCCGCGTCCGTCCAGCCATTAAAATTCTTCGCACCTCTGACGTTGCGGGCAAACGATTTCCATGACGGAATCCCCTTGCCCGTGAACGTGCATTTTATCTTAGCCTGGGGTGGGGCGCCTCTCTCCCTTGGGCGTGCGGGGGATCGTACCACCTCTGACACCATAATGTTGGGGTCGCCGGCCCCCGGGATCTCTCCTGCCTGCGACCCTGTCCGCGAAGTACCGACGCTCCCAGACTCTCCACTAGTGTGGGAGCTGCCGCCGCCGCACCCCTCCCCGGGCGGGGAAAGGTCGTCGCGCTCCTGTTCCCCCCCCTGTGCTGTCCCCCCCCGAGTCCGGGTTTCCTGCCGGAGAGGCATCGCCCTCGACCGCCCTGGGACCCGCTAGCGCTTCGCCGGCACCCAAACGCGACGCTCCCCGCCCGCGCAGTCCCACGCCCCAATCACACGCGGGTAACAGGGGGTTAAAGGTCGGAGGGTAAACGACGTCGTTCGTGCTCACTCCAGCGATTGGGGGGATTGGATTAAACGGGTTTAAAGGGCTATGCGATGGGCATGCGTGCGAGACGGGTATCCGCTCGCAACGTGGGAGTCCGCAGCCGACGGTTTGTAGCACACACCCTCCACGCGGCGCCGCTCCACACACGCGGCGACCACCGAGAACAGCAAGCGCACCCACGCGTCCACTCTCTTTCCACACCCTCGCAAAAACCACACCAGTCCGTTATGTAACCGCCGACGATTTATTCCACTGCGTCGGCGAGCCCTTATTTAACCGGGTCAGTCGGGATCAGCGGGGCAGGACCAATCTATCTCTCGATAGTCGGCACTACACTCTACCTGTCCTTCTCCCCTTTACCCTCTCCGGTTTTCCTCTTAAGCTAAGTCCCAACTCCCTCTTTCTCTCTCTCTCTTACTCACGGTTCGTCGTCACTGCCGGCTGGTCCTCGCGGCGCGTCGATACGTCCCACGGACGTTCGCGCGGCTGGACTCGGGAGTTGACGGGCCTGGGGTTGACTCGAGTAGCCAGATAACTTTTTCCCTTCGCCCTGACCCGCTTTATTCTTTCTACATCAAAGGGGCTACCTGGTGCCGACTCGCGGGCCAATCAGCTCGCTGGGATCATCCGCCAATCGGTAGGCCCATCTGTATCCCAGCATCCCCCGGGCCGTTGCTTTCAGCGACGTCCGCATCTAAACTTACCTGCTCAGCGGCCCTCCAGCCAGAGGGCGACCCTGCTTTCCCGCCGCTCGTGGCTCTGCCCTCCTACCTGCCTGCCCTGCCGACCCGTGTGCGTGAGGCGCGTACTAACCGCGGTGGCGGGGCAGCCCCGCCGTGAACAGGTAATTTTTACTCAAGTCACGGCACCACGGTGGGTGTTAGCGTCGGAGGAGACCGTCCAATTCCCTGGCCGCAGGAAACCGTGAAGATTATCCCTTTACGAGGGCTTCTGGGTGAAAACCTGTCGGCCAGGGTGTCTCCCCACGCGCTCTAATGGTGGGGGGAGTGCGTGCGTGTGTGTTCCGGTGGGGGGGGGGGGGTGGGGAGGTGGCGGGGTGGAGCAATGTCGGCCTCGCCGCTCGGGGCGGCGAGATCGCAGGTGGGCCACCCGCCGATCGGCTCCGTGGCGGCGGCATCACATATACACTTCTGTGTGTCTGTGTAGTACTGTACACTATATACACTTCTGTGTGTGTAGTACTGTACACTATATATACACTTCTGTGTGTCTCTGTGTTGTACTGTACACTATATATACACTTATGTGTGTCTCTGTGTAGTGTGGGGGCTACCGTCCCCCGCCATCACTGAATTGTCGGGGCTGCTGCTCACCGACTCCCCCATTCCACTCACACCGCTACCCCCCGGCTGCTCCGTCAGGTCCAGACTAACGACCCCTAACGTCTCGCCCCCCTGTACCTCTGCCTGGGATGTAGACCGCGTTTGCATAGTTTAATTAGCAGCTCGTACGCTCCGCGCTTGCGATGCGTTACACTGTGCAAAGGCGGGGTGGGGCTGTAAGCGCGCTCACCAGTAAATCTCCGTCCCGCCCGTAAACAAACAGGCGCGGCGCGTGTTTCCCTCCCACCCGCGCTCCACGTGTGCCGACAATAACAAACACGCCCCTACCCTCTGCCCGTAAACAGACCAATCGCACACGAAGGGGGTGGAGCTGGGGGACGGGCGGGCGGGGTTTCTGCCGTGCGCGCCGCTGATTGTGGACGCTCGCTTGGCTCTGAGTTAAAGGTCCCGCTCAAACAGTCGCGCGAATACGCGCACGCTCGGCGCTCTAACTCGCTATCTCGCGACCAGACCCGTGTGCGGGTGCGTGACCGCGGCACCGCCACCCAGGTACGCGATCGCTAAGCACTATGGTGGGCAATCGTGCGGGCACGTAAACACCACCCGCTTCGTCTCGAGGTGCACAGCCGCGCATACACACGTAGACACCCGGCGCACACTCTGCCCTCCACTTCACGCTCCCAAAAGACCACGCAACACAGTTGTTTTTCCCCCCACTAGCGAATTTTATTTACCTGTGATGGTACGGTCAGTGGACGCTAACCTATCCCTCGGAGGTCTACGAGTCGATTTCCCCTACCGCTCGCCCCGCTCTCTATCCTGGATGTAAAACGGCTGAACTTACGCCTCTCTCACTCGTACTTACTTCTCCCCGATGTACTGACCGCTGTGAGGGAATGAGGCGACGAGCCTGCCGATGCTGGAGTACGTCTCACGGAAGTCTCGGATGGCTGACTCTCCTGCTCCCAGGACCGTGATGATCTTGAACCAGATGAACCCCCTTGCTACCCCGAGACCTAAACGTACACATATGGACTCAAACACACACACAACTCGACTCAAACACAAACACATTGACTTACATACACACATATGAACTTACACACACATATGGCCTAACACACACATGGACTAACACACACACACACATTTGGATTTTTGATTGATGAGCTGGCACTGCTAAGGTTCTGGATTCGAAATTAGGTCAGCACTCAGACCTCTGAGTGATGTGGCCATATCTCTCTTGCGAGAATCGAGAATATAGGTTTATCATACGCGATTGAAGTTATATCTAAAAACCAAGATCTCACTTCTGCTACGCGTTATCTGCACACATACTAGCTTACGTTTTGATAACTGTGATGGAGGGGTTATCTTCGTGCAGTCATTCGTGACCGGGTTGAGACCATCAACTCACCACACTTGACTGTGCAGTTTCATTACAGGCGAATGCCTGTATTTGAACAAAGGTTTTCAGTGATGCTGGCTCAAAGGGGTTGTGGATGTGATAATGATGATACTGAATGCAAACACAATCCAATGATTTTTTAAAGATATTTTATTTTGCATGCAATTGTAATCTAAATACATTAATCCAGATGGTGGTGCTGATGGAAATGATAGCACTGCAAGAGAAGTTCTTTAATTTTCTGGTGTCACCTTTGGAGAAATTGTTGGTAATTCGAGGCCAGTTATCATTATTTGTATATTCATTGTAGTGTGAAATGGAAAACAAATATGAGCGTTTTTGAAAATAGGTGTCCCAACACAAATGAAGATTGGTTGATTGTTTGAGGAATCTTTATCTTTCCGTCATCGTTTTGTTTGGTATCATTCACACGTGGATGTCTTCTCTCTATAATTTTAGTAGAAATGTTGGTCAAGTCCATCGATTATTCTGTTCGTGGCAGCATGCAGAAACTGTATTGTCAAGATATATGGTTGTATAATTTTTCCGTGGAGAATGTCGTTAGCTGTGTGCTTCGTGTGAGTTTTCACTCTTCAGCTTCTCATTTCTGAAGCCCATAAAGTTTCACCTCTTTTACCTCCTTCCAGTCATTTATGTCGGTCATCCAACTTGTACTTTGATGTTTTGAACCCCTCCAGATTTGCACTCTACCGATCAGCGTTGCCTATGCCAGTGTGTATTGTCTTGTTACATTGCCCAAACCACTGCAGGAAGTTTTTTTTTTCCATTTGCTTTTGCTAGTTCGGGGTCATTCTCACGTAAGTAAATGGCAAAAGTAACGTTAAAAATGATTTATTATCTGTGAAATGATAGTTAGATTGTAAAATCAAATATTTTGAAGATACCCTCTCCTGTGTTGGTTTGATCTGGAACTGTTTTTGTCGTCGTTTTGTTGCCTTGCCCAAGTTGGCATTTAGTGTTGAAAAATCGGCAGGAATGTACTTATGCTATTTGTACTTATATACTTTATTTATTCGTATTTCTTTATATAACTTTAAGCTACTGGCTTACCATTGATCTACTTTTTACTCCTATCGTGTTTTGTATTGTTTGTTGTTGTAACTTGCTGAATCGCCCCTACTGGACATCTGTAAAAAAGAGATAAATTTATCGTCGGATTCCTCCGGGATAAAGACAGATTATGATCATTCCATTGTGATTTCTGAGCGAACAGACTCAATTATGTACGGTATGTGCGAGAAAAATTCGTTGAAATAACTGCATCTCCGTGTAAATTATTTTTTCACCGATTCAAAGGTTCCTTAATTGCACGAACTGAAATCTCCCAAATGGCATATGTATTGCATCATATTTTATACCGCAGGGTTCAATAAACTATTAAATAAAGATAGGCAGCGTTGAATGCAGCATGCAGTTAGTAAAGCGCAGCACGTGCGTGCTTTTCCGGTGCCGTTTCACTTTTCCTTTGTTACTACAGTCGCCTTGGTGTAGGCGAGGCCCTTGTAGACACCCTCCATTGGGATGTCGTAGGTGGCGCCGTTCAATAAGGAGATGCGCACCGTACCCTTGTACGGGAGGTCGATTTCCGCGCGACCGATATTGATGTCGATCGCAGTGGTCTTGTGTGGAGGAACCGTGACGTTGAATGAGAGGAGCTCGGTTTTCGATTCTGAATTCTCCACGGCGTGCGTACTCTCGGTGCTAACGGTAAAACTAAAGCCAGCTTCAACATCCACGACATCCGGAACGCCGGCTGAGACGGTGAGGCTCACGGTTGCCTCCAGCTTGTTTGTGATCGACCAGGAGGAGGTTTTGGTCACGGTCTTGGAGGTTTCAATTTTATAGGTTTGGGGGACAGAACCAGTATTCTTGTAACTGAGTGATTTGATCTCTTCCATCTGGACTTTTGGAAGCTCCCTGTGCAGTGTAGGGTATGTCACGTTGATCAATTCTGAACTTTTAACCGAATTGATGAAGAGGAAGCCCATGCTGTCGATGTCTGAACCGCCTTTGCCCATAATTCCAAGGCAGATTCCAGAGCGTATGTCGACTGGGTACTCGGTCTTTAGGCCCCAGTCTGTCATCTTCACGAAGAATTCCCTGCCTTTGGTTGTCCTGAACTTGAAGGCGCCCAGGCGTGAGCCAGCCCCATTCCCCCACAGTGAGAGGGACGAAAACAGCTCCCCGGGCTGGAACACAAACTCTTTGTGAGATCCCGAGGGACTGCCGTACTGTGCAGTCCTTCCGTCCGTCAGCCAGGCCTTCACGCACTTGATCTGCCACCCTCCAACCCACACCCAGATTTTTTCCAGCGTTGCTCCATTTCTCCTCCCATCAAAACTGAAGGATGTTCCTCCTTGTCCTCCACAGGTGTGTAAGGCCAAAGCATAAGGCATTTTCTCCTTTCTTCCTGCACATTACAAGATACAGATTTGTTTAAATTATTAAAGGAATTTAAAACATCGTGATATTCACAGTTTGACTTTCAAAACCACATTATATTGACACATTTGTAATAGTTATGCACTTCTAAATTTGCATGTCGACTCAGATGTTATCGACAATTCAATAACAAATATCACTATTGCGAAAAAACTGTGAAAAAGCAGTACATCATCATGTTGGGAAATTGTAAAAAACACACACATTGCATCAGATTATTAACTCGTAATGGCTAACTTACAGCTAAAGACAATGAAAGAGGAGCAGACAGTGACAAGGTTAGATAATTTACAAGAATAACTGTTTGAGGTTAAGAGAGACTTGTCTGCAAGAGAAATACAGCTTCTCTGAAATAAAAGTTGACACAACACAGTACAGCAAATCCTTCCCTCGAGGTTTTACTGTTTTGGGCCAAATTTATTGAGGTACTGTTCGCCGATTGTGCCCCTGTGGCTCGACCATTCGCAGTTGATCTAGAGATTCCTGTATGCATGGTAAATGTACTGCTCGCGATTATGCTGCCATGAAAGTACACAATGCGCCATCTTGTCCCCATCGTATTGCCCAAGTGGCCCATCGTGGTATCCCAGGCCACGTGGTGTTCCTAGATTCCAGTGGATAGACAGTGAGGTTCAGCCGCTCACGATTTTAACTTCCTGCAGTGAACAGTACTGTACACGGTTACCTATACAGTACATCTACGAATAGCCCCTCCTGTATTCAAAAGCTTTCTTTAAGATGTTTGATTCAAGCATAGCCTCATCCATATGGAATCACAAAATAGCGCAAATAGATTTTTATTCCCTTACGTTACTTAGGAGATATCGGGGCCTGACCCTTTGCAGATTTCCTAAAATAGAACAAAACAATCGCTTTCAGAACTTTATTCAATAGATCAACAAGAAAAAGTAAAGGACATGGAAAAACTGGGAGAAGGCTCGGTGAGCTGCTGGTTGTTTGCTGCGGTTACCTAAGCTCCTATCAAATATAGATCGCGGGTCCTGAAACCATTATTCACGGTTTCTAACACATTGGGGAAATGCAACCACAGGTGAATCTCATTCCACTCCTTAAACACATTGTGGAAATGCAACCACAGGTGAATCTCATTCCACTCCTTCATATGTAGACAATCGCCTCTGTGGGGCAACCAATCACTAACAATACGATGCACAAGGGCTAACTGGCCTGGCTGGAGAGAGATAGGCTTGGAAAGGGTGGGGGACCTTCCAATTAGGGTTACCAAAATATCAGGGACACCATCCAAAGCTACAAACAAAAACTTTTACCACATCACTCACCCAATCTTGGATGGTCTGGTGGAAAAAGGAAATGAAAAGTTTGTGCAGGAGATTGAGACCGGGTTAGAGCCAAAACTAGAAAGCTGAGGGGGAAAGGCTGCTGGGACAGGACATTCCTCACCAGAAATGGACTCAAATATGTTGGGCTCAGACAGCAGGCCGCAGGTCCCTTCCTCTAAACATAATTTAGTTCAAATTCACACATTCCTCTCCTAATTGCCCTAGATACCACAATGCACGGTACAGATGTAACTGAATGCCTTCTGGACGTGCCCAGATATTTTAGAATTTTACGAGAATTTAACGGATTATTTTAATCGGAACTTGGCACAGAGCTGAGCCCCTCAGTGGACTAAACTTTGCGGGGCTTGAAAACAAAAGGGCTATCGGTACGCCAATATGCCTTACTGAAAACCGGCTATATTGTAGCAAGAAAGACAATACTAGCAAATTGGAAACAAGAACCCCCTCTTGGGGACTGGCACAGAACTATCCGTGCCTTGGCGGGAATCAGCTCCTTAACAAGGATCTACCAGGGATATAATAAGAGTAAGAGGCAATGTGGTCCCCATTTTATTGATCCTGCGTGAATAACCAGAAAAGTAGGGAGCGGGGCAAGGGGATGAACTCCAGACACTGAAACATTGCAATAGTCACCATTGCTCCTTGGGGAAAATAAGAAGGATAAGCCCAGACATCACGCTTATGTTACTTTGTTTCCTGTCAAGTTTGGATGAATTATTCCCCTTCCTCCCCCTTGTCCTTCTTCTTCCCCTTCCCAGTTAATCTGCTGCTCCTGATCGTTGCCTCTGTCGTAGGTCAGCGAGCCCAAGGGCATCCAGACGGGTCCCCATTTAAGGATTTATTGCACCGGGTTCGACACACGTTCGTAATTGGTATCGCCCTCTGTGATGGCCATGTTCTGGACTCTTACAAAAAAACATGCATTGGATAAATAAAGGGTGGACGATTGACCCAGGACATCAAGAGTCGTGTTTTTCTTCTTCTTCTTCATGTGATGCAGTGTGGATATCAAAGAGAGAGAGAGAGAGAGACAGGAAGAGAGCAAAGGTAGAGGGGAGGCACGAGTATTGCACAATCGACGTCACTTTTACACAGACAAACGTCATCAATGCATTTGTATGTAAAGTTTTTTTCTTGAACATTTAAACCAACGTTGTATGATTGTCAATTGAATTCACATCTTTATATTTTTAGGAGTTGCTTGCTGCTGATGCTGTTATACGTTTTTTTTTTTCACTGATTTGTGACAGTACCTTACAGAACGGATTTGTAGTGAAAATAAACACAGAAATCCGATAGCATCTTGTTTTGCCAACATCACACCAAACAGGCAGGTTCTCAAGGGGTGCCAGCTCAGAAGGACTTACCTGGGAGTCACCTGTCCAACACACACACCACCTGAATTTTTAAGAACGAGACCAGTCAGGAGTAACCCACATACTCACCTTAAGGTTCTCTTCCCAGAGCATGATTTTCTATCACCAGAACACTGTCATTTATACTACTGTTGCACAGGCCACGTGATCCAGCTACAACCTAAATTATAGATCGGTTCGCATCACTCACGTCAGAATAGTTTATGTAAATATAGTTTGGCATATTTCCAGAAATTATGAATATTTAATCTATCATACATTGATATGTTTTTCAAACTTGAACCTCTCTTTCTTTTTCATGATGACGAGGTGGAGTGAATCAATGAGTGGTGTATTATCAAACAAGGTCCTTCTAACATTATGGAACCTTGTTTCCGTGCCAAACATCGTAATCCTTCCATTAAAAAAATATTCTGAAGCAGAAAGTTAGTAGTGCCAGATACACCAGCCACATTTGCTACCGTGTAGCAATATTTTAATGTCGATGTAAAATTCAATTGAGGGACATGATTATTTTGGTGTGTTCTGGGACTGTTGTTGTACATATCCGGGAAAGATCTAGATTGTTGTTGTTGTCTTGGTGAGGGACTGTTGTTGCTGTTGTCTTGGAGTTGTCTGGGACTGTTGTTGTTGTTTTGGTGTATAACTCTTGTACTTGTCATAGTGTTTTCTTGGACGCTTGATGTTGTTTTTGTCATTTTGCTGTTTTGCCCCAGGCGTGCATTTGGTGTCAAAAAATTGGCAGGAATGTATGTTCTTGTGCAATTTGTACATCTATACAGGAGTATCTCACTTAACGAGCATTCTGTCTCTGCTAATTCGAGCGATTTCAATACAGATTAATTTGTTCCAAAACGAGCAACACTCTCAAGGCACTACTTTTAGTTGCAAAAATGATCATCTTAAGCAGCGTTAAAACAAGTATAGCCAAAACATAACCCTCGTGCTCCTCCCAAGAGACCTCATTAGTTAACGTGTGTTGGGCTGAAACAAGCGTTCTATAACTCCTCGTTGGGTAAGGATTTCGCGTATTCATATTCTGTTGTTGTACCCAGAAAATCCTTACTGACTCTCAAGATACATTTTCGAAAGGGCCTCTCTAAGTTTCACAGTAGGGGGCGATTTAGCTGCTCTGTGTAATCTCAATTGAGTAATTTTGCAGATACATTTTCAACATTGGAATGTTCGGCCACACCAGAAACATTTACAAATAAATTGTGAAAGAAGAAAAGCAGAGAACCCATAGGAAACCCATCCAGGAGCTGCTCAGAAATCGAACAAAGGACGTCTAAACTGTGAGGCACAAGTGTTAAAACTCTGCCACCCCGCCTACAGTATCAAATTGAATCCACGAATTGAAATAGAATTGGAAAGAAAAAAATCCCGCTTCAACTACAATGGAAGTCAAATGGTAATACATTTTAATTATGACTAAAGTTTGTCATCAGAATCCCTATAAATATGACGAAAAATGTAGTGCATTTAGTGAAACAGTTAAGCCATAACTGGTTTATTAGATTAATCTGATATACCAGTCGTTCCCAACCAGTGTGTTTGATGTGTACACCTCCCAGCCTAATATCTTGTCCTCATTCCCTGACCAGCACATAATCTACTGCGAATCATCCCTAACTTTACTTTACAATCCCTGTTCGTACCGCCTTTGGAGATGGTACACCAGATAGCCACTAACAGAAGATTAATGCAGTAATTTATACAAACGTTTAGGCTCCGCAGTCCCAGAGTGTCAGGCTACTTTATTCCCAATAATTCGTTTGGTGCGACTGAGTAGTTTCTACTTCGAAAATAACCTTTAAAAATACACAGACCATGAAAACGAGACGTGACAAATGAAACATTACAATCGATCAGACAGAGGTTACGAATCAAGCCATATTACACAATACAAATAAGTAAGACATGCACGTGTAAGATACACGATATAGAAAATTAGCCAATGCAAATGAGACAAACAGCAGAGACAGTTCATAAGATTCAGGGCATTTTAGATGAGTTATTACAAATTGGATATTAGATGGGCAAAGGGAGTAGGTAGAATATGTTAAACAGTAACAATTGAGGGCGAATTATAAAGTAAATAATCATGAGCATCCCCACGCTGAGAAACATGCAAGGAAAGCAATCTTGCTAGCAAGCTGTTATGAGTAGCAAAAACATGTTGCGTAAAGCAGACGTGTTACGTAAGAAGTACCGATATAGATGTCTCTTCTCTTCCATCAGCTGTCAACAGGTGGTTGACAACGAGGCTGAATGAAATGGTTCCTTTGATTTCGGTCACTGGACACGACATTCGCTGTGCCGTGAGGTATGGTGAATTGAATATTGGCTTGGCAACATTGATCGGTAATATTTAACGAATAAATAATCAATAAATAACCGTGATAGTGTTAATGTATTGAGCCTATCATTTTTATTTAGATAGTATTTTTTGGGTTTTTTTTGGAAGCAGAAATGCCTTAGCCCACAAAAAAGCATCATGGAGAAGGAAGTGAAGTGGCACTGCTGTGACTCTGCTTATCTGAAACCCGATTCACACCACCATCCATCACAGAAGAATTCTCTCATCAAGACTCTGTACCATAGAGCCCAATGCATATCCGACCAGGAAGACATAGGCAGTGAACTCAAGCACGTACACCAAGCTCTTAAGGCAAATGGTTACTCCGACTATACAATCCGCAAAGCTATCACTCAAACCATGAAGAAGGACCCTCTTGAGGAGCCTTTCAAAACCATCACTTTACCTTACATTGCGGGGATCACAAAAAAAGATCTCCAAAATCTTGAATAAACACAAGATCAACGTCCGTTTCAACACATTACATAAAATCCGTGATCTGGTTCCGTCTGTAAAAATATGTGATTCCGGACATACGGTACCCTGGTGTCTAGAAACTAAGTTGCCTCTGTGGTAGTAGTTACATTGGAGAAACCAAACGCCATGTCTCGGACCGCATTCGTGAACACAAAGCAGACCATAAACACGGTAGGACCAACACCTCGGCCATGGCAGATCATTGTTATAATTCAGTAGGCTCACATGACATTGACTTTTCCAAGACAGAGGTTCTTTGTAAGCCATCTGGCTACCATGAGAGATTCGTTCATGAGGCTATCCACATATACAAGCACAAAGACAATTTCAACCTAGAAGATGAATTCTGGCTTAGCAATCATTGGAAAGATTTGATTAACAATTTCAGGTCTTAATTGATTGTTCACGTTTACAGTGGCTTTCAGACATCATACATTAATGTTTCGTCTCCCCCCTCCTCTTTTCAGAACATAGATGGACTAGTGATTGATATGCCGATCGGAACCGTTTCATAAACGCCGTCCAATTGCCAACTTTGGCCTAAAAGCATTGAACGTGAAGTCGCTGTCCCGCTCTCGATGGTGGTGCTCCATCATCGTCCGATTCAGCTGGCCGTTCCCCGGAGGGTGCGGGTCCATCGTCGGCGTGTTCCAATGCCGTGGGAACAGCTGCAGGACAACTTAACACCGTCAATAGCACCCGCTCCGTCGTCATAAAGCGGTCAAATGCCTCCGTCAATGTCGCCAGCCTGGCCTCCCACTGGGCCATGAGGACTCTCCAGTCACCCGTCGGCCCCGGGATCTCGGCCCTGCTTGAGCCACCATCCCGCTCGCTAGACACTTGCTCGACCAGGTCCTCCGGAGGAGTAACAGCCACTTGGCCAGACACGGGAATCACGTCCAAGTCGTTGCTGTTGTCGGACGAGTCCATCAGCACGTTCTTCCTCTTGGCCGATTTCTTCGACATGTCGGCGTGGTTTTGTAGTCACCTCTGACACCAAATGTAGTGGTTGATTTCACTTGGACAACTTTTGTTTTTCTTCCAACACCACTTCATTTACAGTTCCCCAAATGTCCTCAATACTTTACAGTTCCTTTGCTTGCCATGGCTCGCTCGCCGTGCTTCACACGACTCACTCGCCGCCTTTGTCTCTCCAATCTCTACTTCTCCGTCAGCTCTGATATCACTGTGCTCTCTCCACTGCTGGCTGCTTCGTCTCTGCTCTCCGCTCTGCGCGATCACTGTGCTCTCTCCGCTGCTGGCTGCTTCTTCTCTGCTCTCCACTCTCCGCTATCACTGCACTCTCTCCACTGCTGGCTGCTTCTCCCTACTCTCCTCTCTCTGCTATCACTGTGCTCTCTCCACTGCTGGCTGCTTCTCTCTGCTCTCCTCTCTCCGCTATCACTGTGCTCTCTCCACTGCTTGCTGCTTCTCTCTTCAGCTCCTGCTTTCCTCTCTCACTGCTGGCTGCCTTCACTTCAGCTCTGCTCCACGTCCTGCTTCGTCCAGCCCCCGAATCCAACCCCCCTTTCTCCTCGCATCTCCCCAGTTTGTCCCTGCTCTCATTACTCTCCAATTAATTAACCCGCGTCCCAACGACGCTCCGCGTGCCCATGCACCTGTTACTTCTCCAGACTTTAAGACGCCACTTCAGCCCTGACAACAACACCAGCCAATCACAGCCGTCTCTGGCTCCATAGCTTAATTGGCCTAATCATGACATCATTGTCCCAACCATCGCATATGTTTGTCCCAATATGACCCATACTCTCCTGCCCCCGCGCCATCTCACCATTTACCCTCATGCGCCTAATTGTTCCACTACATATGTATGTATGTGTGAGTCGATATGTGTGTGTAAGTATATGTGTGTGTGAGTCCATTTGTGTGTGTAACTACATATGTGTGTGTCTAAAGTCGATGCCTGTGTGTGTGCGTGTAAGTCGATGTGTTTCTATGTGTGTGAGTCGATGTCTGTGTGTAAGTCCAGGTGTGTGTCTGCCTTTTTCACCCGGGCACCACCGGGTACTTACCGCTAGTTAGATATAAATCTAACAATGAATCCAATTTTTGTTTCATGTACAGCATATACAGTACATACAAATACATATTTAGTTAATCGGTACTAATATATTAGGGGCCATCCATAAATTATGTCATGCACTTGGGGGGGGGGTCAGACATTTGTGACGATGTTTGACGAGGGGGGAGGGGTTTGAGAAATGTGACGTCACATCAAAATGCGCAACTTTAAATAAATATAGGCAGCACCTTCTACTTAATTAATTATACGTTTTAATAAGTGTGTTTTCCTACAACATCAGAGTGCAGCGCCACATTAAAAATGCACTACAATGACAATAGTTTAAAGCGGTTTGAAGCATGTTTTACATCTTTTTTTTGGGGGGGGGCAGAGCTTCGTGACGTCATATTTGAGGGGGGTCTGACTTTGCGTGACGCCGCGTGACGAAGGGGGCGGGGTGTCAAAAATTTTCAAAATCGCGTGACGTCATTTGGACGGCCCCTTAGTCGAGTGTCATCACAGGTGAAAAGTCGTCTCTTGTCCGTGCGCCTCCACCAATCACACATGCGCCAAGTGATCTGGCTAACCGAATCAAGTAAAACTTTCTAAACGCTTGATTTCGTATAAAATTTTGTATTTCATATGCCAGATAGCAGACCAGCCAGCCAATCACAATGGTGGCTAATTTTGTCAGCCTTTGATGTTCCAGAGTCACAGCAGTGCGACTTCACTTCCTTCTCCATGATGCTTTTTTTGTGGGCTAAGGAATTTCCGCTTCCAAAAAACCCCCCAAAAATTGTATCTAAATAAAAAGGATAGGCTCAATACATCAACACTATCACGGTTATTTATTGATTATTTATTCGTTAAATATTACAGATCAATGTTGCCAAGCCAATATTCAATTCACCATACCTCACGGCATAGCGAATGTCGTGTCCAGTGACCGAAATCAAAGAAACTATTTCATTCAGCCTCGTTGTCAACCACCTGTTGACAGCTGATGGAAGAGAAGAGACATCTATATCGGTACTTCTTATGTAACACGTCTGCTTTACGCAACATGTTTTTGCTACTCATAACAGCTTGCTCGCAAGATTGCTTCCCTTGCATGTTTCTCAGCGTGGGGATGCTCATGTTTATTTACTTTATAATTCGCCGTCAATTGTTACTGTTTAACATATACTATGTATTCCCTTTGCCCATGTAATATCCAATTCGTAATAAGTCATCTAAAATGACCTGAATCTTATGAACTGTCTCTGCTGTTTGTCTCATTTGGATTGGCTTATTTTCTATATCGTGTATCATACACGTGCATGTCTTACTTATTTGTATTGTGTAATATGGCTTGATTCATAACCTCTGTCTGCTCGATTGTAGTGTTTCATTTGTCACGTCTCGTTTTTATGGTCTGTGTATTTTTAAAGGTTATTTTCGAAGTAGAAACTACTCAGTAGCACCAAACGAATTATTGGGAATAAAGTAGCCTGACACTCTGGGACTGCGGAGCCTAAATGTTTGGATAAATTACTGCATTAATCTTCTGTTAGTGGCTGCCTGGTGTACCATCTCCAAAGGGGGTACGAACAGGGATTGTAAAGTAAAGTTAGGGATGATTCGCAGTAGATTATGTGCTGGTCAGGGAATGAGGGAAAGTTATTAGGCTGGGAGGTGTACACATCAAACACACTGGTTGGGAAAGACTGGTATATCAGATTAATATAATAAACCAGTTATGGCTTAACTGTTTTAAAAAATGCACTACATTATACGTCATATTTTTAGGCATTCCGATGACAAACTTTAGTTATAATTAAAATTCATTACCATTTGACTTCCATTGTAGTTGAAGCGGGCTTTTTTTCTTTCCAATTCTATTTCAATTCGTGGATTCAATTTGATATTGTAGGCGGGGTAGCAGAGTTTTAACACTTGTGCCTCACAGTTTAGACGTCCTTTCGTCGATTTCTGACCCGCTCCTGGATGGGTTTCCTATGGGTTCTCTGCTTTTCTTCTCTCACAATTTATTTGTAAATGTTTCTGATGTGACCGAACATTCCAATGTTGAAAATGTATTTGCAAAATTACTCAATTGGGATTACACAGAGCAGCTACATCGCCCCCTACTGTGAAACTTAGAGAGGCCCTTTCGAAAATGTATCTTGAGAGTCAGTAAGGATTTTCTGGGTACACCAACAGAATACAAATACATGAAATTCTTACCCAACGAAGAGTTATCGAACACTTGTTTCAGCCCAACACGCGTTACCTAATGAGATCTCTTTGGAGGAACACGAGGGTTATGTTTTGGTCATACATGTTTTAACGCTGCTTAAGATTATCATATTCGCAACTAAAAGTAGTGCCGTGAGAGTGTTGCTCGTTTTGGAACGAATTAATCTGTATTGAAATCGCTCGAATTAGCAGAGAAAGAATGCTCTTTAAGTGAGATACGCCTGTATAGATGTACAAATTGCACAATAACATACATTCCTGCCAATTTTTTGACACCAAATGCACGCCTGGGGCAAAACAGCAAAAAGACAAAAACAACAGCAAGAGTCCAAGACAACACCATGACAAGTACAATAGTTACACACCAAAACAACAACAACAACAACAACAACAACAGTCCCAGACAACTCCAAGACAACATTAACAACAGTCCCTCACCAAGACAACAACAACAACAATCTCAGATCTCTCCCGGATATGTACAACAACAGTCTCAGAACACACCAAGATAATCACGTCCCTCATTGAATTTTACATCTACATTAAAATATTGCTACACGGTGAGTAAGGATCTATGTTACACAACATATTTATAAATGTGGCTGGTGTATCTGGCACTACTAGTTTTCTGCTTCAGAATATTTTTTAATGGAAGGTTTACGATGTTTGGCGCGGAAACAAGGTTCCATAATGTTGGAAGAACCTTGTTTGATAATACACCACTCATTGATTCACTCCACCTCGTCATCATGAAAAAGAAAGAGAGGTTCAACTTTGAAAATTAAATATGTATGATAGATTAAATATTCATAATTTCTGTAAATATGCCAAACTATAGTTACATAAACTATTCTGACGTGAGTGATGCGAAGCGATGTATAATTTAGGCTGTGGCTGGATCACGTGGCCTGTGCAACAGTAGTATAAATGACAGTGTTCTGGTGATAGAAAAGCATGCTCTGGGAAGAGAACCTTAAGGTGAGTGTGTGGGTTACTCCTGACTGGTCTCGTTCTTAAAATTCAGTTGGTGTGTGTGGTGGACAGGTGACACCCAGGTAAGTGCCTCTGAGCTGGCACCCCTTGAGAACCTGCCTGCTTGGTGTAATGTTGGCAAAACAAGATGCTAGCGGATTTCTGTGTTTATTTTCACTAAAAATCCGTTCTGTAAGGTACTGTCACAAATCAGTGAAAAAACAACGTATAACAGCATCAGCAGCAAGCAACTCCTAAAAATATAAAGATGTGAATTCAATTGACAATCATGCAACGTTGGTTTAAATGTTCAGGAAAAACTTTACATACAAATGCATTGATGACGTTTGTCTGTATAAAAGTGACGTCGATTGCGCAATACTCGTGCCTCTTTTCTCACTTTGCTCTTTTCCTGTCTCCCTCCTCTCTCTCTCTCTTTGATATCCACACTGCATCACATGAAGAAGAAAAACACGACTCTTGATGTCCTGGGTCAATCTTCCACCCTTTTTTATCCAATGCATGTTTTTTTTTGTCCAGAACATGGCCATCACAGAGGGAGATAGCAATTACGAACGTGTGTCGAACCCGGTGCAATAAATCCTTAAATGGGGACCCGTCTGGATGCCATTGGGCTCGCTGACCTACCACAGAGGCAACGATCAGGAGCAGCAGATTAACTGGGAAGGGGAAGAAGAGGACAAGGGGGAGGAAGGGGAATAATTTATCCAAACTAGACAGGAAACAAAGTAAAATAAGCGTGATGTCTGGGCTTATCCTTCTTATTTTCCCCTAGGAGCAACAGTGCCTATTGGAATGTTTCAGTGTCTGGAGTTCATCCCCTTGCCCCGCTCCCTACTTTTCTGGTTATTCACGCAGGGTCAATAAAAATGGGGACCACATTTCCTCTTACTCTTATTATATTCCTGGTAGATCCTGGTTAAGGAGCTGATTCCCGCCAAGGCACGAATAGTTCTGTGCCAGAGTCTCCAAGAGGGGGTTCTTGTTTCCAATTTGCTAATATTGTCTTTCTTGCTACAATATATCCGGTTTTCAGTAAGGCATATTGGCGTACCGATAGCCCTTTTGGTTTCAAGCCCCGCAAAGTTTAGTCCACTGAGGGGCTCAGCTCTGTGCCAAGTTCCGATTAAAATAATCCGTTAAATTCTCGTATAATTCTAAAATATCTGGGCACGGCCAGAAGGCATTCAGTTACATCTGTACCGTCCATTGTGGTATCTAGGGCAATTAGGAGAGGAATGTGTGAATTTGAACTAAATTATGTATAGAGGAAGGGACCTGCGGCCTGCTGTCTGAGCCTAACCATATTTGAGTCAATTTCTGGTGAGGAATGTCCTGTCCCAGCAGCCTTTCCCCCTCAGCTTTCTAGTTTTGGCTCTAACCCGGTCTCAATCTCCTGCACGAACTTTTCATTTCCTTTTTTTCCACCAGACCATCCAAGATTGGGTGAGTGATGTGGTCAAAGTTTTTGTTTGTAGCTTTGGATGGTGTCCCTGATATTTTGGTAACCTTATTTGGAAGGTCCCCCACCCTTTCCAAGCCTATCACTCTCCAGCCAGGCCAGTTACCCCTTGTGCATTCTATTGTTAGTGATTGGTCGCCCCACAGAGGCGATTGTCTACATATGAAGGAGTGGAATGAGATTCACCTGTGGTTGCATTTCCCCAATGTGTTAGAAACCGTGAATAATGGTTTCAGGACACGCGATCTATATTTGATAGGAGCTTAGGTAACCGCAGCAAATAACCAGCACCTCACCGAGCCTTCTCCCAGTTTTTACATGTCCTTTACTTTTTCTTGTTGATCTATTGAATAAAGTTCTGAAAGCGATTGCTTTGTTCTATTTTAGGAAATCTGCAAAGGGTCAGGCCCCGATCTCTCCTAAGTAACATAAGGGAATGAAAATCTATTTGCGCTATTTTGTGATCCCATATGGATGAGGCTATGCTTGAATCAAACATCTTAAAGAAAGCTTTTTGAATACAGGAGGGGCTATTCGTAGATGTACTGTATAGGTAACCGTGTACAGTACTGTTCACTGCAGGAAGTTAAAATCGTGAGCGGCTGAACCTCACTGTCTACCCACTGGAATCTAGGAACACCACGTGGCCTGGGATACCACGATGGGCCACTTGGGCAATAAGATGGGGACAAGATTGCGCATTGTGTACTTTCATGGCAGCATAATCGCGAGCAGTACATATATCATGCATACAGGAATCTCTAGATCAACTGCGAATGTTCGAGCCACCGGGGCACAATCGGCGAAGAGTACCTAAATAAATTTGGCCCAAAACAGTAAAACCTCGACGGAAGGATTTGCTGTACTGTGTTTGTCAACTTTTATTTCAGAGAAGCTGTATTTCTCTTGCAGACAAGGCTCTCTTAACCTCAAACAGTTATTCTTGTAAATTATCTAACCTTGTCACTGTCTGCTCCTCTTTCATTGTCTTTAGCTGTAAGTTAGGCATTACGAGTTATTAATCTGATACAATGTGTGTTTTTTTTACAATTTCCCAACATGATGCTGTACTGCTTTATCACCGTTTTTTCGCAATAGTGATATTTGTTATTGAATTGTCGATAAAGTCTGAGTCGACATGCAAATTTAGAAGTACATAACTATTACAGAGGTGTCAATAAAATGTGGTTTTGAAAGTCAAACTGTGAATATCACAATGTTTGACCTTTCATAATTTAAACAAATCTGTATCTTGTAATGTGCAGGAAGAAAGGAGAAAATGCCTTATGCATTGGCCTTACACACCTGTGGAGGACAAGGAGGAACAGCCTTCAGTTTTGATGGGAGGAAAAATGGACCAACGCTGGAAAAAATCTGGGTGTGGGTTGGAGGGTGGCAGATCAAGTGCGTGAAGGCCTGGCTGACGGACGGAAGGACTGCACAGTACGGCAGTCCCTCGGGATCTCACAAAGAGTTTGTGTTCCAGCCCGGGGAGCTGTTTTCGTCCCTCTCACTGTGGGGGAATGGGGCTGGCTCACGCCTGGGCGCCTTCAAGTTCAGGACAACCAAAGGCAGGGAATTCTTCGTGAAGATGACAGACTGGGGCCTAAAGACCCAGTACCCAGTCGACATCCGCTCTGGAATCTGCCTTGGAATTATGGGCAAAGGCGGTTCAGACATCGACAGCATGGGCTTCCTCTTCATTAATTCGGTTAAAAGTTCAGAATTGATCAACGTGACATACCCTACACTGCACAGGGAGCTTCCAAAAGTCCAGATGGAAGAGATCAAATCACTCAGTTACAAGAATACTGGTTCTGTCCCCCAAACCTATAAAATTGAAACCTCCAAGACCGTGACCAAAACCTCCTCCTGGTCGATCACAAACAAGCTGGAGGCAACCGTGAGCCTCACCGTCTCAGCCGGCGTTCCGGATGTCGTGGATGTTGAAGCTGGCTTTAGTTTTACCGTTAGCACCGAGAGTACGCACGCCGTGGAGAATTCAGAATCGAAAACCGAGCTCCTCTCATTCAACGTCACGGTTCCTCCACACAAGACCACTGCGATCGACATCAATATCGGTCGCGCGGAAATCGACCTCCCGTACAAGGGTACGGTGCGCATGTCCTTATTGAACGGCGCCACCTACGACATCCCAATGGAGGGTGTCTACAAGGGCCTCGCCTACACCAAGGCGACTGTAATAACAAAGGAAAAGTGAAACGGCACCGGAAAAGCACGCACGTGCTGCGCTTTACTAACTGCATGCTGCATTCAACGCTGCCTATCTTTATTTAATAGTTTATTGAACCCTGCGGTATAAAATATGATGCAATACATATGCCATTTGGGAGATTTCAGTTCGTGCAATTAAGGAACCTTTGAATCGGTGAAAAAATAATTTACACGGAGATGCAGTTATTTCAACGAATTTTTCTCGCACATACCGTACATAATTGAGTCTGTTCGCTCAGAAATCACAATGGAATGATCATAATCTGTCTTTATTCCGGAGGAATCCGACGATAAATTAATCTCTTTTTTACAGATGTCCAGTAGGGGCGAGTCAGCAAGTTACAACAACAAACAATACAAAACACGATAGGAGTAAAAAGTAGATCAAAGGTAAGCCAGTAGATTAAACTTATATAAAGAAATACGAATAAATAAAGTATATAAGTACAAATAGCATAAGTACATTGCTTCCGATTTTTCAACATTAAATGCAAACTTGGGCAAGGCAACAAAACGACGACAAAAACAGTTCCAGATCAAACCAACACAGGAGAGGGTATCTTCATAATATTTGATTTTACAATCTAACTATCATTTCACAGATAAAAAATCATTTTTAACGTTACTTTTGCCATTTACTTACGTGAGAATGAGCCCGAACTAGCAAAAGCAAATGGAAAAAAAACTTCCTGCAGTGGTTTGGGCAATGTAACAAGACAATACACACTGGCATAGGCAACGCTGATCGGTAGAGTGCAAATCTGGAGGGGTTCAAAACATCAAAGTACAAGTTGGATGACCGACATAAATGACTGGAAGGAGGTAAAAGAGGTGAAGCTTTATGGGCTTCAGAAATGAGAAGCTGAAGAGTGAAAACTCACACGAAGCACACAGCTAAGGACATTCTCCACGGCAAAATCATACAACCATATATCTTGACAATACAGTTTCTGCATGCTGCCACGAACAGAAAAATCGATGGACTTGACCAACATTTCTACTAAAATTATAGAGAGTAGACATCCACGTGTGAATGATACCAAAAAAAACGATGACGGAAAGATAAAGAGTCCTCAAACAATCAACCAATCTTCATTTGTGTTGGGACACCTATTTTCAAAAACGCTCATATTTGTTTTCCATTTCACACTACAATGAATATACAAATAATGATAACTGGCCTCGAATTACCAACAATTTCTCCAAAGGTGACACCAGAAAATTAAAGAACTTCTCTTGCAGTGCTATCATTTCCATCAGCACCACCATCTGGATTAATGTATTTAGATTACAATTGCATGCTCTTTAATTATAGGGAATTGCATGCAACTAGTCAGTTGCATGTTCTGCAATGCTTTGGGCTTGTGATGCAAAATAAAATATCTTTAAAAAATCATTGGATTGTGTTTGCATTCAGTATCTTCATTATCACATCCACAACCCCTTTGAACCAGCATCACTGAAAACATTTCTTCAAATCCAGGCATTCGCCTGTAATGAAACTGCACAGTCAAGTTTGGTGAGTTGATGGTCTCAACCCGGTCACGAATGACTGCACGAAGATAACCCCTTCCATCACAGTTATCAAAACGTAAGCTAGTATGTGTGCAGATAACGCGTAGCAGAAGTGAGATCTTGGTTTTTAGATATAACTTCAATCGCGCATGATGAACCTATATTCTCGATTCTCGCAAGAGAGATATGGCCACATCGCTCAGAGGTCTGAGTGCTGACCTAATTTCGAATCCAGAACCTTAGCAGTGCCAGCTCATCAATCAAAAATCCAAATGTGTGTGTGTTAGTCCATGTGTGTGTTAGTTCATATGTGTGTGTAAGTTCATATGTGTGTATGTAAGTCAATGTGTTTGTGTTTGAGTCGAGTTGTGTGTGTGTTTGAGTCCATTTGTGTACGTGTAGGTCCATACGTGTATTTAAGTCCATGTGTGTCTGTCTTTTTCGAACGGACAACACCCGATGTGTGTGTGTACGTCGAAGTGTTTGTGTGTGTCAGTCCAAGTGTGCGTGTCAGTCCATTTGTGTGCGTATCAGTCACTCTATGTGTGTGTTAGTCCATGTTTGTGTGCTAGTCGATGTGTGTGCATGGCACCATCTGAGTGTGTAACTTAACGTGCGTTTGTGCGTCTATGTTTGTCAGTCGATGTGTGTGTGTGTACGTCGCTGTGTATGTGTGTTGTCAGTCCATATGTGTGTTGTAGTCCACATGTGTGTGTAAATCCATACATGTGTGTGTGTGTCACTCGATATGTGTGTGTAAGTCAATGCGTGTGTGTGTCTTAGTTGATATGCGTGTAAGTACATCAGTGTACTATACGTCAATGTGTGTTTTTTAGTCCACGTATGTCCGTGTGTAAGTCGATGTGTGTGTGTGAGTTGCTGTATGTGTGTACGTCGATATATATGTGTGTAACTCCATGTGTGCGTATCTAAAGTGGATGTCTATGCATGTGTGACTCCATATGTGTGTGTGTGTACGTCTATGTGTTTGTGTGTGTGAGTCAATATGTCTGTGTGTGTCAGTCCATGGGCGTGTGTGATAGTCGCTTTGTGTGTGTGGCTCCATGTGAGTTAGTGTGAGTCCATTTCTTTGCATGTCTGTAGCTCCATGTGTGCGTGTGAGTCTATGTGTCTGTTTTATTGACCTGGTCAAGGCCTATGATACTATCAGTAGGCCAGGCCTTTGGTGTTCTTCATGCTTTCGGAGTCCCTCCCCCTTTGCTCACGATACTTAAGGACCGTTATGATATTGAGCGGCCCCGCGTCAAACTACAGGCCGTCAGTCACAGCCATTCCCTCTACACCTTGGGGTGTGACAGGGATGTCCTCTGGCTCCCACATTATTTAACATATCTTTTGACCACGTAGTTGGTGAAGCCTTCAATGGCTGTACCGGAGGAATTACCATGTGATACAGATACAATGGGAGGCTGATCGATGCCCGGGTGCGGTCAAGGGATGGCTCCCTATTTCTCAACCATGTTATGTATGCCGATGCTCTGGTGATTGCTACTCACTCAGAGGAGGAGTTGGAGTCGCTGCTGCTGAACCTGGAGCGTGCCACTAAGAGGTTGGGCCTTACCATCAGCCCTACCAAAACTAAGCACCTGCCTGGGTATTTTGTACCATCGGACAATCCACCGCCACAACTCACAATTGGTGATGCGGCAGTTGTGCAGATATTGCAGAGATTCCCATACCTGCCCAGTGTACTCATGACCAGCTCCGGTTAAACAGCAGAGGTCCCACTCCAAATCAGTCGAGCGTCATTATATTTTCATCGGCTGCGTTATGCTGTGTGGAAGGTACCTGGTCTCTCGCTCCGCATGAAGCTCCAGGTCTTCTCTTCCACGGTAATTCCATCCCTTCTCTACGCTTGCGACACGTGCACCCCCTTAATGGAACATCTTCGCCGGTTCGAAACATTTAGGCTGGCCTGCTCATGATCCATCCTGGGTTTAACCGTGTGTGTGTGCATCTAAGTCGATGTTTTCTATGTGTGTGGGTCGATGTCCGTGTGTAAGTCCATGTGTTTGTCTGCCTTTGTCGCCCGGGCAACGCCGGGTACTTACCACAAGTAGTTATATGAACACGTAAAAAAATAATTGAACATTTTACGTATAAAAATATAAATAGAGTAAAACCTTGAATTGCGAGAAACTTGGTCTTGGTCTGCGAGTGTTTTGCAAGACGAGCAAAATTTTTAAATAAATATTAATTTGATAAACGAACGAGGTCTTGCAATACGAGTAGTACGTATACGCTTTGTCTAACGAGCGTCACATGATCACAAGTGATATACGAGTGCCTTGATATACGAGTGCTTTGGATTACAAACACGTTTCCGGAACAGATTATGCTCGCAATCCAAGGTTTTACTGTATACGTGTGCATACATTTAAAAATTAACGTGTCGTAGTGCGATGACCAGCGGTGTGGTAGTGGTAGACACGCCGTGGTGCTGGTGCGATAACAGCGGTGTTGTAGTGGTAGCAGCTAGACGGTGCCACGTGACGCACCGTGGTGCTGGTTGCGATGACAGAGGTGTGGTAGTGGTAGTAGCTAGGCGGTGCCACGTGATGCACCGTGGTGCTGGTGCGATGACAGCGGTGTGGTAGTATGTGGGACTCTGTGTTAAGTGAGTTTGTGGGTCTCTGTGTGGTGAGTTTGTGGGTCTCTGTGTAGTGAGTCTGTGGGTCTCAGTGTGAGGTGAGTTTGTGGGTCTTTGTGTGGAGAGTCTGCGGGTCTCTAAGTGATGAGTCTCTGGGTGCTCTGTGTGGTGATTGTGTGGGTCACTTTGTGTGTCTGTGTAAGGTTAGTCTGTGGGTCTCTGTATGGTTTGAGTGTGGGTGTCTGTGTGTGGTGAGTCTGTGAGTCTCTTTGTGTGTCTGTGTGGTGAGTCTGTGTGCCTCTGTGTGAGGTGAGTCTGTGGGTGTCTGTGTAGTTTGAGTGTTGGTGTCTGTGTGTGGAGAGTCTGTGAGTCTCTGTGAGAGGTGAGTCTGCGGGTCTCTGTGTGAGGTGAATCTGTGGGTGTCTGTGTGGTTTGAGTGTGGGTGTCTGTGTGTGGAGAGTCTGTGAGTCTCTGTGAGAGGTGAGTCTGTGGGTATCTGTGAGGTGAGTGTGCGTGTCTGTGTGTGGTGAGTCTGTGGCCCTGTGGGTCTCTGTGTGAGGTGAGTCTGTGGGTGTCTGTGTGGTTTGAGTGTGGGTCTCTGTGTGAGGTGAGTCTGTGGTCTCTTTGTATGTCTGTGTGGTGAGTCTGTGGGTCTCTGTGTGAGGTGAGTCTGTGGTCTCTTTGTGTGTCTGTGTGGTGAGTCTGTGTGTGTCTGTGTGAGGTTAATCTGTGGGTCTCTGTGTGGTTTGAGTGTGGGTGTCTGTGTGTGTCTGTGTGTGGTGAGTCTGTGGGTGTCTGTGAGGTGAGTGTGCGTGTCTGTGTGTGGTGAGTCTGTGGGTCTCTGTGTGAGGTGAGTCTGTGGTCTCTTTGTGTGTCTGTGTGGTGAGTCTGTGTGTCTCAGTGTGAGGTGAGCCTGTGGGTCTCTGTGTGTCTCTGTGTGAGGTGAGTCTGTGGGTGTCTGTGAGGTGAGTGTGGGTGTCTGTGTGTGGTGAGTCTGGGGGTCTCTGTGTGAGGTGAGTCTGTGGGTCTCTGTGTTGTGAGTTTGTGGGTCTCAATGTGTGTCTGTGTGTGGTGAGTGTGTAGGTCTCAGTGTGTGGGTCTCTGTGTGAAGTGAGTTTGTGGGTCTCTATGTGAGGTAAGTTTTGTGGATTCTAGATTTTACAGCTTAAAGGACGCGACCTGGGCTTGGCTATTTTCACTCCAACGCTGTCCTCATGACAACACAGTCCCTTCACCTGATGAAGGCTGCTTGTATTGTGGTCGAAACGTCGTGATTTTTGTTGTTTTATTTTTTACCTACGTGACTTTACCGAATTGAACCAAAGAGTATGGATCCTTGCAGTCACGAAAGCTTCAAATCTAGAATTGGTCGTGCATGTCACGTATATCGTTTATTGTTAAATTGTAATCACAATTCCTGTGATCACTGTTACATTGTTTTTATAGCTTTATTTTGGTGATTTCGAAAAGGTTCTGGTTTAGCCATATTTGTTTGTTGAAATACACAGAGTTAGACTGGTAACTGCAATTGAAATTGTCTTATGGTTGTTATTGTTTGACAAGCATCCCACTGGGATTTTTGCACACAGCGTTGATATGCGGT
The DNA here is from genome assembly GCF_048934315.1 of Petromyzon marinus. Lineage (NCBI taxonomy): Eukaryota > Metazoa > Chordata > Hyperoartia > Petromyzontiformes > Petromyzontidae > Petromyzon > Petromyzon marinus. The sequence goes on from NW_027422597.1 coordinate 4,984,763, forward strand.
GCTTTTTCTGGAAGACTTTGCTGTTTTTTTCCTGGATTTTTTCTGTTGCATGTAGTCACTTTAAGATGTTTCTTGTTCTTTTTTTAGTTGGTTGCGGTTGCACCCTATTCAAGAGCTGAATGGCTCACAGGGCTATACCTAATAAATGAACTGAACTGAACTATGGGTCTCTTTGTGTCTCTATGGATAAGCGTGGTTTCTTAAGCGAAAACTGGGGAATGTGGTGGTAGCTTAACATAGGAGACGATGGGAGCTCTATGGGAGTTTGCCGGCGAAGGCAATTGTAGTGCGGATAGTTAGCGAAGCTTATGTCATGTAGGGAATGTGGAGGGCAGGAAACGTGAGAGCCTATGGGTGCTCTATTTGATTGGCCGGCGACGGCGATTTTAATGCATAGTGCGGATAAGCGTGGTTTCTTAAGCAAATTGGGGAACGTGAGGACAGGTAATGGAGGCTATGGGAATAGCCTGTGGAGGTGATTGTAATTTGTAGTGTGGATAAGAAGATGGTTATGTCGTGTAGGAAATGTGGTGGAAGGTTTGATGTAAAACCTATGGAAGCCTATTCGGAGTAGCCAGTAAAGGTGATTGCAATTTGTATTGTGGATCGGTTAGGTAAGCTTTGTTAATGACGACCCGTGCAGAACTCATTAATTGTAACTCAGACACGTGTCCCATCCCACTTTTGACGTCACCACGGCACTTATGAGGCCATGTGAAGTTTCGAAGGGTTGCTGGACAGACCCAGCAGGTGCTTTGGGTTGACTGCTGTGCCAGGCTCGTTGCAGGAGGAGGTTACGGGACAGACTCAGCAGGTGCCATGGGTTGATTGCTGTGCCAGGCTAGGTACAGGAAGAGGTCACGGGACAGTCCCAGCAGGTGCTATGGGTTGACTGCTGTGCCACGCTAGGTGCAGGAGGAGGTCACGGGACAGACCCAGGAGGTGACATGGGTTGACTGCTTTGCCAGGCTAGGTGCAGGAGGAGGTCACAGGACAGACCCAGCAGGTGTCATGGGTTAACTGCTGTGCCAGGCTAGGTGCAGGCAGAGGTCACGGGACAGACCAAGCAGGTGCTATCGGTTGACTGCTGTGCCAGGCTAAGTGGAAGAGGAGGTCACGGGACAGACCCAGCAGGTGCCAAGGGTTGACTGCTGTTCCAGGCTAGGTGCAATTGGAGGTCACGGGACAGACCCAGCAGGTGCCATGGGTTGACTGCTGTTCCAGGCTAGGTGGAGTAGGAGGTCACGGTACAGATCCAGCAGGTGCCATGGGTTGACTGCTGTGCCAAGCTAGGTGCAGGAGGAGGTCACGGGACAGACCCAGCAGGTGCCATGGGTTGACTGCTGTGCCAGGCTAGGTGCAATTTGAGGTCACGGGACAGACCCAGCAGGTGCCATGGGTTGACTGCTGTGCCAGGCTAGGTGGAGTAGGAGGTCACGGGACAGATCCAGCAGGTGCCATGGGTTGACTGCTGTGCCAGGCTAGGTGCATCTGACAACAAACATCTGGGCAGTTCACCTCCATTGGTTCAAGCAAAGCCTGTCTCTTGCTTCTGCTGATGAGACACGGAGCTGGGCAGACTCCAAATACACAGCAGCAGCAGGCATCTTCAGGGTCGGGATGGAACCCACGACCTCCTGCGTACCAGGCGAGGTAGTTAAATTTCATCAGGGTCGGGATCGAACCCACCACCTCCTTTGTAACCAGGCGAGGTAGTTAACATCTCATCAGGGTAGAATTGAACCCACGACCTCCCGTACACTAGGCGAGGTAATTAACATTTCCTAGCCACTGTGATGATGAGAGAGAGACGTAGACTCCAAATATACAGCAGCAGGAATCGTCAGGGTCGGGACAGAAACCCACGACCTCCTGTATACCACGCGAGGTAGTCAAAATCTCACCAGGGTCAGGATCGAACCCACCACCTCCTGCGTAACCAGACGAGGTAGTTAACATCCCATCAGGGTCCGGGATCGAACCCACGACCTGCGTAACCAGGCGAGGTAGTTAGCATCTCATCAGGGTCGGAATTGAACCCACGACCTCCTGTGTACCAGGCGAGATAGTCAACATCTGGATCCAAGTCACCTGAGACCCCAGGGAGCAGCAACTCGCCACAACAAACACAACTGCAACGTTCTGTTGAGTCCGCTTATTTATTAACAACAACAATCGATAAACAAACAATGGTCTAGATATATATGTACACGTTATTACATTATAACTTATTTTTGTATCTCTATCCTAACTCTTCACACGCGCACGTGGCTTGGCAGGCTCTCGTCCATTGTGTGGTGAGTGTGGATGGTGAGTGTGGGTGGTGAGTGTGGTGTGGTGAGTGTGGGTGGTGAGTGTGGGTGGTGAGTGTGGTGACTGTGGGTGGTGAGTTGGGGTGGTGAGTTTGGTGAGTGTCGGTGGTGAGTGTGGGTGGTGAGTGTGGGTGGTGAGTGTGGGGTGGTGAGTGTGGGTGGTGAGTGTGAGTGGTGAGTGTGGGTGGTGAGTGTGGTGTGGTAAGTGTGGGTGGTGAGTGTGATGAGTGTGGGGTGGTGAGTGTGGGGTGGTGAGTGTGGGTGGTCAGTGTGAGTGGTGAGTGTGGTTGATGAGTGTGGGGTGGTGAGTGTGGGTGGTGAGTGTGAGTGGTGAGTGTGGGTGGTGAGTGGGGGTCCACTCCGCTACTCTGCTGTGGGCCGCCCACCATAGAGCAGCAGGCGGCTGAGCAGCGAGCGGAGTGAGCGGAGCGCCCTGCCCACACGCGCCAGGACCCCTCGCACCCTCTCCTCCTCCTCTTCCTCCTCCTTTCCATCCTCCTTCTCCTCTTTATCCTCCTCCTCCTCGTTGTCGTCATCCTCCTCCTGCGTCTCCACCACCTCCACCACCTCCGTCCCCTCTCCAAATGTCTGGGTGAGCGGGGACGATGGCAATGGCGATGGGAGCTTCTCCTCCGGCTCCGCTCTGTGAAGAGAGAGGCAGGAGCACCACAGCAGCACATCATCATCATCATCAACATCGTCATCATCGTCATCATCATCATCATCGTCGTCATCATCATCATCGTCATCATAATCGTCCATCATCGTCATCATCGTCGTCATCATCGTCAACATAATCGTCGTCATCATCATCGTCATCATCGTCATCATAATAGTCATCATCATCGTCATCATCATCAGCATCGTCATCATCGTCGTCGTCATCCTGATCGCAATCATCATCATCGTCATCCTCATCGTCATCATTGTCATCATCATCGTCGTCATCATCATCATCATCGTTGTCATCATCATCGTGGTCATCCTCATCATCGTCATCATCATCATTGTCATCATCAGGCACACAGAGACCCATATTCATAGAGACCCATACAGACCCCAGAGACCCATAGACCCTCAGAGACACATAGACCCACAGAAACCCATAATCATAGAGACCCATAGAACCACAGAGACCTATTGTCCCACGTAGACCAGAAGCGACTTGGCCATCTCAGCTGATAGCCGATTAAAGAGGGCTGACAACATCATCTTCATCGCGTGGACATTTTATATCGGCAGTCAAATACTCGAAGTGCGTGACGACGGTTCTCAACGTGGATTGGAAAATCTGGAGGACCCTGAGAAGAATCCACGCGGTGACCACCACGGGGAGAGAAACGCAGACTGCAAATATACAGCAGCAGCGGTATCGAGCCCACGACCTCATGTATACCAGGCGAGGTAATTAACTTCTCATCAGGGTCGGCATCGAACGCACGACCTCCTGCGTACAAGGCGAGGTCGTTAATGTCTCATCAGGGTCGGGATCGAACCCACGTCCTCCTGCGTACCAGGCGAGGTACACAGAGAGAGGCTCACCGTGGCTCAGCAGCTGCAGAGCCCTGCACAGGAGTGGTGCCGACGCTGCTGCTCATGGTGGTGGTGGCCCAACTGGTGGTGGTAGCCCGGATAGTGGTGGTGGGATTGGTCTCGCTGGCGGTGGGGGTGGCCTCGCTGGTGGTGGGGGTGGCCTCGCTGGTGGTGGGGGTGGCCTCGCTGGTGGTGGGGGTGGCCTCGCTGGTGGTGGGGGTGGCCTCGCTGGTGGTGGTGGTGGCCCGGATGGTGGCGGTGGTGGCCTCGCTGGTGGTGGGGGTGGCCCAGCTGGTGGTGGTGGCTCGGATGGTGGTGGTGGTGGGGGTGGTCTCGCTGGCGGTGGGGGTGGTCTTGCTGGCGGTGGGGGTGGCCCAGATGCTGGTGGTTGCCCTGGTGGCGGTGGCGGTGGCGGCGGCGGCGGCGGCGGTGGTGGTGGTGGTTTGGAGCCAGCTGTGAGCCAGCGCCTGCTCAGGCGTCATCCGGAGATTCGGATCCCATCTGTTGGGAGACGCATGGGGAGGGAGGGGTGGGGGGGAGACGCACACGTGGTGAGAGGGGCATGGTGAGATGATTTGACAGGGTGGGAGGTGGGGGGAGAGTGGGGAGATGGTGGCGTGGGGGGAGGGAGTGGTGGTGGGTAGTGAGTGTGTGGCAGAGCTGTCAACCCGTACGGTTTATTCCATATTCTTGTACAGGGTAATTGAGTTTTCAGGTCTGTACGGAGTGCAGCTGTTTCAATTCTGGGTAACAAAAATAATTGGTCTATTTGTGTTTGTCCCTTGTGATGGGACTTTGCAGGATGAACGTTGAGATTTATAAGGGTCACGGAGTGACCAATAAAGGTCTGAGTTGGGTCTGTAGTAAGGTAGGGCACGGATAAGGGGTTCACAGGTACGCTATAATCTGTATCCTACTATACACTATACTATACTACATTACTACACACTTCATTACTATACACTACACTTTACACTATACACCACACTACTATAGACTACACACTACACTACTACATTACGTTTCACTATACTATTACACTACATAACTACACACTATACTACTACAACTACACGATACACTACACTACTACATTTTTACACACTACACTACACTATTATAAACTACACTACTACATTATTAGACACTACACTGCATTACTATACGCGATACACTACACTATGCACCACACTATACACTACACTACACCACAGCTGTTAACCAATACTGTTTGCCCTCTGTTCTTGTACAGGGAAATTGAGTTTTCAGGTCCATACAGAGTGCAGCCGTTTCAATATAAACAACAAAAATAGTTTGTGTCTATTTGTTTGTGTTTCTCCCTTGTGATGGGACTTTTTAGGATGAACGTTGAGATTTATAAGGGTCACGAGGTGACCAATACAGGTCTGAATTGGGTCTGTAGTAAGGTAGGGCACTGATAAGGTGTTGACAGGTATGGGGTGGTGAGTGGGGGTGAGTGAGTGGTGGTGAGTGGTGTGGGGATGTGTGGGGGTGAGCGAGGGGCGAGTGTGGTTCGTACTGCAGGCAGCAGCTGACGAAGTCCACCAGCTGAGGGTGGTGGCCCTGCAGTGCGCGGTGCAGGGGGAGGCTTCCTGGTGGCCGCTGCTTGGACAGGTTGTAGGGGAGTACCTCGGAGTCTATAGAGGGACAGAGAGACGCACGCAGAGTCACCAACCACCACGTCGCCCACATACCACCTCATCCACTTAACTACCCAACTTCCTATCCACCTACTCACCCACTCACCCACCTGCATACCCACTCACCCACCCACTCATCTACCCACCCACTCACCTACCCACCCACCTACCCACCCACTCACCTACCTGCTCACCTACTCAACCACTCACTCACCCACTCACCCACCCACTCACCCACCCACTCACCCACCCACTCACCTACCTACTCACCTACCCAACCACTCACTCACCCACCCACTCACCCACCCACTCACTCACCCACCCACTCACCTACCCACCCACCTGCTCACTCACCCACCCACCTATGCTTCCTAACGACTGCTACTGAGAGCCCCAATCCCAAATCTACCCCCCACCCCCGGGGTAATCAGAGCCCCCCCCCCCCCCAGGCCAACCCAGAACCCTATAAGAGCCTCACTGCCACCCCCACCTAACAAAACTGAATGGGTTACGTTGCTTCCGCCAGCCTGCCCAAACCCCTCAACTCACCATCTTTTTTGGGGGCATGCCCAGGATCTGCGCACGGTTTGGGAAGAAGACAAAAGAAGGAGGGGGTTACAGCTGGTGTAGCCTCAGCAGGCCCATTGGGGCAAGTGCCGTCTGTCAGCGGTGAGTAGTGGCGGAGGCAGCGCGTGTGGAGGCCAGCACTGTTACAAAGACAACAATCCCCCCTCCTAGTCTTAGCCTCATCTCATTGCTGGGGCAAGGGCTGTTAGCAGCGAGCAGCACCTTTGAAGGCCGGAACGGCACACAAGGAGGTGGGTGCCCAGCACCACGCCCGGCCACCTTTGTCTCCCCCAGTGGAAATGTTTACTACACACTGCTACACCAGGTACTCGTTTGAGGCTGAGTCAACCTATGAGAGGCCCTGGACCATTTTAGATATTCCTCGCTGGTGTTTGTGGCCGTGAGAGGGAATAAAACTTCATGAGTATGGGTATCTATGGGTCTGTATGGGTCTCTATGAGTATGGGTATCTGTGGGTCTGCATGGGTCTCTATGAGTATGGGTTTCTGTGGGTCTGTATGGGTCTCTATGAGTGTGGGTCTGCATGGATCTCCATAAGTATGGGTTTCTGTGGGTCTGTATGGGTCTCTATGAGTATAGGTTTCTGTGGGTCTGTATGGGTCTCTATGAGTATAAGTCTCTGTGGATCTGTATGGTCTCGATGAGTATGGGTCTCTGTGCAGACCAACAGAGACCCATACCCATAGAGACCCACCATACCCCCATACCCACCATACCCACCCACCATACCCACCCACCATACCAACCCACTATACCCACCATACCCACCCACCGCCCATACCTCAATGCAGCAAGGCAGGTGTTCTTCGTCGGTTGGTGAATCTAAAAGCACCTTGCCGGTGGCCAACTCGGCCAAGGTGCAGCCCAGGGCCCACATGTCCACAGCGCAGGTGACACGGTAGCCCAGCAGCAGTTCCGGGGCCATGTAGGGCACCGTCCCGCCCACGTTTTGGGCTGCACAGCAACAACAACAACATGGACGATGAATATAAAGTGGTCACTCCGTCAACAGCGACGTGGGTTGAACAGGTTTTTTTTTTTTCGGTTGGTTAAACGCATAGTCGGCTTCTGCGACCGATATTGCACGGTGGAGGCGAGTTTTTGGGTTGGACCACGTACTCTGGCTGCCCGCCTGATGATGATGCTTGGCTGTAATCGCTCGAATTGTAAACGTCGTAGTGGGTTTACATCTCCAGCACACCGTTTAGTGCTGTGCAAGTGGTGAATTGGAGCGTCCTTTTTACGTGACGCTGAACATCACTGGCTGGCTGCGTCGGATGGCGGCGGGTTTGACGATGCAACGTTTACATTGACGTAAGCTAACCCTGAAAAAAAAAACTCCACGCACGTGTAGCTGCATTGTTATGCGCAACATGCATAATACTTACCTGCACAGCAGTATTGTATGAGTCACGACTACAATAACCGTTGACCAGGGGTGAGGGGGCAAAGCCCACTGAGGGAGGGGGCTGGGGGGGGGGGCAATCGTTAGACCCAGACCCTCTCGAGACAGGACGGTTGGGAGAGGAAGGATATAAAGGACAGCTCTCCCAGCATGAGTCAGTCCGCACTCACCTCAAGACTCAAAACATCTAGATAGTGCCCTGGGACTTCCGACCTCCGGCCCTTGTCAGTGCCAGGTCTGAACGGCCCAGTGACAGTACCCGCTAAGCAGAGTATAGTGTGAGGGCACACTAAGTATGAGGACGTATCCTCTAGGCTATCGGGTGGGAGAGGCCGTTACCTCTCTGTGTTAGGGACGTTCTCTGACGTTAGAGTAAATTAACAGTGTTGCCTACGAAGAAGTCTCTGCCTCCTTTGTCACACTACATATACAATAATTATTAATACAGGGTGCTTCAATAACTATATATAATTATGCATACAATAATTATGTATGCAATTATATATACAGGGTGCTTCAAAAAATGTGAACACTTCTGGGAATTTTAAAAAATGTCACGATAAATGTGCCTCCGAACTCGGGAGACCACCTGGAGAAGATTCCAGGCATTGTGTTGACAATGATCGTGAATTAATATTACATTTTTTATCTTTTTATTTATTTTTCTCTGTTCACTGATGACATTTAATTGCAACTTGTCGCATACAAGACCAGCCCACCAGTGCCTCCGAATGGGAATTGACTCCATCCCTCCTCCAAAATTGATATTAAGAATGATTCTGCCAATATTATTTCTAATCAATCATGGTGTCGCTTGGGAGCCAAAGGGGGTGAAGTGAACCCCCCCTCCCCTCACAGCAGCTGCCTCTCACACTCGGAACAAGGCAGCCAGAGATAAGCCATAAAATATAATAAAACCCAAAACAAAAGAGAAGGGGGGGGGGGGAATTACTAATGAGACTCGGGGGAAATCTACGTAGCCTCAAAGGCCCCCGTTAAAAGAGCACAGACAACCAGGCACCACGAAAGAACAGGCGAATTCTTCAATGATTTTCCTTTTCGTTTATCTTAATACAACGGTTAAAGTTCAGAACTTAGCGACAAAAATGAGTCGACATCATAGACTGCCAACACACTCACTCAGATTAAAAACCAGACTACAATCTACCTAGTGGGTTATTACTTCTCATGCATGCCATTTTAATACTAATGTTATTCACCTTAAATTCTATTACCTCTTGCCGTCTACGTGACTTTATAAAGACCAAGAAATGTGAATTCCAGCAGTTAAGAAGCTTAACTGAAACTTAACTATACCTCTAACCTCAGGACATCAAAATATAACTCGAGTATAACAGGACGGATCCCTGGATACAGATGGTGGAACGAAAGTTAATAAACCCTAGGAACATACATGAAATGACAATGTAAAATCACGAATCGTGGAAAACATAAACCAAATAATGATGATGAAGAGTTAAGCCAGGGGTCATCCAGGGGAGATGAGGCGAGGTGGGTCGATCACGTGACCAAGATAAATGTATTCCATAGAGTAAGAGAGTCTCCCAACCGCCTTTGTCTTCCAGCAGCACATGATAGAAATTTGCATACTCAGGCAGAGGGAATCTCCTCTTATAAATAAAAATCAACCACCACGATGCAAGCATTGTAAATACTGCCACAAACATACCTTGAGTCACGTACAGAATCATAACTACAAAGTGGTACGGTATCGAGCTAAAGGAGGTAAAATAAAATGTTTAACTTCAAAAGCCTCAACACACCCCTTTGTGAGAGGCAAAAGAATGTCACACCGGGAGGGAAGAGATGAGGGGGGGGGGAACTCCACCGGACAGAGGGAGCCCCCCCTCCTTCCAGATTAATTTTTGCAGAAGAAAGACGCACTCGGGGGCAATCTGAATCATCTGTTTCCCTTTGATGGCAGGATGGCTGAGGAGGGGGACAGAAATCAAGCCAGGGTGAGACTTAACAGATGGCTTAATAAATCAGAACACACACACACGGACACATGTACAACCCCCGCCCCCACAGCACAGAGCGAAATCAAAGGAAATTCCGGTCCTTTGTGAGAAGGCGAGCCAGAGGAAGAAATTTTGGCATAAAAACAGAGACATGAGCCATACATCGCTATCACAGCTACCAGCGGCAGAAGACGGCGATCAATTACAGAAGATGACCAACCACAGAAAATAACAGCCAGCCACCAAGGGCGATCAGTCACTGAAGAGTTCTGCGACGGCGGGCAACGTAAAGCAGTCAACGTCGAGAAAAGGCGGAAAGCGCCAAGCATCGACCAAGCCAGCATCACAGAGAACCAGCTGCACGTGCAATCGACACCGCCAGAGAGACGGAGCAGGAGAGAGCACGCCGCAGCGTCACCAGCGCCACCAAGCAAGGGTGTCAGCTGCCAGCGGACGAGCTGCGGGTGCTACCTGACGACGGGATCATCGCGCACCGACGGCGAGCGTCGTGCCGACTCTTCCAACCAGCTGTGGACAGAACTCCGGCCGCCCGTGAGAAAGAAGAAGAACCAAGCTGTCCATATGATATGCACACATCCACACATTACAACACATCACCTGGCGTCTGCTTGACGCAATGAATTGATCAAGGACACATCCATACACAACACATACCCGGACTAACAACAATAAAAAGACTCATGATAAGTGCGTCAAGTATCAACTCATAACGAAGAACACAGTTGCCATTGGGTTACGGAGAAACAGTCGTTTAGAAGTATTTTAGTAGTTATGTTTCTTTTGATTTGCATAAATATTATGAATGAATTTATCGATGAAAACTAAACATATAGAAACCTAAGTTACGAATCTACACACTCACAGGGAGAATATTGTGTTGAAATCTTTATCTTGATCATAGAATCTGCCCGCGAATTTATTGAAGCCTTAGCCAATTGATAAGTATTTGCTGAAGCAGGCATACTGCCCCACACCATTGTTTCAAACATTTCGTTAATTACATAATCTTGCCCATTAATTAATTGCCGTATACTTTTTGCCTTAGGGACATGTTTCTTTATTGCCTTCGTATGAATATCATTGCATGAATGTTTAAGGACGTTTTCCTCTCGCCGTCTATGCTCGCGTACTCTGAGGAATAATCGATTGTATTGTTACCCAGTTAACAAACGTGATCATTGAGGGTTAAATGTATGGATCAATAAGGAGAACATCTCCAGGAGTACTGTGTTAACAATTCCAAGCATAAGAGTTCGCATATTAGAGTGTTAAGGTTTTGTTTAGAAATTTAAATTGCTTAACACAGAAGTGTCTGCGTGGCGCCTTCCTAAATTCATGCATAATAATCTTAATTATAAGAACTGCATCCTGCAGTGAGATTTGAAATTTGAGACCTGATATAAAAACACTAAGACATAATCAGTAAATGTTAAGCGAGAATAATTGTATTATACCGATTGATAATACGAACCTAGACAACGAAGCCGAGCTTAATCTAGCATACTTACAGTACACCTGCATAACTTCATGCAAGTAATTGTATGATCCCGGTTGATAATACTACCCTCGACAACGAGGCAGGGCTTAATTATCATAACGGTATGCATTAGCATAATCGCATGCAATTGCAAAACCTAAAACGATGACGTCTCCCAAATTAACATAATGTATGTGCATAATTACATCAATTAATGTAATTTTGGATAATTACGATTTTTTTTTTACATTTCATTTAATTTTGATTATTGTTATTACATTTTCAAGACCCGGCAGATACAACACTCCCCTCCCTCCATCCCCTCCCCTCCCTTCCCTTCCTCCCTCCCTCGGGGTTCTCCGTTCTCCTCCCGTAATTTGTAAGCCGCTAATAAAAAATTGCCCGACACCACGGGGCAATCGTTGGTGGCGCCAGCTCCTCGCCGCCTGGCTGCTGCCTATCCCGCAACTGCACACAACGAATAGCAGAAGAACATTAAGTAGCAAATAAAGTTAATAATAAGTAAATACATATTATAATAAAAATTATAATATGAATGAATTATAAAATTGATTGTAAATGAAATGTATGCGTTACGTGAATTTACGCATTTAAATAAAAGAATAAATATATAATTAAAATGTCGTTAATTATGTATGAGTAAGTTAATAATGAAATACATTTTTTTTATTTTACGAAATAATTTAAATTAACAAATATAAAATATTGTTTATAAAATATTTTATAATTTTAATAAAATGAAAGATGTATGAATAATACATGAATAATAAAATAAACAACAAGAAAATTAAAAGAATAATAAATAAACCAGTCGCCCCCCACCCCCCGTGTTAAATTGTGGATGTTAGGGGCAGGCGAGTGTGAGTAGCGGCTTCCTTGTACAGATCACGGAGTTGAGAGACACCTGGGCGCGTTGTGGACGTCCTGTGGGCAGGGCGTGCTCGAGACGGCTCGTCCCTCCAGCGTCGGGTGAACAAATCCCGTTGCGGCTTGGATGAACGTATTCACTCACACGAACGCCTCCCACCCATTGTACATCACATAAAGTACGGGGGAAATCACTGCAGTTGAGAATATATTATATTTTTAAATCAAACGAACCACGCGTGACAGAACCCTCCGCATGTAGGAACACGAGCTACAATATCAAAGTGAAGGAGTGTGTGCACGTCAATGAGAATGGACGTGAGGGGTCGTTAGTGGAAACGCAGCTGAGTTGCTCACAGCGCAGCTGCTCGAGTGGAGGAGGAGAGGCGAGTTTGATGATCAACCCGAGTACCCAGACACATCTAATGCAATGGAGCAAGTGGAGATGAATCCACTTGCTGTACTGCCATCTGCTGGCAAGCCAGGGTATGGTGACCTCAGTGCCCTTGGGAAGAGAGTGATCCACCTGGATTACAGGGGATAAGTCCCTCAATGGAATCCAGTGCTTGATCTGAAGCACGCATCACCACAGCTCGTGCTATGCAGGTACAGTGCAGTAGGTTGTTGGAGGGCAAGAAGAGGGTGGTTGGAAAATCTGTAAAGAAGTTTATGAATGACAACAAAACCGAAGGCTTTAGCTGGAGTAAAAAAAGGGGTAAAGATATCGAGAGAGATCGGTAAAGTTGGGTATTTCTGCTATGGACGGAGCATTTCATCTACGAGCCACCCATTTCAAGGCACGCAGTTACTCAGAATAAATAATGTATAGTATCCACAGGCCATGTGGATCGTGGGGGTTGTTTGGCCATACTTCACCACGCCAGCCAGTACGGGTTGGTGGTAGACGTGGCATCTATATACAGAGGTACATGTTGCAGCACAACATTGGATTGTTCTGCTCTACTCTGTTCTACCTACATTAGTGTCCAGTCTAGCAACTGGAAAAGAGCTGACTGATGGAGGCAAGGCACTTATAGGGCCTTGCCTCCGTCAGTAACGAAGCCGCTTCATGTACAACATCTGGCTACTTTGCAGCCTCAGCTATTTATGGGTTTCACAAATATTCATGATCCACCAAACCCCTCCAACTCCCTCAAAAGGTTTCCACTCAGGTGGGCTCCACCGAGTGATGCTGATCAAGATAGTGGTGAAGCCTCTTCAGTCTGTGTGCGTGTTCTACTGACGATGCGCTGCGCTTTACGAACTACAAAAACCAACAAGATCATTGCCAGTTCGACTTCTCTAATCGAACCAGTCAAGCGGCTCTCCCTAAAACCCTCGGCTGCTAGACCACCCAGATTCTATGGTCTTCCCAAGATCCATAAAGAAGGTACCCCACTACGGCCCATCGTGTCCACGATCAACACACCTACCTACAAACTAGCCCATTTTCTGTCGGATACTTTGCTTCCATTTACTGGCAAGACCACTTCAGCAGTACTTAATTCAACTTACTGCGTCTCTAATCAAGGACATTTCAGTGTCCCCTGATGATGTCCTCGTCAGCTTTGATGTGGTTTCTCTATTCACCAAGGTTCCAGTGCCTGACACCATAGCAATAATTGAAGACAGTCCAACATGGACTGAACCCTGATGTCCCTGCGCTGATTAGGCACTGCCTTACCAACATGTACAACACCTGGAATGGTTCTTTCTACAAACAAAATGAGGTTACCCCCATGGGTTCCCACTTGTCACCAGTGATAGCCAATGTTTTCATGGAGAAATTTGAAACAGACGCCATCCAGACATCCACCCTACGTCCTTCCCTGTGAAAGAGATTTGTGGATGACACTTTTGTTATTTGGCCACATGGCTTGTCAGTATTGGACCAGTTTCTCGAACACATTAACTCCATACACCCATCCATCAATTTCACCATGGACGTGGATAAGGATGGCAAGCTGCCATTCCTGGATGTTCTGTTTGAGAGGAGGTCCAATGGCTCTTTGGGACAGTCTGTCTACAGGAAAGCCACCCACACAGATTCCTATCTGAAACCTGATTCCCACCACCATCCGGCACAGAAGAATTTCCTCATCAAAACACTATACCATAGGGCCCACTGCATTTCTGACCAACACCACCTGGCCAGTGAATTAGAACATGTACACCGGACCCTTAAGATGAATGGATACTCAGACCGCATTATCCGCAAAGCTGTGTCTCCAACCATTGAGAAACAACCCCCTGAGACTGACCAAAACCATCACGTTACCATACATAGCAGGCGTTACCAAAAATATTTCCAAAATCTTAAACAAACACAAGATCCAGGTCCGATTTAGTACAGTACACAAAATCCGTGATCTAATCCCATCCGTAAAGGATGTTATTCCTGATTTGCAGCACCCTGGAGTCGACAAACTGAGTTGCATTTGTGGTGATTGTTACATTGGGGAAACGAAACGACATGTATCAGACCGCATTCGCGAGCACAAGGCAGATTTGAAACATGGCAGGACGAACTTGTCTGCCGTGGCTGATCACTGCCACAACGCTGTGGGCTCTCGTGATATTGTTTTCTCCGATACCAAAGTGCTCTGCAAGCCGTCTGGATACCACCAAAGATTTGTCCATGAAGTCATTCGAATATACAAACATAGACATAACTTCAACCTAGAAGATGGATTCAAATTGAGCAATCATTGGAAGGATGTTATTAAACAAGTTAAACCTTATATGCCTTATAGTTTATATACATATCCGCATCTCCAGTCTTTTACTCCCAGCCCTGCTCACTCCCATCACTTTGAAATTTGCTGTGCAGTGTTTCGAGCCTGCAGAGTTCTCCCCCCCCCACCCCCCAACGTGTCACAGCTTTAGGTCAAGCTTTAGGTCGAGCATTAGGAGCATGCTTGCCACTCTCTTCCAGCCCACGCCCCGCCCCCACACTCACTTTGGCTCCTCGCTCCCCCCCTCAGCTATATAAGACCTTGTCACAGTCATCTCTTTGGCCTACATCAGCAATTGTTTTCGCTGTGGTTGTCCCCGCCTGATGACGGACACTTGTGTTGCGCCCGAAACGTCGTGATTTAATTTAGTTGTTTTCACTTTTTTATTTGATTATTATTTTCACCTACGTGACTTTAGCTAAAGAACCAAAGAGTATCTACAATGTAAATAGTTTAAGCACGAGTTTCATTTAATTGTGCACTCTAAACAAAAGCAAACAAAGTACTTCTGGGTAACCCTCGTATCTCTGCAACAGTGGTCAAGAGTCACTGCATTGGTGGCGAGATGTTAACTACCTCGCCTGGTATACAGGAGGTCGTTTGTTCAATCCCGACCCTAACGCCTGCTGTATATTTTGAGTCATCACGTCTCTCTCCGTTGTCGCGTAGATTTCTCTCCGGGTCCTCCGTTTTTTTCCCTCCACATTTAGAATCAATTTGCATTCAGAGGATTTGGCTGCCGCTGTAAATATCCACGTGACGAGCCACTCCGTTGAGCTGTAATTTGCAATAACCAGGTCACACGTGAACAAGAGAGACTTATCTCAGTAAAGTAAAAAATAGTTTTTAGTTCGCATCATCCCACATGCCACAATCCACCACTCAACCCCCCCCCCCACCCATGGCCTATTGAACCAGCACTAAACACAAGACGTACTTTAACAAAATACTCAAATATATGTTAGCCTACGTTTCCTATTCAAAACCACTATTATACAGAAATGAAACAATATATAGGTGTAATAATATATACATCTTCATATCTCATCATATTCAGAGGTAAATCATACCGTACTAATCACGAATAAATAAAACAAAAACGCCTCTCCAATCTGAATCAGCCACTGCGGTCATCTCGACCAAGACTCAGAGCCAACCTGAAGGCAGCCATTTTGTACATTTAAACCATTAACACTTTAAACGTAATTAACATTTTATTCAACAAACTACACATACATTATGTTGTAACCGCCTTCTGATTGCTAAATGCGCATTAATTTAGCTCAGAATTTCCATAAAGAAGTTACCAACGCTTGTTAATTGTTAGTAAATAAATAAAAATAAAACAAAATGGAGTCCTCGACTCCATTATTCTAAGTCATGAAAATAAATTAATAAAGGTGTCCAGTTGTTTTAGGGGGGGGGTCGTTGTCCCCCCGTTCTCCCCCCCCTCCCCACCCAAACTGGGCCCACAATTAAAGTGAACTTCTGGCACCGTCACCGCTGGCTAAGAGACACCGCATCGACACTCACGGCCACAGACCCCCACCACTACCACCACTACCAACAACACCACTACCACCACCACTAACACTAACACCACCTTCACCACCATCACTACTACTACCACCATCACTACCACCACTACCACTACCACCACCATTACCACTACCACCACCATTACCACCACAACCACCACCACCACTAACACCACCACTACTACCACCACCACTACCACCACCACCACCACTAACATCACCACCACTACCACCACCACCACCACTAACATCACCACCACTACCATCACCACCACTAACACCACCACCACGTTCCACGCCCACCAACGGGGTGGAGCTGACGAGTTCTCTGCCCCACACCGCTACAGCTGCGCACTGGCAGAGTCGTGGTTTAGACAGCAGGAGGGGCAATCCGATGAGCTGTGAAGCTCTTTAAGTTATCACAGATGTCCACTATGGGCACGGGGTCACGGCAAGTTACAGCAGCACACATTGATGATTAAAAACTGGGGTGTAAAATAGGGAGAAAGTAAATAAG
Source organism: Petromyzon marinus (assembly GCF_048934315.1). Lineage (NCBI taxonomy): Eukaryota > Metazoa > Chordata > Hyperoartia > Petromyzontiformes > Petromyzontidae > Petromyzon > Petromyzon marinus. The sequence goes on from NW_027422597.1 coordinate 5,001,420, forward strand.
TCACGTAAAAATAAATAAAACTATACAAATATAATTATACAAATAAAACTAAACGATGCTTTATCTTTCCAGGTAAAGCGACTGAGGTAGTAGCTTCTTTCAAAAGTTACGCAAGTCACTAAATAGAAGTAAATCAAGATAAATAAAGTTCGGTTACATTATCCACAGGCACATACAACTGAATAATAAATGTTTATGTATTCGTTACCCTTGTACAAGTGTAGTGGAGTAAACAATACGCATAGGAATTGGCCACATACAGTACATACAGACAGACAAGGAGAACGGGTCACATGAGGTCGAACAGGTGGTCGAGTCACGGGTGGCGTAAACAACTCGAAGTAATTAAGCGAGTCGTGGCACGAGGGCTGTGATTGGTCGAGAGGCTGTAAGTGTTAAGTGGTGGCGTCTCGATGTCTGACGGAGGGGACAGGTGCGAGCTGGCGGAAAACGGCCAGCGAGCCACGTGGCAATTAATTAAGGCTAATGTGAAAGGGGATAAAACGCGAGGTGATTTGAATGGAGAGAGAGTTGTTACTGGGCAGTTGTTGGCGAGAGGTGGAGAGATGCGAAGAGGACAGCTGGCAATGTTAGGGAAGAATAGATAGAGAGCCGAACCCCAAAGACAGTAAATAGCGATAGGGAGAGTTAGTGTTAGCGGAGATAAAGTCACTGTGTGTGAATAGACAGACAGGATGCTGTGTGTGAATAGATAGAAGAAGAATCACAGTGTGTGGAAGGGAAGTCACTGCGTGTGAAGAGATAACGGTGATACTGTGTGTGTGTGAGGAGATAGAAGACGAACCACTGTGTGTGGAAGGGAAGTCACTGCGTGTGAAGAGATAGCGGCAACACTGTGTCTGAGGAGATAGAAGACGAACCACTGTGTGTGGAAGGGACGACACTGTGTGTGAAGAGATAGAGGAAGAAACACTGTGTGTGGAAGGGGATGCATTGACGATGCTGAAGTAAATCGGAGTGTCCGAGTTGGCGGAGCGCGAAGAGAATTACTGTGTGTATGGAACGATGGAATAAAAGTGACGGCGGAAAAAGAGACGGTTGTCGTCCGAGTGAATTCACGGCACTACACAAGTAAGGAACAAAGCGAGTGGCATTGCGTGTGTGGATGTGAGAGGAGTGGCCACTAAACGGCAGCGCTCAGCTGCACACCGCAGACAAAGATCCCCCGCGTAGCCTCCACAGGCGGCAGGGGCAAGTGCTGTTAGCGAGCGCCTATTAAGACCGGAACGGTACACGGTGAGGGCTGTGTGTGGACAGCCCCACGCCCGGCCGCCTTTGTCTCCCCGGTGCTGGCGATGTTTACACGCCACGCCAGGTACTCATTTGAGGCTGAGTCGACCTAGGGGAGGCCCGGGACCGGTTCAGACACAGCACACACGGGGCCCTACGACCTCTCTCTCTCTTACTCACCGCTTGTGTGAAGCCCTCTGTGTCCTGTCTGTATACCACTGTGCACGATTCTGTGTGTCTCTGTGTAGTACTGCACACTATATATACTTCTGTGTGTCTCTGTGTAGTACTGTACACTATATATACACTTCTGTGTGTCTGTGTAGTACTGTACACTATATATATGTTGGGGTCGCCGGCCCCCGGGATCTCTTCTGCCTGCGACCCTGTCCGCGAAGTACCGACGCTCCCAGACTCTCCACTAGTGTGGGAGCTGCCGCCGCCGCACCCCTCCCCGGGCGGGGAAAGGTCGTCGTGCTCCTGTTCCCCCCCCCTGTGCTGTCCCCCCCCGAGTCCGGGTTTCCTGCCGGAGAGGCATCGCCCTCGACCGCCCTGGGACCCGCTAGCGCTTCGCCGGCACCCAAACGCGACGCTCCCCGCCCGCGCAGTCCCACGCCCCAATCACACGCGGGTAACAGGGGGTTAAAGGTCGGAGGGTAAACGACGTCGTTCGTGCTCACTCCAGCGATTGGGGGGATTGGATTAAACGGGTTTAAAGGGCTATGCGATGGGCTTGCGTGCGAGACGGGTATCCGCTCGCAACGTGGGAGTCCACAGCCGACGGTTTGTAGCACACACCCTCCACGCGGCGCCGCTCCACACACGCGGCGACCACCGAGAACAGCAAGCGCACCCACGCGTCCACTCTCTTTCCACACCCTCACAAAAACCACACCAGTCCGTTATGTAACCGCCGACGATTTATTCCAGCGCGTCGGCGAGCCCTTATTTAACCGGGTCAGTCGGGATCAGCGGGGCAGGACCAATCTATCTCTCGATAGTCGGCACTACACTCTACCTGTCCTTCTCCCCTTTACCCTCTCCGGTTTTCCTCTTAAGCTAAGTCCCAACTCCCTCTTTCTCTCTCTCTCTCTCTTACTCACGGTTCGTCGTCACTGCCGGCTGGTCCTCGCGGCGCGTCGATACGTCCCACGGACGTTCGCGCGGCTGGACTCGGGAGTTGACGGGCCTGGGGTTGACTCGAGTAGCCAGATAACTTTTTCCCTTCGCCCTGACCCGCTTTATTCTTTCTACATCAAAGGGGCTACCTGGTGCCGACTCGCGGGCCAATCAGCTCGCTGGGATCACCCGCCAATCGGTTGGCCCATCTGTATCCCAGCATCCCCCGGGCCGTTGCTTTCAGCGACGTCCGCATCTAAATTTACCTGCTCAGCGGCCCTCCAGCCGGAGGGCGACCCTGCTTTCCCGCCGCTCGTGGCTCTGCCCTCCAACCTGCCTGCCCTGCCGACCCGTGTGCGTGAGGCGCGTACTAACCGCGGTGGCGGGGCAGCCCCGCCGTGAACAGGTAATTTCTACTCAAGTCACGGCGCCACGGTGGGTGTTAGCGTCGGAGGAGACCGTCCAATTCCCTGGCCGCAGGAAACCGTGAAGATTATCCCTTTACGAGGGCTTCTGGGTGAAAACCTGTCGGCCAGGGTGTCTCCCCACGCGCTCTAATGGTGGGGGGAGTGCGTGCGTGTGTGTTCCGGTGGGGGGGGGGGGGTGGGGAGGTGGCTGGGTGGAGCAATGTCGGCCTCGCCGCTCGGGGGCGGCGAGATCGCAGGTGGGCCACCCGCCGATCGGCTCCGTGGCGGCGGCATCACATAGCCCCCCGAGGTGCCAGTCCCCGTCCCGGGTTGACTGGAGCACCTCGCCTGGGCTGCACCCACGAGGTAGCGCTGCGGGGTCCGGGGGATCCGCCCGGATCTCATGGCCGGCCTCGGGGGGGGTGGCTCCGTCCTCGGGGTTTCCTGCAGCGGTCTCCTTCTCCACTCCAGTGGCTCCTCCTGTCCCTCGGCACCTGGGGGCTGGGGAACAAACTCCGCGGCAGCGGGGTTTAAGGGGCGGCGTCCCCGCCGTCCTCTGGCGGGGCCGGGGCGCCTCGGGGCTGGGGGCCCGGCGGGGCCCATGTAGTGCGCGAGGCCCCCGAGCACGGGTGGCGCAGGGGCACCGGGATTTCGCGGTACTCGGGCAGCGAGGTTCTCCCCCGCCGGGGCTGCCCTCCATGGTTTTAAGCGGCGGACGTTAACCACCGTTTCTCGGCCCCTCTCTCCACCCTGGATTAATACCGTCCAGGGAGAGATCTGCCGTACCACGGTCCAGGGTCCCCGCCAGTAGGTGGTCAGCTTCCCCACCTGTCCGGCCCCGACGCGAGGGGTGTGTAGCCACACCTTGGTGCCTGTCAAGAAAAGGGGAGGCTCCACGCGGGGTCGGGTGCTCTGCTCCTGTCGCCGATGCGCGGCCTCCCCTTGCGGGTAGGCCCGGTCCCGGACCCCTCGTAGGGTCTCCATCAGATGTTCCACGGGGCGACTCCCTTCCTCCATTTGGGGGGGAGGAATGCCGAACAGCAAGTCTGCGGGTAGACGAGACTCACGACCAAACATCATTAGGAACGGGGTTTGTCCCGTCGATGTGTGCACCGTGGTGGCGTAGGCGAACAGGGCGTAGGGGAGGTGTTCGTCCCAATCCCGTTGGTTTGCGGCCGCCATACGCTTGAGCTTTCCGGCCAGAGTCTGATTCATATGCTCAACCATACCGTTCGCCTGGGGGTGGTACGCCGTGGTTCGGTCTTTCTGGATTCCGAACTCCCGGCACAGCGCCTGAAACAACTCGGCCTCGAACTCGCTACCCTGGTCGGTAAGGACTCGCTCCGGGATCCCGTGCTTAAGGACATAGTGCTCCACGAACGCCCGGGCCACTACCAGGGCCGTTTTATCGGGGATGGCCACCGCCACGGGATAGCGGGTGAAGTATTCCACCGCTACGAGGGTATAGCGGTTGCCCCGGTGGGATCGTGGGAACGGCCCCTGGAGATCGATGCCGACCAGCTGGTTAGTCCGACTGACGCGGAACGGCCTTAGGGGTACTTGGTATCGTGCCGGTTTCGGTCCGCACTGCTGACAAGCGCGGCAGCCCTGTACCCAGGCGGCCACATCTTGCGTCAATTTGGGCCAGAGATACTGGCGACGCAGAGTCTCCCGAGTGCGCCGTTCCCCGTCATGGCCCCCGAGCGGGTGGTCGTGTACCAGCCGTAGCAGCTGGGGTCGCACCTGGGCGGGAACACAGATGCACCCCGGCTGGCCGGCCTCGGTTAACTCCCGTACCACCCCGTTCTGCACACACAACCGGGCATACAAACCGCTCCACGGCCCTGGTAGGGTGCTTTTCCCCTCCCGCAGGGCCGCTTCCACCGCCGCCAGATCCGGATCCCGCTGCTGGGTCTGCCTCAGCTGCTCGTCACTCAGGCCCGGGAAGGCGCAGCCGACGTCCTCCTGGATCCGTCCGATCGGGGCAGGGTGGTCCGCTGGGTCCCGAGTCGTGGGCCCTGCGCTCGCCGGGCGGCCGACTGGGTCCGCGCCTCCACCTGTGGGGGTCTCTGTGGCGCATACCGCACTCTCTCTCGCCGGGGGGGGGTTAGGTTCAGCGGGTTCCCGGGGGTCCGTTGCCTGTCGGCAACGTCCCCCCGTGAAGCACGGGCAGGCCTCCTTCGCCCTCGTCTCGGCACACACCACGGGTCGCCGTGATAATGCGTCCGCGTTTGCATGCGTCCGCCCCGCCCGGTATTCGATCTGCAGGTTGTACTCCTGCAGCTGCGCCAGCCATCGGGCCATCTGCCCCCGCGGTTCCTTGAAGGTGAGGAGGAACTGCAGAGCATAATGGTCCGTGCGAACTCGACATTTCCTGCCATACAAATACGGCCGAAACTGTTTACACGCGAAGATCACAGCGTACAATTCCTGACGGGTCACACAGTAGTTCAGCTCGGCCCCGCTCAGGGTCCAGCTGGCGTACGCAATCACCCGTTCCACCCCTTCCTGCACCTGCGACAACACCGCACCCAGCCCGCTGCTGCAGGCGTCGGTGTCCAAAATAAAGTCGGTGGTAAAATCGGGGAAAGCCAGTGTGGGGGTGTGTGTGAGGTGGTCTTTGAGGGTGGTGAAGGCCGTCTGGCAGGCCTCCGTCCACTGATAGGGGTTCTTAGGGGAAGTGAGTTGGGTGAGGGGGCGTGCAATCTCGCTGAATCCCTTTACAAATCGACAATAATAGGTGGCGAGCCCCAAAAATGATCTTATCTCCGACAGGTTTCTTGGCTGTGGCCAATCCACTACGGTGCGTACCTTGTCCGGATCGGTGAGCACCCCCGCCTCGCTGACGCGATGTCCGAGGTACACCACCTCGCGCTGTGCGATGTAATACTTACGCGGCTTGAGCTTGAGATGAGCCGCTCGCAGTCACTGGAACACCTCCCGTAACCTGGACCAGTGCTCAGACAGAGATCTACTGAACACGATCACATCATCCAGGTAAATCAGGCATTGCTCCCACTGCAAGCCCCGCTTCACCAACTCCATCAGCCGCTGGAACGTCGCGGGCGCGTTGGTGAGCCCGAACGGGAGTACTCGAAACTCGAATAGTCCCATCGGGGTGGTGAATGCGGTTTTTGGCCGATCCTCCTCCGTCATCTCCACCTGCCAGTACCCAGACGCGAGATCGAGGGTGGAAAAATACCACGCTCCGGCGAGGCTGTCAAAGGTGTCGTCGATACGCGGTATGGGAAAGGCGTCGCCGAGGGTGACTGCGTTTAGTTTGCGGTAATCGACGCAAAAACGGGTTGACCCGTCCTTTTTCGTTACTAGTACCACCGGGGCAGACCAGGGGCTCGCCGAGGGCTGAATTATGTTATCGCGGAGCATGTCCCTGACCGCCTCTTTGATCTGGGCGCATTCGGGTGTGCCCACGCGGTACGCGGGGAGCTTTATGGGTCAGGCGGCCCCGGTGTCGATTTGGTGCTTAACGAGATCTGTGCGACCCACGTCTGAATCGTGTTCGCTGAACACGTCGGCGTACTCCCGCAGTAACCCGCGTAGCTGATCGGCCTCTCCCTTGGGTAAATCTGCCCAAGGTACGTGTACCGCGTCAAGAAGGGGGACGACCTCGGCATGGGGAGTCGGGCCGACTCGCCAGGCCAGGTCCTGTTGGTCCTCGGGGCGACCGGGGTCCTCCGCCCAGAGTGCGAATATCGAGTCGCTGGAGTGGCGCGCGTGTAGGGGGTGCACGGTGGCTACTGTGGTGCGCCGTCGTAGTATTGCTGGGGTGCCATGGGGGTTAAACACACGCATAAACAATCGGCCCCCATCGGCGTTTACCAACGTGGCTGACCCCACAACCCCGTATCGTTTTGCTAACTCCGGGTGAGGAGTTAGCATTACCTCCCCCGATGGTCGGTGCGCGGGGTCGGTGGAGGGTGTCGCCACAGGCACCAGCATCTCGGCGAGCGGCCCGATGGTGACGGCCGTCGTCAGGGTAGCGGCCACGGGTGTGAAGCGGGGGCGATTCGGCTCCCGTCCCAGGAATGGAATCCGTTCCCTGCTGCCTTCCACAGTGGCGCAACGCTGTCGGGGCTGCACGTTGAGCCCCAGCTTTTCCAGGAGGTCGGTACCTGTGATGCACTCGTGGCACAGCACACTCGAGACGTAGAACTCCTGGGTGCACACCTGGTGGCCTACGCGGACCTCCAGGGTGGCCCTCCCCAGGGGCCCCATTCCGGCTCCGCTCGCCGTGTGCAGTGCGCGGTCCGGGGCCTGCAGGCGGCTCACGTTGACCCCGACCGCGCTGCAGTGCGCCGCGCTCAAAAGCGAGGCCACCGCCCCCGTATCCAGCAGGATCCGGGTACGCATTCCGTTAACCTGCCCTTCTACCAGCGACGTGGCCCCCGTGATTCCTGCCACCAGCTCCCGTAGCCAGTCGCCAGGAGTCACCGCGTCCACGGGCGTTGTCGCTGGAACCTGTGTGAAGATCACTCGCTCGCCATTATTCCCACTGTCGTGGATATGTGTCGGGACCGCGTCGATTGCACCCCTAGGTGGTCCATTCTCTAGGGGGCGTTGGCGTTTAACCCTTCGGTATATCTAGCGTGGGCGATCTGTGGGCAGTCTCTCATGAGATGCCCCTGACGGCCGCACATATAACACGCCCGGGGGGGGGGTGGCGGCTCCGTAGTGGGCACCCTGCCCGCTCCCTCTCCCCCCAGGGCGCCGCTGCCCAGACCCTGCTTATAGTCAGGCTATCCTCCCAGCTAGCCCCCTCACCGTGGAGCGCATCTCACCCATCTCGGACTGGATGGTCCCGACGGAGGACTGCAGCTTGGTCATACTTCGGTCCATTTTGTCCTCCATCCCCCCGATGCTGGTCTGTATCCCGGCTACCCATCCAGGCATTGCCTCCCGGGGTCTCGGGGGCTCCCTTGCCTGTCCCCTTGTCGCGATGGCGAGCTCCTCCTCCTCGTCGGAGAGTAAGCTCGCCACGGCGCACTCCCGTCCCCACCCTTGCGGCTGCGTGCCCTCACCGGAGAGCTTCTCACATTTACGCGCGCGCTCGACAAGGGTGTCGAAGGGAAGGCGCGCCCCGTCTACATTTGGTTGCCACCACGGGGTACGCATCAAATATCGCTGTACCTTCCCGGCGGCAAGGTCATCAATTATTTTCGCCTCATACTCCGGGTGCGCGATCCGGGTTAGTGCGCGCACGTCCTCGGCATAATCTCGCAGATCCTCACCGGGTTGGCGGCGGCGCGCCTCTAAGGCCGCCTGCGCCTCCTCCTCATCATGCGTGCCGAAGCGTAGTTCAAGCCGGCGCATTAATTCCTCCCACTGGGTTTGTGCGCTTGCGGGCAAAGCCTCTACAAAGTCGGCTGCCCGCCCATCCAAGTGCATCTCCAGCTGCTGCAACGCCTCCGCGTCCGTCCAGCCATTAAAATTCTTCGCACCTCTGATGCTGCGGGCAAACGATTTCCATGACGGAATCCCCTTGCCCTTGAACGTGCATTTTATCTTAGCCTGGGGTGGGGCGCCTCTCTCCCTTGGGCGTGCGGGGGATCGTACCACCTCTGACACCATAATGTTGGGGTCGCCGGCCCCCGGGATCTCTCCTGCCTGCGACCCTGTCCGCGAAGTACCGACGCTCCCAGACTCTCCACTAGTGTGGGAGCTGCCGCCGCCGCACCCCTCCCCGGGCGGGGAAAGGTCGTCGCGCTCCTGTTCCCCCCCCTGTGCTGTCCCCCCCGAGTCCGGGTTTCCTGCCGGAGAGGCATCGCCCTCGACCGCCCTGGGACCCGCTAGCGCTTCGCCGGCACCCAAACGCGACGCTCCCCGCCCGCGCAGTCCCACGCCCCAATCACACGCGGGTAACAGGGGGTTAAAGGTCGGAGGGTAAACGACGTCGTTCGTGCTCACTCCAGCGATTGGGGGGATTGGATTAAACGGGTTTAAAGGGCTATGCGATGGGCATGCGTGCGAGACGGGTATCCGCTCACAACGTGGGAGTCCGCAGCCGACGGTTTGTAGCACACACCCTCCACGCGGCGCCGCTCCACACACGCGGCGACCACCGAGAACAGCAAGCGCACCCACGCGTCCACTCTCTTTCCAGACCCTCGCAAAAACCACACCAGTCCGTTATGTAACCGCCGACGATTTATTCCACTGCGTCGGCGAGCCCTTATTTAACCGGGTCAGTCGGGATCAGCGGGGCAGGACCAATCTATCTCTCGATAGTCGGCACTACACTCTACCTGTCCTTCTCCCCTTTACCCTCTCCGGTTTTCCTCTTAAGCTAAGTCCCAACTCCTTCTTTCTCTCTCTCTCTTACTCACGGTTCGTCTTCACTGCCGGCTGGTCCTCGCGGCGCGTCGATACGTCCCACGGACGTTCGCGCGGCTGGACTCGGGAGTTGACGGGGCTGGGGTTGACTCGAGTAGCCAGATAACTTTTTCCCTTCGCCCTGACCCGCTTTATTCTTTCTACATCAAAGGGGCTACCTGGTGCCGACTCGCGGGCCAATCAGCTCGCTGGGATCATCCGCCAATCGGTAGGCCCATCTGTATCCCAGCATCCCCCGGGCCGTTGCTTTCAGCGACGTCCGCATCTAAACTTACCTGCTCAGCGGCCCTCCAGCCAGAGGGCGACCCTGCTTTCCCGCCGCTCGTGGCTCTGCCCTCCTACCTGCCTGCCCTGCCGACCCGTGTGCGTGAGGTGCGTACTAACCGCGGTGGCAGGGCAGCCCCGCCGTGAACAGGTAATTTCTACTCAAGTCACGGCGCCACGGTGGGTGTTAGCGTCGGAGGAGACTGTCCAATTCCCTGGCCGCAGGAAACCGTGAAGATTATCCCTTTACGAGGGCTTCTGGGTGAAAACCTGTCGGCCAGGGTGTCTCCCCACGCGCTCTAATGGTGGGGGGAGTGCGTGCGTGTGTGTTCCGGTGGGGGGGGGGGGGTGGGGAGGTGGCGGGGTGGAGCAATGTCGGCCTCGCCGCTCGGGGCGGCGAGATCGCAGGTGGGCCACCCGCCGATCGGCTCCGTGGCGGCGGCATCACATATACACTTCTGTGTGTCTGTGTAGTATTGTACACTATATACACTTCTGTGTGTGTAGTACTGTACACTATATATACACTTCTGTGTGTCTCTGTGTAGTACTGTACACTATATATACACTTATGTGTGTCTCTGTGTAGTGTGGGGGCTACCGTCCCCCGCCATCACTGAATTGTCGGGGCTGCTGCTCACCGACTCCCCCGTTCCACTCACACCGCTACCGCCCGGCTGCTCCGTCAGGTCCAGACTAACGACCCCTAACGTCTCGCCCCCCTGTACCTCTGCCTGGGATGTAGACCGCGTTTGCATAGTTTAATTAGCGGCTCGTACGCTCCGCGCTTGCGATGCGTTACACTGTGCAAAGGCGGGGTGGGGCTGTAAGCGCGCTCACCAGTAAATCTCCGTCCCGCCCGTAAACAAACAGGCGCGGCGCGTGTCTCCCTCCCACCCGCGCTCCACGTGTGCCGACAATAACAAACACGCCCCTACCCTCTGCCCGTAAGCAGACCAATCGCACACGAAGGGGTTGGAGTCGGGGGACGGGCGGGCGGGGTTTCTGCCGTGCGCGCGCCGCTAATTGGGGACGCTCGCTTGGCTCTGAGTTAAAGGTCCCGCTCAAACAGTCGCGCGAATACGCGCACGCTCGGCGCTCTAACTCGCTATCTCGCGACCAGACCCGTGTGCGGGTGCGTGACCGCGGCACCGCCACCCAGGTACGCGATCGCTAAGCACTATGGTGGGCAATCGTGCGGGCACGTAAACACCACCCGCTTCGTCTCGAGGTGCACAGCCGCGCATACACACGTAGACACCCGGCGCACACTCTGCCCTCCACTTCACGCTCCCAAAAGACCACGCAACACAGTTGTTTTTCCCCCCACTAGCGAATTTTATTTACCTGTGATGGTACGGTCAGTGGACGCTAACCTATCCCTCGGAGGTCTACGAGTCGATTTCCCCTACCGCTCGCCCCGCTCTCTATCCTGGATGTAAAACGGCTGAACTTACGCCTCTCTCACTCGTACTTACTTCTCCCCGATGTACTGACCGCTGTGAGGGAATGAGGCGACGAGCCTGCCGATGCTGGAGTACGTCTCACGGAAGTCTCGGATGGCTGACTCTCCTGCTCCCAGGACCGCGATGATCTTGAACCAGATGAACCCCCTTGCTACCCCGATTCCCCCCCTTTTTATCCTACCTACAACAAAGGAATATTTGCTCTTTCCGACCCTTGGCCTCCCGTCCAATCAGGGGCTCGGATTCTCCCGCCCTTTCGATGTCCGGATCCCAGCTCAGATGACGTCGCCGCAGTGATCTCACCGACGTCCGCTCTCTGTTCTCCCGCTACCAGTCCACTGACCCGTGCATGTGTGAGGCTCCACTCGCGGTGGTTCGATGGCCCTTGCCGCGACCATGCAACTTTAATATCAGGTCGCGGCGCCGCAGTGCATGTCAGCTACAGGGGGGAGGATCGCCCAATTTCCCGGCCGCAGGAAAACATGAAGTTCGATCCCACTAGGGACTTCTGGACAAAAACCTATCAGCCGGGTGACCTCCCCTCCTGGCTCTACGTGGGGCGTGTGTACGTTCGTGTGTGGGGAAGGGTGAGGGTGCGCAGCGTCGGCGTCGACATCCCCCGGTGGCGGCTTTGCAGCGGTGGGCACGACCTCGGCAGAGTGGCCCTGCTGCAGCGGCCTCACGACTGTGCAGGGGCCAAAACGATCCCGACCCTGATGAAATTTAACTACCTCGCCTGGTACGCAGGAGGTCGTGGGTTCCATCCCGACCCTGAAGATGCCTGCTGCTGCTGTGTATTTGGAGTCTGCCCAGCTCCGTGTCTCATCAGCAGAAGCAAGAGACAGGCTTTGCTTAAACCAATGGAGGTGAACTGCCCAGATGTTTGTTGTCAGATGCACCTAGCCTGGCACAGCAGTCAACCCATGGCACCTGCTGGATCTGTCCCGTGACCTCCTACTCCACCTAGCCTGGCACAGCAGTCAACCCATGGCACCTGCTGGGTCTGTCCCGTGACCTCAAATTGCACCAAGCCTGGCACAGCAGTCAACCCATGGCACCTGCTGGGTCTGTCCCGTGACCTCCTCCTGCACCTAGCTTGGCACAGCAGTCAACCCATGGCACCTGCTGGATCTGTACTGTGACCTCCTACTCCACCTAGCCTGGAAGAGCAGTCAACCCATGGCACCTGCTGGGTCTGTCCCGTGACCTCCAATTGCACCTAGCCTGGAACAGCAGTCAACCCTTGGCACCTGCTGGGTCTGTCCCGTGACCTCCTCTTCTACTTAGCCTGGCACAGCAGTCAACCGATAGCCCTTGCTTGGTCTGTCCCGTGACCTCTGCCTGCACCTAGCCTGGCACAGCAGTTAACCCATGACACCTGCTGGGTCTGTCCTGTGACCTCCTCCTGCACCTAGCCTGGTAAAGCAGTCAACCCATGTCACCTGCTGGGTCTGTCCCGTGACCTCCTCCTGCACCTAGCCTGGCACAGCAGTACAACCCATAGCACCTGCTGGGTCTGTCCCGTGACCTTCTCCTTCACCTAGCCTGGCACAGCAGTCAACCCATAGCACCTGCTGGGACTGTCCCGTGACCTCTTCCTGTACCTAGCCTGGCACAGCAATCAACCCATGGCACCTGCTGAGTCTGTCCCGTAACCTTGTGATGCCGCCGCCACGGAGCCGATCGGCGGGTGGCCCACCTGCGATCTCGCCGCCCCGAGCGGCGAGGCCGACATTGCTCCACCCCACCACCTCCCCACCCCCCCCCACCGGAACACACACGCACGCACTCCCCCCACCATTAGAGCGCGTGGGGAGACACCCTGGCCGACAGGTTTTCACCCAGAAGCCCTCGTAAAGGGATAATCTTCACGGTTTCCTGCGGCCAGGGAATTGGACGGTCTCCTCCGACGCTAACACCCACCGCGGCGCCGTGACTTTGGTTGTAATTACATGGTCACGACGGGGCTGCTGAGCCACCACGGGTAGAAAGCACACACAACACACTCGGGTCAGCAGGCAGGTAGGAGGGCAGAGCCACGAGCGGCGGGAAAGCAGGTTCGCCCTCCGGCTGGAGTGCCGCTGAGCAGGTAAATTTAGATGCGGACGTCGCTGAAAGCAACGGCCCGGGGGATGCTGGGATACAGATGGGCCTACCGATTGGCGGATGATCCCAGCGAGCTGATTAGCCCGCGAGTCGGCACCAGGTAGCCCCTTTGATGTAGAAAGAATAAAGCGGGTCAGGGCGAAGGGAAAAAGTTCTCTGGCTACTCGAGTCAACCCCAGGCCCGTCAACTCCCGAGTCCATCCGCGCGAACGTCCGTGGGACGTATCGACGCGCCGCGAGGACCAGCCGGCAGTGACGACGAACCGTGAGTAAGAGAGAGAGAGAGGGAGTTGGGACTTAGCTTAAGAGCAAAACCGGAGAGGGTAAAGGGGAGAAGGACAGGTAGAGTGTAGTGCCGACTATCGAGAGATAGATCGGTCCTGCCCCGCTGATCCCGACTGACTCGGTTAAATAAGGGCTCGCCGACGCGGTGGAATAAATCGTCGGCGGTTACATAACGGACTGGTGTAGTTTCTGCGAGGGTGTGGAAAGAGAGCGGAAGCGTGGGTGCGCTTGCTGTCGCGGTGGTCGTTACATAATAGACTGGTGTGGTTTTTGCGGAAGCGTGGGTGCGCTTGCTGTCGCGGTGGTCGTTACATAACAGACTGGTGTGGTTTTTGCGGAAGCGTGGGTGCGCTTGCTGTCGCGGTGGTCGTTACATAACAGACTGGTGTGGTTTTTGCGGAAGCGTGGGTGCACTTGCTGTCGCGGTGGTCGTTACATAACAGACTGGTGTGGGTTTTGTGGAAGCGTGGGTGCGCTTGCTGTCGCGGTGGTCGTTACATAACAGACTGGTGTGGTTTTTGCGGAAGCGTGGGTGCGCTTGCTGTCGCGGTGGTCGTTACATAACAGACTGGTGTGGTTGTTGCGAGGGTGTGGAAAGAGAGCGGAAGCGTGGGCGCGCTTGCTGTCGCGGTGGTCGTTACATAACAGACTGGTGTGGTTTTTGCGAGGGTGTGGAAAGAGAGTGGAAGCGTGGGTGCGCTTGCTGTTCTCGGTGGTCGCCGCGTGGGTGGAGCGGCGCCGCGTGGAGTGTGTGCGCTACAAACCGTCGGCTGCGGACTCCCACGTTGCGAGCGGATACCCGTCTCGCACGCATGCCCATCGCATAGCCCTTTAAACCCGTTTAATCCAATCCCCCCAAGCGTCGGAGTGAGCACGAACGACGTCGCTTACCCTCCGACCTTTAACCCCCCTGTTACCCGCGCGTGATTGGTGCGTGGGACTGCGCGGGCGGGGAGCGTCGCGTTTGGGTGCCGGCAAAGCGCTAGCGGGCCCCAGGGCGGTCGAGTGTGATGCCTCACCGGCCGGAAACCCGGACTCGGGGGGGAACAGCACAGGGGGGGGAACAGGAGCGCGACGACCTTTCCCCGCCCGGGGAGGGGTGCGGCGGCGGCAGCTCCCACACTAGTGGAGAGTCTGGGAGCGTCGGTACTTCGCGGACAGGGTCGCAGGCAGGAGAGATCCCGGGGGCCGGCGACCCTAACATTATGGTGTCAGAGGTGGTACGATCCCCCGCACGCCCAAGGGAGAGAGGCGCCCCACCCCAGGCTAAGATAAAATGCACGTTCACGGGCAAGGGGATTCCGTCATGGAAATCGTTTGCCCGCAACGTCAGAGGTGCGAAGAATTTCAATGGCTGGACGGATGCGGAGGCGTTGCAGCAGCTGGAGATGCACTTGGATGGGCGAGCAGCCGACTTTGTAGAGGCTTTGCCCGCAAGTGCACAAACCCAGTGCGAGGAATTAATGCGCCGGCTTGAACTTCGCTTCGGCACGCATGATGAGGAGGAGGTGCAGGCGGCCTTAGAGGCGCGCCGCCGCCAACCCGGTGAGGATCTGCGAGATTATGCCGAGGACGTGCGCGCACTAACCCGGATCGCGCACCCGGAGTATGAGGCGAAAATAATTGATGACCTTGCCGCCGGGAAGGTACAGCGATATTTGATGCGTACCCCGTGGTGGCAACCAAATTTAGACGGGGCGCGCCTTCCCTTCGACACCCTTGTCGAGCGCGCGCGTAGATGTGAGAAGCTCTCCGGTGAGCGCATGCAGCCGCGAGGGCGGGGACGGGAGTGCGCAGTGGTGAGCTTACTCTCCGACGAGGAGGAGGAGCTCGCCATCGCGACAAGGGGACAGGCAAGGGAGCCCCCGAGACCGCGGGAGGTAATGCCCGGATGGGTAGCCGGGATACAGACCAGCATCGGGGGGATGGAGGACAAAATGGACCGAAGTATGACTAAGCTGCAGTCCTCTAGGGACCATCCAATCCAAGATGGGTGAGATGCGCTCCACGGTGGGGGGGCTAGCTGGGAGGATAGCCCGACTAGAAGCAGAGTCTGGGCAGTGGCGCACTGGGGGGAGAGGGAGCGGGCAGGGTGCCCACTACGGAGCCGCCAACCGCCCCCCCCGGGCGTGTTTTATGTGCGGCCGTCAGGGGCATCTCATGAGAAACTGCCCACAGATCGCCCACGCTAGGTATACCGAAGGGTTAAACGCCAACGCCCCCTAGAGAGTGGACCACCTAGGGGTGCAATCGACGCGGTCCCGACACATATCCACGACAGTGGGAATAATGGCGAGCGAGTGATCTTCACACAGGTTCCAGCGACAACGCCCGTGGACGCGGTGACTCCTGGCGACTGGCTACGGGAGCTGGTGGCAGGAATCACGGGGGCCACGTCGCTGGTAGAAGGGCAGGTTAATGGAATGCGTACCCGGATCCTGCTGGATACGGGGGCGGTGGCCTCGCTTTTGAGCGCAGCGCACTGCAGCGCGGTCGGGGTCGACGTGAGCCGCCTGCAGGCCCCGGACCGCGCACTGCACACGGCGAGCGGAGAAGGAATGGGGCTCCTGGGGAGGGCCACCCTGGAGGTCCGCGTAGGCCACCAGGTGTGCACCCAGGAGTTCTACGTCTCGAGTGTGCTGTGCCACGAGTGCATCGCAGGTACCGACCTCCTGGAGAAGCTGGGGCTCAACGTGCAGCCCCGACAGCGGTGCGCCACCGTGGAAGGCAGCGGGGAACGGATTCCCTTCCTGGGACGGGAGCCGAATCGCCCCCGCTTCACACGCGTGGCCGCTACCCTGACGACGGCCGTCACCATCGGGCCGCTCGCCGAGATGCTGGTGCCTGTGGCGACACCCTCCACCGACCCCGCGCACCGACCATCGGGGGAGGTAATGCTAACTCCTCACCCGGAGTTGGCAAAACGATACGGGGTTGTGGGGTCAGCCACGTTGGTAAACGCCGATGGGGGCCGATTGTTTATGCGTGTGTTTAACCCCCACGGCACCCCAGCAATACTACGACGGCGCACCACAGTAGCCACCGTGCACCCCCTACACGCGCGCCACTCCAGCGACTCGGTATTCGCACTCTGGGCGGAGGACCCCGGTCGCCCCGAGGACCAACAGGACCTGGCCTGGCGAGTCGGCCCGACTCCCCACGCCGAGGTCGTCCCCCTTCTTGACGCGGTACACGTACCTTGGGCAGATTTACCCAAGGGAGAGGCCGATCAGCTACGCGGGTTACTACGGGAGTACGCCGACGTGTTCAGCGAACACGATTCAGGCGTGGGTCGCACAGATCTCGTTAAGCACCAAATCGACACCGGGGCCACCCGACCCATAAAACTCCCCGCGTACCGCGTGGGCGCACCCGAACGCGCCCAGATCAAAGAGGCGGTCAGGGACATGCTCCGCGATAACATAATTCAGCCCTCAGCGAGCCCCTGGTCTGCCCCGGTGGTGCTAGTAACAAAAAAGGACGGGTCAACCCGGTTTTGCGTCGATTACCGCAAACTAAACGCAGTCACCCTCGGCGACGCCTTTCCCATACCGCGCATCGACGACACCTTTGACAGCCTCGCCGGAGCGCGGTATTTTTCCACCCTCGATCTCGCGTCCGGGTACTGGCAGGTGGAGATGACGGAGGAGGATCGGCCAAAAACCGCATTCACCACCCCGATGGGACTATTCGAGTTTCGATTACTCCCGTTCGGGCTCACCAACGCGCCCGCGACGTTCCAGCGGCTGATGGAGTTGGTGATGCGGGGCTTGCAGTTGGTAGCAATGCCTGATTTACCTGGATGATGTGATCGTGTTCAGTAGATCTCTATCTGAGCACTGGTCCAGGTTTCGGGAGGTGTTCCAGCGACTGCGAGCGGCTCATCTCAAGCTCAAGCCGCGTAAGTGTTACATCGCACAGCGCGAGGTGGGGTACCTCGGACATCGCGTCAGCGAGGCAGGGGTGCGCACCGATCCGGACAAGGTACGCGCCGTAGTGGATTGGCCACAGCCAAGAAACCTGTCGGAGATAAGGTCATTCTTGGGGCTCGCCACCTATTACCGTCGATTTGTAAAGGGATTCAGCGAGATCGCACGCCCCCTCACCCAACTCACTTCCCCCAAGAACCCCTATCAGTGGACGGAGGCCTGCCAGACGGCCTTCACCACCCTCAAAGACCACCTCACACACACCCCCACACTGGCTTTCCCCGATTTTACCACCGACTTTATTTTGGACACCGATGCCTGCAGCAGCGGGCTGGGTGCGGTGTTGTCGCAGGTGCAGGAAGGGGTGGAACGGGTGATTGCGCACGCCAGCCGGACCCTGAGCGAGGCCGAGCTGAACTACTGTGTGACCCATCAGGAATTGTACGCTGTGATCTTCGCGTGTAAACAGTTTCGGCCGTATTTGTACGGCAGGAAATGTCGAGTGCGCACGGACCATTATGCTCTGCAGTTCCTCCTCACCTTCAAGGAACCGCGGGGGCAGATGGCCCGATGGCTGGCGCAGCTGCAGGAGTACAACCTGCAGATCGAATACCGGGCGGGGCGGACGCATGCAAACGCGGACGCATTATCACGGCGACCCGCGGTGTGTGCCGAGACGAGGGCGGAGGAGGCCTGCCCGTGCTTCACGGGGGACGTTGCCGACAGGCAACGGACCCCCGGGAACCCGCTGAACCTAACCCCCCCCCGGCGAGAGAGAGTGCGGTATGTGCCACAGAGACCCCCACAGGTGGAGGCGCGGACCCAGTCGGCCGCCCGGCGAGCGCAGGGCCCACGACTCGGGGCCCAGCGGACCACCCCGCCCCGATCGGACGGATCCAGGAGGACGTCGGCTGCGCCTTCCCGGGCCTGAGCGACGAGCAGCTGAGGCAGACCCAGCAGCGGGATCCGGATCTGGCGGCGGTGGAAGCGGCCCTGCGGGAGGGGAAAAGCACCCTACCAGGGCCCTGGAGCGGTTTGTATGCCCGGTTGTGTGTGCAGAACGGGGTGGTACGGGAGTTAACCGAGGCCGGCCAGCCGGGGTGCATCTGTGTTCCCGCCCAGGTGCGACCCCAGCTGCTACGGCTGGTACACGACCACCCGCTCGGGGGCCATGACGGGGAACGGCGCACTCGGGAGACTCTGCGTCGCCAGTATCTCTGGCCCAAATTGACGCAAGATATGGCCGCCTGGGTACAGGGCTGCCGCGCTTGTCAACAGTGCGGACCGAAACCGGCACGATACCAAGTACCCCTAAGGCCGTTCCGCGTCAGTCGGACTAACCAGCTGGTCGGCATCGATCTCCAGGGGCCGTTCCCACGATCCCACCGGGGCAACCGCTATATCCTCGTAGTGGTGGAATACTTCACCCGCTACCCCGTGGCGGTGGCCATCCCCGATTAAACGGCCCTGGTAGTGGCCCGGGCCTTCGTGGAGCACTATGTACTTAAGCACGGGATCCCGGAGTGAGTCCTTACCGACCAGGGTAGCGAGTTCGAGGCCGAGTTGTTTCAGGCGCTGTGCCGGGAGTTCGGAATCCAGAAAGATCGAACCACGGCGTACCACCCCCAGGCGAACGGTATGGTTGAGCGTATGAATCAGACTCTGGCCGGAAAGCTCAAGCGTATGGCGGCCAAAACCAACGGGATTGGGACGAACACCTCCCCTACGCCCTGTTCGCCTACGCCACCACGGTGCACACATCGACGGGACAAACCCCGTTCCTAATGATGTTTGGTCGTGATTCTCGTCTACCCGCAGACTTGCTGTTCGGCATTCCTCCACCCCAAACGGAGGAAGGGAGTCGCCCCGTGGAACATCTGATGGAGACCCTACGAGGGGTCCGGGACCGGGCCTACCCGCAAGGGGAGGCCGCGCATCGGCGACAGGAGCAGAGCACCCGACACCGCGTGGAGCCCCCCCTTTTCTTGACAGGCGCCAAGGTGTGGCTACACACCCCTCGCGTCGGGGCCGGGCAGGTGGGGAAGCTGACCACCTACTGGCGGGGACCCTGGACCGTGGTACGGCAGATCTCTCCCTGGACGGTATTAATCCAGGGTGGAGAGAGGGGCCGAGAAACGGTGGTTAACGTCCGCCGCTTAAAACCATGGAGGGCAGCCCGGCGGGGGAGAACCTCGCTGCCCGAGTACCGCGAAATCCCGGTGCCCCTGCGCCACCCGTGCTCGGGGGCCTCGCGCACTACATGGGCCCCGCCGGGCCCCCAGCCCCGAGGCGTCCCGGCCCCGCCAGAGGACGGCGGGGACGCCGCCCCTTAAACCCCGCTGCCGCGGAGTTTGTTCCCCAGCCCCCAGGTGCCGAGGGACAGGAGCCACTGGAGTGGAGAAGGAGACCGCTGCAGGAAACCCCGAGGACGGAGCCACCCCCCCCGAGGCCAGCCACGAGATCCGGGCGGATCCCCCGGACCCCGCAGCGCTACCTCGTGGGCGCGGCCCAGGCGAGGTGCTCCAGTCAACCCGGGACGGGGACTGGCACCTCGGGGGGCTATGTGATGCCGCCGCCACGGAGCCGATCGGCGGGTGGCCCACCTGCGATCTCGCCGCCCCGAGCGGCGAGGCCGACATTGCTCCACCCCACCACCTCCCCACCCCCCCCACCGGAACACACACGCACGCACTCCCCCCACCATTAGAGCACGTGGGGAGACACCCTGGCCGACAGGTTTTCACCCAGAAGCCCTCGTAAAGGGATAATCTTCACGGTTTCCTGCGGCCAGGGAATTGGACAATCTCCTCCGACGCTAACACCCACTGCGGCGCCGTAACTTTGGTTGTAATTACATGGTCACGACGGGGCTGCTGAGCCACCGCTTGTAGAAAGCACACACAACACACACGGGTCAGCATGCAGGTAGGAGGGCAGAGCCACGAGCGGCGGGAAAGCAGGGTCGCCCTCCGGCTGGAGTGCCGCTGAGCAGGTAAATTTAGATGCGGACGTCGCTGAAAGCAACGGCACGGGGGATGCTGGGATACAGATGGGCCTAACGATTGGCGGGTGATCCCAGCGAGCTGATTGGCCCGCGAGTCGGCACTAGGTAGCACCTTTGATGTAGAAAGAATAAAGCGGGTCAGGGCGAAGGGAAAAAGTTATCTGGCTACTCGAGTCAACCCCAGGCCCGTCAACTCCCGAGTCCAGCCGCGCGAACGTCCGTGGGAGGTATCGACGCGCCGCGAGGACCAGCCGGCAGTGACGACGAACCGTGAGTAAGAGAGAGAGAGAGAGGGAGTTGGGACTTAGCTTAAGAGCAAAACCGGAGAGGGTAAAGGGGAGAAGGACAGGTAGAGTGTAGTGCCGACTATCGAGAGATAGATTGGTCCTGCCCCGCTGATCCCGACTGACTCGGTTAAATAAGGGCTCGCCGACGCGGTGGAATAAATCGTCGGCGGTTACATAACGGACTGGTGTGGTTTCTGCGAGGGTGTGGAAAGAGAGTGGAAGCGTGGGTGCGCTTGCTGTCGCGGTGGTCGTTACATAACAGACTGGTGTGGTTTTTGCGGAAGCGTGGGTGCGCTTGCTGTCGCGGTGGTCGTTACATAACAGACTGGTGTGGTTTTTGCGGAAGCGTGGGTGCGCTTGCTGTCGCGGTGGTCGTTACATAACAGACTGGTGTGGTTTTTGCGGAAGCGTGGGTGCGCTTTCTGTCGCGGTGGTCGTTACATAACAGACTGGTGTGGGTTTTGCGGAAGCATGGGTGCGCTTGCTGTCGCGGTGGTCGTTACATAACAGACTGGTGTGGTTTTTGCGGAAGCGTGGGTGCGCTTGCTGTCGCGGTGGTCGTTACATAACAGACTGGTGTGGTTTTTGCGAGGGTGTGGAAAGAGAGTGGAAGCGTGGGTGCGCTTGCTGTTCTCGGTGGTCGCCACGTGGGTGGAGCGGCGCCGCGTGGAGTGTGTGCGCTACAAACAGTCGGCTGCAGACTCCCACGTTGCGAGCGGATACCCGTCTCGCACGCATGCCCATCGCATAGCCCTTTAAACCCGTTTAATCCAATCTCCCCAAGCGTCGGAGTGAGCACGAACGACGTCGCTTACCCTCCGACCTTTAACCCCCCTGTTACCCGCGCGTGATTGGTGCGTGGGACTGCGCGGGCGGGGAGCGTCGCGTTTGGGTGCCGGCGAAGCGCTAGCGGGCCCCAGGGCGGTCGAGTGTGATGCCTCACCGGCCGGAAACCCGGACTC
The DNA here is from genome assembly GCF_048934315.1 of Petromyzon marinus. NCBI lineage: Eukaryota > Metazoa > Chordata > Hyperoartia > Petromyzontiformes > Petromyzontidae > Petromyzon > Petromyzon marinus. The sequence continues at coordinate 5,022,851 of NW_027422597.1, forward strand.
GGGGGGGAACAGCACAGGGGGGGGAACAGGAGCCCGACGACCTTTCCCTGCCCGGAGAGGGGTGCGGCGGCGGCAGCTCCCACACTAGTGGAGAGTCTGGGAGCGTCGGTACTTCGCGGACAGGGTCGCTGGCAGGAGAGATACCGGGGGCCGGCGACCCTAACAACCTCCTCCTGCAACGAGCCCGGCACAGCAGTCAACCCAAAGCACCTGCTGGGTCTGTCCAGCAACCCTTTGAAACTTCACATGGCCTCATAAGTGCCGTGGTGACGTCACAAGGGGGATGGGACACGTGTCTGAGTTACAATTAATGAGTTCTGCTCGGGTCGTCATTAACAAAGCTTACCTAACCTATCCACACTACAAATTGCAATCACCTTTACTGGCTACTCCTATAGGCTTCCATAGGTTTTACATCAAACCTTCCACCACATTTCCTACACGACATAACCATCTTCTTATCCACACTACAAATTACAATCACCTCCACAGGCTATTCCCATAGCCTCCATTACCTGTCCTCACGTTCCCCAATTTGCTTAAGAAACCACGCTTATCCGCACTATGCATTAAAATCGCCGTCGCCGGCCAATCAAATAGAGCACCCATAGGCTCTCACGTTTCCTGCCCTCCACATTCCCTACATGACATAAGCTTCGCTAACTATCCGCACTACAATTGCCTTCGCCGGCAAACTCCCATAGAGCTCCCATCGTCTCCTATGTTAAGCTACCACCACATTCCCCAGTTTTCGCTTAAGAAACCACGCTTATCCATAGAGACACAAAGAGACCCATAGTTCAGTTCATTTATTAGGTATAGCCCTGTGAGCCATTCAGCTCTTGAATCGGGTGCAACCACAACCAACTAAAAAAAGAACAAGAAACATCTTAAAGTGACTACATGCAACAGAAAAAATCCAGGAAAAAAACAGCAAAGTCTTCCAGAAAAAGCACCGCATATCAACGCTGTGTGCAAAAATCCCAGTGGGATGCTTGTCAAACAATAACAACCATAAGACAATTTCAATTGCAGTTACCAGTCTAACTCTGTGTATTTCAACAAACAAATATGGCTAAACCAGAACCTTTTCGAAATCACCAAAATAAAGCTATAAAAACAATTTAACAGTGATCACAGGAATTGTGATTACAATTTAACAATAAACGATATACGTGACATGCACGACCAATTCTAGATTTGAAGCTTTCGTGACTGCAAGGATCCATACTCTTTGGTTCTATTCGGTAAAGTCACGTAGGTAAAAAATAAAACAACAAAAATCACGACGTTTCGGCCACAACACAAGCAGCCTTCATCAGGTGAAGGGACTGTGTTGTCATGAGGACAGCGTTGGAGTGAAAACAGCCAAGCCGAGGTCGCGTCCGTTAAGCTGTAAAATCTAGAATCCACAAAACTTACCTCACATAGAGACGCACAAACTCACTTCACACAGAGACCCACACACTGAGACCTACACACTCACCACACACAGACACACATTGAGACCCACAAACTCACAACACAGAGACCCACAGACTCACCTCACACAGAGACCCCCAGACTCACCACACACAGACACCCACACTCACCTCACAGACACCCACAGACTCACCTCACACAGAGACACACAGAGACCCACAGGCTCACCTCACACTGAGACACACAGACTCACCACACAAACACACAAAGAGACCACAGACTCACCTCACACAGAGACCCACAGACTCACCACACACAGACACGCACACTCACCTCACAGACACCCACAGACTCACCACACACAGACACACACAGACACCCACACTCAAACCACACAGAGACCCACAGATTAACCTCACACAGACACACACAGACTCACCACACAGACACACAAAGAGACCACAGACTCACCTCACACAGAGACCCACAGACTCACCACACAGACATACAAAGAGACCACAGACTCACCTCACACAGATACCCACACTCAAACCACACAGACACCCACAGACTCACCTCACACAGAGACCCACAGGGCCACAGACTCACCACACACAGACACGCACACTCACCTCACAGATACCCACAGACTCACCTCTCACAGAGACTCACAGACTCTCCACACACAGACACCCACACTCAAACCACACAGACACCCACAGATTCACCTCACACAGAGGCACACAGAGACCCGCAGACTCACCTCTCACAGAGACTCACAGACTCTCCACACACAGACACCAACACTCAAACCACACAGACACCCACAGACTCACCTCACACAGAGGCACACAGACTCACCACACAGACACACAAAGAGACTCACAGACTCACCACACACAGACACCCACACTCAAACCATACAGAGACCCACAGACTAACCTTACACAGACACACAAAGTGACCCACACAATCACCACACAGAGCACCCAGAGACTCATCACTTAGAGACCCGCAGACTCTCCACACAAAGACCCACAAACTCACCTCACACAGAGACCCACAGACTCACTACACAGAGACCCACAAACTCACCACACAGAGACCCACAAACTCACTTAACACAGAGTCCCACATACTACCACACCGCTGTCATCGCACCAGCACCACGGTGCATCACGTGGCACCGCCTAGCTACTACCACTACCACACCTCTGTCATCGCAACCAGCACCACGGTGCGTCACGTGGCACCGTCTAGCTGTTACCACTACAACACCGCTGTTATCGCACCAGCACCACGGCGTGTCTACCACTACCACACCGCTGGTCATCGCACTACGACACGTTAATTTTTAAATGTATGCACACGTATACAGTAAAACCTTGGATTGCGAGCATAATCTGTTCCGGAAACGTGTTTGTAATCCAAAGCACTCGTATATCAAGGCACTCGTATATCAGTTGTGATCATGTGACGCTCGTTAGACAAAGCGTATACGTACTACTCGTATTGCAAGACCTCGTTCGTTTATCAAATTAATATTTATTTAAAAATTTTGCTCGTCTTGCAAAACACTCGCAGACCAAGACCAAGTTTCTCGCAATTCAAGGTTTTACTGTATTTATATTTTTATACGTAAAATGTTCAATTATTTTTTTACGTGTTCATATAACTACTTGTGGTAAGTACCCGGCGTTGCCCGGGCGACAAAGGCAGACAAACACATGGACTTACACACGGACATCGACCCACACACATAGAAAACATCGACTTAGATGCACACACACACGGTTAAACCCAGGATGGATCGTGAGCAGGCCAGCTTAAATGTTTCGAACCGGCGAAGATGTTCCATTAAGGGGGTGCACGTGTCGCAAGCGTAGAGAAGGGAGGGAATTACCGTGGAAGAGAAGACCTGGAGCTTCATGCGGAGCGAGAGACCAGGTACCTTCCACACAGCATAACGCAGCCGATGAAAATATAATGACGCTCGACTGATTTGGAGTGGGACCTCTGCTGTTTAACCGGAGCTGGTCATGAGTACACTGGGCAGGTATGGGAATCTCTGCAATATCTGCACAACTGCCGCATCACCAATTGTGAGTTGTGGCGGTGGATTGTCCAATGGTACAAAATACCCAGGCAGGTGCTTAGTTTTGGTAGGGCTGATGGTAAGGCCCAACCTCTTAGTGGCACGCTCCAGGTTCAGCAGCTGCGACTCCAACTCCTCCTCTGAGTGAGTAGCAATCACCAGAGCATCGGCATACATAACATGGTTGAGAAAAGGGAGCCATCCCTTGACCGCACCCGGGCATCGATCAGCCTCCCATTGTATCTGTATCACATGGTAATTCCTCCGGTACAGCCATTGAAGGCTTCACCAACTACGTGGTCAAAAGATATGTTAAATAATGTGGGAGCCAGAGTACATCCCTGTCACACCCCAAGGTGTAGAGGGAATGGCTGTGACTGACGGCCTGTAGTTTGACGCGGGGCCGCTCAATATCATAACGGTCCTTAAGTATCGTGAGCAAATGGGGAGGGACTCCGAAAGCATGAAGAACACCAAAGGCCTGGCCTACTGATAGTATCATAGGCCTTGACCAGGTCAATAAAACAGACACATAGACTCACACGCACACATGGAGCTACAGACATGCAAAGAAATGGACTCACACTAACTCACATGGAGCCACACACACAAAGCGACTATCACACACGCCCATGGACTGACACACACAGACATATTGACTCACACACACAAACACATAGACGTACACACACACACATATGGAGTCACACATGCATAGACATCCACTTTAGATACGCACACATGGAGTTACACACATATATATCGACGTACACACATACAGCAACTCACACACACACATCGACTTACACACGGACATACGTGGACTAAAAAACACACATTGACGTATAGTACACTGATGTACTTACACGCATATCAACTAAGACACACACACGCATTGACTTACACACACATATCGAGTGACACACACACACATGTATGGATTTACACACACATGTGGACTACAACACACATATGGACTGACAACACACATACACAGCGACGTACACACACACACACATCGACTGACAAACATAGACACACAAACGCACGTTAACTTACACACTCAGATGGTGCCATGCACACACATCGACTAGCATACAAACATGGACTAACACACACATAGAGTGACTGATACGCACACAAATGGACTGACACGCACACTTGGACTGACACACACAAACACTTCGACGTACACACACACATCGGGTGTTGTCCGTTCGAAAAAGACAGACACACACATGGACTTAAACACACGTATGGACCTAAACGTACACATATGGACTCAAACACACACACAACTCGTTCAAACACAAACACATTGACTTACATACACACATATGAACTTACACACACATATGGCCTAACACACACATGGACTAACACACACACACACATTTGGATTTTTGATTGATGAGCTGGCACTGCTAAGGTTCTGGATTCGAAATTAGGTCAGCACTCAGACCTCTGAGTGATGTGGCCATATCTCTCTTGCGAGAATCGAGAATATAGGTTTATCATACGCGATTGAAGTTATATCTAAAAACCAAGATCTCACTTCTGCTACGCGTTATCTGCACACATACTAGCTTACGTTTTGATAACTGTGATGGAGGGGTTATCTTCGTGCAGTCATTCGTGACCGGGTTGAGACCATCAACTCACCACACTTGACTGTGCAGTTTCATTACAGGCGAATGCCTGTATTTGAACAAAGGTTTTCAGTGATGCTGGCTCAAAGGGGTTGTGGATGTGATAATGATGATACTGAATGCAAACACAATCCAATGATTTTTTAAAGATATTTTATTTTGCATCACAAGCCCAAAGCATTGCAGAACATGCAACTGACTAGTTGCATGCAATTTCCTATAATTAAAGAGCATGCAATTGTAATCTAAATACATTAATCCAGATGGTGGTGCTGATGGAAATGATAGCACTGCAAGAGAAGTTCTTTAATTTTCTGGTGTCACGTTTGGAGAAATTGTTGGTAATTCGAGGCCAGTTATCATTATTTGTATATTCATTGTAGTGTGAAATGGAAAACAAATATGAGCGTTTTTGAAAATAGGTGTCCCAACACAAATGAAGATTGGTTGATTGTTTGAGGAATCTTTATCTTTCCGTCATCGTTTTGTTTGGTATCATTCACACGTGGATGTCTTCTCTCTATAATTTTAGTAGAAATGTTGGTCAAGTCCATCGATTATTCTGTTCGTGGCAGCATGCAGAAACTGTATTGTCAAGATATATGGTTGTATGATTTTTCCGTGGAGAATGTCGTTAGCTGTGTGCTTCGTGTGAGTTTTCACTCTTCAGCTTCTCATTTCTGAAGCCCATAAAGTTTCACCTCTTTTACCTCCTTCCAGTCATTTATGTCGGTCATCCAACTTGTACTTTGATGTTTTGAACCCCTCCAGATTTGCACTCTACCGATCAGCGTTGCCTATGCCAGGGTGTATTGTCTTGTTACATTGCCCAAACCACTGCAGGAAGTTTTTTTTTTCCATTTGCTTTTGCTAGTTCGGGCTCATTCTCACGTAAGTAAATGGCAAAAGTAACGTTAAAAATGATTTATTATCTGTGAAATGATAGTTAGATTGTAAAATCAAATATTATGAAGATACCCTCTCCTGTGTTGGTTTGATCTGGAACTGTTTTTGTCGTCGTTTTGTTGCCTTGCCCAAGTTTGCATTTAGTGTTGAAAAATCGGCAGGAATGTACTTATGCTATTTGTACTTATATACTTTATTTATTCGTATTTCTTTATATAACTTTAAGCTACTGGCTTACCATTGATCTACTTTTTACTCCTATCGTGTTTTGTATTGTTTGTTGTTGTAACTTGCTGAATCGCCCCTACTGGACATCTGTAAAAAAGAGATTAATTTATCGTCGGATTCCTCCGGGATAAAGACAGATTATGATTATTCCATTGTGATTTCTGAGCGAACAGACTCAATTATGTACGGTATGTGCGAGAAAAATTCGTTGAAATAACTGCATCTCCGTGTTAATTATTTTTTCACCGATTCAAAGGTTCCTTAATTGCACGAACTGAAATCTCCCAAATGGCATATGTATTGCATCATATTTTATACCGCAGGGTTCAATAAACTATTAAATAAAGATAGGCAGCGTTGAATGCAGCATGCAGTTAGTAAAGCGCAGCACGTGCGTGCTTTTCCGGTGCCGTTTCACTTTTCCTTTGTTACTACAGTCGCCTTGGTGTAGGCGAGGCCCTTGTAGACACCCTCCATTGGGATGTCGTAGGTGGCGCCGTTCAATAAGGAGATGCGCACCGTACCCTTGTACGGGAGGTCGATTTCCGCGCGACCGATATTGATGTCGATCGCAGTGGTCTTGTGTGGAGGAACCGTGACGTTGAATGAAAGGAGCTCGGTTTTCGATTCTGAATTCTCCACGGCGTGCGTACTCTCGGTGCTAACGGTAAAACTAAAGCCAGCTTCAACATCCACGACATCCGGAACGCCGGCTGAGACGGTGAGGCTCACGGTTGCCTCCAGACTGTTTGTGATCGACCAGGAGGAGGTTTTGGTCACGGTCTTGGAGGTTTCAATTTTATAGGTTTGGGGGACAGAACCAGTATTCTTGTAACTGAGTGATTTGATCTCTTCCATCTGGACTTTTGGAAGCTCCCTGTGCAGTGTAGGGTATGTCACGTTGATCAATTCTGAACTTTTAACCGAATTGATGAAGAGGAAGCCCATGCTGTCGATGTCTGAACCGCCTTTGCCCATAATTCCAAGGCAGATTCCAGAGCGGATGTCAACTGGGTACTCGGTCTTTAGGCCCCAGTCTGTCATCTTCACGAAGAATTCCCTGCCTTTGGTTGTCCTGAACTTGAAGGCGCCCAGGCGTGAGCCAGCCCCATTCCCCCACAGTGAGAGGGACGAAAACAGCTCCCCGGGCTGGAACACAAACTCTTTGTGAGATCCCGAGGGACTGCCGTACTGTGCAGTCCTTCCGTCCGTCAGCCAGGCCTTCACGCACTTGATCTGCCACCCTCCAACCCACACCCAGATTTTTTCCAGCGTTGCTCCATTTTTCCTCCCATCAAAACTGAAGGCTGTTCCTCCTTGTCCTCCACAGGTGTGTAAGGCCAATGCATAAGGCATTTTCTCCTTTCTTCCTGCACGTTACAAGATACAGATTTGTTTAAATTATGAAAGGTCAAACATTGTGATATTCACAGTTTAACTTTCAAAACCACATTTTATTGACACCTCTGTAATACATATTCTTAGTTTTTTTCGGTAAAGTCACGTTGAAGAGAAACAACAAAATAACAAAATATATATAAAACAATAAAAAAAATTCTCACGACGTTTCGACCATAACTCAAACGGTCATCATCAGGTGTGTCGGTTTGCATAAATTTATTTTGAAAACGGCATATTTATTTATTTATATATATAAAAAATAACGTTTGCGTCACGCGCAACGATTGGCAGTTTGCCAGGACTAGTCCATCTATTTTTTGAAAAGAGGAGGGGGGAGACGAAATTTGTTTTTATGTATGTTGTCTGAAAGCCACTGTAAGCGTGAACAATCAATCAAGAACTGAAATGATTTATCAAATCTTTCCAATGATTGCTAAGATAGAATCCATCTTCTCGGTTGAAATTGTCTCTGTGCTTGTATATGTGGATAGCCTCATGAACGAATCTCTCATGGAAGCCAGATGGCTTACAAAGAACCTCCGTCTTGGAAAAGTCAATGGCATGTGAGCCTACTGAATTAGAACAATGATCTGCTACGGCCGAGGTGTTGGTCCTACCGTGTTTAAGGTCTGCTTTATGTTCACGAATGCGGTCCGAGATATGGCGTTTGGTTTCTCCAATGTAACTACTACCACAGAGGCAACTTAGTTTGTAGACACCAGGGTATTGTCTGTCCGGAATCACATCTTTTACAGACAGAACCAGATCACGGATTTTATGTAATGTGTTGAAACGGACCTGGATCTTGTGTTTATTCAAGATTTTGGAGATCTTTTTTGTGATCCCAGCAATGTAGGGTAAAGTGATGGTTTTGAAAGGCTCCTCAAGAGGGTTTTTCTTCATGGTTTGAGTGATAGCTTTGCGGATTGTATAGTCGGAGTAACCATTAGCCCTAAGAGCTTGGTGTACGTGCTTGAGTTCACTGCTTATGTGTTCCTGGTCGGATATGCATTGGGCTCTATGATACAGAGTCTTGATGAGAGAATTCTTCTGTGATGGATGGTGGTGGGAATCCGGTTTCAGATAAGCATCCGTATGGGTAGCTTTCCTGTAGACAGAGTGGCTCATTGAACCATCAGGTCTCTTTTTAATTAGGACATCCAAAAAAGGTATCTTGCCATCTATTTCGACTTCCATGGTAAATCTGATGGCTGGGTGTATGGAATTGATGTGGTCGAAGAATTGGTCTAGAGCAGGCCGGCCATGTGGCCAGATGACAAAAGTGTCATCCACGTACCTCTTCCATAAGGTTGGGCGCAGAGTGGCAGTCTGGATGGCGTCAGTCTCAAATTTCTCCATGAAAATGTTAGCTATAACTGGAGAAAGGGGGGAGCCCATTGGGGTGCCCTCAGTTTGTTTGTAGAAAGTTCCATTCCAAGTGAAGTATGTATTGGTTAAACAGTGTCTCACCAGGGGGGGTACCTCAGTGTTTAGATTTACCATGGAAGTCGAAATAGATGGCAAGATACCTTTTTTGGATGTCCTAATTAAAAAGAGACCTGATGGTTCAATGAGCCACTCTGTCTACAGGAAAGCTACCCATACGGATGCTTATCTGAAACCGGATTCCCACCACCATCCATCACAGAAGAATTCTCTCATCAAGACTCTGTATCATAGAGCCCAATGCATATCCGACCAGGAACACATAAGCAGTGAACTCAAGCACGTACACCAAGCTCTTAGGGCTAATGGTTACTCCGACTATACAATCCGCAAAGCTATCACTCAAACCATGAAGAAAAACCCTCTTGAGGAGCCTTTCAAAACCATCACTTTACCCTACATTGCTGGGATCACAAAAAAGATCTCCAAAATCTTGAATAAACACAAGATCCAGGTCCGTTTCAACACATTACATAAAATCCGTGATCTGGTTCCGTCTGTAAAAGATGTGATTCCGGACAGACAATACCCTGGTGTCTACAAACTAAGTTGCCTCTGTGGCAGTAGTTACATTGGAGAAACCAAACGCCATATCTCGGACCGCATTCGTGAACATAAAGCAGACCTTAAACACGGTAGGACCAACACCTCGGCCGTAGCAGATCATTGTTCTAATTCAGTAGGCTCACATGCCATTGACTTTTCCAAGACGGAGGTTCTTTGTAAGCCATCTGGCTTCCATGAGAGATTCGTTCATGAGGCTATCCACATATACAAGCACAGAGACAATTTCAACCGAGAAGATGGATTCTATCTTAGCAATCATTGGAAAGATTTGATAAATCATTTCAGTTCTTGATTGATTGTTCACGCTTACAGTGGCTTTCAGACAACATACATAAAAACAAATTTCGTCTCCCCCCTCCTCTTTTCAAAAAATAGATGGACTAGTCCTGGCAAACTGCCAATCGTTGCGCGTGACGCAAACGTTATTTTTTATATAAATAAATAAATAAATATGCCTTTTCAAAATAAATTTATGCATACCGACACACCTGATGATGACCGTTTGAGTTATGGTCGAAACGTCGTGAGAATTTTTTTTTATTGTTTTATATATATTTTGTTATTTTGTTGTTTCTCTTCAACGTGACTTTACCGAAAAAACTAAGAATATGAATTACTGCAGTCACGAAAGCTTTAAATCAAAACCTCTGTAATAGTTATGCAATTCTAAATTTGCATGTCGACTCAGACTTTATCGACAATTCAATAACAAATATCACTATTGCGAAAAAACGGTGATAAAGCAGTACATCATCATGTTGGGAAATTGTAAAAAAAAACACACATTGTATCAGATTATTAATTCGTAATGCCTAACTTACAGCTAAAGACAATGAAAGAGGAGCAGACAGTGACAAGGTTAGATAATTTACAAGAATAACTGTTTGAGGTTAAGAGAGCCTTGTCTGCAAGAGAAATACAGCTTCTCTGAAATAAAAGTTGACAAACACAGTACAGCAAATCCTTCCATCGAGGTTTTACTGTTTTGGGCCAAATTTATTGAGGTACTGTTCGCCGATTGTGCCCCTGTGGCTCGAACATTCGCAGTTGATCTAGAGATTCCTGTATGCATGATAAATGTACTGCTCGCGATTATGCTGCCATGAAAGTACACAATGCGCCATCTTGTCCCCATCTTATTGCCCAAGTGGCCCATCGTGGTATCCCAGGCCACGTGGTGTTCCTAGATTCCAGTGGGTGGACAGTGAGGTTCAGCCGCTCACGATTTTAACTTCCTGCAGTGAACAGTACTGTACACGGTTACCTATACAGTACATCTACGAATAGCCCCTCCTGTATTCAAAAAGCTTTCTTTAAGATGTTTGATTCAAGCATAGCCTCATCCATATGGGATCACAAAATAGCGCAAATAGATTTTCATTCCCTTACGTTACTTAGGAGAGATCGGGGCCTGACCCTTTGCAGATTTCCTAAAATAGAACAAAGCAATCGCTTTCAGAACTTTATTCAATAGATCAACAAGAAAAAGTAAAGGACATGGAAAAACTGGGAGAAGGCTCGGTGAGGTGCTGGTTATTTGCTGCGGTTACCTAAGCTCCTATCAAATATAGATCGCGTGTCCTGAAACCATTATTCACGGTTTCTAACACATTGGGGAAATGCAACCACAGGTGAATCTCATTCCACTCCTTCATATGTAGACAATCGCCTCTGTGGGGCGACCAATCACTAACAATAGAATGCACAAGGGGTAACTGGCCTGGCTGGAGAGTGATAGGCTTGGAAAGGGTGGGGGACCTTCCAAATAAGGTTACCAAAATATCAGGGACACCATCCAAAGCTACAAACAAAAACTTTGACCACATCACTCACCCAATCTTGGATGGTCTGGTGGAAAAAAAGGAAATGAAAAGTTCGTGCAGGAGATTGAGACAGGGTTAGAGCCAAAACTAGAAAGCTGAGGGGGAAAGGCTGCTGGGACAGGACATTCCTCACCAGAAATGGACTCAAATATGGTTGGGCTCAGACAGCAGGCCGCAGGTCCCTTCCTCTAAACATAATTTAGTTCAAATTCACACATTCCTCTCCTAATTGCCCTAGATACCACAATGGACGGTACAGATGTAACTGAATGCCTTCTGGCCGTGCCCAGATATTTTAGAATTATACGAGAATTTATCGGATTATTTTAATCGGAACTTGGCACAGAGCTGAGCCCCTCAGTGGACTAAACTTTGCGAGGCTTGAAACCAAAAGGGCTATCGGTACGCCAATATGCCTTACTGAAAACCGGATATATTGTAGCAAGAAAGACAATACTAGCAAATTGGAAACAAGAACGCCCTCTTGGAGACTCTGGCACAGAACTATTCGTGCCTTGGCGGGAATCAGCTCCTTAACCAGGATCTACCAGGGATATAATAAGAGTAAGAGGCAATGTGGTCCCCATTTTTATTGACCCTGCGTGAATAACCAGAAAAGTAGGGAGCGGGGCAAGGGGATGAACTCCAGACACTGAAACATTCCAATAGGCACCGTTGCTCCTAGGGGAAAATAAGAAGGATAAGCCCAGACATCACGCTTATTTTACTTTGTTTCCTGTCTAGTTTGGATAAATTATTCCCCTTCCTCCCCCTTGTCCTCTTCTTCCCCTTCCCAGTTAATCTGCTGCTCGTGATCGTTGCCTCTGTGGTAAGTCAGCGAGCCCAATGGCATCCAGACGGGTCCCCATTTAAGGATTTATTGCACCGGGTTCGACACACGTTCGTAATTGGTATCTCCCTCTGTGATGGCCATGTTCTGGACTCTTACAAAAAAACATGCATTGGATAAAAAAGGGTGGAAGATTGACCCAGGACATCAAGAGTCGTGTTTTTCTTCTTCATGTGATGCAGTGTGGATATCAAAGAGAGAGAGAGAGAGGGAGACAGGAAAAGAGCAAAGTGAGAGGGGAGGCACGAGTATTGCGCAATCGACGTCACTTTTAGACAGACAAACGTCATCAATGCATTTGTATGTAAAGTTTTTCCTGAACATTTAAACCAACGTTGCATGATTGTCAATTGAATTAACATCTTTATATTTTTAGGAGTTGCTTGCTGCTGATGCTGTTATACGTTGTTTTTTCACTGATTTGTGACAGTACCTTACAGAACGGATTTTTAGTGAAAATAAACACAGAAATCCGATAGCATCTTGTTTTGCCAACATCACACCAAGCAGGCAGGTTCTCAAGGGGTGCCAGCTCAGAGGCACTTACCTGGGAGTCACCTGTCCACCACACACACCACCTGAATTTTTAAGAACGAGACCAGTCAGGAGTAACCCACACACTCACCTTAAGGTTCTCTTCCCAGAGCATGCTTTTCTATCACCAGAACACTGTCATTTATACTACTGTTGCACAGGCCACGTGATCGAGCCACAGCCTAAATTATACATCGCTTCGCATCACTTACGTCAGAATAGTTTATGTAAATATAGTTTGGCATATTTACAGAAATTATGAATATTTAATCTATCATACATATATAATTTTCAAAGTTGAACCTCTCTTTCTTTTTCATGATGACGACGTGGAGTGAATCAATGAGTGGTGTATTATCAAACAAGGTTCTTCCAACATTATGGAACCTTGTTTCCGCGCCAAACATCGTAAACCTTCTTCTTTGGTTCTTTCGGTAAAGTCACGTAGAATGAGAATAAAATAATAAATTGATAAAATAAAATAACACAATAATATTCTCACGACGTTTCGGCCACAACACAAGTGGCCGAAAATAATATTCTCACGACGTTTCGGCCACAACACAAGTGGCCGAAACGTCGTGAGAATATTATTGTGTTATTTTATTTTATCAATTTATTATTTTATTCTCATTCTACGTGACTTTACCGAAAGAACCAAAGAAGAAGGTTTACGATGTTTGGCGCGGAAACAAGGTTCCATAATGTTGGAAGAACCTTGTTTGATAATACACCACTCATTCTACGTGACTTTACCGAAAGAACCAAAGAAGATGAATCATTGCAGTCACGAAAGCTTTAAATCGAAATCGTAAACCTTCCATAAAAAAATATTCTGAAGCAGAAAATTAGTAGTGCCAGATACACCAGCCACATTTATAAATATGTTGTGTAACATAGATCCTTACTCACCGTGTAGCAATATTTTAATGTAGATGTAAAATTCAATGAGGGACGTGATTATCTAGGTGTGTTCTGAGACTGTTGTTGTACATATCCGGGAGAGATCTGAGATTGTTGTTGTTGTTGTCTTGGTGAGGGACTGTTGTTAATGTTGTCTTGGAGTTGTCTGGGACTGTTGTCGTTGTTGTTTTGGTGTGTAACTATTGTACTTGTCATGGTGTTGTCTTGGACTCTTGCTGTTGTTTTTGTCCTTTTGCTGTTTTGCCCCAGGCGTGCATTTGGTGTCAAAAAATTGGCAGGAATGTATGTTCTTGTGCAATTTGTACATCTATACAGCAGTATCTCACTTAACGAGCATTCTTTCTCTGCTAATTCGAGCGATTTCAATACAGATTAATTCGTTCCAAAACGAGCAACACTCTCACGGCACTACTTTTAGTTGCGAATATGATCATCTTAAGCAGCGTTAAAACACGTATGACCAAAACATAACCCTCGTGTTCCTCCAAAGAGACTCATTAGGTAACGCGTGTTGGGCTGAAACAAGTGTTCGATAACTCTTCGTTGGGTAAGGATTTCATGTATTTGTATTCTGTTGGTGTACCCAGAAAATCCTTACTGACTCTCAAGATACATTTTCGAAAGGGCCTCTCTAAGTTTCACAGTAGGGGGCGATGTAGCTGCTCTGTGTAATCCCAATTGAGTGATTTTGCAGATACATTTTCAACATTGGAATGTTCGGTCACATCAGAAACATTTACAAATAAATTGTGAGAGAAGAAAAGCAGAGAACCCATAGGAAACCCATCCAGGAGCGGGTCAGAAATCGACGAAAGGACGTCTAAACTGTGAGGCACAAGTGTTAAAACTCTGCCACCCCGCCTACAGTATCAAATTGAATCCACGAATTGAAATAGAATTGGAAAGAAAAAAAGCCCGCTTCAACTACAATGGAAGTCAAATGGTAATGAATTTTAATTATAACTAAAGTTTGTCATCGGAATGCCTAAAAATATGACGTATAATGTAGTGCATTTTTTAAAACAGTTAAGCCATAACTGGTTTATTATATTAATCTGATATACCAGTCGTTCCCAACCAGTGTGTTTGATGTGTACACCTCCCAGCCTAATAACTTTTCCTCATTCCCTGACCAGCACATAATCTACTGCGAATCATCCCTAACTTTACTTTACAATCCCTGTTCGTACCCCCTTTGGAGATGGTACACCAGGCAGCCACTAACAGAAGATTAATGCAGGAATTTATCCAAACGTTTAGGCTCCGCAGTCCCAGAGTGTCAGGCTACTTTATTCCCAATAATTCGTTTGGTGCTACTGAGTAGTTTCTACTTCGAAAATAACCTTTAAAAATACACAGACCATAAAAACGAGACGTGACAAATGAAACACTACAATCGAGCAGACAGAGGTTACGAATCAAGCCATATTACACAATACAAATAAGTAAGACATGCACGTGTAAGATACACGGTATAGAAAATAAGCCAATCCAAATGAGACAAACAGCAGAGACAGTTCATAAGATTCAGGTCATTTTAGATGACTTATTACGAATTGGATATTACATGGGCAAAGGGAATACGTAGGATATGTTAAACAGTAACAATTGACGGCGAATTATAAAGTAAATAATCATGAGCATCCCCACGCTGAGAAACATGCAAGGAAAGCAATCTTACGAGCAAGCTGTTATGAGTAGCAAAAACATGTTGCGTAAAGCAGACGTGTTACATAAGAAGTACCGATATAGATGTCTCTTCTCTTCCATCAGCTGTCAACAGGTGGTTGACAACGAGGCTGAATGAAATGGTTCCTTTGATTTCGGTCACTGGACACGACATTCGCTATGCCGTGAGGTATGGTGAATTGAATATTGGCTTGGCAACATTGATCTGTAATATTTAACGAATAAATAATCAATAAATAACCGTGATAGTGTTGATGTATTGAGCCTATACTTTTTATTTAGATACAATTTTTGGGGTTTTTTTTGGAAGCGGAAATTCCTTAGCCCACAAAAAAAGCATCATGGAGAAGGAAGTGAAGTGGCACTGCTGTGACTCTGGAACATCAAAGGCTGACAGAATTAGCCACCATTGTGATTGGCTGGCTGGTCTGCTATCTGGCATATGAAATACAAAATTTCATACGAAATCAAGCGTTTAGGAAGTTTTACTTGATTCGGTTAGCCAGATCACTTGGCGCATGTGTGATGGGTGGAGGCGCACGGACAAGAGACGACTTTTCACCTGCTATGACACTCGACTAAGGGGCCGTCCAAATGACGTCACGCGATTTTGGACAATTTTTGACCCCCCGCCCCCTTCGTCACGCGGCGTCACGCAAAGTCAGACCCCCCTCAAATATGACGTCACGAAGCTCTGCCCCCCCCCCCCAAAAAAGATGTAAAACATGCTTCAAACCGCTTTAAACTATTGTCATTGTAGTGCATTTTTAATGTGGCACTGCACTCTGATGTTGTAGGAAAACACACTTATTAAAACGTATAATTAATTAAGTAGAAGGTGCTGCCTATATTTATTTAAAGTTGCGCATTTTGATGTGACGTCACATTTCTCAAACCCCTATCCCCTCGTCAAACATCGTCACAAATGTCTGACCCCTCCCCCCAAGTGCATGACATAATTTATGGATGGCCCCTAATATATTAGTACCGATTAACTAAATATGTATTTGTATGTACTGTATATGCTGTACATGAAACAAAAATTGGATTCATTGTTAGATTTATATCTAACTAGCGGTAAGTACCCGGTGGTGCCCGGGTGAAAAAGGCTGACACACACCTGGACTTACACACAGACATCGACTCACACACATAGAAACACATCGACTTACACGCACACACACAGGCATCGATTTTAGACACACACATATGTAGTTACACACACAAATGGACTCACACACACACATATACTTACACACACATATCGACTCACACATACATACATATGTAGTGGAACAAATAGGCGCATGAGGGTAAATGGTGAGATGGCGCGGGGGCAGGAGAGTATGGGTCATATTGGGACAAACATATGCGATGGTTGGGACAATGATGTCATGATTAGGCCAATTAAGCTATGGAGCCAGAGACGGCTGTGATTGGCTGGTGTTGTTGTCAGGGCTGAAGTGGCGTCTTAAAGTCTGGAGAAGTAACAGGTGCATGGGCACGCGGAGCGTCGTTGGGACGCGGGTTAATTAATTGGAGAGTAATGAGAGCAGGGACAAACTGGGGAGACGCGAGGAGAAAGGGGGGTTGGATTCGGGGGCTGGACGAAGCAGGACGTGGAGCAGAGCTGAAGTGAAGGCAGCCAGCAGGGAGAGAGGAAAGCAGGAGCTGAAGAGAGAAGCAGCAAGCAGTGGAGAGAGCACAGTGATAGCGGAGAGAGGAGAGCAGAGAGAAGCAGCCAGCAGTGGAGAGAGCACAGTGATAGCAGAGAGAGGAGAGTAGAGAGAAGCAGCCAGCAGTGGAGAGAGTGCAGTGATAGCGGAGAGTGGGGAGCAGAGAGAATCAGCCAGCAGTGGAGAGAGCACAGTGATAGCGGAGAGTGGAGAGCAGAGAAGAAGCAGCCAGCAGCGGAGAGAGCACAGTGATCGCGCAGAGCGGAGAGCAGAGACGAAGCAGCCAGCAGTGGAGAGAGCACCGTGATATCGGAGCTGACGGAGAAGTAGAGATTGGAGAGACAAAGGTGGCGAGCGAGTCGTGTGAATCACGGCGAGCGAGCCATGGCAAGCAAAGGAACTGTGAAGTATTGAGGACATTTGGGGAACTGTAAATGAAGTGGTGTTGGAAGAAAAACAAAAGTTGTCCAAGTGAAATCAACCACTACATTTGGTGGCAGAGGTGACTACAAAACCACGCCGACATGTCGAAGAAATCGGCCAAGAGGAAGAACGTGCTGATGGACTCGTCCGACAACAGCAACGACTTGGACGTGATTCCCGTGTCTGGCCAAGTGGCTGTTACTCCTCCGGAGGACCTGGTCGAGCAAGTGTCTAGAGAGCGGGATGGTGGCTCAAGCAGGGCCGAGATCCCGGGGCCGACGGGTGACTGGAGAGTCCTCATGGCCCAGTGGGAGGCCAGGCTGGCGACATTGACGGAGGCATTTGACCGCTCTATGACGACGGAGCGGGTGCTATTGACGGTGTTAAGTTGTCCTGCAGCTGTTCCCACGGCATTGGAACACGCCGACGATGGACCCGCACCCTCCGGGGAACGGCCAGCTGAATCGGACGATGATGGAGCACCACCATCGAGAGCGGGACAGCGACTTCACGTTCAATGCTTTTAGGCCAAAGTTGGCAATTGGACGGCGTTTATGAGACGGTTCCGATCGCCATATCAATCACTAGTCCATCTATGTTCTGAAAAGAGGAGGGGGGAGACGAAAAATTAATGTATGATGTCTGAAAGCCACTGTAAACGTGAACAATCAATTAAGACCTGAAATTGTTAATCAAATCTTTCCAATGATTGCTAAGCCAGAATCCATCCTCTTGGTTGAAATTGTCTTTGTGCTTGTATATGTGGATAGCCTCATGAACGAATCTCTCATGGTAGCCAGATGGCTTACAAAGAACCTCTGTCTTGGAAAAGTCAATGTCATGTGAGCCTACTGAATTATAACAATGATCTGCCATGGCCGAGGTGTTGGTCCTACCGTGTTTATGGTCTGCTTCGTGTTCACGAATGCGGTCCGAGACATGGCGTTTGGTTTCTCCAATGTAACTACTACCACAGAGGCAACTTAGTTTGTAGACACCAGGGTACCGTATGTCCGGAATCACATCTTTTTACAGACGGAACCAGATCACGGATTTTATGTAATGTGTTGAAACGGACCTTGATCTTGTGTTTATTCAAGATTTTGGAGATCTTTTTTGTGATCCCCGCAATGTAGGGTAAAGTGATGGTATTGAAAGGCTCCTCAAGAGGGTCCTTCTTCATGGTTTAAGTGATAGCTTTGCGGATTGTTTAGTCGGAGTAACCATTTGCCTTAAGAGCTTGGTGTACGTGCTTGAGTTCACTGCCTATGTCTTCCTGGTCGGATATGCATTGGGCTCTATGGTACAGAGTCTTGATGAGAGAATTCTTCTGTGATGGATGGTGGTGTGAATCGGGTTTCAGATAAGCAGAGTCACAGCAGTGCCACTTCACTTCCTTCTCCATGATGCTTTTTTTGTGGGCTAAGGCATTTCCGCTTCCAAAAAAACCCCAAAAAATACAATCTAATTAAAAATGATAGGCTCAATACATTAACACTATCACGGTTATTTATTGACTATTTATTCGTTAAATATTACCGATCAATGTTGCCAAGCCAATATTCAATTCACCATACCTCACGGCACAGCGAATGTCGTGTCCAGTGACCAAAATCAAAGGAACCATTTCATTCAGCCTCGTTGTCAACCACCTGTTGACAGCTGATGGAAGAGAAGAGACATCTATATCGGTACTTCTTACGTAACACGTCTGCTTTACGCAACATGTTTTTGCTACTCATAACAGCTTGCTAGCAAGATTGCTTTCCTTGCATGTTTCTCAGCGTGGGGATGCTCATGATTATTTACTTTATACTTCGCCCTCAATTGTTACTGTTTAACATATCCTACCTACTCCCTTTGCCCATCTAATATCCAATTCGTAATAACTCATCTAAAATGCCCTGAATCTTATGAACTGTCTCTGCTGTTTGTCTCATTTGCATTGGCTAATTTTCTATATCGTGTATCTTACACGTGCAAGTCTTACTTATTTGTATTGTGTAATATGGCTTGATTCGTAACCTCTGTCTGCTCGATTGTAATGTTTCATTTGTCACGTCTCGTTTTCATGGTCTGTGTATTTTTAAAGGTTATTTTCGAAGTAGAAACTACTCAGTCGCACCAAACGAATTATTGGGAATAAAGTAGCCTGACACTCTGGGACTGTGGAGCCTAAACGTTTGTATAAATTACTGCATTAATCTTCTGTTAGTGGCTATCTGGTGTACCATCTCCAAAGGGGGTACGAACAGGGATTGTAAAGTAAAGTTAGGGATGATTCGCAGTAGATTATGTGCTGGTCAGGGAATGAGGACAAGATATTAGGCTGGGAGGTGTACACATCAAACACACTGGTTGGGAACGACTGGTATATCAGATTAATCTAATAAACCAGTTATGGCTTAACTGTTTCACTAAATGCACTACATTTTTCGTCATATTTATAGGGATTCTGATGACAAACTTTAGTCATAATTAAAATGTATTACCATTTGACTTCCATTGTAGTTGAAGCGGGCTTTTTTTCTTTCCAATTCTATTTCAATTCGTGGATTCAATTTGATACTGTAGGCGGGGTGGCAGAGTTTTAACACTTGTGCCTCACAGTTTAGACGTCCTTTGTTCGATTTCTGAGCAGCTCCTGGATGGGTTTTCTATGGGTTCTCTGCTTTTCTTCTTTCACAATTTCTTTGTAAATGTTTCTGGTGTGGCCGAACATTCCAATGTTGAAAATGTATCGGCAAAATTACTCAATTGAGATTACACAGAGCAGCTAAATCGCCCCCTACTGTGAAACTTAGAGAGGCCCTTTCGAAAATGTATCTTGAGAGTCAGTAAGGATTTTCTGGGTACAACAACAGAATATGAATACGCGAAATCCTTACCCAACGAGGAGTTATAGAACGCTTGTTTAAGCCCAACACACGTTAACTAATGAGGTCTCTTGGGAGGAGCACGAGGGTTATGTTTTGGCTATACTTGTTTTAACGCTGCTTAAGATGATCATTTTTGCAACTAAAAGTAGTGCCTTGAGAGTGTTGCTCGTTTTGGAACAAAATAATCTGTATTGAAATCGCTCGAATTAGCAGAGACAGAATGCTCGTTAAGTGAGATACTCCTGTATAGATGTAGAAATTGCACAAGAACATACATTCCTGCCAATTTTTTGACACCAAATGCACGCCTGGGGCAAAACAGCAAAAGGACAAAAACAACATCAAGCGTCCAAGACAACACCATGACAAGTACAAGAGTTATACACCAAAACAACAACAACAGTCCCAGACAACTCCAAGACAACAGCAACAACAGTCCCTCACCAAGACAACAACAACAATCTAGATCTTTCCCGGATATGTACAACAACAGTCCCAGAACACACCAAAATAATCATGTCCCTCAATTGAATTTTACATCGACATTAAAATATTGCTACACGGTAGCAAATGTGGCTGGTGTATCTGGCACTACTAACTTTCTGCTTCAGAATATATATTTTTTATGGAAGGATTACGATGTTTGGCACGGAAACAAGGTTCCATAATGTTAGAAGGACCTTGTTTGATAATACACCACTCATTGATTCACTCCACCTCGTCATCATGAAAAAGAAAGAGAGGTTCAAGTTTGAAAAACATATCAATGTATGATAGATTAAATATTCATAATTTCTGGAAATATGCCAAACTATATTTACATAAACTATTCTGACGTGAGTGATGAGAAGCGATCTATAATTTAGGCTGCAGTTGGATCACGTGGCCTGTGCAACAGTAGTATAAATGACAGTGTTCTGGTGATAGAAAATCATGCTCTGGGAAGAGAACCTTAAGGTGAGTATGTGGGTTACTCCTGACTGGTCTCGTTCTTAAAAATTCAGGTGGTGTGTGTGTTGGACAGGTGACTCCCAGGTAAGTCCTTCTGAGCTGGCACCCCTTGAGAACCTGCCTGTTTGGTGTGATGTTGGCAAAACAAGATGCTATCGGATTTCTGTGTTTATTTTCACTACAAATCCGTTCTGTAAGGTACTGTCACAAATCAGTGAAAAAAAAACGTATAACAGCATCAGCAGCAAGCAACTCCTAAAAAATATAAAGATGTGAATTCAATTGACAATCATACAACGTTGGTTTAAATGTTCAAGAAAAAAACTTTACATACAAATGCATTGATGACGTTTGTCTGTGTAAAAGTGACGTCGATTGCGCAATACTCGTGCCTCCCCTCTACCTTTGCTCTCTTCCTGTCTCCCTCCTCTCTCTCTCTCTCTCTTTGATATCCACACTGCATCACATGAAGAAGAAGAAGAAAAACACGACTCTTGATGTCCTGGGTCAATCGTCCACCCTTTATTTATCCAATGCATGTTTTTTTGTAAGAGTCCAGAACATGGCCATCACAGAGGGAGATACCAATTACGAACGTGTGTCGAACCCGGTGCAATACATCCTTAAATGGGGACTCGTCTGGATGCCCTTGGGCTCGCTGACCTACCACAGAGGCAACGATCAGGAGCAGCAGATTAACTGGGAAGGGGAAGAAGAAGGACAAGGGTGAGGAAGGGGAATAATTTATCCAAACTTGACAGGAAACAAAGTAACATAAGCGTGATGTCTGGGCTTATCCTTCTTATTTTCCCCTAGGAGCAACGGTGACTATTGCAATGTTTCAGTGTCTGGAGTTCATCCCCTTGCCCCGCTCCCTACTTTTCTGGTTATTCACGCAGGGTCAATAAAAATGGGGACCACATTGCCTCTTACTCTTATTATATCCCTGGAAGATCCTGGTTAAGGAGCTGATTCCCGCCAAGGCACGGATAGTTCTGTGCCAGAGTCCCCAAGAGGAGGTTCTTGTTTCCAATTTGCTAGTATTGTCTTTCTTGCTACAATATAGCCGGTTTTCAGTAAGGCATATTGGCGTACCGATAGCCCTTTTGGTTTCAAGCCCCGCAAAGTTTAGTCCACTGAGGGGCTCAGCTCTGTGCCAAGTTCCGATTAAAATAATCCGTTAAATTCTCGTAAAATTCTAAAATATCTGGGCACGTCCAGAAGGCATTCAGTTACATCTGTATCGTGCATTGTGGTATCTAGGGCAATTAGGAGAGGAATGTGTGAATTTGAACTAAATTATGTTTAGAGGAAGGGACCTGCGGCCTGCTGTCAGAGCCCAACCATATTTGAGTCCATTTCTGGTGAGGAATGTCCTGTCCCAGCAGCCTTTCCCAGTCAGCTTTCTAGTTTTGGCTCTAACCCGGTCTCAATCTCCTGCACGAACTTTTCATTTCCTTTTTTTCCACCAGACCATCCAAGATTGGGTGAGTGATGTGGTAAAAGTTTTTGTTTGTAGCTTTGGATGGTGTCCCTGATATTTTGGTAACCTTATTTGGAAGGTCCCCCACCCTTTCCAAGCCTATCTCTCTCCAGCCAGGCCAGTTAGCCCTTGTGCGTCCTATTGTTAGTGATTGGTTGCCCCACAGAGGCGATTGTCTACATATGAAGGAGTGGAATGAGATTCACCTGTGGTTGCATTTCCCCAATGTGTTTAAGGAGTGGAATGAGATTCACCTGTGGTTGCATTTCCCCAATGTGTTAGAAACCGTGAATTATGGTTTCAGGACCCGCGATCTATATTTGACAGGAGCTTAGGTAACGGCAGCAAATAACCAGCAGCTCACCGAGCCTTCTCCCAGTTTTTCCATGTCCTATACTTTTTCTTGTTGCTCTATTGAATAAAGTTCTGAAAGCGATTGCTTTGTTCTATTTTAGGAAATCTGAAAAGGGTCAGGCCCCGATGTCTCTTAAGTAACGTAAGGGAATGAAAATCTATTTGCGCTAATTTGTGATTCCATATGGATGAGGCTATGCTTGAATCAAACATCTTAAAGAAAGCTTTTTGAATACAGGAGGGGCTATTCGTAGATGTATTATATAGGTAACCGTGTACAGTACTGTTCACTGCAGGAAGTTAAAATCGTGAGCGGCTGAACCTCACTGTCTATCCACTGGAATCTAGGAACACCACGTGGCCTGGGATACCACGATGGGCCACTTGGGCAATGAGATGGGGACAAGATGGCGCATTGTGTACTTTCATGGCAGCATAATCGCGAGCAGTAAATTTACCATGCATACAGGAATCTCTAGATCAACTGCGAATGGTCGAGCCACAGGGGCACAATCGGCGAACAGTACCTCAATAAATTTGGCCCAAAACAGTAAACCTCGAGGGAAGGATTTGCTGTACTGTGTTGTGTCAACTTTTATTTCAGAGAAGCTGTATTTCTCTTGCAGACAAGGCTCTCTTAACCTCAAACAGTTATTCTTGTAAATTATCTAACCTTGTCACTGTCTGCTCTTCTTTCATTGTCTTTAGCTGTAAGTTAGCCATTACGAGTTAATAATCTGATCCAATGTGTGTTTTTTTAGAATTTCCCAACATGATGATGTACTGCTTTTTCACCGTTTTTTCGCAATAGTGATATTTGTTATTGAATTATCGTTAACATCTGAGTCGACATGCAAATTTAGAAGTGCATAACTATTACAAATGTGTCAATAAAATGTGGTTTTGAAAGTCAAACTGTGAATATCACACCTTTCATAATTTAAACAAATCTGTATTTTGTAATGTGCAGGAAGAGAGGAGAAAATGCCTTATGCATTGGCCTTACACACCTGTGGAGGACAAGGAGGAACAGCCTTCAGTTTTGATGGGAGGAAAAATGGAGCAACGCTGGAAAAAATCTGGGTGTGGGTTGGAGGGTGGCAGATCAAGTGCGTGAAGGCCTGGCTGACGGACGGAAGGACTGCACAGTACGGCAGTCCCTCGGGATCTCACAAAGAGTTTGTGTTCCAGCCCGGGGAGCTGTTTTCGTCCCTCTCACTGTGGGGGAATGGGGCTGGCTCACGCCTGGGCGCCTTCAAGTTCAGGACAACCAAAGGCAGGGAATTCTTCGTGAAGATGACAGACTGGGGCCTAAAGACCGAGTACCCAGTCGACATCCGCTCTGGAATCTGCCTTGGAATTATGGGCAAAGGCGGTTCAGACATCGACAGCATGGGCTTCCTCTTCATCAATTCGGTTAAAAGTTCAGCATTGATCAACGTGACATACCCTACACTGCACAGGGAGCTTCCAAAAGTCCAGATGGAAGAGATCAAATCACTCAGTTACAAGAATACTGGTTCTGTCCCCCAAACCTATAAAATTGAAACCTCGAAGACCGTCACCAAAACCTCCTCCTGGTCGATCACAAACAAGCTGGAGGCAACCGTGAGCATCAGCGTCTCAGCCGGCGTTCCGGATGTCGTGGAGGTTGAATATGGGTTTAGTTTTACCGTTAGCACCGAGAGTACGCACGCCGTGGAGAATTCAGAATCGAAAACCGAGCTCCTCTCATTCGACGTCACGGTTCCTCCACGCAAGACCACTTCGATCGACATCAATATCGGTCGCGCGGAAATCGACCTCCCGTACAAGGGTACGGTGCGCATCTCCTTATTGAACGGCGCCACCTACGACATCCCAATGGAGGGTGTCTACAAGGGCCTCGCCTACACCAAGGCGACTGTAGTAACAAACGAAAAGTGAAACGGCATCGGAAAAGCACGCACGTGCTGCGCTTTACTAGCTGCATGCTGCAGTCAACGCTGCCTATCTTTATTTAATAGTTTATTGAACCCTGCGGTATAAAATATGATGCAATACATATGCCATTTGGGAGAGTTCAGTTGGTGCAATTAAGGAACCTTTGAATCGGTGAAAAAATAATTAACACGGAGATGCAGTTATTTCAACGATTATTTCTCGCACATACCGTACATAATTGAGTCTGTTCGCTCAGAAATCACAATGGAATTATCATAATCTGTCTTTATCCCGGAGGAATCCGACGATAAATTAATCTCTTTTTTACAGATGTCCAGTAGGGGCCAGTCAGCAAGTTACAACAACAAACAATACACAACACAATAGGAGGAAAAGTAGATTAATGGTAAGCCAGTAGCTAAAACTTATATAAAGAAATAAGAATAAAGTATATAAGTACAAATAGCATAAGTACATTCCTGTTGCTTTTCAACACTAAATGCAAACTTGGGCAAGCAACAAAACGACAACAAAAACAGTTCCAGATCAAACCAACACAGCAGAGGGTATCTTCATAATATTTGATTTTACAATCTATCATTTCACAGATAAGAAATCATTTTAAACGTCACTTTTGCCATTTACTTACGTGAGAATGAGCCCCAACTAGCAAAAGCAAATGGAAATAAACTTCCTGCAGTGGTTTGGGCAATGTACAAGACAATACACACTGGCATAGGAAACGCTGATCGGTAGAGTGCAAATCTGGAGGGGTTCGAAACATCAAAGTACAAGTTGGATGACCGACATAAATGACTGGAAGGAGGTAAAAGAGGTGAAGCTTTATGGGCTTCAGAAATGAGAAGGTTAAGAGTGAAAACCCACACGAAGCACACAGCTAAGGACATTCTCCACGGCAAAATCATACAAACATATATCTTGACAATACAGTTTCTGCATGCTGCCACGAACAGAATAATCGATGGACTTGACCAACATTTCTACTAAAATTATAGAGAGAAGACATCCACGTGTGAATGATACCAACAAAACGATGACGGAAAGATAAAGATTCCTCAAACAATCAACCAATCTTCATTTGTGTTGGGACACCTATTTTCAGAAACGCTCATATTTGTTTTCCATTTCACACTACAATGAAAATACAAATAATGATAACTGGCCTCGAATCACCAACAATTTCTCCAAAGGTGACACCAGAAAATTAAAGAACTTCTCTTGTAGTACTATCATTTCCTGATAGTACTACAAGAGTAGTACTATCAGGAATTAATCTCACCACCATCTGGATTAATGTATTTAGACTACAATTGCATGCTCTTTAATTATAGGGAATTGCATGCAACTAGTCAGTTGCATGTTATGCAATGCTTTGGGCTTGTGATGCAAAATAAAATATCTTTAAAAATTCATTGGATTGTGTTTGCATTCAGTGTCATCATCATCACATCCACAACCCCTTTGAGCCAGCATCACTGAAAACCTTTGTTCGAATCCAGGCATTCGCCTGTAATGAAACTGCACAGTCAAGTGTGGTGAGTTGATGGTCTCAACCCGGTCACGAATGACTGCACGAAGATAACCCCTTCCATCACAGTTATCAAAACGTAAGCTAGTATGTGTGCAGATAACGCGTGGCAGAAGTGAGATCTTGGTTTTTAGATATAATTTCAATCGCGCATGATAAACCTATATTCTCGATTCTCGCAAGAGAGATATGGCCACATCGCTCAGAGGTCTGAGTGCTGACCTAATTTCGAATCCAGAACCTTAGCAGTGCCAGCTCATCAATCAAACCTCCAAATGTGTGTGTGTGTTAGTCCATGTGTGTGTTAGTCCATATGTGTGTGTAAGTTCATATGTGTGTATGTAAGTCAATGTGTTTGTGTTTGAGTCGAGTTGTGTGTGTGTGTTTGAGTCCATTTGTGTGCGTCTAGGTCCATACGTGTGTTTAAGTCCATGTGTGTGTCTGTCTTTTTCGAACGGACAACACCCGATATGTGTGTGTATGTCGAAGTGTTTGTGTGTGTCAGTCCAAGTGTGCGTGTCAGTTCATTTGTGTGCGTAACAGTCACTCTCTGTGTGTGTTAGTCCATTTTTGTGTGCTAGTCGATGTGTGTGCATGGCTCCATCTGAGTGTGTAAGTTAATGTGCGTTTGTGTGTCTATGTTTGTCAGTCGATGTGTGTGTGTGTACGTCGCTGTGTATGTGTGTTGTCAGTCCATATGTGTGTTGTAGTCCACATGTGTGTGTAAATCCATACATGTGTGTGTGTGTGTCACTCGATGTGTGTGTGTAAGTCAATGCGTGTGTGTGTCTTAGTCGATATGCGTGTAAGTACATATGTGTACTTTACGTCAATGTGTGTTTGAGTCCACGTATGTCCGTGTGTAAGTCGATGTGTGCGTGTGAGTTGCTGTATGTGTGGTTGGGGAGCGATAGTGTAGCGGTTAGTGCGCTGCGGTATGAACCTGGCGACCCGGGTTCGATTCCCGCTCACGGCCAACACCAGTGACGATTATCTGAACCGGTCCCGGGCCTCCCCTAGGTCGACTCAGCCTCAAAATGAGTACCTGGTGCGGTGTGTAAACATCGCCACTAGGGAGACAAAGGCGGTCGGGCGTGGTGCTGGCCACCCACCCCCTCGTGTACCGTTCCGGCCTTCATAGGTGCTCGCTAACAGCACTTGCCCCTACATTCTGTTAAGGCTATATGGGGGATCTTTGTTTGTCTTTTTTGTATGTGTGTACGTCGATATATGCGTGTGTAACTCCATGTGTGCGTATCTAAAGTGCATGTCTATGCGTGTGTGACTC
Source organism: Petromyzon marinus (assembly GCF_048934315.1). NCBI lineage: Eukaryota > Metazoa > Chordata > Hyperoartia > Petromyzontiformes > Petromyzontidae > Petromyzon > Petromyzon marinus. Next base: position 5,050,911 of record NW_027422597.1, read on the forward strand.
CATATGTGTGTGTGTGTACGTCCATAGGCGTGTTTGATAGTCGCTTTGTGTGTGTGGCTCCATGTGAGTTAGTGTGAGTCCATTTCTTTGCATGTCTGTAGGACCATGTGTGCGCGTGAGTCTATGTGTCTGTTTTATTGACCTGGTCAAGGCCTATGATACTATCAGTAGGCCAGGCCTTTGGTGTTCTTCATGCTTTCAGAGTCCCTCCCCCTTTGCTCACGATCCTTAAGGACCGTTATGATGGTGAGCAGCCCCGCTTCAAACTACAGGCCGTCAGTCACAGCCATTCCCTCTACACCTTGGGGTGTGACTGGGATGTCCTCTGGCTCCCACATTATTTAACATATCTTTTGACCACGTAGTTGGTGAAGCCTTCAATGGCTGTACCGGAGGAATTACCATATGATACAGATACAATGGGAGGCTGATCGATGCCCGGGTGTGGTCAAGGGATGGCTCCCTATTTCTCAACCATGTTATGTATGCCGATGCTCTGGTGATTGCTACTCACTCAAAGGAGGAGTTGGAGGCGCTGCTGCTGAACCTGGAGCGTGCCACTAAGAGGTGGGGTCTTACCATCAGCCCTACCAAAGCTAAGCACCTGCCTGGGTATTTTGTACCATCGGACAATCCACCGCCACAACTCACAATTGGTGACGCGGCAGTTGTGCAGAGATTGCAGAGATTCCCATACCTGCCCAGTGTACTCATGACCGGCTCCGGTTTAGCAGCAGAGGTCTCACTCCAAATCAGTCGAGCGCCATTATCTTTTCATCGGCTGAGTTATGATGTGTGGAAGCTACCTGGTCTCTCGCTCAGCATGAAGCTCCAGGTCTTCCCGGCCACGGTAATTCCCTCCCTTCTCTACGCTTGCGACACGTGCACCCCCTTAATGGAACATTTTCGCCGGTTAGAAACATTTAGGCTGGCCTGCTCACGATCCATCCTGGGTTTAACCATGCGTGTGTGTGTGCATCTAAGTCGATGTTTTCTATGTGTGTGGGTCGATGTTTGTGTGTAAGTCCATGTGTGTGTCTGCCTTTGTCGCCCGGGTAACGCCGGGTACTTACCACAAGTACTTATATAAGCACGTAAAAAAAAGTTGAACATTTTACGTATAAAAATATAAATACAGTAAAACCTTGAATTGCGAGAAACTTGGTCTTGGTCTGCGAGTGTTTTGCAAGACTAGCAAAATTTTTAAATAAATGTTAATTTGATAAACGAGCGAGGTCTTGCAATACGAGTAGTACGTATACGCTTTGTCTAACGAGCGTCACGTGATCACAACTGATATACGAGTGCCTTGATATACGAGTGCTTTGGATTACAAACACGTTTCCGGAACAGATTATGCTCGCTATCCAAGGTTTTACTGTATACGTGTGCATACATTTAGAAATTAACGTGTCGTAGTGAGATGACCAGCGGTGTGGTAGTGGAAGACACGCCGTGGTGCTGGTGCAATAACAGCGGTGTGGTAGTGGTAGTAGTTTGACGGTGTCAAGTGACACACTGTGGTGTTGGTGCGATGACAGCGGTGTGGTAGTATGTGGGACTCTGTGTGAAGTGAGTTTGTGGGCCCCTGTGTGGTGAGTTTGTGGGTCTCTGTGTGGTGAGTTTGGGGGTCTCTGTGTAGTGAGTCTGTGGGTCTCTGTGGGAGGTGAGTTTGTGGGTCTTTGTGTGGAGAGTCTGCGGGTCTCTAAGTGATGAGTCTGTGGGTTCGCTGTGTGGTGAGTGTGTGGGTCTCTGTGTGTGTCTGTGTAAGGTTAGTCTGTGGGTCTATGTGTCGGTCTGTGTGTGGTAAGTTTGTGTGCCTGTGTGTGGTGAGTGTGTGGGTCTCAGTGTAGTGTGTGTGTGGGTATCTATGTGGTGATTCTGTGGGTCTCTGTGCGGTGAGTGTGTGGGTCTTTGTGTGTGTCTGTGTGAGGTTAGTCTGTGGGTCTATGTGTCGGTCTGTGTGTGGTAAGTTTGTGTGCCTGTGTGTGGTGAGTGTGTGGGTCTCAGTGTGGTGTGTGTGTGGGTATCTATGTGGTGAGTCTGTGGGTCTCTGTATGGTTTGAGTGTGGGTGTTTGTGTGTGGTGAGTCTGTGAGTCTCTTTGTGTGTCTGTGTGGTGAGTCTCTTTGCCTCTGTGTGAGGTGAGTCTGTGGGTGTCTGTGTGGTTTGAGTGTGGGTGTCTGTGTGAGGTGAGTCTGTGGGTATCTGTGAGGTGAGTGTGCGTGTCTGTGTGTGGTGAGTCTGTGGCCCTGTGGGTCTCTGTGTGAGGTGAGTCTGTGGGTGTCTGTGTGGTTTGAGTGTGGGTGTCTGTGTGTGGTGCGTCTGTGAGTCTCTGTGTGAGGTGAGTCTGTGGGTCTTTGTGTGTCTGTGTGTGAGGTGAGTCTGTGGGTCTCTGTGTTTGTCTGTGTGGTGAATCTGTGTGTGTCTGTGTGTGGTGAGTGTGTGGGTGTCTGTGAGGTGAGTGTGGGTGTCTGTGTGTGGTGAGTCTGTGGGTCTCTGTGTGAGGTGAGGCTGTGGGTCTCTGTGTTGTGAGTTTGTGGGTCTCAATGTTTGTCTGTGTGTGGTGAGTGTGTGGGTCTCAGTGTGTGGGTCTCTGTGTGAAGTTAGTTTGTGGGTCTCTGTGTGAGGTAAGTTTGTGGATTCTAGATTTTAGAGCTTAAAGGACGCGACCTGGGCTTGGCTGTTTTCACTCCAATGCTGTCCTCATGACGGCACGGTCCCTTCACCTGATGAAGGCCGCTTGTGTTGTGGCCGAAACGTCGTGATTATAGTTGTTTTATTTTTTACCTACGTGACTTTACCCAATAGAACCAAAGAGTATGGATCCATGCAGTCACGAAAGCTTCAAATTTAGAATTGGTCGTGCATGTCACGTATATTGTTTATTGTTAAATTGTAATCATAGTTCCTGTGATCACTGTTACATTGTTTTTATAGCTTTATTTTAGTGATTTCGAAAAGGTTCTGGTTTAGCCATATTTGTTTGTTGAAGTACACAGAGTTAGACTGGTAACTGTAATTGAAATTGTCTTATGGTTGGTATTGTTTGACAAGCATCCCAATGGGATTTTTTGCACACAGCGTTGATATGCGGTGCTTTTTCTGGAAGACTTTGCTGTTTTTTCCTGGATTTTTTTCTGTTGCACGTAGTCACTTTAAGATGTTTCTTGTTCTTTTTCTAGTTTGTTGCGGTTGCACCCGATTCAAGAGCTGAATGGCTCACAGGGCTATACCTAATACATGAACTGAACTGAACTATGGGTCTCTGTGTGTCTCTATGGATAAGCGTGGTTTCTTAAGCGAAAACTGGGGAATGTGGTGGTAGCTTAACATAGGAGACGATGGGAGCTCTATGGGAGTTTGCCGGCGAAGGCAATTGTAGTGCGGATAGGTAGAGAAGCTTATGTCATGTAGGGAATGTGGAGGGCAGGAAACGTGATAGCCTATGGGAGCTCTATTTGATTGGCCGGCGAGGGAGATTTTAATGCATAGTGCGGATAAGCGTGGTTTATTAAGCAAATTGGGGAATGTGGGGACAGGTAATGGAGACTATGGGAATAGCCAGTGAAGGTGATTGTAATTTGTAGTGTGGATAAGAAGATGGTTATGTCGTGTAGGAAATGTGGTGGAAGGTTTGATGTAAAACCTATAGAAGCCTATAGGAGTAGCCAGTAAAGATGATTGCAATTTGTAGTGTGGATAGGTTAGGTAAGCTTTGTTAATGACGACCCGTGCAGAACTCATTAATTGTAACTCAGACACGTGTCCCATCCGCCTTGTGACGTCACCACGGCACTTATGAGGCCATGTGAAGTGTCGAAGGGTCGCTGCTGGCAGGTCACGGGACAGATCCAGCAGGTGCTATGGGTTGACTGCTGTGCCAGGCTAGGTGCAGGAGGAGGTGACGGGACAGACCCAGCAGGTGCCATTGGTTGACTGCTGTGCCAGGCTCGTTGCAGGAGGGGGTCAAGGGACAGACTCAGCAGGTGCCATTGGTTGATTGCTGTGCCAGGCTAGGTACAGGAAGAGGTCACGGGACAGACCCAGCAGGTGCCATGGGTTGACTGCTGTGCCAGGCTAGGTGCAGGAGAAGGTCACGGGACAGACCCAGCAGGTGCTATTGCTTGTACTGCTGTGCCAGGCTAGGTGCAGGAGGAGGCCACAGGACAGACCCAGCAGGTGCCATGGGTTGACTGCTGTGCCAGGCTAGGTGCAGGAGGAGGTCACGGAACAGACCCAGCAGGTGCCATCGGTTGACTGCTGTGCCAGGCTAGGTGCAGGGGGAGGTCACGGGACAGACCCAGCAGGTGCCATGGGTTGACTGCTGTGCCAGGCTAGGTGAAAGAGGAGGTCATGGGACAGACCCAGCAGGTGACATGGGTTGACTGCTGTGCCAGGCTAGGTGGAGGAGGAGGTCACGGGACAGACCCTGCAGGTGCTATGGGTTGACTGCCGTGCCAGGCTAAGTGGAAGAGGAGGTCACGGTACAGACCCAGCAGGTGCCATGGGTTGACTGCTGTGCCAGGCTAGGTGCAGGGGGAGATCACGGGACAGACCTAGCAGGTGCCATTAGTTGACTGCTTTGCCATGCTAGGTGCAGGAGGAGGTCACGGGATAGACCCAGCAGGTGCCATGGGTTGACTGCTGTGCCAGGCTAGATGAAGGAGGAGGTTACGGAACAGACCCAGCAGGTGCCATGGGTTGACTGCTGTGCCAGGCTAGGTGCAGGAGGAGGCCACGGGACAGACCCAGCAGGTGCCATGGGTTGACTGCTGTGCCAGGCTAGGTGCCAGAGGTCACGGGACAGACCCAACAGGTGCAATGGGTTGACTGCTGTGCCAGGCTAGGTGCAATTGGAGGTCACGGGACAGACCCAGCAGGTGCCATGGGTTGACTGCCATGCCAGGCTAGGTGGAGTAGGAGCTCACGGGCAGACCCAGCAGGTGCCATGGGTTCACTGCTGTACCAGGCTAGGTGCATCTGACTACAAACATCTGGGCAGTTCACCACCATTGGTTCAAGCAAAGCCTGTCTCTTACTTCTGCTGATGAGACACGGAGCTGCGCAGACTCCAAATACAAAGCAGCAGCAGGCATCTTCAGGGTCGGGATGGAACCCACGATCTATTGCGTACCAGGCGAGGTAGTTAAATCTCATCAGGGTCGGGATCGAACCCGCCACCTGTGTAACCAGGCGAGGTAGTTAGCATCTCATCAGGGTCGGAATTGAACCCACGATCTCCTGCGTACCAGGCGAGGTAGTTAACATCTCATCAGGGTCGGAATTGAACCCACGACCTCCTGTACACTAGGCGAGGTAATTAACATTTCCAAGCCACTGTGATGATGAGAGAGAGAGACGTAGATTCCAAATATAAAGCAGCAGGAATCGTCAGGGTCGGTACAGAAACCCACGACCTCCTGTATACCAGGCGAGGTAGTCAACATCTCACCAGGGTCGGGATCGAACCCACCACCTCCTGCGTAACCAGGAGAGGTAGTTAACATCTCATCAGGGTCCGGGATCTATCCCACAACCTGCGTAACCAGGTGAGGGAGTTAATATCTCATTAGGGTCGGAATTGAACCCACGACCTCCTGTGTACCAGGCGAGGTAGTCAACATCTGGATCCAAGTCACCTGAGACCCCAGGCAGCCGCAACTCGCCACAACAAACACAACTGGAACGTTCTGTTGAGTCCGCTTATTTATTAACAACAACAACAATCGATAAACAAACAATGGTCTAGATATATATGTACACATTAAATTTCGATTTAAAGCTTTCGTGACTGCAAGGATTCATCTTCTTTGGTTATTTCGGTAAAGTCACGTAGAATGAGAATAAAATAATAAATTGATAAAATAAAATAACACAATAATATTCTGTGTTATTTTATTTTATCAATTTATTTTTTTATTCTCATTCTACGTGACTTTACCGAAAGAACCAAAGAATATGTACACATTATTACATTATAAACTATTTTGTATCTCTATCCTAACTCTTCACACACGCACGTGGCTAGGCAGGCTCTAGTCCATTGTGTGGTGAGTGTGGATGGTGAGTGTAGGTGGTGAGTGTGGTGTGGTGAGTGTGGTGAGTGTGGGTGGTGAGTGGTGAGTGTGGTGAGTGTGGGTGGTGAGTGTGGGTGGTGAGTGTGGTGAGTGTGGGTGGTGATTGTGGGTGGTGAGTATGGGTGGTGAGTGTGGGGTGGCGAGTGTGGATGGTGAGTGTGGGTGGTGAATGTGAGTGGTGAGTGTGGTTGATGATTGTGGGGTGGTGAATGTGGGTGGTGAATGTGAGTGGTGAGTGTGGGTGGTGAATGTGAGTGGTGAGTGTGGGTGGTGAGTGTGAGTGGTGAGTGTGGGTGGTGATTGGGGTCCACTCCGCAACTCTGCCGTGGGCCGCCCACCACAGAGCAGCAGGCGGCTGAGCAGCGAGCGGAGTGAGCGGAGCGCCCTGCCCACACGCGCTAGGACCCTCGCTCCCTCTCCTCCTCATCTTCCTCCTTCTCCTCTCCATCCTCCTTCTCTTTATCCTCCTCCTCCTCGTTGTCATCATCCTCCTCCTGGGTCTCCACCACCTCCACCACCTCCATCCTCTCTCCAAATATCTGGGTGAGCGGTGACGATGGCGATGGGAGCTTCTCCTCCGGCTCCGCTCTATGAAGAGAGAGGCAGCATCACCACAGCAGTACATCATCATCATCAACATCGTTATCGCCATCATCGTCATCATCATCGTCAACATGATCGTCATCCTCATCGTCATCATCATCATCGTCATCCTCATCCTCATCGTCATCATTGTCATCATCGTCATCGTCATCATCAGACCCAAAGAGACCCATAGTCATAGAGACCCATACAGACCCCAGAGACCCATAGACCCGCAGAGACCCATAGACCCGCAGAGACCCATAGACCCACAGAGATCCATAATCACAGAGACCCATAGAACCACAGATACCTATAGTCCAACGTAGACCAGAAGCGACATGGCAATCTCAGCTGATAGCCGAATAAAGAGGGCTGACAACATCATCTTCATCGCGGGGACATTCATAGCGGCAGTCAAATACTCGAAGTGTGTGACGCCGAATCTCAACGTGGAGGGGAAAATCTGGAGGACCCTGAGAAGAATCCACGTGGTGACCACCACGGGGAGACAAACGCAGACTGCAAATATACAGCAGCAGCGGGATCGAGCCCACAACCTCATGTATGCCAGGCGAGGTATTTAACATCTCGTCAAGATCAGGATCAAACTCACGACGTCCTGCGAACCAGGCGAGGTAGTTAACATCTCATCAGGGTCGGGATCGAGCCTACGACCTCCTGTATACCAGGCGAGGTAGTTAACATCTCATCAGGATCAGGATCAAACTCACGACCTCCTGCGTACCAGGCGAGGTAGTTAACATCTCATCCGGGTCGGGATCGAGCCTATGACCTCCTGTATACTAAGTGAGGTAGTTAACGTCTCATTAAGATCAGGATCGAACTCACGTCCTCCTATGTACCAGGCGAGGAACACAGAGAGAGGCTCACCGTGGCTCAGCAGCTGCAGAGTCCTGCTCAGGAGTGGTGCCGACGCTGCTGCTCATGTTGGTCGTGGCCCAGCTGGTGGTGGTGGCCCGGATAGTGATGGTGGTGGGAGTGGCCTCGCTGGCGGTGGGGGTGGCCTCGCCAGTGGTGGGAGTGGCCTCGCTGGTGGTAGTGGCCCGGGTGATGGTGGTGGCCCGGATGGTGGCGGTGGTGGCCTCGCTGGTGGTGGGGGTGGCCCAGCTGGTGATGGTGGCCCGGGTGATGGTGGGAGTGGCCTCGCTGGTGGTGGGGGTAACCCAGCTGGTGGTGGTGGCCCGGGTGGTGGTAGGAGTGGTCACGCTGGAGGTGGGGGTGGTCTTGCTGGCGGTGGGGGTGGCCCAGCTGCTGGTGGTGGCCTGGGTGGTGGTGGTGCCCCTGATGGTGGTGGTGGTGGCCCGGATGGTGGCAGTGGTGGTGGTGGCCTCGCTGGTGGTGGGGGTGGCCCAGCTGGTGATGGTGGCCCGGGTGATGGTGGGAGTGGCCTCGCTGGTGGTGGGGGTGACCCAGCTGGTGGTGGTGGCCCGGGTGGTGGTAGGGGTGGTCACGCTGGAGGTGGGGGTGGTCTTGCTGGCGGTGGGGGTGGCCCAGCTGCTGGTGGTGGCCCGGGTGGTGGTGGTGCCCCTGATGGTGGTGGTGGTGGCCCGGATGGTGGCAGTGGTGGGGGTGGCCTCGCTAATTGTGGGGGTGGCCCTGCTGGTGGTGGCCCGGGTGCTTGTGATGGTGGTGGTTTGGAGCTAACTGTGAGCCAGCGCCTGCTCAGGCGTCATCCGGAGATTCGGATCCCATCTGTTGGGAGACGTACGGTGAGGGAGGGGTGGGGGTCGAGACGCACACGTTGTGAGAGGGGCATGGTGAGATGACTTGACAAGTTGGGAAGTGGAGGGAGACTGGGGAGATGCAGCGGCGGGGGGGGGGGGGGTGGAAGAGATGGAGAAGGTGGGAGGGAGTATTGGTGGGTAGTGAGTAGGTGGTGTGGATTGGTGGCAGAGCTGTCAACCCGTACGGTTTATTCGATATTCTTTTGCAGGGTAATTGAGTTTTTAGGTCCGTGCAGAGTGCAGCCGTTTACATTCTGGGTAATAACAATAATTCGTGTCTATTTGTTTGTGTTTTTCCCTTGTGATGGGACTTTGCAGAATGAACGTTGAGATTTATAAGGGTCACAGAGTGACCACTAATGTCTGAGTTGGGTCTGTAGTAAGGTGGGCAGTGATAAGGTGTTGACTGGTATGGGGTGGTGAGTGGGGGTCAGTGAGTGGGGGTGAGTGGTGTGGGGATGAGTGGGGGTGAGCGAGGGGTGAGTTTGGTTCGTACTGCAGGCTTCGGCTGACGAAGTCGACCAGCTGAGGGTGGTGGCCCTGCAGTGCGCGGTGCAGGGGGAGGCTTCCTGGTGGCCGCTGCTTGGACAGGTTGTAGGGGAGTCCCTCAGAGTCTGCAGAGGGACAGAGAGACGCACGTAGAGTCGGCAACCACCACTTCTCCCAAATACCCCCTCATCCACTTAACTACCCACCTTCCTATCCACTTACTCACCCACTCAAACACCTTCATACCCACTCACCCACCCCTCACTCATCTACCCACCCACTCACCTACCCATCCACGCACCCACCCACCCACTCACCTACCCACCACCCACTTACCTACCTACTCACCTACCCAACCACTCACTCATCCACCCACTCACCCACCCACTCACCCACCCACTCACCTACCCACTCACTCACCCACCCACCTTTGCTTCCTAACGACTGCTACTGAGAGCCCCAAACCAAACCCCACCCCCCACCCCCGGGAAATCAGAGCCCTCCCCAGCCCCACCCCGCCACAAAAGAGCCTCACTGCTACCCCCACCTAACAAAATGGAATGGGTTACGTCGCTTGCACAAGCCTGCCCAAGCCCCTCGACTCACCAAATAAAATTGTCCTGATTGGGGCTTCGTCCACCATCTTTTTCGGGGGCATGCCCAGGGTCTGCGCACGGTTTCGGACGAAGACAAAAGGAGGAGTGGGGGGAGGGGGGGTTACAGCCGGTGTAGCCTCAGCGGGCCCATTGGGGCAAGTGCCGTCTGTCAGCGGTGAGTAGTGGCGAAGGCAGCGCGTGTGGAGGCCAGCACTGTTACAAAGACAACAATCCCTCCCCTCCTAGTCTTAGCTTTATCTCATTGCTGGGGCAAGTGCTGTTAGTCGCGAGCAGCACTAATGAAGGCCGCGCTGTGTACAAAGACAACAATCCCCCCTCGCCGTATTAGCCTCATCTCATTGCTAGGGCAAAGGCTGTTAACAGCGAGGAGCACCTTTGAAGGCCGGAATGACACACAAGGGGGTGGGTGCCCAGCACCACGCCTGGCCACCTTTGTCTCCCCCAGTGGAAATGTTTACTACACATTGCTACACCAGGTACTCGTTTGAGGCTGAGTCAACCTATGAGAGGCCATTGACCAGTTCAGATATTCCTCGCTGGTGTTCTGTGGCCGTGACAGGGAATAAAAATTCATAAGAATGGGTATCTGTCGGTCTGCATGGGTCTCTATGAGTATGGGTTTCTGTGGGTCTGTATGGGTCTCTATGAGTATGGGTCTCTGTAGATCTGCATGGGTCTCTATGAGTATGGGTTTCTGGGGGTCTGTATGGGTCTCTTTGAGTATGGGTCTCTGTGGGTGTGCATGGGTCTCTATGAGTATAGGTTTCTGTGGGTCTGTATGGGTCTCTATGAGTGTGGGTCTGCATGGATCTCCATAAGTATGGGTTTCTGTGGGTCTGTATGGGTCTCTATGAGTATAGGTTTCTGTGGGTCTGTATGGGTCTCTATGAGTATAAGTCTCTGTGGGTCTGTATGGTCTCGATGAGCATGGGTCTCTGTGCAGACCAACAGAGACCCATACACATAGAGACCTGCCTGCCCACCCACTATACCCACCGTACCCACCCACCATACCCACCCACCATGCCAACCCACTATACCCACCATACCACCCCACTGTCCGTACCTCGATGCAGCAAGGCAGGTGTTCTTCGTCGGTCGGTAAATCGAAGAGCACCTTGCCGGTAGCAAACTCGGCCAAGGTGCAGCCCAGGGCCCACATGTCCACAGCGCAGGTGACACGGTAGCCCAGCAGCAGTTCCGGGGCAATGTAGGGCAACGTCCCGCCCACGTTTTGGGCTGCACAGCAACAAAAACAACATGGACGATGAATATAAAGTAGTCCCTCAATCAACAGTGACGTGGGTTGAACAGGTTTTTTTCTTTTTTCGTTCGGTTAAACGCATAGTCGGCTTCTGCGACCAATATTTCACGGCGGAGGCGAGATTTTGGGCTGGACCGTGTACTCTGGCTGCCCGCCTGATGATGATGCTCGGCTGTAATCGCTCGAATTGTAAACGTCGTAGTGGGTTTACATCTCCAGCACACTGGTTAGTGCTGTGCAAGTGGCGCATTGGAGCGTCCTGTTTACATGACGCTGAACCTCACTGGCTGGCTGAATCGGATGGCGGTGGGTTTGACAACGCAACGTTTATGGTGATGCTAACCCTGAAAAAAATACTCCATGCACGCAAAGCCACGCACTTTTATGCTTCAGGTAGCAGCTGCACCCGAGGTCGGTGACCCTCACTTTGCCAGCCGCGGTGAACAGAATGTTGTCCTGGACAAAGGGGAGAGACAGAGAAGGAATTCCATGCTCTGAGGTTACGGCAAGAGTGTCCAGCCAGCAGTGGGTCGATCACGCAAAGTGACGCATTTACACCCACACGGGCAGCCCCCCCCCACCCCCCAGCCCACTGTCGGCATGGGCTATGTGCCTGAGACCTGGTCAATGTCGTTTTAATAAAGAACTAAACTTATTTGTTTTATTTTACTACTATGCTGCTGTGTAGCTAATTTGTCGGAAACGACCTGGCCATCACGTAATAACATAATCTCAATCAAGTAGCTGATATCACCATCATCATCAGCATCATCATCATCAGCATCATCAGCATCATCATCATTGCGTGGACATTTATAACAGCAGCTGTTGTATATGCCCCCGTTCCATCTTAATATTAAAAAGTATTTTTTCAATACATATAGATACATATTTCTATTGTTTCTTTTAATTTTAATAATGAATAAAAACACCAAACCAGGCCTCAGCATGGCATGTGGAGGTCATATTTACCTTGACCTACTAACACGATTTTGACGTTCAGAGCCCTCCCAGGGTCAGAGGGAGCAGATAGAGAGCAGAGCGCAGCGGATTGAAAGAGGCTGACGTAAACACAAAGCCAGGGTCACTGGGAGGTTGCGTTAGCCTAGATCTAGTTAAGTCAAAAAAGCTAATTGGTTCTGCATTACCATTAAAGTAACTTAAAGTCGGAATTTAACGACAGGGTAGGCTAAAGTTATTGATCTTCACACCCACTTCTATTGAACCCTGCCACAAGCTACGTCAATGTAACCATCACCCGTCTATTAATTTAATATGAAATGTATTTCCATATTTTAATAATTTCTATACGACTTGACCCGAAGCCTATAACAATCAGGTTTTCCTAAGTCAACATAAATGCTCTAGCCTCCATCCATACGCAAATAATAAGCAGGGTTAAAGTAAGAGTAGAGAGGAAAAGAAATGCAAGCGCACAGCAAAACTGCAACGTAAGCAAAGGGCGATGTTAAACCCAGGGTCGGAGAGAAAGGGAAATCCCGGGCGTCTTTGTATCCCTGCAGCGCGGGGTAGGAGTGTGTATACGCTTGGGGAAACACGAGTCAAACACCACAACGAGAAGCTGACTCAGACCTTGGATTAATACAGAATCATAACTGTGGAACTCTGATGAAATGAAATGTTAACTTAAAACTGTTTAACCATTTCTTTGTGCGTCGGTGAAAGTCGGAGGGAATATCGCCCCTCTCTCCAGGTTGTGCACCCAGACAGAGAGGCGCCTTCGAGACAATTTATAACATTTGATTGTTTTACTTGTGGGTTTTATGGTAGGAGTATGACAACGGAATATACCGTGGGTGATGCACAAGTACACACACTGACACATGTACGGACACACACACGGACGCAGATACATACGGACAAATCCTGACACAGCAAAAATCGAAAGAAACCCCGCCTTGTGGACAGGATCCGAGTGAAGGGATTTTTGGGCATAAAAAGAGTATCCTGAGCATTGAAACCTCAGTTCGACCGCGGGGGGGGGGGGGGGGGGGGGCGGTCGGCTCACCAGAGTTCGACCGGGGGGTCGACTCTCGGGAAATAGTTCGACTCGGAGGAGCAACTCGGAAGAGTTCGACCAGGGGGTCGGAACTCGGGGAGTTCGACTTGGAGGAGGTCGGAACGCGGGGAGTTCGACCAGTGGGTCGGCTCAGGAGCAGTTCCAATCGGGAACGAGAGCAACAGGTCGCCAGCCGGCGAGCTGCAGAGCAGGGGGCGGCGAGCAGAAGCCAAACTGGCCCCGTCGCTACCCACTGACGTTGGCAAGACTCGCAGGGTAGTGAGGCATCACCTAGTGTGATTTCCAAGAGCTGAAAGACAGAGTATTGCTGAAAGTTTAATTTACATTGAGTCCAGCTGCAGATCGACCGACGCACCAAGCAAGAGCTTCTGCAAACCAGAGCAAGAGTACGTGCGACTTGAGTCATCCAGCAGTGGAGAAAAACCTGCTGTCAGAGAACCAGTACGAGCGCGTGCGACCTGAGTCATCCAGCAGCGGAGAGAAACCTGCTTTCAGCAAACCAGCAACGAGTACGTTCGAGTTCTCCACACAGAGAGAGAGGGAGCGTGTCGATGCAGATCATCCAACAGCGGAGAGCAACTGCTGTCAGCGAACCAGCACGAGCGTGATCGCGCAGCTCATCCAGCAGTGGAGAGAGGTGTCCACTGAGCAGAACTGAGAGCGATCAAGCAACTCTCCCCCGTGGACAGAGGCTGGCTGCTGCGTGGAGGAGGGCGGCGATACGAATGATGCACTCCCACACACCTCACCGCTCTAAAGGGAGCGAGGCTACTTCTCCTACAAGCGATGCCAACTTCAGCGTATGGCAACGAAAAACCTGCTGTCAGAGAACCAGTACGAGCGCGTGCGACCTGAGTCATCCAGCAGCGGAGAGAAACCTGCTTTCAGCAAACCAGCAACGAGTACGTTCGAGTTCTCCACACAGAGAGAGAGGGAGCGTGTCGATGCAGATCATCCAACAGCGGAGAGCAACTGCTGTCAGCGAACCAGCACGAGCGTGATCGCGCAGCTCATCCAGCAGTGGAGAGAGGTGTCCACTGAGCAGAACTGAGAGCGATCAAGCAACTCTCCCCCGTGGACAGAGGCTGGCTGCTGCGTGGAGGAGGGCGGCGATACGAATGATGCACTCCCACACACCTCACCGCTCTAAAGGGAGCGAGGCTACTTCTCCTACAAGCGATGCCAACTTCAGCGTATGGCAACGCAAATAATTAATTCCAAACACTGACTATTCAAAACAATTCATATCACTGAAACATACACGGGTCCTTAACCAGAAGCGAACACTCAAGTCCGTGAACCATCTGGCCGTGGAAGCATCAACCGTGTGATAACAGTCCGTCGTTTATAAGTATATTCATAATTTCCCTCTTTAATATTTTGTTTTGGACTGTACTTCTAATCGCATAAGTTACCAACCGATCCATCAATGCGAATAAACCCTTGCACCTTCGCCACGGAGCTACGCTCCCGGGGAGGAATCGTGCTAAACCGATTTTCTGATCATACAATCTTATTCACGAATTAATTAATTAATCTCCCGTGAGATAACACGTTCCACCGCATACCCTCACACTAAGCCATTTCGGTAATCTTATAGTCTGTCCGGTGGATCTGTTGTTACATTTATGCCTTTGGAAATAATAACTGTTTGATTGTCTTTTTATATGAATAACGTTGCATGTTAATCAATCGCCTGTGATAATGTGCTGACCATTTCAAGCATAATGATCGTTCATATTATAATGTATAAGCTTTTGTGTAGCATAGCATTTGCATGTCCTGACTCACTCTCTCACTAACAGCAATCGCTTTATGCGGGGTGCATGTGTTATCAAAGTGAAATCGTACAGTCGTTGATGATACTGTCTTGATACCGTGTGGATACCGTGATGAAGTTCCGAGATTGAGAGTTCACATACATATTATAGTTAAGGTTTAATTAGAAAATAAATTGATTAATACAGAAGTGGTCGTGTGATTATTTCCTGAAATTTTTGCATAAGATCTGTATCCTGCGACGAGATAGGAATTCGGGAACCAAAACTATAAACACACCAATACACACTCATTAAACTAAAGCGAACGATATGAACATGGGTCCTAAAATATGAACACTCGGGGAGTGTTAAAGCGAGAATCATTGTATTATGCTGATCAATAATACGAATTTTGATTTAAAGCTTTCGTGACTGCAATGATTAATCTTCTTTGGTTCTTTCGGTAAAGTCACGTAGAATGAGAATAAAATAATAAATAGATAAAATAAAATAACACAATAATATTCTCACGACGTTTCGGCCACAACACAAGCGGCCTTCATCAGGTGAAGGGACGAGACTGTCTGGTAGGACAGCGCTGGAGTGAAAGAACCACGTTCAGATCACGGCCTTTAAGCTGTGTGAGAGGAACAAAGCGCCTTGACAAAGGAATTAGCATATAATTTAGCATTGAAATGGCTGAATGATTAGCTTGTGACTGGTCACAGAAATAGCTATGTTAAAAGTTAAAGCATACACATCCGGAGAGGCACCCCTTGATAAAGGAATTAGCATAGAATTTAGCATTGAAATAGCTAAGTTAAAGCATACAGATCCGCAGAGGCACCCCTTGACAAAGGAATTAGCATAGAATTTAGCATTGAAATAGCTGAGTGATTAGCTTGTAGCTGGTCACAGAAATAGCTACGTTAAAGTCAGAGCATACACATTCACCGAGGCACTTAGTACAAATCAAACAGGAGAATTTAGCATTGAAATAACTAGGCGAATTTAGCATTGAAATAACTGAGTGATTAGCTAGTGACTGGTCGCAGAAATGACTATGTTGAAGTCAAGGCCTACACATCTGAGCTATTCACAGTACTATATAGTGAACCAATAAAAAACTAAAATATAAATTACCTTAATGTTATCAAAAGATACACAAAGAAGATGCACCCTTTCGTCCCATCGTCTCTTCTATCAACTCCCCCACCTACAAACTGGCACGTTTTCTTGCTGATATACTGCGACCTTTCAATGGAAAAACCACCTCTGCGATACTAAATTCTACTCACCTGGTATCGACAATCAAAGGCATTTCCCTGTCCCCAGACAACCTGCTTGTCAGTTTTGATGTGGTGTCCTTGTTCACCAAAGTCCCGCTACCTGACACCATCGCTATCATTGAAGACCTGGTTCATCAAGGACTGCATACTGATGTACCCCCCCTGGTAAGACATTGCTTAACCAACACATACTTCACCTGGAATGGAACTTTCTACAAACAAACTGAGGGCACCCCAATGGGCACCCCCCTATCTCTGGTTGTAGCCAACGTATTCATGGAAAAATTTGAAACTGACGCCATCCAGACTGCCACTCTACGCCTGACCTTATGGAAGAGGTACGTTAATGACACCTTTGTCATCTGGCCACATGGCCAGCCTGCTCTAGACCAATTCCGCGACCACATCAATCCCATACACCCACCCATCAGATTTACCATGGAGGTCGAAAAAGATGGGAAACTACCCTTTTTGGATGTCTTAATTAAAAGGAAACATGATGGTTCAATAAGCCACTTTGTCTACAGGAAAGCTACCCATACAGATGCTTACTTGAAACCGGATTCCTACCACCATCCATCCCAGAAGAACTCCCTCATCAAGACTCTATACCATAGAGCCCAATGCATTTCCGACCAGGAACACATTACCAGTGAACTCAAGAACGTACACCAGGCTCTCAGGGCTAATGGTTACTCCGACTACACAATACGCAAAGCCATCACTCCAGTCATGAAGAAGGATCCTCTTGTGGAGCCACTCAAAACCATCACCTTACCCTACATTGCAGGGGTCACTAAAAAGATCTCCAAAATCCTGAATAAACACAAGATCCAGGTCCGATTCAACACAGTACATAAAATCCGTGATTTAGTTCCATCTGTAAAAGATGCTGTTCCAGACATACAGTACCCGGGCGTTTACAAACTAAAGTGCCTCTGTGGTAGTAGCCACATTGGAGAAACCAAACGACATATCTCGGACCGCATCCGCGAACATAAAGCAGACTTGAAACACGGTAGGACGAACTCCTCTGCCGTGGCAGATCACTGTTATAATTCAGTGGGCTCACATGACATTGACTTCTCCAAGACGGAGGTTCTTTGCAAACCAACCGGCTACCATGAGAGATTCGTTCATGAGGCCATTCACATATACAAGCACAGAGACAATTTCAACCGAGAAGATGGATTCTGGCTGTGTAGGCCTTGACTTCAACATAGTCATTTCTGTGACCAGTCACTAGCTAATCACTCAGTTATTTCAATGCTAAATTCGCCTATTTATTTCAATGCTAAATTCTCCTGTTTGATTTGTACTAAGTGCCTCGGTGAATGTGTATGCTCTGACTTTAACGTAGCTATTTCTGTGACCAGTTACAAGCTAATCATTCAGCTATTTCAATGCTAAATTCTATGCTAATTCCTTTGTCAAGGGGTGCCTCTGCGGATGTGTATGCTTTAACTTAGCTATTTCATTGCTAAATTCTATGCTAATTCCTTTATCAAGGGGTGCCTCTGGGGATGTGTATGCTTTAACATTTAACATAGCTATTTCTGTGACCAGTCACAAGCTAATCATTCAGCCATTTCAATGCTAAATTATATGCTAATTCCTTTGTCAAGGCGCTTTGTTCCTCTCACACAGCTTAAAGGCCGTGATCTGAACGTGTCTCTTTCACTTCAGCGCTGTCCTACCAGACAGTCTCGTCCCTTCACCTGATGAAGGCCGCTTGTGTTGTGGCCGAAACGTCGTGAGAATATTATTGTGTTATTTTATTTTATCAATTTATTATTTTATTCTCATTCTACGTGACTTTACCGAAAGAACCAAAGAAGACAATAATACGAAGTTAGACAACGAGGCCGAATTGACACTAGCGTAACTGCACACGATTGATTCCATTATCCTGATTGATAACCCCACCTCGTCAACGAGGCGGGGCCTGATTATCATAAAGGCTATCATTAACACAACCACACCCACTCGTATAAATTAATACGATTACCTCTCTAATTAGCATAGTTACACGCATAATTACACGAATTAGCATAGTTTCGGATTAATTATGCAAATTTCGAATTTCATTTAATTTAAATTATTTTTCATCAATTTTCACACACCCACATATACAACACAGCCAAACACTCTGGAGACGTGTTTCAACAGGCCCATAGAGACCCAAACATAACCACAGAGACCCATACCCAAAGACTCATACTCATAGAGACCCACATAGACCAACAGAGACCCATACTCATAGAGTCCCACACAGAAATATAGAAACCCATACACATAGAGACCCATAAAGACCTACAGAAACCCATACTCATAGAGACCCATACAGACCCACAGAGACCCATACTCATAGAGACCTGTACACACCCACAGATACCCATACTCATAGAGACCCATCCAGTCCCACAGAGATCCATACTCATAGAGACACACACAGACATAGAGAGACCCATACTCATAGAGACCCACACAGACATAGAGAGACCCAAACTAAACCTAAGCTATGTTTTACTTTACTGCTGGTAAGGCCCCAGTCTGTGCCGCTGTGCAGCTCTTTTGTCACAGAAGTGACCTGGCCATTACAAATGATAGCTCAACGAAGTGGGCTGATATCATCATCATCACGGGGAATTGTTACAGCAGCGGTCAAATACTCTAAACGCTTGGTGATGTTGATTCTGAACGTGGAGGGAAAAACCGGAGGACCTGGAGAAAAATCCACGTGACCACCACGGGAAGAGAGAGACCCAGACTCCAAATATACAGCAGGTGTCGGGGTGGGGATCGAACCCACGACCCCTGTATACCAGACGAGGTAGTTAACATATCCTACCCACCGCGGCCTACCATCAACCTGCTACCTCCATCTGGAAGGAGGAGGTGGCAGAGTCACAGTAGATGGACGGAGCCAGCACGTTGACCCTACGATCAACCGTGGCCGGGCTGCCTCTTCGGTACGAGTGTCCACCTCGTCCCGGATCGTCTTCGCTGACGGTACCGTGACCCCACCACCACCGCTACCACCACCTCCCTCCAGATGGACTGAGCCACCGCATTGACCCTGCGATCAACAGTAGCCGGACTGCCTCCGCGCCAGCTAACCGAGCGCCCCGACGAGAGGGTGCGACCATCGCGCCTGCTCCGCTCACCGGCTTGATGTCCACGTGGACAATGCCAAGCCCCTTGGCGTACAACAGGAAGTCGAGGATGGCCCTGGTGTACTCCCTCAACCGCCTCACGCAGATTCGCCCGATGCTCCCTTTGCTTATGACGTCGTAGAGGCTCTTCCTGGCACCACAACGACAATGACGTTAAAACCCTTTTCCCGTTCCGATGACGTCCACGACCCAGACTCCAAACCGACTGTGCCACTTGGTTAGTTTTGGGGGGTGGGGTCATGAAACGCCTCGTCGCTCCGCGGTATTCATCCACGGCCTCACCGTGCCGCAATAGAGCCGAGGGAACTAACGCGCACAAAACATTGCCGCGCGTGGAATATTTTATGATAATAATTTCATTATTATGATTTTATTATAATTTCATCATGAATATGTTATTATTACAATTTCTATTTTATTAATTCATTACTATCATTTTATTACTATCATATCACAATTTAATAATAAATGTATTATTTTTTATCATTACCTTATTATCAACATTTCTTAAATTTAAAGTTTGTTGCATGTTGGCAAGTATGCTAAACATTTCGAACAGTCACACATTCACAAATTTCCCTTTTATATGTACATAGATTCTCATGAAAAAATCGAATGTGTGATTTATGGGGAGCGTTTCCGTGAGTCGCGTCTTCCGCAACCGGGGGGCTTCCTGCGTCTGCTTTGTCGCCACGGTGTTCTGTGGTTATCGATAACGCAGCGGTTCTCCGCGCTCAGCTGCTTGACCCACGGGGCCACGTGGGCGCGTGCTGCTCCACTTCCCAGAGCTTTGGAGACTCGGTTGCCAAACAAATTGTGATTGTAAAATTGTCAGCTTAATTATTGAATAAATTAATTATAAAAATAGCAATTAAATAAGTTATGTATTCAATGAAGTTAATTTATTTAACGAGGCGAGACATATTTTGATGAATTGTTAACTATCTTTAAACTCATAAAAGAAACTGCAAAAGAAGATAATTATGAAAGTTATTAAATAAAGCTATTGGGGAACAAATTAGAAAATCAATCCCCCCCCCCCCCCCCACTCTGCGCAAGAGCACAGAAGTGTGGTTACCAGATCTGAGCCTCTACATAAGGAACGAAACAGGTGGAATTATCCACAAAATCTAGCTGTCGCCTGATGAAGCTGGTTGTAATTACTGGCGAAACGTCATACTCAGAGATTGTAAATGTTGTGGCATGGCTCTCCAACACATCGTTGTGCTGTACCATTATACTGCACTATACACTGCACTATACACTACACTACTATACTCTACACACTAGTGCTGTACTAGTAACGAATTGGCACGTTCTGTTTGCGTGACAACCCTTACTAGTTGACTGTGTCAGGTGGTGGCGGGTTTAATGACACAACATGTATATATTTAAGTGATCTAACCCAAACATACCTCTATTATGGATGATATTGGTCGCGAAAGGCCTTAATAAATGTGATAAATCGATTAATCTAGTTGCTTGATCAAATATTAAATAAATATTAATTCCGAAATAAATCAACAATCAAGCGGAGCAATGGACATGCGCACGCACGTGGGTGGGAGGTGGGGGGGTGGAGAATGTTCATGTACTTCAAAAGCTCGACGACGAGGCAATTGTGGCCGCGGAATTCGAACGTGTCCAGGACCCGGATGACTCCGTAGCGCTCATCGCTGGCCCTGCCCTGCAGCTCCGTGGCCACCTCCAGCTCCATCCTCTGGCGGGCCGCTGTCGAGGAGCTGTGCAGCGGGAGGTGGAAGGCCACGAAATCAACGGTGACTCTCTGTGGGTGACTCTGTGTGGGTGACTATCTGTGGGTGACTCTGTGTGGCTGACTCTGTGTGGGTATCTCTGTGGGTGACTCTGTGTGGGTGACTCTGTGTGGGTGACTCTGTGGGTGACTCTCTGGGTGTCTCTGTGTGTGACTCTGTGGGTGACTCTATGGGTGTCTCTGTGGGTGACTCTGTGGGTGTCTCTGTGGGTGACTATGTCAGTGACTCTGTGGGTGTCTTTGTGGGTGACACTGTGGGTGACTCTGTGGGTGACTACGTCGGTGACTCTGTGGATGTCTTTGTGGGTGACTCTGTGGGTGACTCTGTGGGTGGCTCTGTGGGTGATTCTGTGGGTGTCTCTGCGGGTGTCTTTCTGGGTGACTCTGTGTGGGTGACTCTATGGGTGACTCTGTGTGGGTGTCTCTATGGGTGACTCTGTGTGGGTGACTCTGTGGGTGACTGTTTGGGTGTCTCTGTGGGTGGCTCTGTGTGGGTGTCTCTGTGGGTGTCTCTGTGGGTGACTCTGTGTGGTTGTCTCTCTGGGTGTCTCTGTGTGTGACTCTGTGGGTGACTCTGTGGGTGTCTCTATGAGTGACTCTGTGGGTGGCTCTGTGGGTGACTATGTCGGTGACTCTGTGGGTGTCTTTGTGGGTGACACTGTGGGTGTCTTTCTGGGTGACTCCGTGTGGGTGACTCTGTGGGTGACTCTGTGTGGGTGTCACTGTTGGTGACTCTGTGTGGGTGACTCTGTGGGTGACTCTGTGGGTGTCTCTGTGGGTGACTCTGTGTGGGTGACTACGTCGGTGACTCTGTGGATGTCTTTGTGGGTGACTCTGTGGGTGACTCTGTGGGTGTCTCTGTGGGTGATTCTGTGGGTGGTGTCTCTGTGGGTGACTATGTCGGTGACTCTGTGGGTGTCTTTCTGGGTGACTCTGTGTGGGTGACTCTGTGGGTGACTGTGTGTGGGTGTCTCTGTGGGTGACTCTGTGTGGGTGACTCTGTGGGTGACTCTGTGGGTGTCTCTGTGGGTGACTCTGTGGCTCTCTCTGTTGGTGACTATGTCAGTGACTCTGTGGGTGTCTTTGTGGGTGACTCTGTGGGTGTCTCCGTCGGTGACTCTGTGGGTGCCTCTGTGGGTGACTATGTCGGTGACTCTGTGGGTGTCTTTGTGGGTGACTCTGTGGGTGACTCTGTGGGTGTCTCTGTGGGTGAGTCTGTGGGTGTCTCTGTGTGACTATGTCGGTGACTCTGTGGGTGTCTTTGTGTGTGACTCTGTGGGTGACTCTGTGGGTGCCTCTGTGGGTGACTATGTCGGTGACTCTGTGGGTGTCTTTGTGGGTGACTCTGTGGGTGACTCTGTGGGTGTCTCTGTGGGTGACTATGTCAGTGACTCTGTGGGTGTCTTTGTGGGTGACTCTGTGGGTGTCTCTGTCGGTGACTCTGTGGATGCCAATGTGGGTGACTATGTCGGTGACTCTGTGGGTGTCTTTGTGGGTGACTCTGTGGGTGACTCTGTGGGTGTCTCTGTGGGTGAGTCTGTGGGTGTCTCTGTGGTGACTATGTCGGTGACTCTGTGGGTGTCTTTGTGGGTGACTCTGTGGGTGACTCTGTGGGTGTCTCTGTGGGTGACTCTGTGGGTGACTCTGTTGGTGTCTCTGTGGGTGACTCTGCGGGTGTCTCTGTGGGTGACTATGTCGGTGACTCTGTGGGTGTCTCTATAGGTGACACTGTGGGTGTCTCTGTGTGTGACCCTGTGGGTGACTCTGTGGGTGGCTCTTTGGGTGACTCTGTGGGTGACTCTTTGGTGGTCTCTGTGAGTGATTCTGTGGGTGTCTCTGTGGTTGACTCTGTGGGTGACCCTGTGGGGTCTCTGTGGGTGTCTCTGTGGGTAACTGTGGGTGTCTCTGTTGGTGACTCTGTGAGAGTCTCTGTGGCGGTCTCTGTGGGGGTCTCTTTGGGTGACTCTCTGGGTCACTGTGGTTCTCTGTAGGTATGTCTCTGTGGGAGACTCTGTCGGTGTCTCTGGGTGACTTTGTGGGGGTGTCTGTGGATGTCTAAGTGGGGGTCTCTGTGGGGGTCTCTGTGGGGGTTTCTTGGGGGGTCTCTGTGGGTGACTCTGTGGTGGTCTATGTGGCTGAGTCTGTGGGGGTCTCTGTGGGTGACACTGTGGGGGTCTGTGTGGCAGTCTCTGTAGGTGACTCTGTGGGGGTTTCTTTGGGTGACTGGGGGTCTCGGCAGGGGTATCTTTGGGGTCTCTGTGGGTGACTGGGGGTCTCGGCAGGTGTCTCTGTTGGTCTCTGAGTCTGGGTGCCTTTTGTGGGTCTCTAAAGGTCTGGGTGTCTCTGTGGGTTACTCTGCGGGTCTCTAAGGGTCTGGGTGTCTCTGTAGGTCTCTAAGGGTCTGGGAGTCTCTGTGCATATCTCTGTGGGTCTCTAAGGGTCTGTTAGTTTTTAGTTTAGAGTTAGCAATAGTTGTATGGCAGTTATTATTTTGTTAGTTAACTTAAGTTCATAACAGTAGTCTAACGGCAGGTTATTATTTGGTGAGTTCATAGTTAGCATTAAGTTTTACGGCAGTTAGACATTTGTCAGTTCATATTTAGAAGTAGTTTTTTGGCAGTTGGTATTCTGTTAGTTTATAGTTAGCAACAGTTTTATGACAGTAAAATTATGTTAGTTTATAGTTAGCAGCAGTTTTATGGCAGTTAGTATTTTGTCAGTGAGTCCATAGTTAGTGGCAGTTTCAAGGTGGTGCCTCCAATCATTTGATGATTATTTTCCAAGAGCGAGGGCCACCGCGGAAGGCCGTGCGACTCACCACAAGGGCAGCGACAGCATATTGACGGCCACAAGCGTGAAGGCAGCGAGCAGTGGAGAGAGGAAAGCAGGAGCTGAAGAGAGAAGCAGCCAGCAATGGAGAGAGCACAGTTATAGCAGAGAGCAGAGAGAAGCAGCCAGTAGTGGAGAAAGCACAGTGATAGCGGAGAGCAGAGAGAAGCAGCCAGCAGTGGAGAGAGTGCAGTGATAGCATAGAGCGGAGAGCAGAGACGAAGCAGCCAGCAGTGGAGAGAGCACAGTGACATCGGAGCAGACGGAGAAGTAGAGATTGGAGAGACTAAGGCGGCGAGCGAGTCGAGTGAAGCACGGTGAGCGAGCCGTGGCAAGCAAGGGAACTGTGAAGCATTGAGGACATGTGGAGAACTGTAAATAAAGTGGTGTTGGAAGAAATACAAAAGTTGTCCGAGTAAAATCAACCACTACACATATATAGATTCATCATCGGCTTTTGTGTCTCGAGAGACAATTCTATTGTGCCTTACGAGGTCAGCTGTAGGTTTTGCAGTGCCAAGAATGACTTAATAGGCCAATTGTTGAGTGACAATCCTTACCACAGCAATGGCAAGTGAATGCGGTGGCAGCTCCAGAGGTGTTTGCTTTTTCTTTACGTCTCTCCCTCTTGGTCTGCCAAGCAGTGTGTCTTTTCTCCTCGCCTCTCCTGAGGCCTGTTTTCACAGCCTGCTGCCAGCTGAGTCGGTGACTGGCAGTTTTCTTCCAGTCATTTGGGTTGATGTCGTAGCTCTTCATGTCCCGTTACCAGACATCTTTGAAGCGCAGGATTGGGCGACCAGGAATAGATCTTCGGAGAGTCCATAACACATTGTACGTACATTCCAGCTTGCAAAATGAAGGGCTGGAACCTTCTTTCGTTTGTTTTGCTTTTCTCTGGTGCAGGTGTTGCAGCCCACTTGTCTGGTGGTGAACCAAAAGCTCCAAGCACCCATTGGAGCAGGTGAGCCGTGGCGGGAAAGCACTTATTGGCTGGGGGCAGCCCAGCTTGAGGCGGGCGGTAGCTATCCATTGGGTGCAATGACCCCTACCACCGACGATGGCAACCCGTTGTGCCCATTTTCTACGCCAATCTAAAATGAGCTTATAACCCGTGACTGCTGCCATCCGTGTTTTTTGGCCACGATTAGGTGGCCGAGGAGTGTCCTCTCCCCATTTTTGCACCTCTTATTGGCGCAATGTCCGGCCAGGTTACTTCTGGAAATCCTGGTGTTGCCCATGCGTCAGGATCCCCCCCCTCGGCCTTGCTGGTGATGTCCACAGGGGTACGTAGCATGACGTTTGGTACCAGTTTGGCTGCAGGAGCTGCCGAGAATGTGCCGCAGTGCATCACAAAACCGCCTGGTGTCTTTATACAGGTAACGAACTAAGATTAGGAGTACACTCTTAAAGGGAGTGCTCCTAATCTCAGCTTGTTACCTGTATAAAAAACACCTGTCCACAGAAGCAATAAATCAATCAGATTCCAAACTGCCCATCATGGCCAAGACGAAAGAGCTCTCCAAGGATGTCAGGGACAAGATTATAGACCTACACAAGGCTGGAATGGGCTACAAGACCATTGCCAAGCAGCTTGGTGAGAAGTTGACAACAGTTGGTGTGATTATTCGCAAATGTAAGAAACACAAAATAACTGTCAATCTCCCTCGGCCTGAGGCTCCATGCAAGATCTCACCTCGTGGAGTTGCAATGATCATGAGAACGATGAGGAATCAGCCCAGAACTACACGGGAGGATCTTATCAATGATCTCAAGACAGCTAGGACCATAGTCACCAAGAAAACAATTGGTAACACACTACGCCGTGAAGGACTGAAATCCTGCAGCACCCGTAAGGTCCCCCTGCTCAAGAAAGCACATATACATGCCCGTCCGAAGTTTGCCAATTAACTTCTGAATGATTCAGAGGACAACTAGGTGAAAGTGTTGTGGTCAGATGAGACCAAAATGGAGCTCTTTGGCATCAACTCAACTCTCCATGTTTGGAGGAGGAGGAATGCTGCCTATGACCCCAAGAACACCATCCCCATCGTCAAACATGGAGGTGGAAACATTATGCTTTGGGGCTGTTTTTCTGCTAAGGGGACAGGACAACTTCACAGCAATAAAGGGACGATGGACGGGTCCATGTACCGTCAAATATTGGGTGAGAACCTCCGTCCCTCAGCCAGGGCATTGAAAAAGGATCATGGATGGGTATTCCAGCATGACAATGACCCAAGACACACGGCCAAGGCAACACAGGAGTGGCTCAAGAAGAAGCGCATTAAGGTCCTGGAGTGGCCTAGCCAGTCTCCAGACCAAATCTGTGAAGGGAGCTGAAGGTTCGAGTTGCCAAACGTCAACCTCGAAACCTTAATGACTTTGAGATGATCTGCAAAGAGGAGTGGGACAAAATCCCTCCTGAGATGTATGCAAACCTGGTGGCCAACTACAAGAAACGTCTGACCTCTGTGATTGCCAACAAGGGTTTTTGCCACCAAGTACTAAGTCATGTTTTGCAGAGGGGTCAAATACTGATTTCCCTCATTAAAATGCAAATAAATTTATAACATGTTTGACATGCGTTTTTCTGGATTTTGTTGTTGTTATTCTGTCTCTCACTGTTCAAATAAACCTACCATTAAAATTATAGACTGATCATTTCTTTGTCAGTGGGCAAACGTACAAATCAGCAGGGGGTCAAATACTTTTTTCCCTCACTGTATGTCAGCAGAGTGCTGTCTCCGGCTAAACAACGGTACTCTGTCACACAGGCCGGGAACTTTTGTCTATTGTTTTTTTGTGCAACAGTATTGTCCCTATCTTTATGTCAGACGCTTTGAGGCGCACTCTGACCATGCAGAGCTACAGTATGCACTGCGTATTGAGCAGCCGTCTGGCCAACTTTCACGATGGTTGGCAGTCTTCCAGGACTATTGCTTTACTGTTTTTGATCGCAAAGGTACCCGACACACGAACGATGGGTGCACGTTTTTCTTGGGCTCGGGGCACTGTAAGACGCCTACCACGGACTCGCCCCCTCCCCTTGCGGCGTCGGCCGAGGTTTAAACCTCTGAGAAAGTCGAGAGTCATGTGGCCCGTGATGCTGTCATTGGCTTGGACAATGCTGAGTGGGGGCGCCTCCAGCTTGAGGGGGCTTCCCTGTTCAAGTTACGACGCCGTGTCAAGGAGGCGGATGGGGTTGGGGATCGACGGGGTGTAGCCACTGTCATCCTCAGAGGCGGATTGCTCATGCATTGGGATCAAGGGTTACGCCGTTACAACATTGTCGTGCCTACAGCCTTACAGAGTGAAGTCATCTGGGCAGTGCACGAGCCACTGTTGCACCTTGGTGTGCATTAGATACTCGCCACACTTAAGCTCGACTTCTTCTAGCATGGCTTGGCGGAATATGTCGCTCATTTATTGAAGGGGTGTGTGCAGTGCACGCAGTGGAAACCCCCGTCTAAACCCTGTTGGCCACGGTTGAAATCCATTCAGGTCTCCCGCATAAATGAGCTAGTCGCTCTTGATATCCTTGGTCCATTTCCCTCGTTGCAATAAGTATTTACTAGTGGGCGTCGAATATTTTTCACGCTGGCCAATGGTCTGGCCGCTTCCCAACCTGTCAGTGTTAGCCATCACCGAGGCATTCCTCGATGTCTATGTGATGAACAAGGGGGCCCCTGAGCATCTTCTGACTGATCAGGGTAAGACTTTTTCTTCGAAATTGCTGCGGGAGGTGTGTGACTTATTGGGAACAAAGAAAGTACGTACATCACCACATCTTCCACAAACGGATGGAATGGTAGAGTGCTTGCACAGGACTCTGACTTCGATGGGACACTTTCAAATTCCCCCAGGGACCCCCAGGCAGAGTAAGCCCACCTCCCCTCGGGGCCTGGCCACAAGGACTCGATCAAAGACTCTCGGTTTTCGTGATCACCATACAAACACGCTCCCACACCATCAGTTGGTTGTCACACTCGGCAGGCCTGGCCTTTATTGTGCTTGCAGGTGCTGTTACATGATGTTGGTGGTAGATGCTGGTGCTGGAGGGGTCCCGAAGTTTTGCGTGTTACTGCGTTTTGTTTTTTTCTCTGTGTTCCCTTCTCTCTCTTCCTTTGTTTTTGCCTATTATTGTTCTGTTCTTCCATCCCCTTTGCCCGTTAATTACTGTTTATTCCGTATGTAGTGTACATATTGTATAGAAAGGGTTGTGGTATTTTTTTGTTGAGGCACACTATGGGGTTTGGTTCATGTGTTGAGGGGGGATGCCTGAGTGCTACGTAGGGGGGGGGGGGGGGTCGGTTGATGTAGTGACATCGCGGACACCACATTGGTGTGGGTGTTGTACTGGCCCTAGAGGGGCCCGGTTAATGCTTATTGATAGCGCTAGATAGCACCACGCTTGGTGTGTAGTGCCAGCCCTACAGTACAGGGTGTGGGTGTGCCGGCCATAGGAATGAGGTTTCTAAAGGCCATGGCACTCTGGTTGACCCGAGAGTACACGTGACCAGTTAAGTCTACAAAGGGGCCAAAGTGAGGGCTGGTCACGTGCTGAACATTCAGATTTTTCCCGAGGATTCTGGAAGTTGGTCGTGGCCAAGGGTGGAGCCAGCCACGTTGCATAGAATATAAGCAAGCCGTGTCCCCAGAGGGACCGGCGTTGTTGTTTATCCTGAAGAAAACTTCATCAACATTCTACGTTCTCCGCTCAACGAGTCTCCAACACGTGATCTTTGCCCCGAGCTGTGGTCCCGGTTAATTACTGCAAAAAATTGTAAAACTGGAATAACTACACGGAGGGACAATTGAGAGCATCTGTGTCCACCACAGGCCATGATATGACTGAAGGAAAGGGAGAGGGGGGGGGGCAGGCCTTGATGTCACTTAGGAAATTACTTTAATAAATTAGAACAGACAGACACACACGTTCACCATACAAATGGTCACAATCAAAAGGACAGTTACGTCGTAAGAGGAAACTGACCAATCACAGGCTGAGGAGCGAAATAAAAGGCATTCCGGTCCTTTGTGAGAAGACGAGACGGAGGCGAAACATTTTGGATAAAATAGAGAAGCCAAACTGCCCAAATCAGTCTTGCAACGGCAAGCTCTGGATATGGTCCTCGAAATCAACCTTGGGTGTCACTGGCAGAGCCAGTGGTAGGGGGGGGTGGAGTGGCACGTGCCCCCCAAAATGATCCGATTGAAATCCCTAATTTCTATCGGATCATTGGGGTTTATTGGCAATACATCGGTATTTTGCGACCCCCACTGCCACTGTGTAGCATATTATTAAGTGCCAGGGACTCTATGAGATGATAGGAGAATAGTCCTAGTCCATAATTGGCAATAAGTAACGGCAACGCAGTTATAAGTGACATACAGAATTGTGCGCAGTTACGTACACAGTCCACGACTTCCCTGAAGGCATCCACCTTCAGCGAGCGCGTTGCCGATCACACAACGCGGTTCGAATTTGACCTTCGATTGATGGCTGCGCCATCGCCGCACATGCGTCGAATAAAAAGCAAGGGACAAGTCCTTACTTACTAACAACTCCTATCATTTTTCACTGTTGGGGGGGGGTTGCCCCCCCTACTTGAAAATCCTGGCTCTGCCATTGTTGGGTGTCAAGTCTGGCAGAGGAGTGGCGATGTATGGCTAAGTGTTGAGTTCGGCGCTGATGGAGTATTGCCGAAAGTTTTATTCTGCATTCATCCTGATGTTTTGAGTCCCTTGCAAAGTCAAGGACTGCGATAAGTTGTATTTTCCTAAGCTATAAGAGTTTTGAGAAGCTAAGAGGTGTGCGAAAACATTTTATGAGTTTTGGAGAAATGAGTGAGGAGCTGCGATGAGCAGCGACGAGCAGCTCAAAGGAGGAGCCCTCCTGGAGGAAGAGAGGGGGGGCACCAAGGTTGGTCGTGCAAAGCCAGCTGCTACTCACAGGACCAGCAGTGCAGCGGCTAACAACTAACCACGAGCGTGCTGACTCGGAAGCCCCGAGCACACTCCAGCAAAGGTCAAGCTCAAGGATCAACAGTGTCTGGTGCCAAGGGGGGGGGGGGGGGTGGAGTGACGCGCTCCAGCCCAGTGGACGATCTCTGAGCGCTATCTTGTGATGGGACTATCGCGCACATCGATGCAGACGGAGTCGGATCCATCATCCCTGCCAGCACAGGCACGGGCGCCAGTGTGAGCAGCGTGCAGCCAAAAGCGCCGTGTGTTCGATGCACATACACACGCCAACCAGGCGCCCCTGCTGAGGACTTGAGGTATTTTCCGTACAAGGAATGCTGAACCGCGGAAGCCACTGATTCGTAAGAACCACAGTTAGCAGTAATAGTAGGTGGACAACTCAAACCATACTGTCCGCTATAATTATTGGACCTCCTGGTGACTGCCCTCCCACACACACACTTCACGCATATCGGTACGAATAATATTGTTCCAAGTTTCTAAAAGGGTTTCCATCTCAAGGTGGTGTGTTAACTATTAGCTGATCGTGAAAACATTGTTCTGTCCCTTGAGTTGCATGAATATGGTCATTTGGAATTATTTTAGTCATTCGTTTTCTTTATCGCTTAACCTTACCAATGGTTTCGTTGATGACACACTAAACATTTATAATAATCTATGTTATGAATCTACACACTCACATGAATACCATTGTTTTGAGATATTTATTTTGATCACAGAATATTGCCGGCGAATTAATTGATGTGCCATTAGCCAATTGATAAGCATCTGTTAGGCAAACCTACACAGCCGAACATACACTATTGTTTAGAGACATTCTGTTAATTGCTTAATCTTTCAAATTAATTCATTGATGTCCACTTTTGCCATTGGCCACATGTTTCTTGAGGACGGTTCCGTCATTTTAAGGACTTTTTCTATCGTCGTGTATTGACGTGCTACTGTGAGGAGTTAGCCTATTGTTCTATTGCTCAGTTTTAACAACGCAACCATTGAGGGTTAATTGTATGGATCGATGAGTAGGACATATACAGGAGTACTGTGGTGGCAATTTCGATCATTAAGTGTGTTCGGAAATTAGAGTGTTTTTAGATATTAAAGTTTCTTAACACAGAAGAGTCTGAGTGGTTCCTTCCTAAGTTCATGCGTAATTATCTTAATTATAAGAACTGTATCCTGTGGCGAGCTCTGAATTCTGAGACCGGACGTAATAACACTAAAACATAATCAGTAAAAGTTAAAGCGAAAATCATTGTATCGGTAATACACCCGAGACAACGAAGCCGAGCCTAATTTATATAATTTGAATATATTTGCATACTTCAATAACTATTTTATTTTGATAGAATTACAATTTTAGATTTATTTTTTATTATTATCATTTTTCAAAACAACATATACAACAAGGCTATAGGGGACCTTTGTCTTCATCTCCGTGTCCGTGTGTGTGTCTCCTTGACTGTCTCCATGTCTATATCCGTATCTCTGTGTGTCTCGTAATGAGAGCAAATGCCCAGTCGGATGAACCTGAAGAGTTTCACTCAGTGGTGGGGCCTCAACCATCACACGGCCCCACGAAAACAAAGCACCTGTATGGGTATTTTATGCTGAAGGTTGTCGATGTTTTTGTGTGTAAGTGTGTGTGACTTTTTAAATGGGTAATTTTAAAACTAAATTATTCCCAAAATTGCCCCCATCATAAATTAATGAAAATGTTTTTTGAACCAAGAAAATTTAGATTTTTTCTTCTTGGCCATAGGGGTACTGTTGGTGGCATTGATAGCGGTGCTGGTGGCAGTGGCGGTGATTTCCTTGGCATTGGTGTCGGTGTTGGCGGGGGTGGCGTTGGTAACGGCTGTGGCGGCGGCAGTGGCAAGACGAAGCGTCTCAATCTCCTGAAGGAGGGTCTCCTTCTTTCGAAGCAGCGCCACGTTCTCCAAATGCAGCCTCTCATTTCCTTGACGCAGCATCTCATGTTGCCACATCGCTCGCTCTTGTAGCATCGTCTCCGCTTGCATCGCCACAAACTCCTGACGAGTCACCTCCATCCCTGCACGTAGCGTCGTGTTTTCCTCGTGCAGCTTCGATCTTCTCCGCCCCAGATTCTCGTTCTGCTGTCGAAGCATCGCGTTGTGCACTTCAAACGTTGACAAGGCTGTAAAGTGTGAAACAGGGATCATCATTAGGAAAGGGACTGAAATATAAAATGTACTTTCTCTGCAATGTAGTGATAACTTTATTTGCAACTGTATTGTATTTGACATATCTCCACGTCTGTTTACAGACTAGTGGAAAAGTTACCCTCGATAAAATTTGAAATTTGAAGTGTCTTGAGTTATCAGCGGGTAATATAGAAGATAACTTTACAATTAAAGCATGTAATGGGTAACGTTGCCAGCACATGATGAGATGTGTTTACAGCTATGCTCAATTTTTTTCAACTCCGCTTATTACAAATTTCTTTTTAATCAACGAAGGAAACGTGATGAAAAAATAAAAGCACGAAACTTCACGCACTCCCACACAAATACATACACACGCACTTTCAGACAGATATATATGTATCGAGATCCACAACCTCACATCAAGACCCATACACCCACACTGCATGTTTCTACTTACCATGTTTCCAATGACGCCGCTTCATGACCTGAATGAAAACCGTCATGACCATCAACCCAATCATGAGCAATACCAAAGTCCATGCCAGTGAATCCGTGCCAGGGTTCGGGCATGGTGGCTTGGGGATGAGATGTGAAGCTTTGCATCTGTTGCCCACGAAGAGGGAGAAGAGGAACCGGACAAATTTGATGCAGAACTGCAACAGCAGCAGCAGTAGCATCAGCATCTTGCCGCTCGTGTTGTCAAAGTCCGCGTGTGAGTGCCAAGTGCGAGCGTGCGTGCTTAGAGCACTCCCAGTGGTGACGTCATCAGTTCCGGCCGTGACGCATTGTTACAGGTTTCCTGTGATGACACGTGGTTAGAAAAGCCCCTGTGACGTCACAAGCACCACTGCACAGTAATTATTTCGTTTGGGGGGAAAAAAAAACATTTACTAATGTACACTAGATTTGATCAACGAAACCTCTGTATTGCAAATTTGATAATCATTAAATCAATGGGCACATTTATTTTACACTGGAATCAAATGTTTGTTTTTATTCCATTTAACATGTCGGCTTTCGTGACCATTGTTTTACATAATAGAGGTTTTTTGGGTTAGGTCTCTTGAATATAAATGTGTCGTTTTACTCGCCTCCACTATCGATTAAGGCTGCTCCATTAAAATGTAAACTACCTTCTCTTGCTGTTCACATTACCCTTATACATTTACAAATATGCGTTTAGATTATTTGGCTGCTATAAATTTCAACGTGAAGAGCTTCGACGTTGAGTTATCATTTGTCACCAGGTTGCTTCTAAAAAGTAGCGATTAGCTTAGAAGGTGTTCCATAGCAAATGCAATAGTTTAGTTTAAACGTTTAATCATTCAACATCATTGTCAAGCTTTATCATCCAAAATTAACAATTTACAATGTGTCGTTAGTTGTAAATATTGTGGGCTATGTAGGAGCCTATACCCACAACATTAACAATTGTAAATGTATTTTTGTATTACTATATGTACCTTATTGTATTTTATCATTATTCATGGAAAGTTGTTTCATATTAAGTAAATCAATCGTTCTGAAATAATTTTGGCAGTAGGAAAATAATACACTGAAATAAAATCCCAATGTCATAGCACTTCATGCCGATCGCCTAACCCTCACATTAGGATTTCGCTGAGGGCCACTGTTCAAACACTCACTGCTGATGAGGTGATTTCGGAAGAGTTCTGAAATGTGCCAAAACTTGGACCAGCATGTTGGCCTACACCTCCGATTAGTATGGTTGGCTAAGAAGTTCAACATATACACACAATCTTGATTTGAAGCTTTCGTGATTGCAAGAAACCATACTCTTTTGTTCTTTCTGTAAAGTCACGTAGGTAGAAAAATTAAACTAAATGAAAAATAATATATCACGACATTGCGATCGCAACACGAACGGTCGTCCTCAGGTGGAAAAAAATCTCCCCCATTAACACAACTGACGTGCTTGCGGATGGAATTGCTTTCCAGCTCAGACTCCGCTTGCTTGCCCATCGCCACATATATAACCACTTGTTGTAACAGCTCTCTCGCTGGTTCAGCAGTTCCACTGCTGGATTATTTTTTCAGCCTGAGGACGACTGCTTGTGTTGCGATCGAAACGTCGTGAAATATTACTTTTATTTTGTTTTATTTTTCTACCTACGTGATTTTACCGAAAGAACCAAAGAGTATACATACACAAGGTCCACTCTTAATTGGTGCCGCAGTTGTGAAATGTTGCTCCCTCGCCTTGTATGCAGAAGGTTGTGGGTTCGATCCCAACCACGACACCTGCATATTTGGAGTTTCCGTGTCTGTCTCCATGGTCGCATGGATTTTTCTCCGGGTCTTTCGGTTTTTCCATCCACATCAACATCACGCGTTTAGAGTATTTAGCTAATATACATTCCCACGTAATAAGCCACTTTGTTGATCTTATCATTGGTGGAAAAATCGCTTCTCCACAAAATCTATATTTCTCAGAGGCCGGGGTATTAACTGGGGTGGCCACTGAAATTGAACCACGAAACCTCTGCAAAATTAGACACCCCCATTCCTCGTCTATGTCACCACTTTTAAGACATATGTGTTTTACTTTGTTGTAATAATAAAAGATAATGAATGCACACAATATTTTACCGATTTAAAATATACATACATTGAGAAGAAGAGTGTCGGCGCTGGGCTCTGTGGGTGTCTCTGTGAGCCTCACAGGGATGTAGTTGTGGGTCATTATGGGTGTTATCTATGGGTCTCTATAGGTGTCTCAATGGGTGTATCTATGGATGTCTGGGTCTCTGTGAGCCTCACAGGGATGTATTTGTTTTTTTGGTCGTCGTAGCCATCGTTGTAGATGCCACCGCGGGATTTGCCCTCGTCCATAGAGAAAAACCAAACTTGACAGACGTCGGCCAGCTCCTCCTCCTGGCGCTCGGTCAGGCGCGGCTCGAAGAGAGCCAGGATCGCTGCAGACGTGACAACAACAACTTAAATCATGAACTATGTTTTTTTTCTTTACCGAAACAACCAAAGAGTGTTTTTTACACACACCAAAAGCCCAGCAAGTTGGCGGTTGGTGTGTGTCTGTGTGTGTGTCTGTGTGTGTGTTCTGTCAGACCAGGAATGTGTGCACCACAGAGTGAATCTCCCTGCGGTACAGTGGACAGGCCATGCCGCGCCGCTGCAACTCGAAGACGCAGTGGCGGCATGTAGCAAGGTGGTCGCTGTCGCCGTGAACCAACGTGCAGCTACGTGGCTCACACCGGCACACCACGCACCCACCCACAACACCACCACCACCACCCACAACACCACCCACAACACCACCAGCACCACCACCCATGCCACCACTACCTACACCACCACCAACCACACCACCCACACCATCACCATCCACCACCGCTACCGGCTGGAGTGTAAGAAGGAGAGGCAGTGGTGGAGGTGGTGTTGACGCTGGCACCGGCTCGCCTGTTGTCGGCCGTCACTACGGAGAATAACTTAATGAGCAGCGCTGCCACCGAGTGTCTGAGATCTCTGAGTGAGAATCCCTCCACACAAAACACCTCCTCCAGGGGGTCCCTGCCACACCTCACCATGTACTGCCTCTCTTCATCGTAAAGTCGCCTCCGCTTGATGTACTGTTCCATGTAGTGGAACACCTGTACCACCGTGAATGTGTCGCCCTAGGCACCGACCGAATGCAGCAGAGGAATCATCCGAGGCACCGGCTGCAGGAGAATGTTCCTGCGAGCTTGTCAGAGACATGGACAATTCCATGCACTGTATGTGTTCTGTATTTGTACGTGGATAGTAACGACAGTAGATGTGCATTCACTCCGAGTCTTTACTGTGTCGTTAAACAGCATGGGGTACACAATGACGTGAAACTTTACATCTACCCTACCTCCGTGCTCCATGCCGAAAAGCCACTGCAGTGGTAATACAACTGCAACGCATTTTATTCATCAACCTGCATTTTCTTATTTTTCCCAAATTTTAACCTGGGTTGGGCTGTCGCCATCCTGCCCTGGAACCAATTATTAATTCGTGTCTCCAGCAGACCATTGCAGGCCTGGTGTTAGAGAATGGCTCACTGATGCTGATATCACAGAGCTACTTCTAATTACCCTTCAAGTGCCCTCTGGTCCACAGTAAAGAGCAGCACACTCCCACCTGTCCTTTAAGTAGGAGTAACGTTGGTCATAACGTTCTTTTCGATTGAAATTTATCCAAAATAAGTGCAGAACCACATTGCAGCCATGTAATGGTTTATTTTGTGCTGTCAATGACGACTGGGCTGAGATCATTAGCTCGCTAGACTTGAGAACCTGCTTTGATCACAGGCGGTGTGGATTCAAACCCAAGTACTCCGTGGTGCCTGGTCAGTGCTATGACCTCTGGGTCACTGAGCCGCCTCCAAACACCCCCCATGTCAAATACATAAGCAGCAACCTGTATCGTGGGCAGCAGCATTCTTTGAATACTCTGCCAAAAAATGTTTATTGTGGAGTGGTGGCACAATTCCGCAATTGCTTTCTCATACCTCTGGTGACAGGAAGAATTTCTACAAGACGGAGTTCTAGAGAACCCCTTTACCCGATGTTTTGGTCTACTCTTCCACACTGGGCAGATGTTTCAGAAGAGGAAGTAGTACCTACACTTTAACACACCGCATCCGCAGCCCCTCTCCTAAGTGGGCGTCCCCAGCCCGAATGCTCGCAGGAAGCCCTCCTAGCCTCCCTGCTCGACGAGCCAGGCCCCGCACGCGTTCACCACCAGGGCGGCCACCGCGTCCATCACGGCCGCCGTCTTCTCCAAGTCGCGCAGACGTACGCAGTCCACCAGCCTCTTTGCGAGGGAGGAGCGAGCAGAGCACCACCAGGACCACCAGGCGGCCCCGGCTCGCGGAGCCGTCGTGGAGGACTTCCCATGCCACGTCCACGAGCAGCCGGCGGGGCCCTCGGTGCTCCACCCGCTCCTCCGCGTGGCTCACCAGAACGGAGTCTCTGAACCGTGCGAGGAACAGGTCTCCCAGGCAGTTGACCACCTCCTGCGCCAGCTGTGCTGGCTGAACCTTCTGCAGCTGCTGGAGCTGCAGCTGCTCCTGCACCTGCAGCTACTCCTGCACCTACAGCTACTCCGTCTGTGTCGCCAGGTGAGCCATGTAGCGGGCGATCAGATTCGCTGTCAAGACGCTCAACAGCTGCAGCGCCACCTTCTCTTCCTCACCTTCCTCCTCCCCCTCGTTTTCCTCCTCCCCCTCCTCCTCCTCCTCCCCCTCCTCCTCCACTCTCAAAACAAAGAGTGAGGACATAATATCAATAACCCGGGAATTTTATAGTGACCTCTTCTTTCCTGATAAAACGTCTATGCCTGCCCAGAATTTCCTAAAGAGTCCGGTGAGAGTACTGTCCTCCAGCAGGGCGTTGTTGAAGTGCCAGTAGGCCTCACCACTTGGTGTTCCACGCAGCCTGAGGTCCAGCAGGATCAGGCTGTGGTCTGTTAGTGTTGCAGCCCCTGATGTCAGCAGTCAGAATGCTCGAGACAAGACTTCTGGAGATGTAGAAACGGTCGATCCTGGACTGGGTAGCTGGTTCATTGCCCCGTGTCCGCGTGAAGGTGAAGCTTCGCCGCCTAGGGTGGTGAAGCCGCCACACGTCCACCAGATCGGACGCGTCCAGAAGGGCTTGGAGCTCTCCCCGGAGTTTGGCGTTGCAGTGCCCCTTCCCTGTGTGGTCGAGAGCATACAGCGTGCAGTTGTAGTCACCTCCAATGACCACAAACTCGTCCCCTGGAATGCCACCGAGGTGGTTCCGCAGAAGTTGCAGGAACCCGGGTCTCTCACTCTCAGTGGTGGGAGCGTACACGTTGACGAGGTGGATGGCGGTGACGCCGACCTGCACCGTGAGGTCCAGGACCCTCCCCTTGATCAACTCCACCTGGCTGACGGTGTCGGGGGAAAAGTTTGGTGACAGCACGGTTGCTACTCCTGAGGAGGTGTTGCTGAAGTGGCTGATGAAGGGCTTCGCTCTCCACTCCGTCCTCCAGGCAACGTCATTGTCCATGGCGAGATGGGTCTTCTGCACGAACAGCACGGAGACCTTATGCTGCTTTGCAAGGTATGCTACGTAGTATATTCTCAGCGCCCCTCTGCACCCATTCATGTTCAGGGAGGCGTTGCGCAGCGTCATTGTGAGTGAGTCGCCCGCCTGTTCCAATGAGTCACCTTGCTGAGGAGGCTCCTTACCCTGGACCTCTCCAGGTCTCTCGATTGTTTTCCTTCCTGCTGGAGCTCTGTGAGGATGCGTCAGAGGGAGACCTCTATGGCGTCTGGCTCGCCATCTTGTCAAGGCCTCCATCACCTTGTTTGGTTTCCTGGGGGTCTCTTTGAAGAATCTCCACAGGTCTTCCTGGCAGAAGATGGGTGCCCGCGAAGATGACCTCTTTGAGACCTGGCTGGTTTCGCAACCCACACGGAGGTCATCATCCGAGTCCCCCTTCTTGCTTCCATGCCCTGCATGTGGGGGCCAAGAGTCGGGGGCCCATGGTTGGCTCTATATGGCCTCCCCCAGGGGCCGTGGCAGGTGGAATGCTACCGCACGCCTCTTCCACATTAGCAGGGCACTCTGCGAGGTTTGCAGGGTGTCCTTATTCTGTCTTTTTAATTCTGGGCCAAAGAGGTCCCATCAACGTAAACGTGTTGTATTTAAAATATAACACAAACAACAGCAATGAATGGCTTAGTGGGTAAAGTAAGACGCACCCCAAAACGGTTGAGTTAAATAAATCTGATCTTTCCTATTACCGGATTATCGGACGCAAACCAAACTTTGTTGTAACAAGAACATAGAAAAAACTGAGTCTCTTAATCAGGTGAATACGGTAAAGGGGCTGAGTCTGTGGGTGCCAGTGTGGTGAGTCTGTGGGTCTCTGTGTGGTGATGGCCGTGTTGGGTGGTGGCGGGTTTAACGACACAAAATTAATATATTTACGCGATCTAACCCAAACAAAACCTGTACTACGGATTCAACAACAATAACATGAGGGTTCTCCGACGCGCGTCTCGGTTGGGGTGAGGGTGTGGTCGCGCCGTCTCCTCCGTACGGATTGTTTCTTCCTTTCACAACTGCGATGTTCTCGCTCTCTCCTCTCTTTTTGTCTCCACCGTTGCCAACCGTCGGAGCTCGGCATCCGCGGCCCCTCTCCTAGGTGGGCGTCCCCAGCCCGAATTCTCGCAGGAAGCCCTCCCAGCCTCCCTGCTCGACGAGCCAGGCCCCACACGCGTTCACCAGCAGGGCGGCCACCACGTCCGTCACTGCCGCCGTCTTCTCCGCATCGCTCAGACGTACGCAGTCCACCAGCCTCTTCGCGAAGGAGGAGCGAGCAGAGCACCACCAGGACCACCACGCGGCCCCAGCTCGCGAAGACGTCACGGAGGACCTCCCAGGCCACGTCCACGAGCAGCCGGCGGGGCCCTCGGTGCTCCACCCGCTCCTCTGCGTGGCTCACCAGAACAGAGTCTCTGAACCGCGCGAGGGACAGGTCCCCAGGCAGTTGACCACCTCCTGCACCAGCTGTGCTGGCTGAACCTTCTGCAGCTGCTGGACCTGCAGCTGCTCCTGCACCTGCAGCTACTCTGTCTGTGTTGCTAGGTGAGCCATGAAGCCCGCGATCAGATTCGCTGTCAAGACATTCAACAGCTGCAGCACCTCCTTTTTCTTCCTCCCCCTCACCTTCTTCTTCCTCCTCCTCCACTCATAAAACAAAGAGTCAGGACATAATATCAATAACCTGGGAATTTTATAGTGACCTCTTCTCTCCTGATAAAACGTCTATGCCTGCCCAGAATTTCCTAAAGAGGTCGGTGACCGTACTGTCCTCCAGCAGGGCGTTGTTGAAGTGCTAGTAGGCCGCAGCACTTGGTGTTCCACGCAGCCTAAGGTCCAGCAGGATCAGGCTGTGGTCTGTTAGTGGTGCAGCCCTGATGTCAGCAGGCAGAATGCTCGAGACAAGACTTCTGGAGATATAGTAGCGGTCGATCCTGGACTGGGTAGCTGGTTCATTGCCCCTTGTCCTCGTGTAGGTGAAGCTTCGCCGCCTCGGGTGGTGAAGCTGCCACACGTCCACCAGATCGGAGGGGTCCAGAAGGGCTTGGAGCTCTCCTCAGAGCTTGGCGTTGCAGTGACCCTTCCCTGTACGGTCGAGAGCATCCAGCGTGCAGTTGTAGTCACCTCCCATGACCACAAACTCGTCCTCTGGAATGCCACCGAGGTGGTTCCGCAGAAGTTGCAGGAACCCGGGTCTCTCACTGTCAGTGGTGGGAGCGTACACGTTGACGAGGTGGATGGCGGTGTCGCCGACCTGCGCCGGGACGTCCAGGACCCTCCCCTTGATCACCTCCACCTGGCTGACGGTGTCAGGAGTGAAGTTTGGTGACAGCACGGTTGCTACTCCTGAGGAGGTGTTGCTGAAGTGGCTGAAAAAAGGCTCCCATTTTCCACTCCGTCCTCCAGGCAACCTCATCGTCCATGGCGAGATGGGTCTCCTGCACGAACAGCACAGAGACATTATGCTGCTTTGCAAGGGACGCTGCGTAGTATCTTCTCAGCGCCTCTCGGCACCCATTCATGTTCAGGG
Source organism: Petromyzon marinus (assembly GCF_048934315.1). Lineage (NCBI taxonomy): Eukaryota > Metazoa > Chordata > Hyperoartia > Petromyzontiformes > Petromyzontidae > Petromyzon > Petromyzon marinus. The sequence continues at coordinate 5,091,316 of NW_027422597.1, forward strand.
AGGCGATGCGCAGTGTCATTGTGAGCGAGTGGCCTGCCTGTTCCAATCAGTCACCTTGCTGAGAAGGCTCCTTACCCTGGACCTCTCCAGGTCTCTCAATTGTTGTCCTTCCTGCTGGAGCTCCCCTAGGATGCGTCTGAGGGAGACTTCTATGGCGTCTGGCTCGCCATCCTGACAAGGCCTCCATCACCTTGTTTGGTTTCCTGTGGGTCTCTTCGAAGAATCTCCACAGGTCTTCCTGGCAGAAGATGGTGCCCGCGAAGATGACCTCTTTGAGACCTGGCTGGTTTCGCTACCCACACGGAGGTCATAATCCGAGTCCCCCTTATTGCTTCCATGCCCTGCATGTGGGGGCCACGAGTCGGGTGCCCATGGTTGGCTCCATGTGGCCTCCCCCAGGGGCCGTGGCAGGTGGAATGCTACCACACGCCTCTTCCACAGTAGCAGAGCACTCTGCGAGGCTTGCAGGGTGTCCTTATTCTGTCTTTTTAATTCTGGGCCAAAGAGGTCCCATAAACGTAAACGTGTTGTATTTAAAATATAACACAAACATAACAACAATGATGAATGGCTTAGTGGGTAAAGTAAGACGCACCCCAAAACGGGTGAGCTTAATAAATCCGATCTCTCCTATTACCGGATTATAGGATGCAAACCAAACTTTGTTGTATCAGTGTGGTGAGTCTGTGGGTCTCTGTGTGGTGACGATCTCTCTGGGTCTCTGTGTGATGATGGCCGTGTCGGGTGGTGGCGGGTTTAACAACACAACATTATGAGATTCACGAGATCTAACCCAAACAAAACCTGTACTAGGGAGTCAACAACAACGACATGAGGGCTCTCCGACGCGCGTCTCGGTTGGGGTGAGGGTGAGGTCGCGCCGTCTCCTCCGTACGGATTGTTTCTTCTTTTCCCGACTGCGACGTTCTCGCTCTCTCCTCTCTTTTTGTCTCCACCGTCGCCAATCGTCGGAGCTCGGCATCCGCGGCCGCTCTCCTAGGTGGGCGACCCCAGCCCGAATTCTCGCCGGAAGCCCTCCCAGCCTCCCTGCTCAACGAGCCAGGCCCCGCACGCGTTCACCAGCAGGTCGGCCACCGCGTCCGTCACGGCCACCGTCTTCTCCGCGTCGCTCAGACGTAAGCAGTCCACCAGCCTCTTCGCGAGGGGGGAGCGAGCAGAGCACCACCAGGACCACCACGCGGCCCCAGCTCGCGGAGCCGTCGCGGAGGACCTCCCAGGCCACGTCCACGAGCAGCCGGCGGGGCCCTCGGTGCACCACCCGCTCCTCTGTTTGGCTCACCAAGTCCAGAACGGAGTCTCTGAACCGCACGAGGAACAGGTCTGCCAGGCAGTTGACCACCTCCTGCACAAGCTGTGCTGGCTGAACCTCCTGCAGCTGCAGTACCTTCTGCACCTGCTGCAGCTGCTCCTGCAACTGCAGCCACTCCGTCTGTGTCGCTAGGTGAGCCATGAAGCCGGCGATCAAATTCGCTGTCAAGACGGTCAGCAGCTGCAGCACCTCCTTCTCTTCCTCCCCCTCATCTCCCTCCTCCTCATCCTCCCCCTGTCTCCCTCTACCTCCCTGTGTCTCCCTCCTCCCCCGGTCTCCTTCCTGCTCCCCGTGTTTCCCTCCTTCCCCCGTCTCCCTCCTCCCTGTGTCTCCCTCCTCCTTTTCCTTTTTTGCTGAAGAAGTTTTTCTATTTCCACGAGGTGGTAACACCATATCCCTTATTCTGTAATTGTAATTCTGGGCCAAAGAGGTCCCACAAATGTAAACATTTTGTATTTAAAATATAACACAAACATAACAACAATGAATAGCTTAGTGTGTAAAGTAAGACGCACCCCAAAACGGGTGAGTTAAATCAATCCGATCTATCCTACTACCGGATTATAGGACGCAAACCATACTTTGTTGTAACAAGAACATAAAAAACTGAGTCTCTTAATCAGGTGAATACGGTAAAGGGGCTGAGTCTGTGGTTGACAGTGTGGTGAGTCTGTGGGTCTCTGTGTGGTGACGATGTCTATGGGTCTCTGTGTGGTGATGGCCATGTCGGGTGGTGGCGAGGTATAACCACACAACATTTATATATTCACGCGATCTAACCCAAACAAAACCTGTACTACGGAGTCAACAACAACGACATGAGGGCTCTCCGACACGTGTCACGGTTGAGGTGAGGTTGCGGTCTGTTGTATATGTAGGTTATGAAAATTTGATGAAAATAATAAAAATAAAATGAAATTTGAAATTTGCATAATTATCCGAAAATATGTTAATTTGGTGTATTTTATGCGCATAAACTATGCGAATGCGAGAGATAATCGTATTAATTTATGCTAGTGTATGTGTGATTATGCTACTGCGAGCCCTTATGATAATTAGGCCCCGCCTCCTTGACGAGGGTCGGTTATCAATCGAGATAATGCAATTAATCATATGCAGTTATGCAGGTACTTGAGCATGTCAGATTAAACTCGGCTGTGTTGTTTAACTTTGTACTATCGATCAGTATAATACAATTATTCTCGCTTTAACATTTACTGAGTATGTGTTAGTGTGTTCAGCCAGGTCTCCAAGTTCAGATCTCAGCACAGAATACAGTTCTTATGCATAAATGTCAGGAAAGAACACAACACTTCTGTGTTAATCAATTTTAATGACGATAGTGATAATGACGATAATGATGACGATGGTGATAATGATGATAATGATGACAATAATAACAATGGTGATGATGCGTACTTCAACAGCTCCAGCACGAGACAGTTGTGTCCGCGGAAGTGGAACGAGTGCAGGATGCGGATGACGCTGTGCAGCTCAGCACTGCCCTCCCCCTGCAGCTCCGTGATCACCTTCAACTCCATCCTCTGCATCTCCATTTTGGTAGGGCTGTGTGCACACAGAAAGTCTGTGGGTCTCTGTGGGTCTCTGTGGGTCTCTAGTTCATAGTACTTTTACGACGGTTAATTTTTTAGTGAGATAGTTTCAGTTTATAGTTAGAGATAGTTTTGCAGAGGTTATTATCATTGTTGTTTACTATTATACTCATCATTTTGTAACCATATTGTATTTACTTCCATTTATTATCTATTATTGTATTCATTTATAATTATGACCATGGCCGCTGTGTTAAGACCACCAGCACCCACCCACACCACCACCACCAACCCCATCACCCCTGCCCCAACCTACTTGATGGGCAGTGCCAGCATCTTGACAGCCACCAGGAATCCCGTCTTGTGGTCCACGCACCGCAGCACCACTCCCTGCCCTCCCTCGCCAATCTTCTCTCGCACCTCGAAGCGGCATTGGAGCTGCTCCTGTGGTATCTAAGAAGCAGCAGCAGCAGCGCCGCCACGGCCAGTCGGAGTCACAATCACGATGGGAATGTTTAACGCTTAGTGGTAGGAGCAGCAGTGGTAGTACTGAGTAGTAGTTAGTAGCAGTAGTGTCTGTGTGCGCCTGTGTGCCTGTTTGTGTGCGCATCTGTGTGTGTGTGTCTGTCTGTGCGAGTTTCACAGGGATATTTCTGCTTGCAAGCTTTGACTTTAACATAGCCATTTCTGTGACCAGTCACAAGCTAATCACTCAGCTATTTCAATGCTAAATTCTCCTGTTTGATTTGTACTAGGTGCCTCTGTGGATGTGTAGGCTTTGACTTTAACATAGCCATTTCTGTGACCAGTCACAAGCTAATCACTCAGCTATTTCAATGCTAAATTCTATGCTAATTCGTTTGTCAAGGCGCTCTATTTCTTCTCACACAGCTTAAAGGTCGCGATCTGAGCTTGGCTGTGTTGGCTCCAGCGCTTTCCTCCAGACAGTCTCGTCCCTTCACCTGATGAAGGCCGCTTGTGTTGTGGCCGAAACGTCGTGAAAATTTTATTGTGTTATTTTATTTGATCAATGTATTATTTTATTCTCATTCTACGTGACTTTACCAAAAGAACCAAAGAAGATGAATCCTTGCAGCCACGATAGCTTTAAATCGAAATTTAACAGCAATGGTATTGAACCTTTTTTTTAAAGGGTGGCCCTGGGGCTTGCCACGTGGCAGGTGTCGTCCATTGTCCATACCAGACCCCTCCAGCTCTCTCACCCTGGGTCAGCTGCCCCTTCCATGTCCTGGAAACCATGGCAAGGTCATCCCATGAGGACTGCCTGGATGAAAACCAGCATGGAAGTTGCCCAGGGTGGGACCGGCTATGCTTTTGGGCTAGTCCCGTTTGTGTGTGGTGTGCGGTGTATTCGTAGCAATCGTTCTCCACTGTAGTCCTGGCATCTGCTGCTCAGCTTCATTCCACAGCTGTGGTTCCAGTGGCGCGGTCTCTCCGGGGACCCATGTGGTGTGTGTGTGGGTGTGGCATGTATCACGGGGTGGGTGGGTAGTATCGTGATAGTGGTCATGGTAGGCACCGATCCACGACCTCCATCACCCCTACTGAGTGGTGGACATGCCACCACAAAGCAGCATGCGGCGGAGGAGTGAGGTGACCGCTCTCGCCTCACGAGCGAGGCCCTATCGCTTCCTCTTCATTCCCTGCATCACCACCTCCATCTCCTCCTTAGTCTCATCCTCCTCCACCTCCTCTTAATCCTCCACCACCATCTTCTCCCCCTGTCCTGTTTTCTCCATTCTCTCTTCATGCTCCTCAACCTCCGAGGTGGCGTCGGTGGCATCGGTGGTGGCAGCGGAGGTGCTGGAGGTGATGGCCGTGGTGGCGGTGGCAATGGTGGTGATGGTGGCAGCGGAGGTGGCGGTGGCGGCAGCGGTAATGGCGGTGGCGCCAGCGGTGGTGGGGCGGAGGTGGCAGCGTTGGTGGTGGTGATGGTAGTAGTCCTGGCGAGGCACCGCTCTTCCTCCATGAGGCGCTTCTCCTCCTCGACGCTCTTCACGTTGGCGAGACACTTCTCCTCCTCCAGACGCTTCTCTTCCGTGAAGCACTTCACTTTAACGAGGCGCTTCTTGAGGAAATAGTCTCTGAAGCAGTTCTCCTCTGTGCGGCGCTTCACCCTGGCAAGGCGCTGCACCTCAAAGAGGTGCTCCTCTACCATGTGGCGTTTCTCTGTCGCATGGTCCTTCTCCTCCTGGAGATGCTTCACCCTGCTGAGATCCTTCAACTCCCCAATTATCCTCTGTTCAAGCAAAGATAATCACATGAATATTCAGACATGCAAGCAGAAATTCATTTAAGTTTTTCAGATTCATTTATTTGGTATAACCCTGTGAGCTATGTTGCTCTTGACTCGGGTGCAACCGCAACAAACAAAAACATGATCAAGGAACATCTTAAAGCGACTACACGCAACAGAAAAATCCAGGAAAAGACAGCAAAGTCTTCCAGAAAAGCACCGTATATCAACACTGTGTGCAAAAATCCCGGTGGGATGCAAGTCGAATAATAACAATCATAAGACAATTTAGATTAAAGTTATCAGGCTAACTCTGTACTACAAAAAAACAAACATGGTTAAACCAAAACGTTTTCAAAATCACCAAAATAAAGCTATAAAAACAATGTAACAGTGATCATAGGAACTGTGATTCAAATTTAACAATAAACGATTTATACATAACATGTACGACCAAACTTTGCAGCCATAGCTGGCTGTATGAGTCACTCCATAACAGCAGGATTATGAGTCGCAGTATATAAAAATATTCAATACACCTTTAAAGATCAGCACACTATTCAAGTGTACATCTATGGTACAATTTATTGAAAATAAGTTTTGGGAACAGAAAATTATTTATTTTAAACAACAGACAAATATTAACAAGCACTGTTTATTACATTAACTTTGTTTAACTTTTTTGGTCCCAGTTGAGACATTCAGAACTATGAAAAAACAAATAATTGTGCTCTGATCTAATGTGCAATCTGTGGCATATGAATTTGTTAAGGTGATGTTGTCCGGTCCTGTACATATCAAGTACAGTGAGGGAAAAAAATATTTGATCCCCTGCTGATTTTGTACATTTGCCCACTGACAAATAAATGAACAGACTATAATTGTAATGGTAGGTTTATTTGAACAGTGAGAGGCAGAATAACAACAAAAACATCCAGAAAAACATGTCAAAAATGTTATAATTTGATTTCCATTATCCTCCTAGCGAGGCCACGCTAGGAGGATAAAAGGGGACCCCGGGCAAAGGTTTGGGGCTGTTGCTTGGAGTGGAATCTTGTCGGACTGCTGGAGTCATCGTCACCATCTGCATCTTCTCGGCGGTGTCAGACAGGCAGTCTGTTAACTCTCTTGACTGAAAGTGTAGTGACCCCTTGTACCCTGTGAAGGCTATAATAAATAGAGTACCTCCTGCTCTTCGTGTCTCTGCGTGTATCGCTAGACGTGGATCATAACGACAGTAGATGTACGCTCACTCTGAGTTTTTACTCAATGACGTTAAACTTCACATCTACCCTACCTCCATGCTACATGCCGACAAGCCACTGCTTTGGTAACCAAACTGCAACGTCTTTTATTAGTAAACCTGCATTTTCTAATTTTACCCAAATCTTAACCTCGGTTGGATGTTGCCATCCTGCCGTGGAAACAACGAATCATTCGTGTCTCGAGCAGAAGATTGCAAGCCTTGTGTTAGAGAATGACCCACTGAAGCTGTAATCACGGAGCTACTTCTGAGTACCTTTCAAGTGCCCTCTCATCCACGTAATAAAGAGCAGGATCCTCCCTCCTGTAACGTTGGTCGTAACAATGTTCTCACTTCTTTGTGCTGTCAAGGACAACCGGGCTCACCTTGGTCTGTCTCACTGTCACACTCACCTCTATTCGTACACTCACTCATCTGGGTCTGTCTCACTGTCATACTCACCTCATCCACACGCACTGACGTAGGTCTGTCTCACTGTCACACTCACATCACTAGTCACACTCACCCACCTGGGTCTGTCTCACTGTTACACTCCCCTCTCTACCACACTCACCTGGGTCTGTCTTACTTTAACACCACATTCCACAGACACTTACATTGGTCTGTCTCAATGTCACACTCACCTCTACCCACACACACTCAACAGAGTCTGTTTCACTCTCTCACTAATTTGTCTTCCTACACTCACTCACTTGGGTCTGTCTTACTGTCACACTCACCACTCTACCCACAACAACCTGGGTCTCACTGTCTCACCTCCCTTCAAAAACACTGAATTCCTGCTGAACAACACGCGGTTCAACCCACAAGCACTTGGGAGAGCTACAGGGCTCACATGCCATGTCCTTCACAGTCCTGTAATTCGTTTTATTATTGCCCTAATTGAGTTTGGCAAAAGCCTGTGAGAGACTTTGAACAATGTACACACAGGAACGTCCATAGGGGTGCTAGGCCAGGGGAAAATCCCAGCATGTGGGCCTCCGACGCCTTCAAATTCCACCGCAAGTATTACATCTGACACCCCCGTGACATTGAAGCGCAGGGCCCCCCCAATGCCCGCGGACCTGGGCGGTCGCTCCGATTCTCCGTATCCAAGGGGCGATTCTGTGTGCACAATGCAGACCTCCTTGTAAAAACATGGTTTTACGAGGGCCTCCTCACGCAAATTAAGTAGAGAACCACATTACTGCCATGTGATGGTTTATGTTTCGCAGTCATTGACGACCAGGCTGAGATCATGAACTCGCTAGACTTGACAACACACTTTGATCACAGGCGGGTGCCTGGATTCAAACCCAGTTACTCCGTGGTCCCACTTCAGTGCTCTGACCTCTCGGTCACTGGGCCGCCTCTAAACGCCCCCCCATGTTAAATACATAAGTAGCAACCTGTATCGTGAGCAGCAGCATTCTTTGAATACTCTGACAAAACAATTTGAATTGTGGAGTGTTGACACAATTTCGCAATTGCTTTATTATACCTCTGGTTGCAGGAATAATTTCTACAAGACCGAGTTCTAGAGAGCCCCTTTACACGATGTTTTGTTCTACTCTTCCACACTGAGCAGATATTTTAGAAGATGGAGTACCCACACTGTAACACACCACACGCACCTTGCTGCTCGATTGTGGCTTACCCATTTCTACTGATTGGTGGACAGAGGCAGGGAGGGTTAAGAAACTCAAACGTTTGTTTCAACTGCTGTTACAGAAGGGGAACAGATGGGCAGTGGAGCAGGGAGGTAGAGGGGCAGTGGAGTAGAAGGGCAGTGGAGCATTGGAGTAGTGGAGCAGTAGGGCAATTGAGCAGATGGGCAGTGAGGCAGTGGGACAGCGGAGCAGAAGAGCAGTGGGCCAAATGGGTAGTAGGGCAGTGGAGTAGTGGAGCAAAGGGACAGTTGGGCAGAGGGGCAATGGATCAATTGAGCAGTGGGACAGTGGAGCAGTGGATCAGTGGGGCAGTGGAGTAGAGTGGCAGTGTTGTGAAGGAGGCGAATCGCCTGAATATCTTTTCCCACCGACATTTGTATGTGCTCTAAAGAAGGACCATCTCTCAAAACGGCGATCATTCTATATTTGTCCTTGTACCTCCACACACAGCTGGAAAACAGCACACCCGAGCCAAGGCACATTTAACCAACTCAGGCAGCACTTGCAAGCAATTCAAATATATTTTGTGTCATCATGGGTTTATTTCAAAGAGTTTATAGTACCAATAAGAACAATGGTATTTAACCGTATTATTTGCAGGGTGGCCCTGGGGCTTGCCATGTGGCAGGTGTCGTCCATTGTCCGATCCAGACCCCTCCAGCTCTCTCACCCTGGCTTTTCTGCCCCTTCCATGTCCTGGAAACCATGGCAAGGTCATCCCATGAGGACTGCCTGGATAAAAACCAGCATGGAAGGGGCCCAGGGTGGGGCCGGCTATGCTTTTGGGCTAGTCCCGTGTGTGTGTGGTGTGCGTGGTGTCTTGGTAGCAATCGTTCTCCACTTCAACAGCTGTGGTCCCAGTGGCAACGTTTCTCTGGGGAACCGTGTGGTAAGTGTGTTTCATGTATCACGGGGTGGGTGGGTGTGGCATGTATCACAGGGTGGGTGGGTAGTATGGTGATAGTGGTCATGGTTTGCACCAATCCACGACCACCACCATCACCCCTACTGAGTGGTGGACATGCTACCACAAAGCAGCACGCGGCGGAGGAGTGAGGTGATCGCTCTTGCAACGTGAGCGAGGCCCCCTCGCTTCCTCTTCTTTCCCTGCATCACCACCTCCACCACCTGCACCTCTTCCATCTCCTGCTCCTTTGTCTCGTCCTCCATTTCTTCTTCATCCTCCACCACCATCTTATTCCCCTTCTCTGTTTTCTCCATTCTCTCCTCATCCTCCTCAACCTCCTCGTCCTCGGAGGTGGCAGAAGTGGTGGCAGTGGTGTCGGTCGTGGTGGTGTTGGCTGAGGTGGCAGTGCCGGTGGTGTCAGTGGCGGTGGTGGTGGTGGTGGTGGCGGTAGTGGTGGTGTTGGTTGCGTTGGTAGCGGCAGAGGTGGTGGTTGCCATGGTGGTGGCAGTGGTGGTGGCGTTAGCGGCAGGGCGGTCGGTGGTGATGATGGCGGTGGAGGTGGTGGAGTTGGTGGAGGTGGTTGCGGTAGCGTCAAAGGTGTCGGTGGTGGTGGTGGCAGCAGTGGTGGTGGCGCTGGCGGTGGAGTAAGTTGTGGTGGTGGTGGCAGAGGTGGTGGTTGCCGCGGTGGTGGCGGTGACGGTGGCGGTGGTGGCGGTCGTGTCAGTGGTGGCAGTGATGGCGGGGGTGACAGCGGTGGTGGTGGTGGCAGCGTTGCTGGCAGTGGTGGTGATGGTAGCAGTCCTGACGGGGCACTGCTCCTCCTCAAGGTACTTCTCCTCCATGAGGTGCTTCTCCTCATCCTCCTCCAGACGGTTCTCCTCAAGATGCTTCATCTCACGAAGTCGCTTCTCTTCCGCGAAGCACTGCACTATAACGAGTCGCTTCTTGAGGAGATAGTCTCTGAAGCAATTCTCCTCTGTGCGGCACTTTACCCTGGCCAGGCGCTGCACCTCAAAGAGGCGCTCCTCTACCATGAGGCGTTTCACCGTCCCAAGGTCCTTCTCCTGAAGACGCTTCACCCCTCTGAAGTCTTTCAACTCCCCAATTATCCTCTGTTCAAGCAAAGATCACCACATTAATATTCAGACATGCACATGCAAACAAAAATTAATACCCACATGCATGCAAACATAAACGTGCACATAAACCCAACACAAATGCATACTCACACATCTTTGTACAGATGCAGACATCCACGTTCACTCATTCAAACTCGCTTTTAACACTCGCATGAATATACACAGTCAAGAAAATTTCAAATCAAGATTGAATATATAAAATCACCTGATAACATAACACCTTATCCATCAATACTTTTATCACATTGTACGTGTAGCCCTAACCCTTAATTATCCCAACCCCTACATAATCAAAATACATGTTACATCCTCATATATCCTCACACACCCCATACATGCACTTAAGTCTGTGATCGACTGGGAATATTTCATAGCAATGGTTGGCAACAATCATCACTGGCAATAGTTTCCACAGAATGTTACATTATAAAGATCTGGTAGCCCATAATCTCGACAAATTTTACGCAGTGCCCATAGTGGGCAACTGGAATGGCTACTTCCAATCAACTGAACTAGCAGACGTAATTAATGTGATTTATATCATTCCGTCCTCATTGGTAATAAATGACCAATGCATGAGTGGGATGGTGGAGAGATTGGCTGATGGTGTCTGGAGCTGGTTTTGATATACAGAAAGGTGAAGCAGAGGAATGTTCCAGAGAGATGGTGTCTTGTGATGTTATAGATTCATGATAAGGCTCTATGATGGTCTATTTAATTGGTGGTGGTGTGGTGAGAAAGGTGATGTGGAGAGATGGTGTGCTAGTTTTGTAGAGAATGTTGTGTATTTGACCCCCACAGACCCCATACACACCTTTGGGGAGCGATGCTTGTAACCTTGGCCTGGGAAAGGGTCCACTTTATCCATAATGTCACCCCAGGTGGTCGACTGGCGCGACGATTCCCGGCCTGCGAAGAGCAGACAGGTAATTCAAAGGACGAGTAATGAATTAGAGAACGAAGAACATGGAGTTTCACAGAACGAATTTTAAGATCCCTGTAATTATCTCTTTCCACACAACAGGAGCTGCTATTGAGAAATATTCATCACATGGCAGTAAAACTTTCCAAGTCATGTTTTTGTGGGCATGCTGAGACCATTAATTCCTTAAGCTTGAGACCCCAGTTTAAACAAAAATGGCTGAAATTCAGATATAAACCCATCGTTTCTGGAACACTCGATCATTACGTCTTCCCATCACCACCAAGCCATGACTTCTCAAAGTAATTGATAAAGGAGCCTCCTTCTCTGTATATAAGCCACGTGATGCAGGTATCTGGGACTTACCCTCATAGTCATCCACGATCTCAGCCCACTTGATTTGGCTATCCATGTTGTTGGGAAAGAGTAGATTCTGCGTGAAGTTGGATGGCCTGTGGAGTTTGGAACAACGCTAAGATTTAGCAACAATTTGAATCACTCATCCTCTCAAATATTACATATTTGACCACTCACTGCACCAATCCCATCACTTCCATGCCTGTTGCTTTCAAGCCAACGCCCGCACTTGTTTGCCACTCATACGTGCTTCTGATCACTCACTCATCGATCCACACAACCATGTTTATTCCACCAGCCTATTACATTAAACATAATCGCCAAACTTAATGATATTTAATCCACACATGCATGTTAATGTACAGCCATTTGCATTAATCGATTTCTTGATAAACCACCCCCCCCCCCCATGCCTTGTAGGTCATGAGGGTCAAAAGACCTTACTTAAATTATTTGTTATAACCCGAGCATGACGTCGTGGGTCACGTGATGTCAGAGACACCACCCATGTGGCTGTGACATCACAGATTAGAGACAACTATGGCAGCAGCTGTGGTCTGAACATGAAGGCAGACTCCTCCCCAATGTTGAATAACATTCAATACATAAAATGTAGGGCACAATTGTGCCAGCAATCAGAAAACAATAATTGTAGACATCTTATTCATACTCTGAGATTTAAACAAGTTAGTTATTAATTTTAAAATGCTGACTCGCTTATGTCTAAAGAGTGACAGTAAAAGCAACATATTAGGGGATGCCAAGTAACCTATCTAGCAGTCCTAATTTGATTGCAGAAAATAAAAATACCAACATATCAACAATAATGAGGCTTTAGTTTGCGGTCAAAATGTAAAATAAAGATAAACAACACTCATCGTCAAGAGGGACGCTCACCTCGTTGAGGATTCGCTCTCCACCGTCGTCTGCAGCTGCTCCCTCGTGCGCATTCCTCTCGACTGGCGGTGGAGGCGTGGCTATGACGTACCAGAAATGACGTCACTTCCGCGAGGCTCCGCCCCCACGCGCACAGCTGCCGCACCACGTGGTGCAGTGCGGGTGGTGGCCGTGGGTTGTGATGATGATGGGTGATGATGATGGGTGGTGGTGGTTGATGATGGTGGGTGGTGATGATGGTTATAGATGATGATGGGTGGTGATTATGATGGGTGCTGATGGCTGTTGATAATGATGGTTGATGGGTGATGATGTGTGTTGATGATGGTCGGTGGTGGTGGTGTTGATAGGTGGTTGATGATGATCGGTGGTGATGATTGTGATAGATGGTGATAATGATGGTTGGTGATGATGGTGGGTGTTCATGCTGATAATTGGTGTTAATGATGTAAGGTGGTGATCACGATGGGTGGTGATTATGATGGGTGATGATGCTGATTTGTGGTGAGGATAATGATGGGTGATGGTGATGTTGGGTGGTTGGTGGCAATGATGATGATGGTGGTCCGTGATAATGGGTGGTGGTGATGATTAGTCATGGTGATGATCATGGTTGATGGGTGGTGGTTATGATAGGTAAAAGTGATGATGGGTGGTGCTGATGATTGGTCATGGTGATAATGATGGTTGATTGGTGGTGGTTTTGATAGTTGGAAGTGATGAAGGGTAGTAGTGATGAAGGGTGGTGATCATGATGGGTGGTGATGATGATTGGTGGTGATTGGTGGTGATTGGAGATTGGTGGTGATTGGAGATTGGTGGTGATTAGTTGTGATTGGTGATTGTTGTGATTTGTGGTGATTGGTGGTGATTGGTGATGATTGGTGATTGGTGGTGATTTGTGATTGGTGGTGATTGGTGATTGGTGGTGAAAGGTGATTGGAGATTGGTGGTTATGGATGGTGTTTGGTGGTGATTGATGGTGATTGGTGATTCATGGTGATTGGTGGTGATTGATGGTGATTGGTGATTCATGGTGAGTGGTGATTGTTTTTGATTGGTGATTCGTGGTGAATGTTTGTTATTGGTGTTTGGAGATTGGTGTTGTTTGGTGGTGATTGGTGATTAACAGTGATTGGTGGTGATTGGTGTTTGGCGGTTGGTGGTTATTGGTTGTGATTGGTGATTAACGGTGATTGGTAATTTGTGGTATTTGGCGATTAGTAGTGATTGGTGGTTCTTGGGTGGCGGTTGTGGTTGCTTGGGGGTGGTGGTGGGTGGTGGTGGTTGGAGGGTGGTGGTGGGTGGGTGGTTGTGGGTGGGTGGTTGTGGGTGGTGGTGGTGGTTGGTTGGTGGTGGTGGTTGGTGGATGGTGGTGGTTGGTGATATTGGGTGATTGATCATGATGGGTGGTGGTGATGATGGGTCTGTGGTGGTGGTGATGATAGGTGATGGGTGGTTGTGATGAAGGATGGTGGTCATGATGGGTGGTGATGTGTGACGGTGATGTTGGGTGGCGATGATGATGGATGATGATGATGATGGATGATGATTATGTGATGATGAGGGGAGGTGGTGGTTGTGGTTGGTGGTGGTTGTAGTTTCTGGTGGTTGTGGTTGGATGAGTTGGTCGTTGGTTGTGGATGGTGGTGGTTGGTGGTGATTGGTTGTGGGTGGTGGGTGGGGGTGGGTGGTGGTGGGGATGGGTGGTGGTGGTGGGTGGTGGTGGTTGGTGGGTGGGGATGGGTGGTGGTGGGTGGTGGTGGTTGGTGGGTGGTGGTGGTAGTGTTTGGTGGGTGGTGGTGGTTGGTGGTAGGTGGTAGTTGGTGGGTGTTTGTGGGTAGTGGTGGTTATGGTGGTTGGTGGGTGGTGGTTTGTGGGTGGTGGTTTGTGGGTGGTGTTTGGTGGATGGTAGTGGTTGGTGGGTGGTGGTGGTTGGTGGGTGATGGAGGTGGTTGGAGGGTGGTGGTGGTGGTGGTGGTTTGTGGGTGGTGGTTGGTGGATGGTAGTGGTTGGTGGGTGGTTGTGGTGGTTGGTGGGTGGTGGAGGTGGTAGTGGGTGGTGGTGGGTGGTTGGTGGATGTGGGTGGTTGGTGGTTTGGTGGTGGTGGGCGGTGGGTGGTTGGTGGAGATGGGTGGTGGGTGATGGTGGGTGATGGTGGGTGGTGGGTGGTGATGGGTGGTGATGGGTGGTGGTGGGTGGTGCTGGGTGGTGCGTGGTGCTAGGTGGTGGTGGATGGTGGTGGGTAGTAGTGGGTGGTGGGTGGTCGTGGGTGGTGGTTGGTGGTGGTGGGTGGTGCGTGGCGGGTGGTGGTGGAGGTGCGTGGTTGGTAGTGGGTTGTCGTGGCTCGTGGTTGGTGGTGGGTGGTGGTGGGTGGTGGCTAGTGGTTGGTGGGTAGTGGGTGGTGGTGGTGGTTGGTGGTGAGTGGTGGATGGTGGAGGTGAGTGGTGGTGGGTGGTGGTGGGTGGTGGTGGGTGGTTGGTGATGATGATTTATAATTGGTGCTGTTGATGATAATGATGATTGGTGCTGGTGATGATGATTATTGCTGCTGGTGATGATGATGATGATGATTGGTGCTGGTGATGATGATGATTGGTGCTGGTGCTGGTCATAACGCTGATGATTCGTGCTGGTGCTGGTGATAATGATGATGATTGGTGCTGGTGATGACGACTGATGATTGGTGATGACAATGATGATTATTGCTGATGCTGGTGATGATGATTGGTGCTGGTGATGATGATTGGTAATGAAGATGATGATTGTTGCTGGTGATGATGATTGGTGCTGGTGATGATGATTGGTGATGATGATTGGTGATGATGATGAGCATGATGATGAGTGCTGGTGCTGGTTATGATGATGATGATGATTCGTGCTGGTGAAGATGATCATGATTGGTGCTGGTGATGATGATTATTTGTGCTGGTCATGATGATGATGATGGTTCGTGCTGGTCATGGTGATGATGATGATGATTGGTCCTGGTGCTGGGGATGATAATGATGATTGGTGCTGGCCATGATGATGATTATTGGTGCTGGTTATGATGATAATGGTTCGTGCTGGTGCTGGTGATGATTATTGGTGCTGGTGATGATGATTGGTGCTGGTGATGATGATGATTATTATTGGTGCTGGTGATAATGAAAGTTTGGGTTCATAATTGCCCGGTAGAATGAGTATATAATGGCCAGGTAGGGTGGGGTCACTCACCAACTCATCCACTCATCTTGTGTGTGGTGATCCACCAACCCCCCCACCTAGATTTCAGGCGCCTTCCCAAAACCGCAATTAGACTCATTCACTCGCCCACGCACTCAATCACTCACGCACCCACTCATTTACTCACCCACCCCCTCATTCACTCACCCACGCACTCATTAACTCGCCCATGCACTCATCAACGTACACACCCACTCATTAACTCACCCTCCCACTCATTCACTCACCCACCCATTCACTCACCCACCCTTTCACTCACACACCCATCTACTCATTCACCATCACATCTACTCATTAACTCACCCACCCACCCATTCACTCATCCAACCACTCATCCACTCACTCATTCACCCACCCACTCATTCACTTACCTAACTACTCATTCACCCACCCACTCACTCACTCATTCAGCCATCCACTCATTCACTCACCCACCCACTCATTCACTCACCCACCCAAAGACAAAGGTTCCCACAGGACAGCCTGCACAGACTGTCGGGGAAAGTGCTGTCAGTAGCGAGCAGCGCTTCCTATGAAGGCCGCCACTGTGGGCACACGAGGTGGGTGAGGGTGGTCGTCACCACCACCGCGCCACGGCCGCCTTTGTCTCTCTCCCCTTAGCAACGACGTCCACCGCTACGCATCACGGCACCTGGTGGCTCATTTGAGGCCGAGTCGACCTAGGGAAGGAGGCCACCACCAGCGGCACCGGCACTTAGCCTGACAGAGCAGCAGACAACCCATGTCACCTGCTGGGTCTGTCCCGTGACTTCCTCCTCATGCACCTAGCCTGGCACAGCAGCAGTCAACCCATGACACCTGCTGGGCCTGTCCCGTGACCTCCTCCTCATGCACCTAGCCTGGCACAGCAGCAGTCAACCCATGGCACCTGCTGGGTCTGTCACGTGACCTGCTGCACCTCGCCCGGCACAGCACGCGCCGTGGTGACGTCACCGTCGCCGGTGGCTTCGTGACGAGTGGAGGGGAGGGGGTGAGGGGGGGCAAGGGGGGTGACGTCACGCGTTTTCAAAAGCGCGGGAAACCCCCCAACCCCGTCTCGCCCCAGCAATAGCGGCTGTCTCTGAGTCGTCCTCGCGGCTTCCTCCGCCCGCGATGGCGTCTCGGGCACCGCGGGGCCACGCGGATCGACATCGGTGAGGGGGATCTGCGCGTCTCGCTGCTCTTCACCACCTCGTCAACCTCCACCTCACCTCGTCCCCCTCCTCACCCATCACCTCACCTCGTCTCTCCTCACCCCTCACCTCACCTCGTCTCCCACCTCACCCATCACCTCACCTCGTCTCTCCTCACGCAGCACCTCACCTCGTCTCTCACACATCACCTCACCTCGTCTCTCCTCACCCATCACCTCAACTCGTCTCTCCTAATGCAGCACCTCACCTCGTCTCTCCTCACCCATCACCTCACCTCGTCTCACCTCACCCATCACCTCACCTCGTCTCTCCTCACCCATCACCTCACCTCGTCTCTCCTCACCCATCACCTCACCTCGTTTCACCTCACCCATCACCTCGCCTCGTCTCTCCTCACCCATCACCTCACCTCGTCTCTCCTCACTCCTCACCTCACCTCGTCTCCCACCTCACCCATCACCTCACCTCGTCTCTCCTCACCCATCACCTCACCTCGTCTCTCCTGACCCATCACCCCACCTCGTCTCTCCTCTCCCATCACCTCACCTCGTCTCACCTCACCCATCACCTCACCTCGTCTCTCCTCACCCATCACCTCCTCTGTCTCCTCACGCCTTAACCTCGTCTCACCTCACCCATCACCTCACCTCGTCTCTCCTCACCCATCACCTCAACTCGTCTCTCCTCACCCATCACCCCACCTCGTCTCTCCTCACCCATCACCTCACCTCGTCTCTCCTCACCCATCACCTCGTCTGTCTTCTCACCCATCACCTCGTCTCACCTCACCCATCAACTCACCTCGTCTCTCCTCACCCATCACCTCGTCTGTCTCCTCACCCATCACCTTGTCTCACCTCACCCATCACCTCACCTCGTCTCTCACCCATCACCTCACCTCGTCTCTCCTCACCCATCACCTCGCCTCGTCACTCACCCATCACCTCACCTCGTCACTTCTCACCCATCACCTCACCTCGTCTCTCTCCTCACCCATCGCCTCGTCTCCCACCTCACCCATCAACTCACCTCGTCTCTCCTCACCCATCACCTCACCTCGTATCCCACCTCACCCATCACCTCACCCATCACCTCACCTCGTCTCCCATCTCACCCATCACCTCACCTCGTCTCACCTCACCCATAACCTCACCTCGTTTATGAGATGTTAACTACCTCGCCTGGTATCCAGGAGGTCGTAGGTGCGATGCCGACCCTGACGCCTGCTGCTGTATGTTTGGAGTCTGCGTCTCTCATCAGGGTTACGGATCTGGGGCACCTCCTCACCCTTCCGTAGCCCGGGGAACTGTCTCTACACACAACTTACATCTTTACTTGAAGCTTTCGTGACTGCAGGAATTAATATTCTTGGGGCTTTTGGTAAAGTCACGTAGATAGGTAAAGAAAAAATAACAAAAAAACTACGACGTTTCGATCCCAACACAAGCAATCGTCATCAGGAGGAAACAAGGAGGTGAAAAGGTGCTGATGCAGGCCGTTTTAAAGTCTTTGACGACCGCTTTTGTTGCGATCAAAACGTCGTAGTTTTTTGTTTTTTTGCTACTTTCTCTGAACCTATCTACGTGGTGACTTTACCGAAAGACCCAAGAATACAAATACAACTTATTGGGTAGTCAGAATTCATCAGCACCAACCTGTATGTTGAACCTCTTTCGCACCGTACGTAGCCAACCGTGCAAATCTGTAGGTCTCTCTGGGTGTCTATAATGAGTGACCCATTGTTACTTAAACAATTTTGGCAATGAAGTGATACGTGATATAATTGAATAGATTTTAAGCACTACAACTTTGAATAAAAAAATATTGAATAAATTAAAAATAAAGAATAAAAGTAAGTACATGGTAATAAAAGCAACAGTTAAAATGTGTTGGATTTAGTAATAGCATGCCAAATGATAAGTTATTTAGCCTGAAAAATAGTGCAAATACAAATAGATTTTACAAGGAAAAGTGATTTATATTTACTAAATGTCTGAGCAATGGTAATTTAGATTTACTAATTATTTGGAGGAATCTGATTAATATTTATTAATGATCTGGGTGAAATTGATTTACATGTACTAATTGCCTGGGTGAAATTGATATAAGCTTACTAAATATCTGGATCAATGATTTGGATTTTCTAAATAAAATACTTATATTGAATGTCTGTTGCCATAACATTTATATTTCTAATCCACCCAATAGCATGCCTTCATGGTGCCACAATTCACTTACGTTAAGTCAACCGAGCACCATCAAAAAGATAAGAACTATGAAAAGGAACAGCAGATTGACATGTATTTGTGCAATTTTGTCTCAACATGTTTATCCAACATATTACAAGTACAAAAGAAAGAGGGGCTATGAAAAAACAAAGACAGAAACCATGTATCTGTACAATAGGGATACAATACCTGAAGTCTATTAATAATTTGTGGGCATTACAGGCACAGATTCCTTTTTTGGATGTGATTCAAGGTTTTAGTCTTGTTAGTGCATTTAAATTACGAAATGTTTAAAAAAAATCTGTAAAGATACTTTCATAATATTTATTTCTTATGTGCGCAAATTGAAATCCTAAGGGCCAATATGTTTATAAAACAGCTAAAAGAGATTAAAACATCACGTGAATTGATCCACAATCCAGGTGGACCTATCTTTTTTAACATGCACAATTACAAGCATGGCTTCCTAACAAGTAAACTAGCACAGCCTTCAGATGTTCCATGCATCTTACATCTATTCCTTTCGAAACGTCGTGATAATTTTTATTGTTTTATATATATATTATTATTTTATTGTTTCCCTTCAACGTGACTTTACCGAAAGAGCTAAGAATATGAATTACTGCAGTCACGAAAGCTTTAAATGAAAATTTTACCGCCTCTACGGGGAGGGTTTCCACGTCACTTTAAGATCCTTCATCAAACTCCGGGATAAGAAGGCTCAGCTGATCGAGTCTCTCACCTTTATGAAGAGATGCCGCGACTCTGGGGTAATTCCAATCGCATTTACACTGAGCTCTGCTGCTGTAACTTCTACTAATGCGAAACGAATTCTTTTCAAAACTAGCTGAGCTCTTATCTCAGAGAAAATCAGACTTATACGCACCGAACTAGATCAGTTAGACAAGACACTCTACAAATCACACTTATCATTGACGGCAACAATGTCCAGGTGACCTTCCCTCCCGGCTCTACGTGGGGTGTGCGTGCATTCGTGCGAGGGGGGCGCCGCATCGGCGCCGTCACTCCCAGGTGGCGGCGTCACGGCGGTGGGCACGGCCCCGACGGAGAGGCTCCTCTGCGGCAGCACCACAACTGTGTAGAGGGTAAACAGCGGACGTCTGCGAGAGCACCGGCCTCGGGAGAGTGGCGGGAAATCCGAGGCACCAGTGGCGGCGTCACGGCGGTGGGTATGGCCCCGACGGAGTGGCTCAGCTGTGGCAGCACCACACAGCCCCTCGAGGTGTCAGTCCTTGTCCCGGGTTGACTGGAGCACCTCGTCTGGGTTGCCCCTACAAGGTAGCGCCGTGGGGTCCGCGGGACTCGTCCGGCTCTCGTGGCTGGCCTTGGCGTTGGTGGCTCCACCTCTCGGGGTTCCGGCGGCGGTCTCCTCCTCCACTCCAGTGGTTCTCTCCCGTCCTGGGTACGTTCGAGCTGGGAGACAAACTCGGTAGCGGTAGGGTGCAGGGGCCGTCGTACCCGTCTCTCCTGGCTCGGGTCGGGACCCCCTGGGGCCCGGGGCTCCATGGGGCCCATATACTGTGCAAGGCCCCCGGGTATGGGGGGGGTGTGGGGACCCCGGGGTATCGGGGTCCTTGAACGGCTGGGTTCTCCCTCGCTGATGCCGCCCTCCATGGTTTTAGTCGACGGACATTGACCACCATCTCCCGGCCTCTCTCCCCCCCTTGAATCAGTACCGTCCAGGGGGAGATCTGTCGCCCCATGGTCCAGGGTCCCCGCCAGTAGGTGGTTAGCTTCCCCACCTGTCCGGCCCCGACGCGAGGGGTGTGCAGCCACACCTTGGAGCCCGCCGAGTAGAAGGGGGCTCCATCCGGGGTCGTGCGCCCTGCTCCTACCGCTGGTGTGCGGCCTTGCCTTGCAGGTAGGCCCGGACCCTAGCTCCTCATAGAGTCGAACTCACTACCCTGGTCAGTAATGACTCGTTCGGGGATCCCGTGCTTACGTATGTAGTGTTCCACGAATGTTCGGGCCACTATGGGGGGTTGTCTTATTGGGGATGGCCACCGCTACGGGATAGCGTGTGAAGTACAACACCGCTACAAGAATATATCGGTTGCCCCGGTGGGATCGCGGGAATGGCCCCTGCAGGTCGATCCCAACCAGCTGATTCGTCCGACTGACGCGGAACGGTCTCAGGGGGACCTGGTATCACGCTGGTTTGGGCCCACATTGCTGACACGCGCGGCAGCCCTGCACCCAGGCGGCCACGTCTTGTGCTAACTTGGGCCAGAGATATTGGCGACGCAGGGTCTCCCCGTCGTGGCCCCCGAGCAGGTGGTCATGCACCAGTCTTAGCAGCTGGGGTCGCACCTGGGCGGGAACACAGATGCACCCAGGCTGGCTGGCTTCGGTGAGCTCCCGTACCACCCCGTTCTGCATGCACAACCGGGCGTACAAACCACTCCAGGGTCCTGGTAGGGTGTCCTTCTTCTCCCGTAGGGCCGCTTCCACCGCCGCCAGATCTGCATCCTCGCAGCTGGGTCCGTCTCAGCTACTCGTCGTCCAGGCCTGGGAAGGCGCAGCCGATGTTCTCCTGGATCCGATTGGGTGGGGTTAAGCGACCCGTTGGGCCCCGGGGCATGGGCTCCGCGTCCGCCGGGTGGTCCCCCGGTTCCCTGGTTCCCCCTGCCGGGGTTTCTGTGGCACATATTGCACTCTCCCCCGCGAGGGGGGGTTTTAGTTTCGGCGCGCCCTCGGTGGTCCGCTGCTTGCCGGCAGCGTCCCCCCGTGAAGCACGGGCAGACTTCCTCCGCCCTTGTCTCGGCGCACACCGCGGGTCGCCTCGACAAGGGGTCCGCGTTTGCATGTGTACGCCCAGCTCTGTACTCGATTTGCAATTTGTATTCCTGCAACTCTGCCAACCATCGGGCCATCTGCCCCCGTGGTTCCTTGAACGTAAGGAGGAACTGCAGGGCATGATGGTCGGTGCGCACCCGACATTTCCTGCCGTACAAATACGGTCGGAACTGTTTACACGCGAAGATCACGGCATACAGTTCTTGACGGGTCACGCAATAATTCAGCTCGGCCCCACTCAGGGTCCGACTGGCGTATGCGATGACCCGCTCCGTCCCACCCTGCACCTGCGACAGCACCGCGCCCAGCCCACTGCTGCAGGCATCGGTGTCTAAAATAAAATTAGTGGTGAAATTGGGGAAAGCTAGGGTGGGGGTGTGGGCGAGGTGGTCTTTGAGGGTGGTGAAGGCCGTCTGGCAGGCCTCCGTCCACTGATAGGGGTTCTTAGGGGAGGTGAGTTGGGTGAGGGGGTGTGCAATCTCGCTGAATCCCTTTACAGTTCGACAATAATAGGTGGCGAGCCACAAGAATGATGTGATCTCCGTCAGGTTCCTTGGCCGTGGCCATTCCACTACGGCGCGTACCTTCTCCGGATCGGTGCACACCCCGCCTCGCTGACTCGGTGTCCGAGGTACGCCACCTCGCACTGCGCAATGTAGCACTTACGCGGCTTGAGCTTGAGATGGGCTGCTCGCAATCGCTGGACCACCTCTCGCAGCCTGGGCCAGTGTTCCGACAGATCTACTGAACACTATCAGCTCGTCCAGGTAAATCAGGCACTGTTCCCACTGCAAGCCCCGCATCACCAACTCCATCAATCGCTGGAACGTTGCGAGCGCGTAAGTGAGTCCGAACGGAAGCACTCGAAACTCGAACAGTCCAATCGGGGTGGTGAATGCGGTTTTTGGCCGATCCTCCTCTGCCATCTCCACCTGCCAGTACCCGGACCCCAGATCGAGGGTGGAAAAATACTGTGCTATTGCGAGGCTGTCAGAGGTGTCGTCGATGCACGGTATGGGGAAGGCGTCGCCGAGGGTGACTGCGTTCAACTTTCGGTAATCAACACAGAATCGGGTCGACCCATCCTTTTTCGTCACTAGCACTACTGGGGCAGACCAGGGGCTCGCCGAGGGCTGGATTATGTTATCACGTAGCATATCCGCGACTTCCTCTTTGATCTGGGTCCGATCAGGTGCACCCACTCGGTATGCGGGGAGTTTGATGGGTCGGGCTGTACCTGTGTTAATTTGGTGCTTAACAAGGTCTGTCCGGCCCATATCTGAATCGTGCTCACTAAACACGTCGGCGTACTCCTGCAACAATCTGCACAGCTGATCGGCCTCCCCCTTAGGTAAATCTGCCCAAGGCACATGTATCGCATCATGCAAGGGAACGATCTCGGCTCGGGGGTTCGGGCTGACTCGCCAGGCCAGATCGATGTTATATAGACTCGCACACACATTGACCGAAACAAACACAAATATGTACTTACAAAGACACACATATCAACTAAGACACACACACAAGAACACATGCACACACTTCGACTTACAGACACACATCGACTCACACACACATACATAGACTGACACACACACATATGAACTTATACACACATATCTAAGCACAAACTCAAATGAACTCTCACGCACATACACACATTGCCATACACACATCAACTGACACACATAGACTCCCACACAAACATGCATGTACTGACACACGCACATAGAGGCACACACACATGGACTGACACACACACACGGACTTATGCACATACAACACATGTACTAGGTGCCTCGGTGAATGTATATGCTCTGACTTTAACATAGCAATTTCTGTGACCAGTTACAAGCTAATCACTCAGCTATTTCAATGCTAAATTATATGCTAATTCCTTTGTCAAGGGGTGCCTCTGCGGATGTGTATGCTTTAACTTAGCTATTTCATGCTAAATTCTATGCTAATTCCTTTGTCAAGGGGTGCCTCTGCGGATGTGTATGCTTTAATTTTAACATAGCCATTTCTGTGACCAGTCACAAGCTAATCACTCAGCCATTTCAATGCTAAATTCTATGCTAATTCCTTTGTCAAAGCGCTTTGTTTCTTCTCACACAGCTTAAAGGTCCCGATCTGAGCGTGGCTTTTTCACTCCAGCACTGTCCTCCAGACAGTCTCGTCCCTTCACCTGAAGAAGGCCGCTTGTGTTGTGGCCGAAACGTCGTGAGAATATTATTGTGTTATTTTATTTTATCAATTTATTATTTTATTCTCATTCTACGTGACTTTACCGAAAGAATCAAAGACGATGAATCCTTGCAGTCACGAAAGCTTTAAATCGAAATTTAACCACAAGGCTTGTTTGAATCTAGTCGGCTTCCGATGGGTCTTCATTTCGTGTGGGCTACATTGCAGCGATTGATGGAACTAGTTCTAGCTGGCCTGCAGTGGGACTCGTGCCAGATATATATCGACGATGTTTTCGTTTTTTGCCGTACGTTTCAAGAACATCTGGAATGGTTACGTGCTGTATTTCTTAAAATGCATTCAGCGAACCTCAAATTTAAACCTCGGAAGTGTCACTTGCTCCACAAATCTGTTTGGTATCTTGGCCACATAGTCAGTTAATCAGAAATAGCGATGGAAACGGACAAAACTGCGCATGTGCGTTTTTGTGTCTTATTACCGCCGTTTTGTCCCTGGGTTTGCCATTTTCGCCAAACCTCTCCACTCCTTGACGGCAAAGGATCAGAAGTTCCATTGGAGGGAGGAGGAGGCCGCATTTTTTGCGCTCTGGGGTGGCTTGGTGAACGCCCCTCCAATCCTATACCCCGACTTTTCCTTGCTGTCCATCCTTGATACAGACGCTAGCAACACCGGAATTGGCGCTGTTCTGTCTAAAGTCGTTAATGGCGTCAAGAGTGTTGCCACATATTCGTCAGCAGAGTGCTGTCTCTGGCCAAACAATGGTACTCTGTCACACGCCGGGAACTTTTGTCTATTGCTATTTTTTGTGCAACACTATTGTCCCTATCTTTGTGTCAGACTATTTGAGGTACACTCTGACCATGCAGCGCTACAGTATGCACTGCGTATTGAGCAGCCGTCTGGCCAACTTTCAAGTTGGTTGGCAGTCCTCCAGTTCTATTCCTTTACTGTTTTTGATCGCAAAGGTACCCATCACACGAACGATGGGTGCACGTTTTTCTCGGGCCCTGGGCACTGTAAGACGCCTACCAAGGACTCGCACCCTCCCCTTGTGGCATCGGCCGAGGTTGAAACCTCTGAGGAAGCTGAGAGTCATGTGGCGCATGACGCTGTCATTGTCTTGGACCATGTTTAGTGGGGGCGCCTCCAGCTTGAGGGCACTTCCCTGTTCAAGTTACGACGCCGTGTCAAGGAGGCGGATCGGGGTGTGAATCGAGGGGGTGTAGCCTCTGTCATCCTCAGAGGCGGATTGCTCATGCATTGGGATGAAGGGTTGCAACGTTACAACATTGTCGTGCCTACTGCCCTACGAGGTAAAGTCATCTGGGCGGTACACGAGCCACTGTTGCACTTTGATGTGCATAAGATACTCGCCACACTTAAGCTCGACTTCTTCTAGCATGGCATGGCGGAAGATGTCGCTAATTTATTGAAGGGGTGTGTGCAGTGCACGCGGCAGAAACCCCCGTCTAAACCCTGTTGTCCACGGTTGCAATCCATTCAGGTCTCCCGCATAAATGAGCTGGTAGCTCTTGATATCCTTGGTCAATTTCCCTCGACGTAATAAGTATTTAATAGTGGGCGTCGAATATTTTTCACGCTGGCCAATGGCCTGGCCGCTTCCCCACCAGTCAGTGGCAGCCATCACCGAGGCATTCCTCAATGTCTATGTGATGAACAAGGGGGCCCCTGAGCATCTTCTGACTGATCAGGGTAATATTTTTCTCGAAATTGCTGCGGGAGGTGTGTGACTTATTGGGAACAAAGAAAGTACGTAAATCACCATACCTTCCACAAACGGATAAAATGGTGGAGCGCTTGCACAGGACTCTGACGTCGATGGGACATTTTCAAATTCCCCCAGGGACCCCCAGGCAGAGTAAGCCCACCTCCAACTCGGGGCCTGGCCACAAGGACTCGATGATAGACTCTCTGTTTTCGTGATCCCCATACAAACACATTCCCACACTATCAGTTGGTTGTCACACTCGGCAGGCCTGGCCTTTATTGTGCTTGCGGGTGTTGTTACATGGTGAGGGTGGTAGATGCTCGTGCTGGAGGGGGTCCTGAGGTTTTGCGTGTTACTGCGTTTTTCTTTGTTCCCTTTTCTCTCTTCCTTTGTTTATTTTGCCTATTGTTGTACTGTTCTTCCATCCCCTTTGCCCGTTAGTTACTGTTTATTCTGTGTATAGTGTACATATTGTATAGAAAGGGTTGTGGTACTTATTTGTTGAAGCACACTAAAGGGTTTGGTTCTTTTGTTGATGGGGGATGGCTGAGTGCTACGGATGGGGGTGGGGGGGGTTGATGTAGAGACATTGCGGGATGCCACTGTGCAGTGCCGGCCATTTAGAAGTACGGTGTGCGGTATAACGACATCACGGACACCACATTGGTGTGGGTGTTGTACTGGCCCTAGAGGGGCCCGGTGACTGCTGATTGATAGCGCTAGATAGCACCACGCTTGGCGTGCAGTACCAGCCCTACAGTACAGGGTATGGGAGTTCTAGCCGTAGGAATGGGGTTACTAAAGGCCATGGCACTCTGGTTGACCTGAGAGGACACGTGACCAGTTAAGTCTTATAAGGGGCCCAAGTGAGGTCGAGGGGTGATCACGTGCTGAACATCCAGATCCTTCCCGAGGATTCTGGAAGGTGGTCGTGGCCAAGGGCGGAGCCAGCCATGCCGCATAGAATATAAGCCGTATCCCCAGAGGGACCAGGGTTGTTGTTTACCCTGAAGAAAACGTCATCAGCATTCTATGTTCTCCACTCAACGAGTGTCCAACATGTGGACCTTGCCCCGAGCTGTGTTCCCGGTTATTTACTGCAAAAAATTGTTAAACTGGAATAACTATACTGACGGACAATTGAGAGCATCTGTGTCCACCACAGGCCATGAGATGACTGAAGGAAGGGGAGAGGGAGGCCTGGCCTTGATGTCACTTAGGAAATTACTTCAATAAATTAGAACAGACAGACATACACGTTCACCAGACAAACGGTCACAATCAAAGGGAAAGTTTAATTGTCGTAAGAGGAAACTGACCAATCACAGGCTGAGGAGCGAAATCAAAGGCATTCCGGTCGTTTCTGAGAAGACGAGACGGAGGCGAAATATTTTGGATAAAACAGAGAAGCCAAAATACCCAAATCAGTCTTGCAACGGCAAGCTCCGGGGTATGGTCCTCGAAATCAACCTTGCGTGGGAGGGGGGGGGGGGTGAGGTGGCACGTCCCCCCCCAAAGATCCGATTGAAATCCCTCATTTACATCGGATCATTTGGGTTTATTAAAATACATTTATGAGTTTCACGGAAGTGAGTGAGGAGCTGCAACGAGCAGCGTCGAGCAGCTCACTGCAGGAGCCTCCTGGAGGGAGGGAGGGGGGGGCACCATAGGTGGTCGCACAAAGCCAGCTGCTACTCACAGGACCAGCAGCGCAGCAGCTAACAACTAACCACGATCGTGCTGACTCGGAAGCCCCAAGCAAGGATCAAAGATCAACAATGTCTGGTTCCAAGGGGGGGAGGAGTGATGCGCTGCAGTCCAGCGGACGAGCTGCTAGCGCTCTCTGGCGATGGGACCATCGCGCACATCGACACAGACGGAGCCGGACCCATCATCCCTGCCAGCACTTGCGCCAGTGTGAGCAGCGTGCAGACTCAGCAACCACCCCAGTTGTGGAGAGAGACTGACGGCGCAGACAAGAGCGCCGTGTGTTCGATGCACATACACACGCCGACCCAGCGCCCCTGCTGGGGACTTGAGGTCTTTACGGTACAATGAACGCTGCACCGCCGAAGCCACTGATTAGTCAGAACCACAGTTAGCAGGAATAGTAGGTGGACAACTCAAAACATAATGCCCGCTATAATTATTTGACCTCGTGGTGACAGCCCTCCCACACACACATTTCACGCATATCGGTGCGAATAATATTGTTCCAAGTTTCTAAAAGGGTTTCCATCTCAAGGTGGTGTGTAAACTATTAGCTGATCGTGAAAAATTGTTCTGTCCCTTGAGTTGCATGAATAGGGTCATTTCGAATTATTTTATTAATTCATTTTCTTTATCGCGTAACCTTACCAACGACTTCGTTGATGACACACTAAACATTTATAATTATCTATGTTATGAATCTACACACTCACATGAAAACTATTATTTTGAGATATTTATTTTGATCACAGAATATTGCCCCCGAATTCATTGATGTGCCATGAGCCAATTGATAAGCACCTGTTAGGCAAACCTACACATTCGAACATACACTATTGTTTAGGGACATTCTGTATATTGCTTAATCTTCCAAATTAAGTCATTGATGTCCACTTTTGCCATTGGGCACATGTTTCTTGAGCACGGTTCCGTCATTTTTAAGGACTTTTCCTATCGTCGTGTATTGACGTGCTACTTTGAGGAGTTAGCCTATTGTTCTATTGCTCAGTTTTAACAACGTAACCATTGAGGATTAATTGCATGGATCGATGAGTAGGACATATACAGGAGTACTGTGGTGGTCATTCTGAACATTGTCTGTTCAGAAATTAGAGTATTTATAGATATTAAAGTTTCTTAACACAGAAGAGTCTGAGTGTTTCCTTCCTAAGTTCATGCGTAATTATCTTAATTATAAGAAATTAATCCTGTGGCGAGCTCTGAATTTTGAGACGGGACATAATAACACTAAAACATGAACAGTAAAAGTTAAAGCGAGAATCATTGTATTATCACGATTGGTAATACATCCGAGACAACGCAGTCGAGCCTAATTTATATAATTTGAACATATTTGCATACTTCAATAACTATTTTATTTTGATAAAATGACAATTTTATAATGTATTTTTTTTTCAAAACAATATATACAACAAGGCTATAGGGGACCTTTGTCTTCATCTCAGTGTCTTTGTGTGTGTCTCCTTGACTGTCTCCATGTCTATATCCGTATCTCTCTGTGTCTCGTAATGAGAGCAAATGCCCAGTCGGATGAACCTGAAGAGTTTCACTCAGTGGTGGGTCCTCAACCTTCACTCGGCCCCACGAAAACAAAGCACCTGTATGGGTATTTTATGAAGAAGGTTCTCGATTTTTTTTTGTGTGTAAGTGTGCGTGATTTTTAAATGGGTAATTTTAAAACTAAATTATTCACAAAATTTCCCCCATCATAAATTAATCAAAGTGTTTTATGAACCAAGAAAATTTTGATTTTTTCTTTTTGGTCATAGGGGTACTCTTGGTGGCATTGATAGCGGTGGTGGTGGCAGTGGTGGTGGCGGTGATTTTCTTGGCATTGGTGTCGGTGTTGGCGGGGGTGGCGTTGGTAACGGCGGTGGCGGCGGCAGTGGCGAGACGAAGCATCTCAATCTCCTGAAGGAGCATCTCCTTCTTCGAAGCAGCGTCACATTCTCCAAATGCAGCCTCTCATTTTCTTGACGCAGCATCTCATATTGCCGCATCACTCGCTCTTGTAGCATCGTCTCCGCGTGCATCGCCACAAACTCCTGACGAGTCACCTCCATCCTTGCACGCAGCGTCGTGTTTTCTTCGTGCAGCTTCGCTCTTCTCCTCCCCAGATTCTCGTTCTGCTGTCGAAGCGTCGCGTTGTGCACTTCAAACGTTGACAAGGCTGTAAAGTGTGAAACAGGGATCATCATTAGGAAAGAGACTGAAATATGAAATGTACTTTCTCTGCAATGTAGTGATAACTTTACTTGCAACTGTATTGTATTTGACATATCTCCACGTCTGTTTACAGACCAGTGGAAAAGTTACCCTCGATAAAATTTGAAATTTGAAGCATGTAATGGGTAACTGTCTGTAAAAGATGTGATTCCGGACATACAGTACCCTGGTTTCTACAAAGTACGCTGCCTCTGTGGTAGTAGTTACATTTGAGATACCAAACGCCATGTCTCGGACCGCATTCGTGAACACAAAGCAGACCTTAAACACGGTAGGACCAACACCTCGGCCCTGGCAGATCATTGTTATAATTCAGTAGGCTCACATGACATTGACTTTTCCAAGACAGAAGTTCTTTGTAAGCCATCTGGCTACCATGAGAGATTCGTTCATGAGGCTATCCACATATACAAGCACAGAGACAATTTCAACCGAGAAAATGGATTCTGGCTTAGCAATCATTGGAAAAATTTGATTAACAATTTCAGGTCTTAATTGATTGTTCACGCTTACAGTGGCTTTCAGACAGCATACATTAAGTTTTTCGTCTCGCCCCTCCTCTTTTCAGAACATAGATGGACTAGTCCTTCCAAAAACACTGCCAAATCACTGTGCGTGGCGCTGACGATTTTTTTAATAATTAATACACTGTTTTAAAATAAATAAATTAATGCAAACCGACACACCTGATGACGACCGTTTGTGTTATGGTCGAAACGTCGTGAGAATTTTAATTGTTTTATATATTATTATTTTATTGTTTCCCTTCAACGTGACTTTACCGAAAGAGCTAAGAATAAGAATTACTGCAGTCACGAATGCTTTAAATCAAAAGTAAATATTTCGATTAGGGAAAAAAAACACTTACACTAATGTACACTAGATTTGATCAACGATACCTCTGCATTGCAAATTTTATTTGATGATCATTAAAATAATGGGCACACTTATTTTACACTGGATTCAAATGTTTGTTTTTATTCCGTTTAACATATAGACTTTCGTGATCAATGTTTTCTATAATAGAAGTTTTTGGGTTAGATCTCTTGAATATAAATGCGTCGTTAAACTCGCCACCACTGTCAATTAAGGCTGCTCCATTACCATTGAAACTACCTTCTCTTGCTGTTCACGTTGCCCTTACACATTTACAAATATGCGTGTAGATTATTTGGCTACTATACATTTTAACGTGATAAGCTTCTACGTTGAGCTATCATTAGTCACCAGGTTGCTTTTGAAAAGCAGCGAATAGCTTAGAAGGTGTTCCATAGCAAATGCAATAGTTTAGTTTACACTTTTAATCATTCAACATCATTGTCAACCTTTATCATCCAACATTAACATTTTACAATGTGTCATTAATTGTAAATGTTGTGGGCTATGTAGGAGCCTAAACCTACAACATTAACAATGGTAAATGTATTTTGTATTACTATATGCAACTTATTTTATTTTATCATTATTCATGGAAAGTTGTTTCATATTAAGTAAATCAATCATACTGAAATAATTTTAGCAGTAGGAAAATAATACACTGGAATAAAATGCAAATTTCATAGCACTTCATGTCAATCGCTTAACCCTCACATTAGGATTTCGTTGAGGGTCGCTGTCCAAACACTCACTGCTGATGAGGTCATTGGGGATGATTTCTGAAATGTGCCAAAACTTGGACCATCATGTTGGCCTACACCTCCGATTAGTATGGTTGGCTAAGAAGTTCAACATACATACACAATCTTGATTTGAAGCTTTCGTGATTGCAATAAACCATACTCTTTTGTTCTTTCTGTAAAGTCACGTAGGTAGAAAAATTAAACTAAATAAAAAATAATATATCACGACGTTGCGATCGCAACACAAACGGTCGTCCTCAGGCGGAAAAAAAATCTCCCCCATTAACACAACTGACGTGCTTGCGGATGGAATTGCTTTCCAGCTCAGACCCCGCTTGCTTGCCCATCGCCACATATATAACCACTTGTTGTAACAGCTCTCTCGCTGGTTCAGCAGTTCCACTGCTGGATTATTTTTTCAGCCTGAGGACGACTGCTTGTGTTGCGATCGAAACGTCGTGAAATATTACTTTTATTTTGTTTTATTTTTCTACCTACGTGATTTTACCAAAAGAACCAAAGAGTATACATACACAAGGTCCACTCTTAATTGGCGCCGCAGTTGTGAAATGTTGCTCCCTCGCCTTGTATGCAGAAGGTTGTGGGTTCGATCCCAACCACGACACCTGTATATTTGGAGTTTCCGTGTCTGTCTCCATGGTCGCATGGATTTTTCTCCGGGTGTTTCGGTTTTTCCATCCACATCAACATCACGCGTTTAGAGTATTTGGCTAATATACATTCCCACGTAATAAGCCACTGTGTTGATCTTATCATTGGTGGAAAAATCGCTTCTCCACAAAATCTATATTGCTCAGAGGCCTTTTACATCCGGGGTATTAACTGGGGTGGCCACTGAAATTGAACCGCGAAACCTCTGCAAAATTAGACACCCCCATTCCTCGTCTATGTCACCACTTTTAAGACAAATGTGTTTTACTTTGTTGTAATAATAAAAGATAATGAATGCACACAATATTTTACCGATTTAAAATATACATACATTGAGAGGAAGAGTGTCGGCGCTGGCGACCAGCGGACGAGCTTCGAGCGCAATCGTGCACCGTCAGGGACGAGCGTCATGCCGACTCAGCGGTCATCCAGCAGCAGAGAAGCCTGCAGTTGCCGCCAAGAGAGAGAACGCCATGTGTATGACACGCTCACACACACGACTCATTGCCCAGCAGGGAACCAAGGCATTTTTTAAGTACAACGAGTCGCCAAGGCGCCTTGACGTCTGCTTAAGAACAAAATACACCCACACACACATAACGCACATATCGGGACTAGTAAGATTACTCCAAAGTTCTCCTTGTGTTTCGAAAAGGACCATCTTAAGGTGGTGCGTTAACTAATAGCTGATCGTGAAAAACATTCTTCGTTCCATTGAGCTGCATAAATATGGTCGTTTAAAATATTTTAGTCATTCGTTTCGTTAATTGCATAACTGTATCAATGAATTCATTGAGGAAACCAAATTTTATAAACATCTATGTTACGAATATACACACTCACAGGAATACTATTATTTTGAGATTTCTTTATTTTGACGACACATTAATTTTTAAGGACTTTTTTTCCTATCGCAGTGTATGCTCGCAATACTCTGAGGAATTAGCCGATTGTTCTTTTAACCCGCTTAACAAAGGTAACCATTGAGGGTTAAATGTACGGATCAATGAGGAGAACATCTCCAGGAGTACTGTGTTGACATTCCTAGCATGAGAGTTCGCATATTATAGTGTTATGTTTGTTTTACATATTCAAGTTGCTTAACAAAGAAGAGTCTGAGTGGTGCCTTCCTAAGTTAATGAGTAATAGTCTTAATTGTAAGAACTGTTTCCCGTGGTAAGATCTGAATTTTAGACGTGACATAAAATACTAAAACATAATCAGTAAAAGTTAAAGCGAGAAACATTGTATTATCACGATTCATAATACACCCTTAGACAACGAAGCCAAACCTAAATAGTATAATTACCTACACTTGCATAGCTTCATACAATTACACCTTCATTTCATTATTACGTTAGGTAATACCCCAAGACAACGAAGCTGGACATAATTAGCATAAATTAATAATTAGCATAATTAGCATAATTTGTTTGCTTTGCCTGGTTTCGGGAAATTAAACATTGGTCAATTGTAATTTTTTTATTATTTTTTTTTTATTATTTTTCAAGACCTAAAATATACAACATGCGTCCACGATTATTATTTCTGAGTTGATTTTTTACATGCTGCACCCTAAATGTCATATACTACGTCCCGTCAGGGCTCTCTGCTTTTCTGCAAATGGCAGCTCATTGGACATTATTGAGAAAATAACAGCGGAGGTGTGTATTGGAGATGTCAAATTTTACGGGATCAGTTCTTGTATCAACGTCCCTTGCTGTTCCTTGTTTGCTCGGGACTGACTTTTTTGGGAAGATGCCCCTGAACATTTTGATCGATAAAGGGTTGCCTTGAGTTACCATCAGGCCGTCGAATGGCCATTTTGGCTTCTCCCACTACTCTACAAGTGCTTGCAAATAAGACCGTAAAGATTCCGCTTGGCGCGCAAATGTCGGTTCCCTTACAATTGCGCAAACTGCTAGATCAGGAGGCGACTGTGGGAGGAATCGTCCTAGGACCCTCAAACAAAGCCATTCGTGGGTTGACGTTGGTGGGGGCCCAGACTCACGTATCTAATGACCAGGAACCGTTCATTCAAGTCCTGAATCAGAAATCAGAATCAGAAATCAGAAAGGGTTTTATTCGCCATGAAAGTTCACACAGACACGTAATTTACTTTGGCAGGATGGTGCATACATTCAACATATAGGACTCTAAAATCTTAAAAAGTTGTAAACAAGTCTTACTATAATAAGGGTTCAAACTCTAACTAACACCAAGGGGCTAAAGTATATAAAATTGAATAAATATCGAATATAAAATAGCTATAAGACACAATCTAAAAATAAAATAAAAAAATACAAATAGGGTAACATAGTTAATATTGGCAAGGTATCATTTTGTAGATAATTAGTTATAGTCATTGTAAGCCCTTGGCCTTGTTTAAGAGGCCAGCAGCGGATGGAAAGAAACTGTTTTTGTGGCGTGAGGTTTTGGTCCTGATGCCAGAGGGGAGTAGCTGAAACAGAGAGTGTCCAGGGTGGGAGGAATAGGCGACAATCTTCCTCGCTCACCTCATGGTCCTCGTGGTGTGCAGGTCCTCGACGGTTAGTAGATTGCAGGCAATCACCTTCTCAGCAGTGTGGATGATACGTTGCAGTCTGCTCTTGTCCTTGGCAGTGGCAGCAGTGTACCAGATGGTTATGGAGGAGGTGAGGATGGATTCAATGATTGCTGTATAGAATTGCACCATCATTGTCTTTGGCAGGTTGAATTTCTTCAGCTGCCGCAGGAAGTACATCCTCTGTTGTGCTCTCTTGGTGAGGGAGCTGATGTTCAGTTCCCACTTGAGGTCCCGGGAGAGAATAGTGCCCAGGAAGCGGAAGGACTCTACAATTTTGACTGGGGAGTCGCACAGCGTGATCGGGGTGAGAGGGGCTGTATTCTTCCTGGATTCCACAACCATCTCAACTGTCTTTAGAGCATTTAGCTCTAAGTTGTTCTGGCTACACCAGGTCACCAAGTTGTCAGCTTCCCACCTATAGTCAGACTCATCCCCACCAGAGATCAGCCCAATGAGGATGGTGTCGTCCGCAAACTTCAAGAGTTTGACGGACAGATGATTGGAGGTGCAGCTGTTGGTATACAGGGAGAAGAGAAGTGGGGAAAGGACGCAGCCCTGAGGAGTTTCGGTGCTGATGGACCTGGGGTCAGAGACTTGTGTTCCCAGCTTAACGCACTGCTTCCTGTCAGACAGGAAGTCTGTGATCCACCTGCACGTGGAGTCGGGCACATTCAGCTGGAAGAGCTTGTCATGAAGCAGGGCAGGGATGATGGTGTTGAAGGCAGAGCTGAAGTCCACAAACAGGATCCTGGCGTATAATGCTGGGGAGTCCAGATGCTGTAGGGTGAATTGGAGGGCCATGTTAACTGCGTCGTCCACAGACCTGTTGGCTCTGTAGACAAACTAAAGGGGGTCCAGGAGAGGGTCTGTGATGGCTTTGAGGTGTGCCAGGACCAGACGCTCAAAAGACTTCATTACCACAGATGCAAGGGCTACCGGTCTATAATCATTTAGTCCTGTTGGCCTTAGCTTTTTGGGCACAGCGATGATGGTGGAGGACTTGAGACAGGCAGGTACATGGCATGTCTCCAGGGAGGTGTTAAAGATGTTGGTGAACACCGAAGACAGCTGGTCAGCGCAGTGCCTGAGGGTGGCTGGAGAGACAAGTCCGGCCCAGCTGCTTTGCGTGGATTCAGCCTCTTCAAAAGTCTATTAACTTCTCCCTCCTGAAAGGAGAGAGTCGTCTCTGTAGTATGGGTGGGGGATGGGGCCTCTTTGGTGGGAAGTGGTAGTTCAGGACAGTCCAATTGTCTTTCAAATCTGCAGTATAACTCGTTCAGGTCGTTGGCTAGGCGGGAGTCGTTAGTGGTGGTGGGCGGCTCTGGGTTTGTAGTTGCTGATCTGCCTGAGCCCTCTCCATTCAGAAGCAGAGTCGTTAGCAGAGAAATGGTGTTTTAGTCTCTCTGAGTACAGTCGATTAGCCTCTCTCACGGCCTTGCTAAACCTGTTCTTCGACTCCTTTAATCTGTCTCTATCCCTACTCCTAAACGCTTCTTCCTTCTCCAACCTCAACCTTCTGAGCTTTGCTCAGAACCAGGGCTTGTTGTTGTTGAAGTTCACCCTGGTACGTGTTGGGATACAGCAGTCCTCACAGAAGCTGATGTAGGACGTCACAGCCTCTGTGAGTTTATCCAGACTATTGGTAGCAGTCGTGAACATATCCCAGTCAGTACAGTCCAACCATGCCCGCAAGTCTTTCACAGCCTCACTGGTCCACTGTTTAGATGTCCTCACAGCAGGTTTACAGAGTTTTAGTTTCTGCCTGTATGCAGGAATCAAGTAGACCATGGCATGGTCAAAGTATCCCAGTGCTGCTCGGGGGACAGCGTGGTAGGCTCTACTGACTGTAGTGTAG
This sequence comes from Petromyzon marinus, assembly GCF_048934315.1. Taxonomy (NCBI): domain Eukaryota; kingdom Metazoa; phylum Chordata; class Hyperoartia; order Petromyzontiformes; family Petromyzontidae; genus Petromyzon; species Petromyzon marinus. The sequence continues at coordinate 5,127,624 of NW_027422597.1, forward strand.
CAGTGATGCAGAGTGTTCCCTTCTCTGGTTGGGCATTTAATGAATTGTATGTATTTGGGGAGTTCGTTGCTGAGATTATCTTTGTTAAAGTCGCCAAGTACGAAAACAAGCCGAATCTGGATTTTGTCGCTCCACACTCAGAATCTGGTTGGTGAGCATGCGTTGGGCCTCTTTAACATGAGGACATGGCGGAAAATAAACTCCGACCAAAATGAGCGACGCGAACTCGCGAGGCGAGTAGAAAGGTTTACAGGTTATAAAAATTGATTCAAGGAGCGGAGAACAATGTTGCAGAATCACTGTGACATATACACACCAGCCACTTTTAATGTAAAAACAAATACCACCGCCTTTCGTCTTGGTGGAGAGTGCTATTTCACGATCCGATCTTACAAGATGGAATCCTGCTAGTTGTAGCGCAGTGTCCAGAATCAAATCACACAGCCATGTCTCTGTGAAGCGCAAAACAGAAGATGAAAGAAAGTCTCTGTTTTTCACCATCAGTAGCAGAAGTTCGTCAATTTTGTTGTACAGTGAACGTACGTTGGAGAGGAAAAAGCTTGGAAGCACTGTTCGGATCCCGCGTCTGCGTAGCCGTACGAGACCCCCCGACCGTTTACCCCTTGGGCGGCGTTTCGTTGCTTGAGCAAAGCCTAGCGCGGCATTGACTAGAATGAACACTAATTCTGCCGCTGGAAGCAGAAAAGTAGGAATTAAATCCACAGGAGTTGTTTCCCTGATATTTAAAAGTTCGTCTCTTGTTAGGGAACTCCGAAAATCTTGGCAAAACACTGAATTGACAGACAAAACAAGACAAAACAGGGCGCACCGACCGGTTGAGGCCACCATCATCGGCGCCATCTTCTCACCAGCACGGGTGTGCTGAACAGCAGGACTTTCTCACCAGCACTGGTGTGATGAAGAGTAGGCCCCTTTCACCAGCACAGGTGTGCTGAACAGCAGGCCTCCCTCACCAGCACAGGTGTGCTGAACAGCAGGCCCCTCTCACCGACACGGGTGTGCTGAACAGCAGGCCCCTCTCACCAGCACGGGTGTGATTAACAGCAGGCCCCTTTCACCAGTACTGTTGTGATGAACAGTAGGCCCCTCTCACCAGCACAGGTGTGCTGAACAGCAGGACTCCCTCACCAGCACAGGTGTGCTGAACAGCAGGCCCCTCTCACCGACACGGGTGTGTTGAACAGCAGGCCCCACCAGCACAGGTGTGCTGAACAGCAAGCCTCTCTCACCAGTGCTGTTGTGATGAACAGCAGGCTCCTATCACCAGCACGGGTGTGCTGAACAGTATGCCCCTCTCACCAGCACGGGTGTGATGAACAGCAGGCCCCTCTCACCAGCACGGGTGTGCTGCACAGCAGGCCCCTCTCACCAGCACGGGTGTGATGAACAACCATGCCATGGTCTACTGGAGGATGGCTGAGTGCTACGGATGGGGGTGGGGGGGTTGATGTAGAGACATTGCGGGATGCCACTGTGCAGTGCCGGCCATTTAGAAGTACGGTGTGCGGTGTAACGACATCACGGACACCACATTGGTGTGGGTGTTGTACTGGCCCTAGAGGGGCCCGGTGACTGCTGATTGATAGCGCTAGATAGCACCACGCTTGGCGTGCAGTACCAGCCCTACAGTACAGGGTGTGGGAGTTCCGGCCGTAGGAATGGGGTTACTAAAGGCCATGGCACTCTGGTTGACCCGAGAGGACACGTGACCAGTTAAGTCTTATAAGGGGCCCAAGTGAGGTCGAGGGGTGATCACGTGCTGAACATCCAGATCCTTCCCGAGGATTCTGGAAGGTGGTCGTGGCCAAGGGCGGAGCCAGCCATGCCGCATAGAATATAAGCCGTATCCCCAGAGGGACCAGGGTTGTTGTTTACCCTGAAGAAAACGTCATCACCATTCTATGTTCTCCACTCAACGAGTGTCCAACATGTGGACCTTGCCCCGAGCTGTGTTCCCGGTTATTTACTGCAAAAAATTGTTAAACTGGAATAACTATACTGAGGGACAATTGAGAGCATCTGTGTCCACCACAGGCCATGAGATGACTGAAGGAAGGGGAGAGGGAGGCCTGGCCTTGATGTCACTTAGGAAATTACTTCAATAAATTAGAACAGACAGACATACACGTTCACCAGACAAACGGTCACAATCAAAGGGACAGTTTAATTGTCGTAAGAGGAAACTGACCAATCACAGGCTGAGGAGCGAAATCAAAGGCATTCCGGTCGTTTCTGAGAAGACGAGACGGAGGCGAAACATTTTGGATAAAACAGAGAAGCCAAAATACCCAAATCAGTCTTGCAACGGCAAGCTCCGGGGTATGGTCCTCAAAATCAACCTTGCGTGGGAGGGGGGGGGGTGAGGTGGCACGTCCCCCCCCAAAGATCCGATTGAAATCCCTCATTTACATCGGATCATTTGGGTTTATTAAAATACATTTATGAGTTTCACGGAAGTGAGTGAGGAGCTGCAACGAGCAGCGTCGAGCAGCTCACTGCAGGAGCCTCCTGGAGGGAGGGAGGGGGGGGCACCATAGGTGGTCGCACAAAGCCAGCTGCTACTCACAGGACCAGCAGCGCAGCGGCTAACAACTAACCACGATCGTGCTGACTCGGAAGCCCCAAGCAAGGATCAAAGATCAACAATGTCTGGTTCCAAGGGGGGGAGGAGTGATGCGCTGCAGTCCAGCGGACGAGCTGCGAGCGCTCTCTGGCGATGGGACCATCGCGCACATCGACACAGACGGAGCCGGACCCATCATCCCTGCCAGCACTTGCGCCAGTGTGAGCAGCATGCAGACTCAGCAACCACCCCAGTTGTGGAGAGAGACTGACGGCGCAGACAAGAGCGCCGTGTGTTCGATGCACATACACACGCCGACCCAGCGCCCCTGCTGGGGACTTGAGGTATTTACGGTACAATGAACGCTGCACCGCCGAAGCCACTGATTAGTCAGAACCACAGTTAGCAGGAATAGTAGGTGGACAACTCAAAACATAATGCCCGCTATAATTATTTGACCTCGTGGTGACAGCCCTCCCACACACACATTTCACGCATATCGGTGCGAATAATAGTGTTCCAAGTTTCTAAAAGGGTTTCCATCTCAAGGTGGTGTGTAAACTATTAGCTGATCGTGAAAAATTGTTCTGTCCCTTGAGTTGCATGAATAGGGTCATTTCGAATTATTTTATTAATTCATTTTCTTTATCGCGTAACCTTACCAACGACTTCGTTGATGACACACTAAACATTTATAATTATCTATGTTATGAATCTACACACTCACATGAAAACTATTATTTTGAGATATTTATTTTGATCACAGAATATTGCCCCCGAATTCATTGATGTGCCATGAGCCAATTGATAAGCACCTGTTAGGCAAACCTACACATTCGAACATACACTATTGTTTAGGGACATTCTGTATATTGCTTAATCTTCCAAATTAAGTCATTGATGTCCACTTTTGCCATTGGGCACATGTTTCTTGAGCACGGTTCCGTCATTTTTAAGGACTTTTCCTATCGTCGTGTATTGACGTGCTACTCTGAGGAGTTAGCCTATTGTTCTATTGCTCAGTTTTAACAACGTAACCATTGAGGATTAATTGTATGGATCGATGAGTAGGACATATACAGGAGTACTGTGGTGGTCATTCTGAACATTGTCTGTTCAGAAATTAGAGTGTTTATAGATATTAAAGTTTCTTAACACAGAAGAGTCTGAGTGTTTCCTTCCTAAGTTCATGCGTAATTATCTTAATTATAAGAAATTAATCCTGTGGCGAGCTTTGAATTTTGAGACGGGACATAATAACACTAAAACATGAACAGTAAAAGTTAAAGCGAGAATCATTGTATTATCACGATTGGTAATACATCCGAGACAACGCAGTCGAGCCTAATTTATATAATTTGAACATATTTGCATAGTTCAATAACTATTTTATTTTGATAAAATGACAATTTTATAATGTATTTTTTTTTCAAAACAATATATACAACAAGGCTATAGGGGACCTTTGTCTTCATCTCAGTGTCTTTGTGTGTGTCTCCTTGACTGTCTCCATGTCTATATCCGTATCTCTCTGTGTCTCGTAATGAGAGCAAATGCCCAGTCGGATGAACCTGAAGAGTTTCACTCAGTGGTGGGTCCTCAACCTTCACTCGGCCCCACGAAAACAAAGCACCTGTATGGGTATTTTATGAAGAAGGTTCTCGATTTTTTTTGTGTGTAAGTGTGCGTGATTTTTAAATGGGTAATTTTAAAACTAAATTATTCCCAAAATTTCCCCCATCATAAATTAATCAAAGTGTTTTATGAACCAAGAAAATTTTGTTTTTTTCTTTTTGGTCATAGGGGTACTGTTGGTGGCATTGATAGCGGTGGTGGTGGCAGTGGTGGTGGCGGTGATTTTCTTGGCATTGGTGTCGGTGTTGGCGGGGGTGGCGTTGGTAACGGCGGTGGCGGCGGCAGTGGCGAGACGAAGCATCTCAATCTCCTGAAGGAGCATCTCCTTCTTTCGAAGCAGCGTCACGTTCTCCAAATGCAGCCTCTCATTTTCTTGACGCAGCATCTCATATTGCCGCATCACTCGCTCTTGTAGCATCGTCTCCGCGTGCATCGCCACAAACTCCTGACGAGTCACCTCCATCCTTGCACGCAGCGTCGTGTTTTCTTCGTGCAGCTTCGCTCTTCTCCGCCCCAGATTCTCGTTCTGCTGTCGAAGCGTCGCGTTGTGCACTTCAAACGTTGACAAGGCTGTAAAGTGTGAAACAGGGATCATCATTAGGAAAGAGACTGAAATATGAAATGTACTTTCTCTGCAATGTAGTGATAACTTTACTTGCAACTGTATTGTATTTGACATATCTCCACGTCTGTTTACAGACCAGTGGAAAAGTTACCCTCGATAAAATTTGAAATTTGAAGCATGTAATGGGTAACTGTCTGTAAAAGATGTGATTCCGGATATACAGTACCCTGGTTTCTACAAAGTACGCTGCCTCTGTGGTAGTAGTTACATTTGAGATACCAAACGCCATGTCTCGGACCGCATTCGTGAACACAAAGCAGACCTTAAACACGGTAGGACCAACACCTCGGCCCTGGCAGATCATTGTTATAATTCAGTAGGCTCACATGACATTGACTTTTCCAAGACAGAAGTTCTTTGTAAGCCATCTGGCTACCATGAGAGATTCGTTCATGAGGCTATCCACATATACAAGCACAGAGACAATTTCAACCGAGAAAATGGATTCTGGCTTAGCAATCATTGGAAAAATTTGATTAACAATTTCAGGTCTTAATTGATTGTTCACGCTTACAGTGGCTTTCAGACAGCATACATTAAGTTTTTCGTCTCGCCCCTCCTCTTTTCAGAACATAGATGGACTAGTCCTTCCAAAAACACTGCCAAATCACTGCGCGTGGCGCTGACGATTTTTTTAATAATTAATACACTGTTTTAAAATAAATAAATTAATGCAAACCGACACACCTGATGACGACCGTTTGTGTTATGGTCGAAACGTCGTGAGAATTTTTATTGTTTTAGATATTATTATTTTATTGTTTCCCTTCAACGTGACTTTACCGAAAGAGCTAAGAATAAGAATTACTGCAGTCACGAATGCTTTAAATCAAAAGTAATTATTTCGTTTCGGGAAAAAAAAAACACTTACACTAATGTACACTAGATTTGATCAACGATACCTCTGCATTGCAAATTTTATTTGATGATCATTAAAATAATGGGCACACTTATTTTACACTGGATTCAAATGTTTGTTTTTATTCCGTTTAACATATAGACTTTCGTGATCAATGTTTTCTATAATAGAAGTTTTTGGGTTAGATCTCTTGAATATAAATGCGTCGTTAAACTCGCCACCACTGTCAATTAAGGCTGCTCCATTACCATTTAAACTACCTTCTCTTGCTGTTCACGTTACCCTTACACATTTACAAATATGCGTGTAGATTATTTGGCTACTATACATTTTAACGTGATAAGCTTCTACGTTGAGCTATCATTAGTCACCAGGTTGCTTTTGAAAAGCAGCGAATAGCTTAGAAGGTGTTCCATAGCAAATGCTATAGTTTAGTTTACACTTTTAATCATTCAACATCATTGTCAACCTTTATCATCCAACATTAACATTTTACAATGTGTCATTAATTGTAAATGTTGTGGGCTATATAGGAGCCTAAACCTACAACATTAACAATGGTAAATGTATTTTGTATTACTATATGCAACTTATTTTATTTTATCATTATTCATGGAAAGTTGTTTCATATTAAATAAATCAATCATACTGAAATAATTTTAGCAGTAGGAAAATAATACACTGGAATAAAATGCAAATTTCATAGCACTTCATGTCAATCGCTTAACCCTCACATTAGGATTTCGTTGAGGGTCACTGTCCAAACACTCACTGCTGATGAGGTCATTTGGGATGATTTCTGAAATGTGCCAAAACTTGGACCATCATGTTGGCCTACACCTCCGATTAGTATGGTTGGCTAAGAAGTTCAACATACATACACAATCTTGATTTGAAGCTTTCGTGATTGCAATAAACCATACTCTTTTGTTCTTTCTGTAAAGTCACGTAGGTAGAAAAATTAAACTAAATAAAAAATAATATATCACGACGTTGCGATCGCAACACAAACGGTCGTCCTCAGGCGGAAAAAAAATCTCCCCCATTAACACAACTGACGTGCTTGCGGATGGAATTGCTTTCCAGCTCAGACCCCGCTTGCTTGCCCATCGCCACATATATAACCACTTGTTGTAACAGCTCTCTCGCTGGTTCAGCAGTTCCACTGCTGGATTATTTTTTCAGCCTGAGGACGACTGCTTGTGTTGCGATCGAAACGTCGTGAAATATTACTTTTATTTTGTTTTATTTTTCTACCTACGTGATTTTACCGAAAGAACCAAAGAGTATACATACACAAGGTCCACTCTTAATTGGCGCCGCAGTTGTGAAATGTTGCTCCCTCGCCTTGTATGCAGAAGGTTGTGGGTTCGATCCCAACCACGACACCTGTTTATTTGGAGTTTCCGTGTCTGTCTCCATGGTCGCATGGATTTTTCTCCGGGTCTTTCGGTTTTTCCATCCACATCAACATCACGCGTTTAGAGTATTTGGCTAATATACATTCCCACGTAATAAGCCACTTTGTTGATCTTATCATTGGTGGAAAAATCGCTTCTCCACAAAATCTATATTGCTCAGAGGCCTTTTACATCCGGGTATTAACTGGGGTGGCCACTGAAATTGAACCGCGAAACCTCTGCAAAATTAGACACCCCCATTCCTCGTCTATGTCACCACTTTTAAGACATATGTGTTTTACTTTGTTGTAATAATAAAAGATAATGAATGCACACAATATTTTACCGATTTAAAATATACATACATTGAGAGGAAGAGTGTCGGCGCTGGCGACCAGCGGACGAGCTTCGAGCGCAATCGTGCACCGTCAGGGACGAGCGTCATGCCGACTCAGCGGTCATCCAGCAGCAGAGAAGCCTGCAGTTGCCGCCAAGAGAGAGAACGCCATGTGTATGACACGCTCACACACACGACTCATTGCCCAGCAGGGAACCAAGGCATTTTTTAAGTACAACGAGTCGCCAAGGCGCCTTGACGTCTGCTTAAGAACAAAATACACCCACACACACATAACGCACATATCGGGACTAGTAAGATTACTCCAAAGTTCTCCTTGTGTTTCGAAAAGGACCATTTTAAGGTGGTGCGTTAACTAATAGCTGATCGTGAAAAACATTCTTTGTTCCATTGAGCTGCATAAATATGGACGTTTAAAATATTTTAGTCATTCGTTTCGTTAATTGCATAACTGTATCAATGAATTCATTGAGGAAACCAAATTTTATAAACATCTATGTTACGAATATACACACTCACAGGAATACTATTATTTTGAGATTTCTTTATTTTGACGACACATTAATTTTTAATGACTTTTTTTCCTATCGCAGTGTATGCTCGCAATACTCTGAGGAATTAGCCGATTGTTCTTTTAACCCGCTTAACAAAGGTAACCATTGAGGGTTAAATGTACGGATCAATGAGGAGAACATCTCCAGGAGTACTGTGTTGACATTCCTAGCATGAGAGTTCGCATATTATAGTGTTATGTTTGTTTTACATATTCAAGTTGCTTAACAAAGAAGAGTCTGAGTGGTGCCTTCCTAAGTTAATGAGTAATAGTCTTAATTGTAAGAACTGTTTCCCGTGGTAAGATCTGAATTTTAGACGTGACATAAAATACTAAAACATAATCAGTAAAAATTAAAGCGAGAAACATTGTATTATCACGATTCATAATACACCCTTAGACAACGAAGCCAAGCCTAAATAGTATAATTACCTACACTTGCATAACTTCATACAATTACACCTTCATTTCATTATTACGTTAGGTAATACCCCAAGACAACGAAGCTGGACGTAATTAGCATAAATGAATAATTAGCATAATTAGCATAATTTGTTTGCTTTGCCTGGTTTCGGGAAATTAAACATTGGTCAATTGTCATTTTATTATTATTATTTTGTTATTATTTTTCAAGACCTAAAATATACAACATGCGTCCGCGATTATTATTTCTGAGTTGATTTTTTACATGCTGCACCCTAAATGTCATATACTACGTCCCGTCAGGGCTCTCTGCTTTTCTGCAAATGGCAGTTCATTGGACATTATTGACAAAATAACAGCGGAGGTGTGTATTGGAGATGTCAAATTTTACGGGACCAGTTCTTGTATCAACGTCCCTTGCTGTTCCTTGTTTGCTCGGGACTGACTTTTTTGGGAAGATGCCCCTGAACATTTTGATCGATAAGGGTTGCCTTGAGTTACCATCAGGCCGTCGAATGGCCATTTTGGCTTCTCTCACTACTCTACAAGTGCTTGCAAATAAGACCGTAAAGATTCCGCCTGGCGCGCAAATGTCGGTTCCCTTACAATTGCGCAAACTGCTAGATCAGGAGGCGACTGTGGGAGGAATCGTCCTAGGACCCTCAAACAAAGCCATTCGTGGGTTGACGTTGGTGGGGGCCCAGACTCACGTATCTAATGACCAGGAACCGTTCATTCAAGTCCTGAATCAGAAATCAGAATCAGAAATCATCAAGGGTTTTATTCGCCATGAAAGTTCACACAGACACGTAATTTACTTTGGCAGGATGGTGCATACATTCAACATATAGGAATCTAAAATCTTAAAAAGTTGTAAACAAGTCTTACTATAATAAGGGTTCAAACTCTAACTAACACCAAGGGGCTAAAGTATATAAAATTGAATAAATATCGAATATAAAATAGCTATAAGACACAATCTAAAAATAAAATAAAAAAATACAAATAGGGTAACATAGTTAATATTGGCAAGGTATCATTTTGTAGATAATTAGTTATAGTCATTGTAAGCCCTTGGCCTTGTTTAAGAGGCCAGCAGCGGATGGAAATAAACTGTTTTTGTGGCGTGAGGTTTTGGTCCTGATGCCAGAGGGGAGTAGCTGAAACAGAGAGTGTCCAGGGTGGGAGGAATCGGCGACAATCTTCCTCGCTCGCCTCATGGTCCTCGTGGTGTGCAGGTCCTCGAGGGTTAGTAGATTGCAGGCAATCACCTTCTCAGCAGTGTGGATGATACGTTGCAGTCTGCTCTTGTCCTTGGCAGTGGCAGCAGCGTACCAGATGGTTATGGAGGAGGTGAGGATGGATTCAATGATTGCTGTATAGAATTGCACCATCATTGTCTTTGGCAGGTTGAATTTTTTCAGCTGCCGCAGGAAGTACATCCTCTGTTGTGCTCTCTTGGTGAGGGAGCTGATGTTCAGTTCCCACTTGAGGTCCCGGGAGAGAATAGTGCCCAGGAAGCGGAAGGACTCTACAATTTTGACTGGGGAGTCGCACAGCGTGATCGGGATGAGTGGGGCTGTATTCTTCCTGAAGTCCACAACCATCTCAACTGTCTTTAGAGCATTTAGCTCTAAGTTGTTCTGGCTACACCAGGTCACCAAGTTGTCAGCTTCCCACCTATAGTCAGACTCATCCCCACCAGAGATCAGCCCAATGAGGATGGTGCCGTCCGCAAACTTCAAGAGTTTGACGGACAGATGATTGGAGGTGCAGCTGTTGGTATACAGGGAGAAGAGCAGTGGGGAAAGGACGCAGCCCTGAGGAGTTTCGGTGCTGATGGACCTGGGGTCAGAGACTTGTGTTCCCAGCTTAACGCACTGCTTCCTGTCAGACAGGAAGTCTGTGATCCACCTGCACGTGGAGTCGGGCACATTCAGCTGGAAGAGCTTGTCATGAAGCAGGGCAGGGATGATGGTGTTGAAGGCAGAGCTGAAGTCCACAAACAGGATCCTGGCGTATAATGCTGGGGAGTCCAGATGCTGTAGGGTGAATTGGAGGGCCATGTTAACTGCGTCGTCCACAGACCTGTTGGCTCTGTAGACAAACTAAAGGGGGTCCAGGAGAGGGTCTGTGATGGCTTTGAGGTGTGCCAGGACCAGACGCTCAAAAGACTTCATTACCACAGATGCAAGGGCTACCGGTCTATAATCATTTAGTCCTGTTGGCCTTAGCTTTTTGGGCACAGCGATGATGGTGGAGGACTTGAGACAGGCAGGTACATGGCATGTCTCCAGGGAGGTGTTAAAGATGTTGGTGAACACCGAAGACAGCTGGTCAGCGCAGTGCCTGAGGGTGGCTGGAGAGACAAGTCCGGCCGAGCTGCTTTGCGTGGATTCAGCCTCTTCAAAAGTCTATTAACTTCTCCCTCCTGAAAGGAGAGAGTCGTCTCTGTAGTATGGGTGGGGGATGGGGCCTCTTTGGTGGGAAGTGGTAGTTCAGGACAGTCCAATTGTCTTTCAAATCTGCAGTATAACTCGTTCAGGTCGTTGGCTAGGCGGGAGTCGTTAGTGGTGGTGGGCGGCTCTGGGTTTGTAGTTGCTGATCTGCCTGAGCCCTCTCCATTCAGAAGCAGAGTCGTTAGCAGAGAAATGGTGTTTTAGTCTCTCTGAGTACAGTCGATTAGCCTCTCTCACGGCCTTGCTAAACCTGTTCTTCGACTCCTTTAATCTGTCTCTATCCCTACTCCTAAACGCTTCCTCCTTCTCCAACCTCAACCTTCTGAGCTTTGCTCAGAACCAGGGCTTGTTGTGGTTGAAGTTCACCCTGGTACGTGTTGGGATACAGCAGTCCTCCAGAAACTGATGTAGGACGTCACAGCCTCTGTGAGTTTATCCAGACAATTGGTAGCAGTCGTGAACATATCCCAGTCAGTACAGTCCAACCATGCCCGCAAGTCTTTCACAGCCTCACTGGTCCACTGTTTAGATGTCCTCACAGCAGGTTTGCAGAGTTTTAGTTTCTGCCTGTATGCAGGAATCAAGTAGACCATGGCATGGTCAAAGTATCCCAGTGCTGCTCGGGGGACAGCGTGGTAGGCTCTACTGACTGTAGTGTAGCAGTGATGCAGAGTGTTCCCTTCTCTGGTTGGGCATTTAATGAATTGTATGTATTTGGGGAGTTCGTTGCTGAGATTATCTTTGTTAAAGTCGCCAAGTACGATAACCAGCCGAATCTGGATTTTGTCGCTCCACACTCAGAATCTGGTTGGTGAGCATGCGTTGGTCCTCTTTAACATGAGGACATGGCGGCAAATAAACTCGGACCAAAATGAGCGACGCGAACTCGCGAGGCGAGTAGAAAGGTTTACAGGTTATAAAATTGATTCAAGGAGCGGAGAACAATGTTGCAGAATCACTGTGACATATACACACCAGCCACTGTTAATGTAAAAACAAATACCACCGCCTTTCGTCTTGGTGGAGAGTGCTATTTCACGATCCGATCTTACAAGATGGAATCCTGCTAGTTGTAGCGCAGTGTCCAGAATCAAATCACACAGCCATGTCTCCGTGAAGCGCAAAACAGAAGATGAAAGAAAGTATCTGTTTTTCACCATCAGTAGCAGAAGTTCGTCAATTTTGTTGTACAGTGAACGTACGTTGGAGAGGAAAAAGCTTGGAAGCACTGTTCGGATCCCGCGTCTGCGTAGCCGTACGAGACCCCCGACCGTTTACCCCTTGGGCGGCGTTTCGTTGCTTGAGCAAAGTCTAGCGCGGCATTGACTAGAATGAACACTAATTCTGCCGCTGGAAGCAGAAAAGTAGGAATTAAATCCACAAGAGTTGTTTCCCTGATATTTAAAAGTTCGTCTCTTGTTAGGGAACTCCGAAAATCTTGGCAAAACACTGAATTGACAGACAAAACAAGACAAAACAGGGCGCACCGACCGGTTGAGGCCACCATCATCGGCGCCATCTTCTCACCAGCACGGGTGTGCTGAACAGCAGGACTTTCTCACCAGCACTGGTGTGATGAACAGTAGGCCCCTTTCACCAGCACAGGTGTGCTGAACAGCAGGCCTCCCTCACCAGCACAGGTGTGCTGAACAGCAGGCCCCTCTCACCGACACGGGTGTGCTGAACAGCAGGCCCCTCTCACCAGCACGGGTGTGATTAACAGCAGGCCCCTTTCACCAGTACTGTTGTGATGAACAGTAGGCCCCTCTCACCAGCACAGGTGTGCTGAACAGCAGGCCTCCCTCACCAGCACAGGTGTGCTGAACAGCAGGCCCCTCTCACCAACACGGGTGTGCTGAACAGCAGGCCCCACCAGCACAGGTGTGCTGAACAGCAAGCCTCTCTCACCAGTGCTTTTGTGATGAACAGCAGGCTCCTATCACCAGCACGGGTGTGCTGAACAGTATGCCCCTCTCACCAGCACGGGTGTGCTGCACAGCAGGCCCCTCTCACCAGCACGGGTGTGATGAACAACAGGCCCCTGTCACCAGTACTGTTGTGATGAACAGCAGGCCCCTCTCACCAGCACGGGTGTGCTGAATAGCAGGCCCCTCTCACCAGCAAGGGTGTGCTGAACAGCAGGCCCCTCTCACCAGCAAGGGTGTGCTGAACAGCAGGCCCCTCTCACCAGCACGGGTGTGCTACACAGCAGGCTTTTCCCTCTCTCACCAGCACAGGTGATCAAGCAAAACTAGACAAAACTGGACAAAACAGGGCGCACCAACCGGCCGAGGATGCCATCATCGGCGCCATCTTGATAACACGCAAAGGTTGGACACATCTGTCATTCAGGAGGGCACCGTGCTAGACCACGTATCACCAGTGCATCGCGAAGGAAACCTCGTTTGTGGTTTTTGATTAAAAAGTGGATGGAAACGAATTGACCGAGTCACAGAGGGGGGAGTTGACGGAGCTTTTGCATGAATTCTCCGATGTGTTTAGCAAGGGCAAATTTGACATCGGCCGTACTACACTTTTGAGTCACCACATCGATACGGGTGACGCTGCTCCCATCCGGCAGAACCCCTACCGACTGAGCCAAATGGAAAAATAACACGTACGGCTGGCGGTTGATGAGATGTTGGCCGCCGATATTATCTCGCTGTCCACCAGCCCGTGGGGAGCCCCGATTGTTCCTGTTAAAAATCAGAATGGTAGTTTGCGCTTCTCTGTAAAATTTATATAAGCTTAATAAGTTCTATGCGGCTGATGCGTTCCCTCTTCCTCGGATGGACGATTCCCTGGATGCTTTTGCAGGAGCACGTTCTTTTTCGACTCCTGACCTCCTATCCAGATTTTGGCAGTTGCCGCTAGATAAATCCTCTAAGCCCAAGACAGCCATTCATACACCACAAGGCTTGTTTGAATCTAATCGGCTTCCGATGGGTCTTCATTTCGTGTCGGCTACATTCCAGTAATTGATGGAACTCGTTCTATCAGTGGGACTCTTGCCTGATTAATATATATATCGACCATGTTTTCGTTTTTTGCCGTACGTTCCAAGAACATCTGGAACGGTAACGTGCTGTCTTTATTAAAATGCGTGCAGCGAACCTCAAATATAAACCACGGAAGTGGCTCATGCTCCAAATATCTGTTAGGTATCTTGGCCACATGGTCAGTAAATCAGGGATAGTGATGGACCCGGAAAAAAACGCGTGTGTGCGTTCTTTTGTCTTATTACCGCCGTTTTGTCCCAAGGTTCGCCACTTTCGCCAAACCTCTCCACTTCTTGATGGCAAAGGATCAGAAGTTCCATCGGAGGTAGGAGGAGGAGGCCACAATTGGTGTGCTCTGGGTTGGCTTGGTGAACGCCCCTCCCATCCGATACCCCGACTTTTTCCTTGCCGTCCTTGATACAGACGCTAGCAACACCGGAATTGGCGCTGTTCTGTCTCAAGTCGTTAATGGCGTCGAGAGTGTTGTCGCATATACAGTGAGGGAAAAAAAGTATTTGATTCCCTGCTGATTTTGTACGTTTGCCCACTGACAAAGAAATGATCAGTTTATAATTTTAATGGTAGGTTTATTGGAACATTGAGAGACAGAATAACATCAAATAAATCCAGAAAAAGGCATGTCAAAAATGTTATAAATTGATTTGCATTTTAATAAGGGAAATAAGTATTTGATCCCCTCTCAATCAGAAAGATTTCTGGCTCCCAGGTGTCTCCTAATCTTAGCTTGTTACCTGTATAAAATACACCTGTCCAAATAAGCAATAAATCAATCAGATTCTAAACTGTCCACCATGGCCAAGACCAAAGAGCTCTCCAAGGATGTCAGGGACAAGATTGTAGACCTACACAAGGCTGGAATGGGCAACAAGACCATTGCCAAGCAGCTTGGTGAGAAGTTGACAACAGTTGGTGCGATTATTCAAAAATATAAGAAACACAAAAGAACTGTCAATCTCCCTCGGCCTGGGGCTCCATGCAAGATGTCACCTCGGGGAGTTGCAATGATCATGAGAACGGTGAGGAATCAGCCCAGAACTACACGGGAGGATCTTGTCAATGATCTCAAGGCAGCTGGGACCGTAGTCACCAAGAAAACAATTGGTAACACACTACGCCGTGAAGGACTGAAATCCTGCAGCGCCCGTGAGGTCCACCTGCTCAAGAAAGCACATATACATGCCCGTCCGAAGTTTGCCAATGAACTTCTGAATGATTCAGAGGACAACTGGATGAAAGTGTTGTGGTCCGATGAGACCAAAATGGAGCTCTTTGGCATCAACTCAACTCGCCATGTTTGGAGGAGGAATGCTGCCTATGACCCCAAGAACACCATCCCCACCGTCAAACATGGAGGTGGAAACCTTATGCTTTGGGGGTGTTTTTCTGCTAAGGGGACAGGACAACTTCACCGCATCAAAGGGACGATGGACGGGGCCATGTACCATCAAATCTTGGGTGAGAACCTCCGTCCCTCAGCCATAACATTGAAAATGGGTCGTGGATGGGTATTCCAGCATGACAATGACCCAAGACACACGGCCAAGGCAACACAGGAGTTGCTCAAGAAGAAGCACATTAAGGTCCTGGAGTGGCCTAGCCAGTCTCCAGACCAAATCTGTGAAGGGAACTGAAGGTTCGAGTTGCCAAACGTCAACCTCGAAACCTTAATGACTTGGAGATGATCTGCAAAGTGGAGTGGGACAAAATCCCTCCTGAGATGTATGCAAACCTGGTGGCCAACTACAAGAAACGTCTGACCTCTGTGATCGCCAACAAGGGTTTTGCCACCAAGTACTAAGTCATGTTTTGCAGAAGGGTCAAATACTTATTTCCCTCATTAAAATGCAAATCAATTCATAACATCTTTGACATGCGTTTTTTCTGGATTTTGTTGTTGTTATTCTGTCTCTCACTGTTCAAACAAACCTACCATTAAAATTATAGACTGATCATTTCTTTGTCAGTGGTCAAACGTACAAAATCAGCAGGGGGTCAAATACTTTTTTTCCCTCACTGTATGTCAGCAGAGTGCTGTCTCCGGCCAAACAACGGTACTCTGTCACACAGGCCGGGAACTTTTGTCTATTGTTTTTATTTGTGCAACAGTATTGTCCCTATCTTTATGTCAGACGCTTTGAGGTGCACTCTGACCATGCAGCGCTACAGTATGCACTGCGTATTGAGCAGCCGTCTGGCCAACTTTCACGTTGGTTGGCAGTCCTCTAGGACTATTCTTTACTCCTTCTTCTTTGGTTCTTTCGGTAAAGTCACGTATAATGAGAATAAAATAATAAATTGATAAAATAAAATAACTCAATAATATTCTCTCTTCATCATGAAGGTCGCTTGTGTTGTGGCCGAAACGTCGTGAGAATATTATTGTGTTATTTTATTTTAACAATTTATTATTTTATTCTCATTCTATGTGACTTTAGCGAAAGAACCAAAGAAGATGAATCCTTGCAGTCACGAAAGCTTTAAATCGAAATATTCCTTTAATGTTTTTGATCGCAAAGGCACCCGACACACGAACGACAGGTGCACGTTTTTCTTGGGCTCGGGGCACTGTAAGACGCCTACCAAGGACTCGCCCCCTCCCCTTGGGGCGTCGGCCGAGGTTTAAACCTCTGAGAAAGTCGAGAGTCATGTGGCCCGTGATGCTGTCATTGGCTTGGTCCATGCTGAGTGGGGGCGCCTCCAGCTTGAGGGCGCTTCTCTGTTCCAGTTACGACGCCGTGTCAAGGAGGCGGATGGGGGTGGGGATCGACGGGATGTAGCCTCTGTCAACCTCAGAGGCAGATTGCTCATGCATTGGGATGAAGGATTACGCCGTTACAACATTGTCGTGCCTACTGCCGTACGGGGTGAAGTAATCTGGGCGGTGCACAAGCCACTGTTGCACCTTGGTGTGCATAAGATACTCGCCACACTTAAGCTCGACTTCTTCTAGCATCGCATGGCTGAAGATGTCGCTAATTTATGGAAGGGGTGTGTGCAGTGCACTCAGCGGAAACCCCCGGCTAAACCCTGTTGTCCGCGGTTGAAATCCATTCAGGTCTCCCGCATGAATGAGCTGGTCACTCTTGATATCCTTGGTCCATTTCCCTCGTTGCAATAAGTATTTACTAGTGGGCGTCGAATATTTTTCACACTGGCCAATGGCCTGGCCGCTTCCCAACCAGTCAGTAGCAGCCATCACCGAGGCATTCCTCGATGTCTATGTGATGAACAAGGGGGCCCCTGAGCATCTTCTGACTGATCAGGGTAAGACTTTTTCTTCGAAATTGCTGCGGAAGGTGTGTGACTTATTGGGAACAAAGAAAGTACGTACATCACCATACCTTCCACAAACGTATGGAATGGTAGAGCGCTTGCACAGGACTCTAACTTCGATGGGACATTTTCAAATTCCCCCAGGGACCCCCAGGCAGAGTAAGTCCACCTCCCCTCGCAGCCTGGCCACAAGGACTCGATCAAAGACTCTCGGTTTTCGTGATTATCATACAAACACGCTCCCACACCATCAGTTGGTTGTCACACTCGGCAGGCCTGGCCTTTATTGTGCTTGCGGGTGTTGTTACATGGTGAGGGTGGTAGATGCTGGTGCTGGAGGGGGTCCCGAGGTTTTGCATGTTACTGCATTTCGTTTTTTTCTCTATGTTCTTTTCTCTCTCTTCCTTTGTTTTTGCCTATTGTTGTTCTGTTCTTCCATCCTCTTTGATCGTTAGTTACTGTTTCTTCTGTATGTAGTGTACATATTGTATAGAAAGGGTTGTGGTATTTATTTGCTGAGGCACACTAAGGGGTTTGGTTCATTTGTTGAGGAGGGATGCCTGAGTGCTACGTGGGGGGGGGGGGGGGGGTTGATGTAGTGACATCGCGGACACCACATTGGTGTGGGTGTTGTACTGGCCCTAGAGGGGCCCGTTGAGTGCTGATTGATAGCGCTAGATAGCACCACGCTTGGCGTGTAGTGTCAGCCCTACAGTACAGGGTGTGGGAGTGCCGGCCATAGGAATGAGGTTACTAAAGGCCATGGCACTCTGGTTGACCCGAGAGTACACGTGACCAATAAAGTCTACAAAGGGGCCCAAGTGAGGGCGAGGGGTGGTCACGTGCTGAACATTCAGATTCTTCCCGAGGATTCTGGAAGGTGGTCGTGGCCAAGAGTGGAGCCAGCCACGCTGCATAGAATATAGGCCGTGTCCCCAGAGGGACCGGCGTTGTTGTTTATCCTGAAGAAAACTTCATCAACATTCTACGTTCTCCGCTCAACGAGTCTGCAACACGTAAACTTTGCCCCGAGCTGTGGTCCCAGTTAATTACTGCAAAAAATTGTAAAACTGGAATAACTACACGGAGGGACAATTGAGAGCATCTGTGTCCACCACAGGCCATCAAATGACTGAAGGAAGGAGAGAGGGGGGGGTAGGCCTTGATGTCACTTAGGAAATTACTTTAATAAATTAAAACAGACAGACACACACGTTCACCAGACAAACGGTCACAATCAAAAGGACAGTTACGTCGTAAGAGGAAACTGACCAATCACAGGCCGAGGAGCGAAATAAAAGGCAATCCGGTCCTTTGTGAGAAGACGAGATGGAGGCGAAACATTTTGGATAGAATAGAGAAGCCAAACTACCCAAATCAGTCTTGCAACGCCAAGCTCTGGATATGGTCCTCGAAATCAACCTTGGGTGTCACTGGCAGAGCCAGTGGGAGGGGGGGATGGTGGGGTGGCACGTGCCCCCTCAATGATCCGATTGAAATCCCTAATTTCTATCGGATCATTGGGGTTTATTGGTAAGGCATCGGTATTTTGCGACCCCCACTGCCACTGTGTAGCATATTATTGAGTGCCAGGGACTCTATGAGATGATAGGAGAATAGTCCGAGTCCATAATTGGCAATAAGCAACGGCAAAGCAGTTATAAGTGACATACAGAATTGTGCGCAGTTACGTACACAGTCCACGACTTCCCTGAAGGCATTCACCTTCAGCGAGCGCGATGCCGATCACACAACGCGGTTCGAATTCGACCTTCGATCGATGGCTGCGCCATCGCCGCACACGCGTCGAATAAAAGGCAAGGGATAACTCCTTACTTACTAACAACTCCTATAATTTTTCATTGTTGGGGGGGTTGCCCCCCCCCTACCTGAAAATCCTGGCTATGCCATTGTTAGGTGTCGAGTCTGGCAGAGGAGGGGCAATGTGTTGCTAAGTGTTGAGTTCGGCGCTGATGGAGTATTGCCGAAAGTTTTATTCTGCATTCATCCTGATGTTCTGAGTCCCTTGCAAAGTGAAGGACTGCGAGAAGTTGAATTTTCCTAAGCTATAAGAGTTTTGAGAAGCTAAGAGGTGTGCGAATACATTTTATGAGTTTTGGAGAAATGAGTGAGGAGCTGCGATGAGCAGCGACGAGCAGCTCAAAGGAGGACCCCTCCTGGAGGAAGGAGGGGGCTCACCAAGGGTGGTCGTGCAAAGCCAGCAGCTACGCACAGGACCAGCAGTGCAGCGGCTAACAATTAACGATGAGCGTGCTCACTCGGAAGCCCCGAGCACATTCCAGCAAAGGTCAAGCTCAAGTATCAACAGTGTCTGGTGCCAAGGGTGGGGGGGGGGGGTGGAGTGATGCGCTCCAGCCCAGCGGACGATCTCTGAGCGCTATCTTGTGATGGGACCATCGCGCACATCGATGCAGACAGAGTCGGATCCATCATCCCTGCCAGCACAGGCACGGGCGCCAGTGTGAGCAGCGTGCAGACTCAGAAAACCACCCTAGTGGTGGAGAGAGACTGACGCCGCAGCCAATAGCGCCGTGTGTTCGATGCACATACACACGCCGACCAGGCGTCCCTGCTGAGGACTTGAGGTATTTTCAGTACAAGGAACGCTGAACCGCGGAAACCACTGATTCGTAAGAACCACAGTTAGCAGTAATAGTAGGTGGACAACTCAAACCATACCGTCTGCTATAATTATTGGACCTCGTGGTGACTGCCCTCCCACACACACACTTCACGCATATCAGTGCGAATATGATTGTTCCAAGTTTCTAAAAGGGTTTCCATCTCAAGGTGGTGTGTTAACTATTAGCTGATCATGAAAACATTGTTCTGTCCCTTGAGTTGCATGAATAGGGTCATTTCGAAGTATTTTAGTCATTCGTTTTCTTTATTGCATAACCTTACCAATGGCTTCGTTGATGACACACTAAAAATGTATAATAATCTATGTTATGAATCTACACACTCACATGAATACTATTGTTTTGAGATATTTATTTTGATCACAGAATATTGCCCGCGAATTCATTGATGTGCCATTAGCCAATTGATAAGCATCTCTTAGCCAAAAATACACAGCCGAACATACACTATTGTTTAGGGACATTCTGTTAATTGCTTAATCTTACAAATTAATTCATTGATGTCCACTTTTTCCATTGGGCACATGTTTCTTGAGCACGGTTCCGTCATTTTTATGGACTTTTCCTATCGTCGGGTATTGACGTGCTACTGTGAGGAGTTAACCTATTGTTCAATTGCTCAGTTTTAACAACGCAACCAATGAGGGTTAATTGTATGGATCGATGAGTAGGACATATACAGGAGTACTGTGGTGGCAATTTCGATCATTAAGTGTGTTCGGAAATTAGAGTGTTTTTAGATATTAAAGTTTCTTAACACAGAAGAGTCTGAGTGGTTCCTTCCTAAGTTAATGCGTAATTATCTTAATTATAAGAACTGTATCCTGTGGCGACCTCTGAATTCTGAGACCGGACATAATAACACTAACACATAATCAGTAAAAGTTAAAGCGAGAATAATTGTTTTATCAAGATTGGTAATACACCCGAGACAACGAAGCCGATCCTAATTTATATAATTTGAATACATTTGCATACTTCAATAACTATTTTATTTTGATAAAATGACAATTTTACAATGTATTTTTTATTATTATTATTTTTTAAAACAATATATACAACAAGGCTATAGGGGGACCTTTGTCTTCATCTCCGTGTCCGTGTGTGTCTCCTTGACTGTCTCCATGTCTATATCCGTATCTCTCTGTGTCTCGTAATGAGAGCAAATGCCCAGTCGGATGAACCTGAACAGTTTCACTCAGTGGTGGGGACTCAACCATCACACGGCCCCACGAAAACAAAGCACCTGTATGGGTATTTTATGCTGAAGGTTGTCGATGTTTTTGTGTGTAAGTGTGTGTGACTTTTTAAATGGGTAATTTTTAAACTAAATTATTCCCAAAATTGCCCCCATCATAAATTAATGAAAATGTTTTTTGAACCAAGAAAATTTGGTATTTTTCTTCTTGGCCATGGGGGTACTGTTGGTGGCATTGATAGCGGTGCTGGTGGCAGTGGCGGTGGTGCTGATTTCCTTGGCATTGGTCTCGGTGTTGGCGGTGGTGGCGTTGGTAATGGCGGTGGCGGCGGCAGTGGCGAGACGAAGCGTCTCAATCTCCTGAAGGAGCGTCTCCTTCTTTCGACGTAGCGTCACGTTCTCCAAATGCAGCCTCTCATTTCCTTTACGCAGCATCTCATGTTGCCACATCACTCGCTCTTGTAGCATCGTCTCCGCGTGCATCGCCACAAACTCCTGACGAGTCATCTCAATCCCTTCACGTAGCATCGTGTTTTCCTCGTGCATCTTCGCTCTTTTCCGCCCCAGATTCTCGTTCTGCTGTCGAAGCGTCGCGTTGTGCACTTCAAACGTTGACAAGGCTGTAACGTGTGAAACAGGAATCATCATCTTACCATGTTTCCAATGACGCCGCTTCATGACCTGAATGAAAACCGTCATGACCATCAACCCAATCATGAGCAATACCAAAGTCCATGCCAGTGAATCCGTGCCAGGGTTCGGGCATGGTGGCTTGGGGATGAGATGTGAAGCTTTGCTTCTGTTGCCCACGAAGAGGGAGAAGAGGAACCGGACAAATTTGATGCAGAACTGCAACAGCAGCAGCAGTAGCATCAGCATCTTGCCGCTCGTGTTGTCAAAGTCCGTGTGTGAGTGCCAAGTGCGAGCGTGCGTTCTTATAGCACTCCCAGTGGTGACGTCATCAGTTCCGGCCGTGACGCATTGTTACAGGTTTCCTGTCATGACACGTGGTTAGAAAATCCCCTGTGACATCACAAGCACGACTGCACAGTAATTATTTCGTTTGGGTGAAAAAAACATTTACACTAATGTACGCTAGATTTGATCAACGAAACCTCTGCATTGCAAATTTAATTTGATAATCATTAAATCAATGGGCACACTTATTTTACACTCGATTCAAATGTTTGTTTTTATTCCGTTTAACATGTCGGCTTTCGTGACCAATGTTTTCCATAATAGAGGTTTTTGGGTTAGATCTCTTGAATATAAATGTGTCGTTAAACTCACCACCACTATCGATTAAGGCTGCTCCATTCCCATTGAAACTACCTTCTCTTGCTGTTCACGTTACCCTTACACATTTACAAATTTGCGTTTAGATTATTTGGCTGCTATGAATTTCAACGTGATAAGCTTCTACGTTCAGCTATCATTAGTCAACAGTTTGCTTCTGAAAAGTAGCGAATAGCTTGGAAGGTGTTCCATAGCAAATGCAATAGTTTAGTTTAAACGTTTCACCATTCACCATCATTGTCAACCTTTATCATCCAACATTAACAATTTACAATGTGTCATTAATTGTTAATGCTGCGGGCTATGTAGGAGCCTAAATGTACAACATTTACAATTGTAAATGTATTTTTTATTACTATATGTACCTTATTTTATTTTTTCATTATTCATGGAATGTTGTTTCATATTAAGTAAATAAATCGTACTGAAATAATTTTGGCAGTAGTAAAATAATACACTGGAATGAAATCCCAATTTCTTAGCACTTCATGCCAATCGCTTAACCCTCCCATTAGGATTTCGCTGAGGGTCGCTGTCCAAACACTCACTGCTGATGAGGTCATTTGGGGAAATTTCTGAAATGTGCCAACACTTGGACCATCTTGTTGGCCTACACCTCCGATTAGTATGGTTGGCTAAGAAGTTAAACATACATACACAATCTTGATTTGAAGCTTTCGTGACTGCAGGAAACCATACTCTTGGTTCTTTCGGTAAAGTCACGTAGGTAGAAAAATAAAACAAAATAAAAATAATATATCACGACGTTTCTATCGCAACACAAACGGTCGTCCTCAGGCAGAATAAATCTCCCCCATTAACACAACTGACTTGCTTGCGTCCGTGGATGGAATTGCTTTCCATCTCAGACCCTGCTTGCTTGCCCATCGCCACATATATAACCACTTCTTCTTGGTCTTTCGACAAAGTCACGTAGAATGAGAATACAGTAATAAATTGATACAATAAAATAACACAATAAAATTCTCACGACGTTTCGGCCACAACACAAGCGTGTTATTTTATTTGATCAATTTATTATTTTATTCTCATTCTACGTGAGTTTACCGAAAGAACCAAAGAAGATGAATCCTTGCAGTCACGAATGCTTTAAATCGAAATATAACCACTTGTTGTAACAGCTCTCTCGCTGGTTCAGCAGTTCCACTCTGGATTATTTTTTTCCGCCCGGCGACGATTGCTTGTGTTGCGATCGAAACGTCGTGCGAAATTATTTTTATTTTATTTTCTTTTTCTACCTACGTGACTTTACCGAAAGAACCAAAGAGTATACATACACAAGGTCCACTCTTAATTGGCACCGCAGTTGTGAAATGTTGCTCCCTCGCCTTGTATGCAGAAGGATTTGGGTTTGATCCCGACCATGACACCTGTATAGTTGGAGTTTCCACTCCGTCACCGTGGTCACGTGGATTTTTCTCCAGGTCTTCCGTTTTTTTCCCTCCACATCAACATCACGCGTTTAGAGTATTTGGCTTATATACATTTCCACGTAATAAGCCACTTCTTTGAGCTTTTCATTGGTGGAAAAGTCGCTTCTCCACAAAATCTATATTGCTCAGATGACTTTTACATCCGCCGTATTTACTGGATTGGTCACTGAAATTGAGCCACAAACCTCTGCAAACTAGACATCTCCACTCCTCGTCTTTGTCACCACTTTTAAGACATTTGTGTTTTACGTTGTTGTAATAATAAAACAATAATGAATGCACATGAATACTATTGTTTTGAGATATTTATTTTGATCACAGAATATTGCCCGCGAATTCATTGATGTGCCATTAGCCAATTGATAAGCATCTCTTAGCCAAAAATACACAGCCGAACATACACTATTGTTTAGGGACATTCTGTTAATTGCTTAATCTTCCAAATTAATTCATTGATGTCCACTTTTGCCATTGGGCACATGTTTCTTGAGCACGGTTCCGTCATTTTTATGGACTTTTCCTATCGTCGTGTATTGACGTGCTACTGTGAGGAGTTAACCTATTGTTCTATTGCTCAGTTTTAACAACGCAACCATTGAGGGTTAATTGTATGGATCGATGAGTAGGACATATACAGGAGTACTGTGGTGGCAATTTCGATCATTAAGTGTGTTCGGAAATTAGAGTGTTTTTAGATATTAAAGTTTCTTAACACAGAAGAGTCTGAGTGGTTCCTTCCTAAGTTAATGCGTAATTATCTTAATTATAAGAACTGTATCCTGTGGCGACCTTTGAATTCTGAGACCGGACATAATAACACTAAAACATAATCAGTAAAAGTTAAAGCGAGAATAATTGTTTTATCAAGATTGGTAATACACCCGAGACAACGAAGCCGATCCTAATTTATATAATTTGAATACATTTGCATACTTCAATAACTATTTTATTTTGATAAAATGACAATTTTACAATGTATTTTTTCATTATTATTTTTTTTTTTTAAACAATATATACAACAAGGCTATAGGGAGACCTTTGTCTTCATCTCCGTGTCCGTCTGTGTGTCTCCTTGACTGTCTCCATGTCTATATCCGTATCTCTCTGTGTCTCGTAATGAGAGCAAATGCCCAGTCGGATGAACCTGAACAGTTTCACTCAGTGGTGGGGCCTCAACCATCACACGGCCCCACGAAAACAAAGCACCTGTATGGGTATTTTATGCTGAAGGTTGTCGATGTTTTTGTGTGTAAGTGTGTGTGACTTTTTAAATGGGTAATTTTTAAACTAAATTATTCCCAAAATTGCCCCCATCATAAATTAATGAAAATGTTTTTTGAACCAAGAAAATTTGGTATTTTTCTTCTTGGCCATGGGGGTACTGTTGGTGGCATTGATAGCGGTGCTGGTGGCAGTGGCGGTGGTGCTGATTTCCTTGGCATTGGTGTCGGTGTTGGCGGTGGTGGCGTTGGTAATGGCGGTGGCGGCGGCAGTGGCGAGACGAAGCGTCTCAATCTCCTGAAGGAGCATCTCCTTCTTTCGACGCAGCGTCACGTTCTCCAAATGCAGCCTCTCATTTCCTTTACGCAGCATCTCATGTTGCCACATCACTCGCTCTTGTAGCATCGTCTCTGCGTGCATCGCCACAAACTCCTGACGAGTCATCTCAATCCCTTCACGTAGCATCGTGTTTTCCTCGTGCATCTTCGCTCTTTTCCGCCCCAGATTCTCGTTCTGCTGTCGAAGCGTCGCGTTGTGCACTTCAAACGTTGACAAGGCTGTAAAGTGTGAAACAGGAATCATCATCTTACCATGTTTCCAATGACGCCGCTTCATGACCTGAATGAAAACCGTCATGACCATCAACCCAATCATGAGCAATACCAAAGTCCATGCCAGTGAATCCGTGCCAGGGTTCGGGCATGGTGGCTTGGGGATGAGATGTGAAGCTTTGCTTCTGTTGCCCACGAAGAGGGAGAAGAGGAACCGGACAAATTTGATGCAGAACTGCAACAGCAGCAGCAGTAGCATCAGCATCTTGCCGCTCGTGTTGTCAAAGTCCGTGTGTGAGTGCCAAGTGCGAGCGTGCGTTCTTATAGCACTCCCAGTGGTGACGTCATCAGTTCCGGCCGTGACGCATTGTTACAGGTTTCCTGTCATGACACGTGGTTAGAAAATCCCTTGTGACATCACAAGCACGACTGCACAGTAATTATTTCGTTTGGGTGAAAAAAACATTTACACTAATGTACGCTAGATTTGATCAACGAAACCTCTGCATTGCAAATTTAATTTGATAATCATTAAATCAATGGGCACACTTATTTTACACTCGATTCAAATGTTTGTTTTTATTCCGTTTAACATGTCGGCTTTCGTGACCAATGTTTTCCATAATAGAGGTTTTTGGGTTAGATCTCTTGAATATAAATGTGTCGTTAAACTCACCACCACTATCGATTAACGCTGCTCCATTCCCATTGAAACTACCTTCTCTTGCTGTTCACGTTACCCTTACACATTTACAAATTTGCGTTTAGATTATTTAGCTGCTATGAATTTCAACGTGATAAGCTTCTACGTTCAGCTATCATTAGTCAACAGTTTGCTTCTGAAAAGTAGCGAATAGTTTGGAAGGTGTTCCATAGCAAATGCAATAGTTTAGTTTAAACGTTTCACCATTCACCATCATTGTCAAACTTTATCATCCAACATTAACAATTTACAATGTGTCATTAATTGTAAATGTTGCGGGCTATGTAGGAGCCTAAATGTACAACATTTACAATTGTAAATGTATTTTTTATTACTATATGTACCTTATTTTATTTTTTCATTATTCATGGAAAGTTGTTTCATATTAAGTAAATAAATCGTACTGAAATAATTTTGGCAGTAGGAAAATAATACACTGGAATGAAATCCCAATTTCATAGCACTTCATGCCAATCGCTTAACCCTCCCATTAGGATTTCGCTGAGGGTCGCTGTTCAAACACTCACTGCTGATGAGGTCATTTGGGGAAATTTCTGAAATGTGCCAACACTTGGACCATCTTGTTGGCCTACACCTCCGATTAGTATGGTTGGCTAAGAAATTAAACATACATACACAATCTTGATTTGAAGCTTTCGTGACTGCAGGAAACCATACTCTTGGTTCTTTCGGTAAAGTCACGTAGGTAGAAAAATAAAACAAAATAACAATAATATATCACGACGTTTCGATCGCAACACAAACGGTCGTCCTCAGGCAGAATAAATCTCCCCCATTAACACAACTGACTTGCTTGCGTCCGTGGATGGAATTGCTTTCCATCTCAGACCCAGCTTGCTTGCCCATCGCCACATATATAACCACTTCTTCTTTGGTCTTTCGACAAAGTCTCGTAGAATGAGAATAAAGTAATAAATTGATACAATAAAATAACACAATAAAATTCTCACGACGTTTCGGCCACAACACAAGCGTGTTATTTTATTTTATCAATTTATTATTTTATTCTCATTCTACGTGACTTTACCGAAAGAACCAAAGAAGATGAATCCTTGCAGTCACGAAAGCTTTAAATCGAAATATAACCACTTGTTATAACAGCTCTCTCGCTGGTTCAGCAGTTCCACTCTGGATTATTTTTTTCCGCCTGACGACGATTGCTTGTGTTGCGATCGAAACGTCGTGAGAAATTATTTTTATTTTGTTTTCTTTTTCTACCTACGTGACTTTACCGAAATAACCAAAGAGTATACATACACAAGGTCCACTCTTAATTGGCACCGCAGTTGTGAAATGTTGCTCCCTCGCCTTGTATGCAGAAGGATTTGGGTTCGATCCCGACCATGACACCTGTATAGTTGGAGTTTCCACTCCGTCTCCGTGGTCACGTGGATTTTTCTCCAGGTCTTCCGTTTTTTCCCCCACATCAACATCACGCGTTTACAGTATTTGGCTTATATACATTTCCACGTAATAAGCCACTTCTTTGAGCTTTTCATTGGTGGAAAAGTCGCTTCTCCACAAAATCTATATTGCTCAGATGACTTTTACATCCGCCGTATTTACTGGATTGGTCACTGAAATTGAGCCACAAACCTCTGCAAACTAGACATCTCCACTCCTCGTCTTTGTCACCACTTTTAAGACATTTGTGTTTTACGTTGTTGTAATAATAAAACAATAATAAATGCACATGAATACTATTGTTTTGAGATATTTATTTTGATCACAGAATATTGCCCGCGAATTCATTGATGTGCCATTAGCCAATTGATAAGCATCTCTTAGCCAAAAATACACAGCCGAACATACACTATTGTTTAGGGACATTCTGTTAATTGCTTAATCTTCCAAATTAATTCATTGATGTCCACTTTTGCCATTGGGCACATGTTTCCTGAGCATGGTTCCGTCATTTTTATGGACTTTTCCTATCGTCGTGTATTGACGTGCTACTGTGAGGAGTTAACCCATTGTTCTATTGCTCAGTTTTAACAACGCAACCATTGAGGGTTAATTGTATGGATCGATGAGTAGGACATATACAGGAGTACTGTGGTGGCAATTTCGATCATTAAGTGTGTTCGGAAATTAGAGTGTTTTTAGATATTAAAGTTTCTTAACACAGAAGAGTCTGAGTGGTTCCTTCCTAAGTTAATGCGTAATTATCTTAATTATAAGAACTGTATCCTGTGGCGACCTCTGAATTCTGAGACCGGACATAATAACACTAAAACATAATCAGTAAAAGTTCAAGCGAGAATAATTGTTTCATCAAGATTGGTAATACACCCGAGACAACGAAGCCGATCCTAATTTATATAATTTGAATACATTTGCATACTTCAATAACTATTTTATTTTGATAAAATGACAATTTTACAATGTATTTTTTTTTTTTTTTTTTTTTTAAACAATATATACAACAAGGCTATAGGGAGACCTTTGTCTTCATCTCCGTGTCCGTGTGTGTGTCTCCTTGACTGTCTCCATGTCTATATCCGTATCTCTCTGTGTCTCGTAATGAGAGCAAATGCCCAGTCGGATGAACCTGAACAGTTTCACTCAGTGGTGGGGCCTCAACCATCACACGGCCCCACGAAAACAAAGCACCTGTATGGGTATTTTATGCTGAAGGTTGTCGATGTTTTTGTGTGTAAGTGTGTGTGACTTTTTAAATGGGTAATTTTTAAACTAAATTATTCCCAAAATTGCCCCCATCATAAATTAATGAAAATGTTTTTTGAACCAAGAAAATTTGGTATTTTTCTTCTTGGCCATGGGGGTACTGTTGGTGGCATTGATAGCAGTGCTGGTGGCAGTGGCGGTGGTGCTGATTTCCTTGGCATTGGTGTCGGTGTTGGCGGTGGTGGCGTTGGTAATGGCGGTGGCGGCGGCAGTGGCGAGACGAAGCGTCTCAATCTCCTGAAGGAGCGTCTCCTTCTTTCGACGCAGCGTCACGTTCTCCAAATGCAGCCTCTCATTTCCTTTACGCAGCATCTCATGTTGCCACATCACTCGCTCTTGTAGCATCGTCTCCGCGTGCATCGCCACAAACTCCTGACGAGTCATCTCAATCCCTTCACGTAGCATCGTGTTTTCCTCGTGCATCTTCGCTCTTTTCCGCCCCAGATTCTCGTTCTGCTGTCGAAGCGTCGCGTTGTGCACTTCAAACGTTGACAAGGCTGTAAAGTGTGAAACAGGAATCATCATCTTACCATGTTTCCAATGACGCCGCTTCATGACCTGAATGAAAACCGTCATGACCATCAACCCAATCATGAGCAATACCAAAGTCCATGCCAGTGAATCCGTGCCAGGGTTCGGGCATGGTGGCTTGGGGATGAGATGTGAAGCTTTGCTTCTGTTGCCCACGAAGAGGGAGAAGAGGAACCGGACAAATTTGATGCAGAACCGCAACAGCAGCAGCAGTAGCATCAGCATCTTGCCGCTCGTGTTGTCAAAGTCCGTGTGTGAGTGCCAAGTGCGAGCGTGCGTTCTTATAGCACTCCCAGTGGTGACGTCATCAGTTCCGGCCGTGACGCATTGTTACAGGTTTCCTGTCATGACACGTGGTTAGAAAATCCCCTGTGACATCACAAGCACGACTGCACAGTAATTATTTCGTTTGGGTGAAAAAAACATTTACACTAATGTACGCTAGATTTGATCAACGAAACCTCTGCATTGCAAATTTAATTTGATAATCATTAAATCAATGGGCACACTTATTTTACACTCGATTCAAATGTTTGTTTTTATTCCGTTTAACATGTCGGCTTTCGTGACCAATGTTTTCCATAATAGAGGTTTTTGGGTTAGATCTCTTGAATATAAATGTGTCGTTAAACTCACCACCACTATCGATTAAGGCTGCTCCATTCCCATTGAAACTACCTTCTCTTGCTGTTCACGTTACCCTTACACATTTACAAATTTGCGTTTAGATTATTTGGCTGCTATGAATTTCAACGTGATAAGCTTCTACGTTCAGCTATCATTAGTCAACAGTTTGCTTCTGAAAAGTAGCGAATAGTTTGGAAGGTGTTCCATAGCAAATGCAATAGTTTAGTTTAAACGTTTCACCATTCACCATCATTGTCAACCTTTATCATCCAACATTAACAATTTACAATGTGTCATTAATTGTAAATGTTGCGGGCTATGTAGGAGCCTAAATGTACAACATTTACAATTGTAAATGTATTTTTTATTACTATATGTACCTTATTTTATTTTTTCATTATTCATGGAAAGTTGTTTCATATTAAGTAAATAAATCGTACTGAAATAATTTTGGCAGTAGGAAAATAATACACTGGAATGAAATCCCAATTTCATAGCACTTCATGCCAATCGCTTAACCCTCCCATTAGGATTTCGCTGAGGGTCGCTGTTCAAACACTCACTGCTGATGAGGTCATTTGGGGAAATTTCTGAAATGTGCCAACACTTGGACCATCTTGTTGGCCTACACCTCCGATTAGTATGGTTGGCTAAGAAGTTAAACATACATACACAATCTTGATTTGAAGCTTTCGTGACTGCAGGAAACCATACTCTTGGTTCTTTCGGTAAAGTCACGTAGGTAGAAAAATAAAACAAAATAACAATAATATATCACGACGTTTCGATCGCAACACAAACGGTCGTCCTCAGGCAGAATAAATCTCCCCCATTAACACAACTGACTTGCTTGCGTCCGTGGATGGAATTGCTTTCCATCTCAGACCCAGCTTGCTTGCCCATCGCCACATATATAACCACTTCTTCTTTGGTCTTTCGACAAAGTCTCGTAGAATGAGAATAAAGTAATAAATTGATACAATAAAATAACACAATAAAATTCTCACGACGTTTCGGCCACAACACAAGCGTGTTATTTTATTTTATCAATTTATTATTTTATTCTCATTCTACGTGGCTTTACCGAAAGAACCAAAGAAGATGAATCCTTGCAGTCACGAAAGCTTTAAATCGAAATATAACCACTTGTTGTAACAGCTCTCTCGCTGGTTCAGCAGTTCCACTCTGGATTATTTTTTTCCGCCTGACGACGATTGCTTGTGTTGCGATCGAAACGTCGTGAGAAATTATTTTTATTTTGTTTTCTTTTTCTACCTACGTGACTTTACCGAAATAACCAAAGAGTATACATACACAAGGTCCACTCTTAATTGGCACCACAGTTGTGAAATGTTGCTCCCTCGCCTTGTATGCAGAAGGATTTGGGTTCGATCCCGACCATGACACCTGTATAGTTGGAGTTTCCACTCCGTCTCCGTGGTCACGTGGATTTTTCTCCAGGTCTTCCGTTTTTTCCCCCACATCAACATCACGCGTTTACAGTATTTGGCTTATATACATTTCCACGTAATAAGCCACTTCTTTGAGCTTTTCATTGGTGGAAAAGTCGCTTCTCCACAAAATCTATATTGCTCAGATGACTTTTACATCCGCCGTATTTACTGGATTGGTCACTGAAATTGAGCCACAAACCTCTGCAAACTAGACATCTCCACTCCTCGTCTTTGTCACCACTTTTAAGACATTTGTGTTTTACGTTGTTGTAATAATAAAAAAATAAAAAATGCACATGAATACTATTGTTTTGAGATATTTATTTTGATCACAGAATATTGCCCGCGAATTCATTGATGTGCCATTAGCCAATTGATAAGCATCTCTTAGCCAAAAATACACAGCCGAACATACACTATTGTTTAGGGACATTCTGTTAATTGCTTAATCTTCCAAATTAATTCATTGATGTCCACTTTTGCCATTGGGCACATGTTTCTTGAGCATGGTTCCGTCATTTTTATGGACTTTTCCTATCGTCGTGTATTGACGTGCTACTGTGAGGAGTTAACCTATTGTTCTATTGCTCAGTTTTAACAACGCAACCATTGAGGGTTAATTGTATGGATCGATGAGTAGGACATATACAGGAGTACTGTGGTGGCAATTTCGATCATTAAGTGTGTTCGGAAATTAGAGTGTTTTTAGATATTAAAGTTTCTTAACACAGAAGAGTCTGAGTGGTTCCTTCCTAAGTTAATGCGTAATTATCTTAATTATAAGAACTGTATCCTGTGGCGACCTCTGAATTCTGAGACCGGACATAATAACACTAAAACATAATCAGTAAAAGTTCAAGCGAGAATAATTGTTTTATCAAGATTGGTAATACACCCGAGACAACGAAGCCGATCCTAATTTATATAATTTGAATACATTTGCATACTTCAATAACTATTTTATTTTGATAAAATGACAATTTTACAATGTATTTTTTTATTATTATTATTTTTTTTTAAACAATATATACAACAAGGCTATAGGGAGACCTTTGTCTTCATCTCCGTGTCCGTGTGTGTGTCTCCTTGACTGTCTCCATGTCTATATCCGTATCTCTCTGTGTCTCGTAATGAGAGCAAATGCCCAGTCGGATGAACCTGAACAGTTTCACTCAGTGGTGGGGCCTCAACCATCACACGGCCCCACGAAAACAAAGCACCTGTATGGGTATTTTATGCTGAAGGTTGTCGATGTTTTTGTGTGTAAGTGTGTGTGACTTTTTAAATGGGTAATTTTTTAACTAAATTATTCCCAAAATTGCCCCCATCATAAATTAATGAAAATGTTTTTTGAACCAAGAAAATTTGGTATTTTTCTTCTTGGCCATGGGGGTACTGTTGGTGGCATTGATAGCGGTGCTGGTGGCAGTGGCGGTGGTGCTGATTTCCTTGGCATTGGTGTCGGTGTTGGCGGTGGTGGCGTTGGTAATGGCGGTGGCGGCGGCAGTGGCGAGACGAAGCGTCTCAATCTCCTGAAGGAGCGTCTCCTTCTTTCGACGCAGCGTCACGTTCTCCAAATGCAGCCTCTCATTTCCTTTACGCAGCATCTCATGTTGCCACATCAATCGCTCTTGTAGCATCGTCTCCGCGTGCATCGCCACAAACTCCTGACGAGTCATCTCAATCCCTTCACGTAGCATCGTGTTTTCCTCGTGCATCTTCGCTCTTTTCCGCCCCAGATTCTCGTTCTGCTGTCGAAGCGTCGCGTTGTGCACTTCAAACGTTGACAAGGCTGTAAAGTGTGAAACAGGAATCATCATCTTACCATGTTTCCAATGACGCCGCTTCATGACCTGAATGAAAACCGTCATGACCATCAACCCAATCATGAGCAATACCAAAGTCCATGCCAGTGAATCCGTGCCAGGGTTCGGGCATGGTGGCTTGGGGATGAGATGTGAAGCTTTGCTTCTGTTGCCCACGAAGAGGGAGAAGAGGAACCGGACAAATTTGATGCAGAACTGCAACAGCAGCAGCAGTAGCATCAGCATCTTGCCGCTCGTGTTGTCAAAGTCCGTGTGTGAGTGCCAAGTGCGAGCGTGCGTTCTTATAGCACTCCCAGTGGTGACGTCATCAGTTCCGGCCGTGACGCATTGTTACAGGTTTCCTGTCATGACACGTGGTTAGAAAATCCCCTGTGACATCACAAGCACGACTGCACAGTAATTATTTCGTTTGGGTGAAAAAAACATTTACACTAATGTACGCTAGATTTGATCAACGAAACCTCTGCATTGCAAATTTAATTTGATAATCATTAAATCAATGGGCACACTTATTTTACACTCGATTCAAATGTTTGTTTTTATTCCGTTTAACATGTCGGCTTTCGTGACCAATGTTTTCCATAATAGAGGTTTTTGGGTTAGATCTCTTGAATATAAATGTGTCGTTAAACTCACCACCACTATCGATTAAGGCTGCTCCAT
Organism: Petromyzon marinus; assembly: GCF_048934315.1. Taxonomy (NCBI): domain Eukaryota; kingdom Metazoa; phylum Chordata; class Hyperoartia; order Petromyzontiformes; family Petromyzontidae; genus Petromyzon; species Petromyzon marinus. Next base: position 5,161,709 of record NW_027422597.1, read on the forward strand.
TCCCATTGAAACTACCTTCTCTTGCTGTTCACGTTACCCTTACACATTTACAAATTTGCGTTTAGATTATTTGGCTGCTATGAATTTCAACGTGATAAGCTTCTACGTTCAGCTATCATTAGTCAACAGTTTGCTTCTGAAAAGTAGCGAATAGCTTGGAAGGTGTTCCATAGCAAATGCAATAGTTTAGTTTAAACGTTTCACCATTCACCATCATTGTCAACCTTTATCATCCAACATTAACAATTTACAATGTGTCATTAATTGTAAATGTTGCGGGCTATGTAGGAGCCTAAATGTACAACATTTACAATTGTAAATGTATTTTTTATTACTATATGTACCTTATTTTATTTTTTCATTATTCATGGAAAGTTGTTTCATATTAAGTAAATAAATCGTACTGAAATAATTTTGGCAGTAGGAAAATAATACACTGGAATGAAATCCCAATTTCATAGCACTTCATGCCAATCGCTTAACCCTCCCATTAGGATTTCGCTGAGGGTCGCTGTTCAAACACTCACTGCTGATGAGGTCATTTGGGGAAATTTCTGAAATGTGCCAACACTTGGACCATCTTGTTGGCCTACACCTCCGATTAGTATGGTTGGCTAAGAAGTTAAACATACATACACAATCTTGATTTGAAGCTTTCGTGACTGCAGGAAACCATACTCTTGGTTCTTTCGGTAAAGTCACGTAGGTAGAAAAATAAAACAAAATAAAAATAATATATCACGACGTTTCGATCGCAACACAAACGGTCGTCCTCAGGCAGAATAAATCTCTCCCATTAACACAACTGACTTGCTTGCGTCCGTGGATGGAATTGCTTTCCATCTCAGACCCAGCTTGCTTGCCCATCGCCACATATATAACCACTTCTTCTTTGGTCTTTCGACAAAGTCACGTATAATGAGAATAAAGTAATAAATTGATACAATAAAATAACACAATAAAATTCTCACGACGTTTCGGCCACAACACAAGCGTGTTATTTTATTTTATCAATTTATTATTTTATTCTCATTCTACGTGACTTTACCGAAAGAACCAAAGAAGATGAATCCTTGCATTCACGAAAGCTTTAAATCGAAATATAACCACTTGTTGTAACAGCTCTCTCGCTGGTTCAGCAGTTCCACTCTGGATTATTTTTTTCCGCCTGACGACGATTGCTTGTGTTGCGATCGAAACGTCGTGAGAAATTATTTTTATTTTGTTTTCTTTTTCTACCTACGTGACTTTACCGAAAGAACCAAAGAGTATACATACACAAGGTCCACTCTTAATTGGCACCGCAGTTGTGAAATGTTGCTCCCTCGCCTTGTATGCAGAAGGATTTGGGTTCGATCCCGACCATGACACCTGTATAGTTGGAGTTTCCACTCCGTCTCCGTGGTCACGTGGATTTTTCTCCAGGTCTTCCGTTTTTTCCCTCCACATCAACATCACGCGTTTAGAGTATTTGGCTTATATACATTTCCACGTAATAAGCCACTTCTTTGAGCTTTTCATTGGTGGAAAAGTCGCTTCTCCACAAAATCTATATTGCTCAGATGACTTTTACATCCGCCGTATTTACTGGATTGGTCACTGAAATTGAGCCACAAACCTCTGCAAACTAGACATCTCCACTCCTCGTCTTTGTCACCACTTTTAAGACATTTGTGTTTTACGTTGTTGTAATAATAAAACAATAATGAATGCACATGAATACTATTGTTTTGAGATATTTATTTTGATCACAGAATATTGCCCGCGAATTCATTGATGTGCCATTAGCCAATTGATAAGCATCTCTTAGCCAAAAATACACAGCCGAACATACACTATTGTTTAGGGACATTCTGTTAATTGCTTAATCTTCCAAATTAATTCATTGATGTCCACTTTTGCCATTGGGCACATGTTTCTTGAGCACGGTTCCGTCATTTTTATGGACTTTTCCTATCGTCGTGTATTGACGTGCTACTGTGAGGAGTTAACCTATTGTTCTATTGCTCAGTTTTAACAACGCAACCATTGAGGGTTAATTGTATGGATCGATGAGTAGGACATATACAGGAGTACTGTGGTGGCAATTTCGATCATTAAGTGTGTTCGGAAATTAGAGTGTTTTTAGATATTAAAGTTTCTTAACACAGAAGAGTCTGAGTGGTTCCTTCCTAAGTTAATGCGTAATTATCTTAATTATAAGAACTGTATCCTGTGGCGACCTCTGAATTCTGAGACTGGACATAATAATACTAAAACATAATCAGTAAAAGGTAAAGCGAGAATAATTGTTTTATCAAGATTGGTAATACACCCGAGACAACGAAGCCGATCCTAATTCATATAATTTGAATACATTTGCATACTTCAATAACTATTTTATTTTGATAAAATGACAATTTTACAATGTATTTTTATTATTATTATTATTTTTTAAACAATATATACAACAAGGCTATAGGGAGACCTTTGTCTTCATCTCCGTGTCCGTGTGTGTGTCTCCTTGACTGTCTCCATGTCTATATCCGTATCTCTCTGTGTCTCGTAATGAGAACAAATGCCCAGTCGGATGAACCTGAACAGTTTCACTCAGTGGTGGGGCCTCAACCATCACACGGCCCCACGAAAACAAAGCACCTGTATGGGTATTTTATGCTGAAGGTTGTCGATGTTTTTGTGTGTAAGTGTGTGTGACTTTTTAAATGGGTAATTTTTTAACTAAATTATTCCCAAAATTGCCCCCATCATAAATTAATGAAAATGTTTTTTGAACCAAGAAAATTTGGTATTTTTCTTCTTGGCCATGGGGGTACTGTTGGTGGCATTGATAGCGGTGCTGGTGGCAGTGGCGGTGGTGCTGATTTCCTTGGCATTGGTGTCGGTGTTGGCGGTGGTGGCGTTGGTAATGGCGGTGGCGGCGGCAGTGGCGAGACGAAGCGTCTCAATCTCCTGAAGGAGCGTCTCCTTCTTTCGACGCAGCGTCACGTTCTCCAAATGCAGCCTCTCATTTCCTTTACGCAGCATCTCATGTTGCCACATCACTCGCTCTTGTAGCATCGTCTCCGCGTGCATCGCCACAAACTCCTGACGAGTCATCTCAATCCCTTCACGTAGCATCGTGTTTTCCTCGTGCATCTTCACTCTTTTCCGCCCCAGATTCTCGTTCTGCTGTCGAAGCGTCGCGTTGTGCACTTCAAACGTTGACAAGGGTGTAAAGTGTTTCCAATGACGCCGCTTCATGACCTGAATGAAAACCGTCATGACCATCAACCCAATCATGAGCAATACCAAAGTCCATGCCAGTGAATCCGTGCCAGGGTTCGGGCATGGTGGCTTGGGGATGAGATGTGAAGCTTTGCTTCTGTTGCCCACGAAGAGGGAGAAGAGGAACCGGACAAATTTGATGCAGAACTGCAACAGCAGCAGCAGTAGCATCAGCATCTTGCCGCTCGTGTTGTCAAAGTCCGTGTGTGAGTGCCAAGTGCGAGCGTGCGTTCTTATAGCACTCCCAGTGGTGACGTCATCAGTTCCGGCCGTGACGCATTGTTACAGGTTTCCTGTCATGACACGTGGTTAGAAAATCCCCTGTGACATCACAAGCACGACTGCACAGTAATTATTTCGTTTGGGTGAAAAAAACATTTACACTAATGTACGCTAGATTTGATCAACGAAACCTCTGCATTGCAAATTTAATTTGATAATCATTAAATCAATGGGCACACTTATTTTACACTCGATTCAAATGTTTGTTTTTATTCCGTTTAACATGTCGGCTTTCGTGACCAATGTTTTCCATAATAGAGGTTTTTGGGTTAGATCTCTTGAATATAAATGTGTCGTTAAACTCACCACCACTATCGATTAAGGCTGCTCCATTCCCATTGAAACTACCTTCTCTTGCTGTTCACGTTACCCTTACACATTTACAAATTTGCGTTTAGATTATTTGGCTGCTATGAATTTCAACGTGATAAGCTTCTACGTTCAGCTATCATTAGTCAACAGTTTGCTTCTGAAAAGTAGCGAATAGCTTGGAAGGTGTTCCATAGCAAATGCAATAGTTTAGTTTAAACGTTTCACCATTCACCATCATTGTCAACCTTTATCATCCAACATTAACAATTTACAATGTGTCATTAATTGTAAATGTTGCGGGCTATGTAGGAGCCTAAATGTACAACATTTACAATTGTAAATGTATTTTTTATTACTATATGTACCTTATTTTATTTTTTCATTATTCATGGAAAGTTGTTTCATATTAAGTAAATAAATCGTACTGAAATAATTTTGGCAGTAGGAAAATAATACACTGGAATGAAATCCCAATTTCATAGCACTTCATGCCAATCGCTTAACCCTCCCATTAGGATTTCGCTGAGGGTCGCTGTTCAAACACTCACTGCTGATGAGGTCATTTGGGGAAATTTCTGAAATGTGCCAACACTTGGACCATCTTGTTGGCCTACACCTCCGATTAGTATGGTTGGCTAAGAAGTTAAACATACATACACAATCTTGATTTGAAGCTTTCGTGACTGCAGGAAACCATACTCTTGGTTCTTTCGGTAAAGTCACGTAGGTAGAAAAATAAAACAAAATAAAAATAATATATCACGACGTTTCGATCGCAACACAAACGGTCGTCCTCAGGCAGAATAAATCTCCCCCATTAACACAACTGACTTGCTTGCGTCCGTGGATGGAATTGCTTTCCATCTCAGACCCAGCTTGCTTGCCCATCGCCACATATATAACCACTTCTTCTTTGGTCTTTCGACAAAGTCACGTATAATGAGAATAAAGTAATAAATTGATACAATAAAATAACACAATAAAATTCTCACGACGTTTCGGCCACAACACAAGCGTGTTATTTTATTTTATCAATTTATTATTTTATTCTCATTCTACGTGACTTTACCGAAAGAACCAAAGAAGATGAATCCTTGCATTCACGAAAGCTTTAAATCGAAATATAACCACTTGTTGTAACAGCTCTCTCGCTGGTTCAGCAGTTCCACTCTGGATTATTTTTTTCCGCCTGACGACGATTGCTTGTGTTGCGATCGAAACGTCGTGAGAAATTATTTTTATTTTGTTTTCTTTTTCTACCTACGTGACTTTACCGAAAGAACCAAAGAGTATACATACACAAGGTCCACTCTTAATTGGCACCGCAGTTGTGAAATGTTGCTCCCTCGCCTTGTATGCAGAAGGATTTGGGTTCGATCCCGACCATGACACCTGTATAGTTGGAGTTTCCACTCCGTCTCCGTGGTCACGTGGATTTTTCTCCAGGTCTTCCGTTTTTTCCCTCCACATCAACATCACGCGTTTAGAGTATTTGGCTTATATACATTTCCACGTAATAAGCCACTTCTTTGAGCTTTTCATTGGTGGAAAAGTCGCTTCTCCACAAAATCTATATTGCTCAGATGACTTTTACATCCGCCGTATTTACTGGATTGGTCACTGAAATTGAGCCACAAACCTCTGCAAACTAGACATCTCCACTCCTCGTCTTTGTCACCACTTTTAAGACATTTGTGTTTTACGTTGTTGTAATAATAAAACAATAATGAATGCACATGAATACTATTGTTTTGAGATATTTATTTTGATCACAGAATATTGCCCGCGAATTCATTGATGTGCCATTAGCCAATTGATAAGCATCTCTTAGCCAAAAATACACAGCCGAACATACACTATTGTTTAGGGACATTCTGTTAATTGCTTAATCTTCCAAATTAATTCATTGATGTCCACTTTTGCCATTGGGCACATGTTTCTTGAGCACGGTTCCGTCATTTTTATGGACTTTTCCTATCGTCGTGTATTGACGTGCTACTGTGAGGAGTTAACCTATTGTTCTATTGCTCAGTTTTAACAACGCAACCATTGAGGGTTAATTGTATGGATCGATGAGTAGGACATATACAGGAGTACTGTGGTGGCAATTTCGATCATTAAGTGTGTTCGGAAATTAGAGTGTTTTTAGATATTAAAGTTTCTTAACACAGAAGAGTCTGAGTGGTTCCTTCCTAAGTTAATGCGTAATTATCTTAATTATAAGAACTGTATCCTGTGGCGACCTCTGAATTCTGAGACCGGACATAATAATACTAAAACATAATCAGTAAAAGGTAAAGCGAGAATAATTGTTTTATCAAGATTGGTAATACACCCGAGACAACGAAGCCGATCCTAATTCATATAATTTGAATACATTTGCATACTTCAATAACTATTTTATTTTGATAAAATGACAATTTTACAATGTATTTTTTATTATTATTATTATTATTTTTTAAACAATATATACAACAAGGCTATAGGGAGACCTTTGTCTTCATCTCCGTGTCCGTGTGTGTGTCTCCTTGACTGTCTCCATGTCTATATCCGTATCTCTCTGTGTCTCGTAATGAGAGCAAATGCCCAGTCGGATGAACCTGAACAGTTTCACTCAGTGGTGGGGCCTCAACCATCACACGGCCCCACGAAAACAAAGCACCTGTATGGGTATTTTATGCTGAAGGTTGTCGATGTTTTTGTGTGTAAGTGTGTGTGACTTTTTAAATGGGTAATTTTTTAACTAAATTATTCCCAAAATTGCCCCCATCATAAATTAATGAAAATGTTTTTTTGAACCAAGAAAATTTGGTATTTTTCTTCTTGGCCATGGGGGTACTGTTGGTGGCATTGATAGCGGTGCTGGTGGCAGTGGCGGTGGTGCTGATTTCCTTGGCATTGGTGTCGGTGTTGGCGGTGGTGGCGTTGGTAATGGCGGTGGCGGCGGCAGTGGCGAGACGAAGCGTCTCAATCTCCTGAAGGAGCGTCTCCTTCTTTCGACGCAGCGTCACGTTCTCCAAATGCAGCCTCTCATTTCCTTTACGCAGCATCTCATGTTGCCACATCACTCGCTCTTGTAGCATCGTCTCCGCGTGCATCGCCACAAACTCCTGACGAGTCATCTCAATCCCTTCACGTAGCATCGTGTTTTCCTCGTGCATCTTCGCTCTTTTCCGCCCCAGATTCTCGTTCTGCTGTCGAAGCGTCGCGTTGTGCACTTCAAACGTTGACAAGGGTGTAAAGTGTTTCCAATGACGCCGCTTCATGACCTGAATGAAAACCGTCATGACCATCAACCCAATCATGAGCAATACCAAAGTCCATGCCAGTGAATCCGTGCCAGGGTTCGGGCATGGTGGCTTGGGGATGAGATGTGAAGCTTTGCTTCTGTTGCCCACGAAGAGGGAGAAGAGGAACCGGACAAATTTGATGCAGAACTGCAACAGCAGCAGCAGTAGCATCAGCATCTTGCCGCTCGTGTTGTCAAAGTCCGTGTGTGAGTGCCAAGTGCGAGCGTGCGTTCTTATAGCACTCCCAGTGGTGACGTCATCAGTTCCGGCCGTGACGCATTGTTACAGGTTTCCTGTCATGACACGTGGTTAGAAAATCCCCTGTGACATCACAAGCACGACTGCACAGTAATTATTTCGTTTGGGTGAAAAAAACATTTACACTAATGTACGCTAGATTTGATCAACGAAACCTCTGCATTGCAAATTTAATTTGATAATCATTAAATCAATGGGCACACTTATTTTACACTCGATTCAAATGTTTGTTTTTATTCCGTTTAACATGTCGGCTTTCGTGACCAATGTTTTCCATAATAGAGGTTTTTGGGTTAGATCTCTTGAATATAAATGTGTCGTTAAACTCACCACCACTATCGATTAAGGCTGCTCCATTCCCATTGAAACTACCTTCTCTTGCTGTTCACGTTACCCTTACACATTTACAAATTTGCGTTTAGATTATTTGGCTGCTATGAATTTCAACGTGATAAGCTTCTACGTTCAGCTATCATTAGTCAACAGTTTGCTTCTGAAAAGTAGCGAATAGCTTGGAAGGTGTTCCATAGCAAATGCAATAGTTTAGTTTAAACGTTTCACCATTCACCATCATTGTCAACCTTTATCATCCAACATTAACAATTTACAATGTGTCATTAATTGTAAATGTTGCGGGCTATGTAGGAGCCTAAATGTACAACATTTACAATTGTAAATGTATTTTTTATTACTATATGTACCTTATTTTATTTTTTCATTATTCATGGAAAGTTGTTTCATATTAAGTAAATAAATCGTACTGAAATAATTTTGGCAGTAGGAAAATAATACACTGGAATCAAATCCCAATTTCATAGCACTTCATGCCAATCGCTTAACCCTCCCATTAGGATTTCGCTGAGGGTCGCTGTTCAAACACTCACTGCTGATGAGGTCATTTGGGGAAATTTCTGAAATGTGCCAACACTTGGACCATCTTGTTGGCCTACACCTCCGATTAGTATGGTTGGCTAAGAAGTTAAACATACATACACAATCTTGATTTGAAGCTTTCGTGACTGCAGGAAACCATACTCTTGGTTCTTTCGGTAAAGTCACGTAGGTAGAAAAATAAAACAAAATAAAAATAATATATCACGACGTTTCGATCGCAACACAAACGGTCGTCCTCAGGCAGAATAAATCTTCCCCATTAACACAACTGACTTGCTTGCGTCCGTGGATGGAATTGCTTTCCATCTCAGACCCAGCTTGCTTGCCCATCGCCACATATATAACCACTTCTTCTTTGGTCTTTCGACAAAGTCACGTAGAATGAGAATAAAGTAATAAATTGATACAATAAAATAACACAATAAAATTCTCACGACGTTTCGGCCACAACACAAGCGTGTTATTTTATTTTATCAATTTATTATTTTATTCTCATTCTACGTGACTTTACCGAAAGAACCAAAGAAGATGAATCCTTGCAGTCACGAAAGCTTTAAATCGAAATATAACCACTTGTTGTAACAGCTCTCTCGCTGGTTCAGCAGTTCCACTCTGGATTATTTTTTTCCGCCTGACGACGATTGCTTGTGTTGCGATCGAAACGTCGTGAGAAATTATTTTTATTTTGTTTTCTTTTTCTACCTACGTGACTTTACCGAAAGAACCAAAGAGTATACATACACAAGGTCCACTCTTAATTGGCACCGCAGTTGTGAAATGTTGCTCCCTCGCCTTGTATGCAGAAGGATTTGGGTTCGATCCCGACCATGACACCTGTATAGTTGGAGTTTCCACTCCGTCTCCGTGGTCACGTGGATTTTTCTCCAGGTCTTCCGTTTTTTCCCTCCACATCAACATCACGCGTTTAGAGTATTTGGCTTATATACATTTCCACGTAATAAGCCACTTCTTTGAGCTTTTCATTGGTGGAAAAGTCGCTTCTCCACAAAATCTATATTGCTCAGATGACTTTTACATCCGCCGTATTTACTGGATTGGTCACTGAAATTGAGCCACAAACCTCTGCAAACTAGACATCTCCACTCCTCGTCTTTGTCACCACTTTTAAGACATTTGTGTTTTACATTGTTGTAATAATAAAACAATAATGAATGCACATGAATACTATTGTTTTGAGATATTTATTTTGATCACAGAATATTGCCCGCGAATTCATTGATGTGCCATTAGCCAATTGATAAGCATCTCTTAGCCAAAAATACACAGCCGAACATACACTATTGTTTAGGGACATTCTGTTAATTGCTTAATCTTCCAAATTAATTCATTGATGTCCACTTTTGCCATTGGGCACATGTTTCTTGAGCACGGTTCCGTCATTTTTATGGACTTTTTCTATCGTCGTGTATTGACGTGCTACTGTGAGGAGTTAACCTATTGTTCTATTGCTCAGTTTTAACAACGCAACCATTGAGGGTTAATTGTCAGGATCGATGAGTAGGACATATACAGGAGTACTGTGGTGGCAATTTCGATCACTAAGTGTGTTCGGAAATTAGAGTGTTTTTAGATATTAAAGTTTCTTAACACAGAAGAGTCTGAGTGGTTCCTTCCTAAGTTAATGCGTAATTATCTTAATTATAAGAACTGTATCCTGTGGCGACCTCTGAATTCTGAGACCGGACATAATAACACTAAAACATAATCAGTAAAAGTTAAAGCGAGAATAATTGTTTTATAAAGATTGGTAATACACCCGAGACAACGAAGCCGATCCTAATTTATATAATTTGAATACATTTGCATACTTCAATAACTATTTTATTTTGATAAAATGACAATTTTACAATGTATTTTTTTTTTAAACAATATATACAACAAGGCTATAGGGAGACCTTTGTCTTCATCTCCGTGTCCGTGTGTGTGTCTCCTTGACTGTCTCCATGTCTATATCCGTATCTCTCTGTGTCTCGTAATGAGAGCAAATGCCCAGTCGGATGAACCTGAACAGTTTCACTCAGTGGTGGGGCCTCAACCATCACACGGCCCCACGAAAACAAAGCACCTGTATGGGTATTTTATGCTGAAGGTTGTCGATGTTTTTGTGTGTAAGTGTGTGTGACTTTTTAAATGGGTAATTTTTTTACTAAATTATTCCCAAAATTGCCCCCATCATAAATTAATGAAAATGTTTTTTGAACCAAGAAAATTTGGTATTTTTCTTCTTGGCCATGGGGGTACTGTTGGTGGCATTGATAGCGGTGCTGGTGGCAGTGGCAGTGGTGCTGATTTCCTTGGCATTGGTGTCGGTGTTGGCGGTGGTGGCGTTGGTAATGGCGGTGGCGGCGGCAGTGGCGAGACGAAGCGTCTCAATCTCCTGAAGGAGCGTCTCCTTCTTTCGACGCAGCGTCACGTTCTCCAAATGCAGCCTCTCATTTCCTTTACGCAGCATCTCATGTTGCCACATCACTCGCTCTTGTAGCATCGTCTCCGCGTGCATCGCCACAAACTCCTGACGAGTCATCTCAATCCCTTCACGTAGCATCGTGTTTTCCTCGTGCATCTTCGCTCTTTTCCGCCCCAGATTCTCGTTCTGCTGTCGAAGCGTCGCGTTGTGCACTTCAAACGTTGACAAGGGTGTAAAGTGTTTCCAATGACGCCGCTTCATGACCTGAATGAAAACCGTCATGACCATCAACCCAATCATGAGCAATACCAAAGTCCATGCCAGTGAATCCGTGCCAGGGTTCGGGCATGGTGGCTTGGGGATGAGATGTGAAGCTTTGCTTCTGTTGCCCACGAAGAGGGAGAAGAGGAACCGGACAAATTTGATGCAGAACCGCAACAGCAGCAGCAGTAGCATCAGCATCTTGCCGCTCGTGTTGTCAAAGTCCGTGTGTGAGTGCCAAGTGCGAGCGTGCGTTCTTATAGCACTCCCAGTGGTGACGTCATCAGTTCCGGCCGTGACGCATTGTTACAGGTTTCCTGTCATGACACGTGGTTAGAAAATCCCCTGTGACATCACAAGCACGACTGCACAGTAATTATTTCGTTTGGGTGAAAAAAACATTTACACTAATGTACGCTAGATTTGATCAACGAAACCTCTGCATTGCAAATTTAATTTGATAATCATTAAATCAATGGGCACACTTATTTTACACTCGATTCAAATGTTTGTTTTTATTCCGTTTAACATGTCGGCTTTCGTGACCAATGTTTTCCATAATAGAGGTTTTTGGGTTAGATCTCTTGAATATAAATGTGTCGTTAAACTCACCACCACTATCGATTAAGGCTGCTCCATTCCCATTGAAACTACCTTCTCTTGCTGTTCACGTTACCCTTACACATTTACAAATTTGCGTTTAGATTATTTGGCTGCTATGAATTTCAACGTGATAAGCTTCTACGTTCAGCTATCATTAGTCAACAGTTTGCTTCTGAAAAGTAGCGAATAGCTTGGAAGGTGTTCCATAGCAAATGCAATAGTTTAGTTTAAACGTTTCACCATTCACCATCATTGTCAACCTTTATCATCCAACATTAACAATTTACAATGTGTCATTAATTGTAAATGTTGCGGGCTATGTAGGAGCCTAAATGTACAACATTTACAATTGTAAATGTATTTTTTATTACTATATGTACCTTATTTTATTTTTTCATTATTCATGGAAAGTTGTTTCATATTAAGTAAATAAATTGTACTGAAATAATTTTGGCAGTAGGAAAATAATACACTGGAATCAAATCCCAATTTCATAGCACTTCATGCCAATCGCTTAACCCTCCCATTAGGATTTCGCTGAGGGTCGCTGTTCAAACACTCACTGCTGATGAGGTCATTTGGGGAAATTTCTGAAATGTGCCAACACTTGGACCATCTTGTTGGCCTACACCTCCGATTAGTATGGTTGGCTAAGAAGTTAAACATACATACACAATCTTGATTTGAAGCTTTCGTGACTGCAGAAAACCATACTCTTGGTTCTTTCGGTAAAGTCACGTAGGTAGAAAAATAAAACAAAATAAAAATAATATATCACGACGTTTCGATCGCAACACAAACGGTCGTCCTCAGGCAGAATAAATCTTCCCCATTAACACAACTGACTTGCTTGCGTCCGTGGATGGAATTGCTTTCCATCTCAGACCCTGCTTGCTTGCCCATCGCCACATATATAACCACTTCTTCTTTGGTCTTTCGACAAAGTCACGTAGAATGAGAATAAAGTAATAAATTGATACAATAAAATAACACAATAAAATTCTCACGACGTTTCGGCCACAACACAAGCGTGTTATTTTATTTTATCAATTTATTATTTTATTCTCATTCTACGTGACTTTACCGAAAGAACCAAAGAAGATGAATCCTTGCAGTCACGAAAGCTTTAAATCGAAATATAACCACTTGTTGTAACAGCTCTCTCGCTGGTTCAGCAGTTCCACTCTGGATTATTTTTTTCCGCCTGACGACGATTGCTTGTGTTGCGATCGAAACGTCGTGAGAAATTATTTTTATTTTGTTTTCTTTTTCTACCTACGTGACTTTACCGAAAGAACCAAAGAGTATACATACACAAGGTCCACTCTTAATTGGCACCGCAGTTGTGAAATGTTGCTCCCTCGCCTTGTATGCAGAAGGATTTGGGTTCGATCCCGACCATGACACCTGTATAGTTGGAGTTTCCACTCCGTCTCCGTGGTCACGTGGATTTTTCTCCAGGTCTTCCGTTTTTTCCCTCCACATCAACATCACGCGTTTAGAGTATTTGGCTTATATACATTTCCACGTAATAAGCCACTTCTTTGAGCTTTTCATTGGTGGAAAAGTCGCTTCTCCACAAAATCTATATTGCTCAGATGACTTTTACATCCGCCGTATTTACTGGATTGGTCACTGAAATTGAGCCACAAACCTCTGCAAACTAGACATCTCCACTCCTCGTCTTTGTCACCACTTTTAAGACATTTGTGTTTTACATTGTTGTAATAATAAAACAATAATGAATGCACATGAATACTATTGTTTTGAGATATTTATTTTGATCACAGAATATTGCCCGCGAATTCATTGATGTGCCATTAGCCAATTGATAAGCATCTCTTAGCCAAAAATACACAGCCGAACATACACTATTGTTTAGGGACATTCTGTTAATTGCTTAATCTTCCAAATTAATTCATTGATGTCCACTTTTGCCATTGGGCACATGTTTCTTGAGCACGGTTCCGTCATTTTTATGGACTTTTTCTATCGTCGTGTATTGACGTGCTACTGTGAGGAGTTAACCTATTGTTCTATTGCTCAGTTTTAACAACGCAACCATTGAGGGTTAATTGTCAGGATCGATGAGTAGGACATATACAGGAGTACTGTGGTGGCAATTTCGATCACTAAGTGTGTTCGGAAATTAGAGTGTTTTTAGATATTAAAGTTTCTTAACACAGAAGAGTCTGAGTGGTTCCTTCCTAAGTTAATGCGTAATTATCTTAATTATAAGAACTGTATCCTGTGGCGACCTCTGAATTCTGAGACCGGACATAATAACACTAAAACATAATCAGTAAAAGTTAAAGCGAGAATAATTGTTTTATAAAGATTGGTAATACACCCGAGACAACGAAGCCGATCCTAATTTATATAATTTGAATACATTTGCATACTTCAATAACTATTTTATTTTGATAAAATGACAATTTTACAATGTATTTTTTTTTTAAACAATATATACAACAAGGCTATAGGGAGACCTTTGTCTTCATCTCCGTGTCCGTGTGTGTGTCTCCTTGACTGTCTCCATGTCTATATCCGTATCTCTCTGTGTCTCGTAATGAGAGCAAATGCCCAGTCGGATGAACCTGAACAGTTTCACTCAGTGGTGGGGCCTCAACCATCACACGGCCCCACGAAAACAAAGCACCTGTATGGGTATTTTATGCTGAAGGTTGTCGATGTTTTTGTGTGTAAGTGTGTGTGACTTTTTAAATGGGTAATTTTTTTACTAAATTATTCCCAAAATTGCCCCCATCATAAATTAATGAAAATGTTTTTTGAACCAAGAAAATTTGGTATTTTTCTTCTTGGCCATGGGGGTACTGTTGGTGGCATTGATAGCGGTGCTGGTGGCAGTGGCGGTGGTGCTGATTTCCTTGGCATTGGTGTCGGTGTTGGCGGTGGTGGCGTTGGTAATGGCGGTGGCGGCGGCAGTGGCGAGACGAAGCGTCTCAATCTCCTGAAGGAGCGTCTCCTTCTTTCGACGCAGCGTCACGTTCTCCAAATGCAGCCTCTCATTTCCTTTACGCAGCATCTCATGTTGCCACATCACTCGCTCTTGTAGCATCGTCTCCGCGTGCATCGCCACAAACTCCTGACGAGTCATCTCAATCCCTTCACGTAGCATCGTGTTTTCCTCGTGCATCTTCGCTCTTTTCCGCCCCAGATTCTCGTTCTGCTGTCGAAGCGTCGCGTTGTGCACTTCAAACGTTGACAAGGGTGTAAAGTGTTTCCAATGACGCCGCTTCATGACCTGAATGAAAACCGTCATGACCATCAACCCAATCATGAGCAATACCAAAGTCCATGCCAGTGAATCCGTGCCAGGGTTCGGGCATGGTGGCTTGGGGATGAGATGTGAAGCTTTGCTTCTGTTGCCCACGAAGAGGGAGAAGAGGAACCGGACAAATTTGATGCAGAACCGCAACAGCAGCAGCAGTAGCATCAGCATCTTGCCGCTCGTGTTGTCAAAGTCCGTGTGTGAGTGCCAAGTGCGAGCGTGCGTTCTTATAGCACTCCCAGTGGTGACGTCATCAGTTCCGGCCGTGACGCATTGTTACAGGTTTCCTGTCATGACACGTGGTTAGAAAATCCCCTGTGACATCACAAGCACGACTGCACAGTAATTATTTCGTTTGGGTGAAAAAAACATTTACACTAATGTACGCTAGATTTGATCAACGAAACCTCTGCATTGCAAATTTAATTTGATAATCATTAAATCAATGGGCACACTTATTTTACACTCGATTCAAATGTTTGTTTTTATTCCGTTTAACATGTCGGCTTTCGTGACCAATGTTTTCCATAATAGAGGTTTTTGGGTTAGATCTCTTGAATATAAATGTGTCGTTAAACTCACCACCACTATCGATTAAGGCTGCTCCATTCCCATTGAAACTACCTTCTCTTGCTGTTCACGTTACCCTTACACATTTACAAATTTGCGTTTAGATTATTTGGCTGCTATGAATTTCAACGTGATAAGCTTCTACGTTCAGCTATCATTAGTCAACAGTTTGCTTCTGAAAAGTAGCGAATAGCTTGGAAGGTGTTCCATAGCAAATGCAATCGTTTAGTTTAAACGTTTCACCATTCACCATCATTGTCAACCTTTATCATCCAACATTAACAATTTACAATGTGTCATTAATTGTAAATGTTGCGGGCTATGTAGGAGCCTAAATGTACAACATTTACAATTGTAAATGTATTTTTTATTACTATATGTACCTTATTTTATTTTTTCATTATTCATGGAAAGTTGTTTCATATTAAGTAAATAAATTGTACTGAAATAATTTTGGCAGTAGGAAAATAATACACTGGAATGAAATCCCAATTTCATAGCACTTCATGCCAATCGCTTAACCCTCCCATTAGGATTTCGCTGAGGGTCGCTGTTCAAACACTCACTGCTGATGAGGTCATTTGGGGAAATTTCTGAAATGTGCCAACACTTGGACCATCTTGTTGGCCTACACCTCCGATTAGTATGGTTGGCTAAGAAGTTAAACATACATACACAATCTTGATTTGAAGCTTTCGTGACTGCAGAAAACCATACTCTTGGTTCTTTCGGTAAAGTCACGTAGGTAGAAAAATAAAACAAAATAAAAATAATATATCACGACGTTTCGATCGCAACACAAACGGTCGTCCTCAGGCAGAATAAATCTTCCCCATTAACACAACTGACTTGCTTGCGTCCGTGGATGGAATTGCTTTCCATCTCAGACCCTGCTTGCTTGCCCATCGCCACATATATAACCACTTCTTCTTTGGTCTTTCGACAAAGTCACGTAGAATGAGAATAAAGTAATAAATTGATACAATAAAATAACACAATAAAATTCTCACGACGTTTCGGCCACAACACAAGCGTGTTATTTTATTTTATCAATTTATTATTTTATTCTCATTCTACGTGACTTTACCGAAAGAACCAAAGAAGATGAATCCTTGCAGTCACGAAAGCTTTAAATCGAAATATAACCACTTGTTGTAACAGCTCTCTCGCTGGTTCAGCAGTTCCACTCTGGATTATTTTTTTCCGCCTGACGACGATTGCTTGTGTTGCGATCGAAACGTCGTGAGAAATTATTTTTATTTTGTTTTCTTTTTCTACCTACGTGACTTTACCGAAAGAACCAAAGAGTATACATACACAAGGTCCACTCTTAATTGGCACCGCAGTTGTGAAATGTTGCTCCCTCGCCTTGTATGCAGAAGGATTTGGGTTCGATCCCGACCATGACACCTGTATAGTTGGAGTTTCCACTCCGTCTCCGTGGTCACGTGGATTTTTCTCCAGGTCTTCCGTTTTTTCCCTCCACATCAACATCACGCGTTTAGAGTATTTGGCTTATATACATTTCCACGTAATAAGCCACTTCTTTGAGCTTTTCATTGGTGGAAAAGTCGCTTCTCCACAAAATCTATATTGCTCAGATGACTTTTACATCCGCCGTATTTACTGGATTGGTCACTGAAATTGAGCCACAAACCTCTGCAAACTAGACATCTCCACTCCTCGTCTTTGTCACCACTTTTAAGACATTTGTGTTTTACATTGTTGTAATAATAAAACAATAATGAATGCACATGAATACTATTGTTTTGAGATATTTATTTTGATCACAGAATATTGCCCGCGAATTCATTGATGTGCCATTAGCCAATTGATAAGCATCTCTTAGCCAAAAATACACAGCCGAACATACACTATTGTTTAGGGACATTCTGTTAATTGCTTAATCTTCCAAATTAATTCATTGATGTCCACTTTTGCCATTGGGCACATGTTTCTTGAGCACGGTTCCGTCATTTTTATGGACTTTTCCTATCGTCGTGTATTGACGTGCTACTGTGAGGAGTTAACCTATTGTTCTATTGCTCAGTTTTAACAACGCAACCATTGAGGGTTAATTGTATGGATCGATGAGTAGGACATATACAGGAGTACTGTGGTGGCAATTTCGATCACTAAGTGTGTTCGGAAATTAGAGTGTTTTTAGATATTAAAGTTTCTTAACACAGAAGAGTCTGAGTGGTTCCTTCCTAAGTTAATGCGTAATTATCTTAATTATAAGAACTGTATCCTGTGGCGACCTCTGAATTCTGAGACCGAACATAATAACACTAAAACATAATCAGTAAAAGTTAAAGCGAGAATAATTGTTTTATAAAGATTGGTAATACACCCGAGACAACGAAGCCGATCCTAATTTATATAATTTGAATACATTTGCATACTTCAATAACTATTTTATTTTGATAAAATGACAATTTTACAATGTATTTTTTTTTTAAACAATATATACAACAAGGCTATAGGGAGACCTTTGTCTTCATCTCCGTGTCCGTGTGTGTGTCTCCTTGACTGTCTCCATGTCTATATCCGTATCTCTCTGTGTCTCGTAATGAGAGCAAATGCCCAGTCGGATGAACCTGAACAGTTTCACTCAGTGGTGGGGCCTCAACCATCACACGGCCCCACGAAAACAAAGCACCTGTATGGGTATTTTATGCTGAAGGTTGTCGATGTTTTTGTGTGTAAGTGTGTGTGACTTTTTAAATGGGTAATTTTTAAACTAAATTATTCCCAAAATTGCCCCCATCATAAATTAATGAAAATGTTTTTTGAACCAAGAAAATTTGGTATTTTTCTTCTTGGCCATGGGGGTACTGTTGGTGGCATTGATAGCGGTGCTGGTGGCAGTGGCGGTGGTGCTGATTTCCTTGGCATTGGTGTCGGTGTTGGCGGTGGTGGCGTTGGTAATGGCGGTGGCGGCGGCAGTGGCGAGACGAAGCGTCTCAATCTCCTGAAGGAGCGTCTCCTTCTTTCGACGCAGTGTCACGTTCTCCAAATGCAGCCTCTCATTTCCTTTACGCAGCATCTCATGTTGCCACATCACTCGCTCTTGTAGCATCGTCTCCGCGTGCATCGCCACAAACTCCTGACGAGTCATCTCAATCCCTTCACGTAGCATCGTGTTTTCCTCGTGCATCTTCGCTCTTTTCCGCCCCAGATTCTCGTTCTGCTGTCGAAGCGTCGCGTTGTGCACTTCAAACGTTGACAAGGCTGTAAAGTGTGAAACAGGAATCATCATCTTACCATGTTTCCAATGACGCCGCTTCATGACCTGAATGAAAACCGTCATGACCATCAACCCAATCATGAGCAATACCAAAGTCCATGCCAGTGAATCCGTGCCAGGGTTCGGGCATGGTGGCTTGGGGATGAGATGTGAAGCTTTGCTTCTGTTGCCCACGAAGAGGGAGAAGAGGAACCGGACAAATTTGATGCAGAACTGCAACAGCAGCAGCAGTAGCATCAGCATCTTGCCGCTCGTGTTGTCAAAGTCCGTGTGTGAGTGCCAAGTGCGAGCGTGCGTTCTTATAGCACTCCCAGTGGTGACGTCATCAGTTCCGGCCGTGACGCATTGTTACAGGTTTCCTGTCATGACACGTGGTTAGAAAATCCCCTGTGACATCACAAGCACGACTGCACAGTAATTATTTCGTTTGGGTGAAAAAAACATTTACACTGATGTACGCTAGATTTGATCAACGAAACCTCTGCATTGCAAATTTAATTTGATAATCATTAAATCAATGGGCACACTTATTTTACACTCGATTCAAATGTTTGTTTTTATTCCGTTTAACATGTCGGCTTTCGTGACCAATGTTTTCCATAATAGAGGTTTTTGGGTTAGATCTCTTGAATATAAATGTGTCGTTAAACTCACCACCACTATCGATTAAGGCTGCTCCATTCCCATTGAAACTACCTTCTCTTGCTGTTCACGTTACCCTTACACATTTACAAATTTGCGTTTAGATTATTTGGCTGCTATGAATTTCAACGTGATAAGCTTCTACGTTCAGCTATCATTAGTCAACAGTTTGCTTCTGAAAAGTAGCGAATAGCTTGGAAGGTGTTCCATAGCAAATACAATAGTTTAGTTTAAACGTTTCACCATTCACCATCATTGTCAACCTTTATCATCCAACATAAACAATTTACAATATGTCATTAATTGTAAATGTTGCGGGCTATGTAGGAGCCTAAATGTACAACATTTACAATTGTAAATGTATTTTTTATTACTATATGTACCTTATTTTATTTTTTCATTATTCATGGAAAGTTGTTTCATATTAAGTAAATAAATCGTACTGAAATAATTTTGGCAGTAGGAAAATAATACACTGGAATGAAATCCCAATTTCATAGCACTTCATGCCAATCGCTTAACCCTCCCATTAGGATTTCGCTGAGGGTCGCTGTTCAAACACTCACTGCTGATGAGGTCATTTGGGGAAATTTCTGAAATGTGCCAACACTTGGACCATCTTGTTGGCCTACACCTCCGATTAGTATGGTTGGCTAAGAAGTTAACCATACATACACAATCTTGATTTGAAGCTTTCGTGACTGCAGGAAACCATACTCTTGGTTCTTTCGGTAAAGTCACGTAGGTAGAAAAATAAAACAAAATAAAAATAATATATCACGACGTTTCGATCGCAACACAAACGGTCGTCCTCAGGCAGAATAAATCTCCCCCATTAACACAACTGACTTGCTTGCGTCCGTGGATGGAATTGCTTTCCATCTCAGACCCAGCTTGCTTGCCCATCGCCACATATATAACCACTTCTTCTTTGGTCTTTCGACAAAGTCACGTAGAATGAGAATAAAGTAATAAATTGATACAATAAAATAACACAATAAAATTCTCACGACGTTTCGGCCACAACACAAGCGTGTTATTTTATTTTATCAATTTATTATTTTATTCTCATTCTACGTGACTTTACCGAAAGAACCAAAGAAGATGAATCCTTGCAGTCACGAAAGCTTTAAATCGAAATATAACCACTTGTTGTAACAGCTCTCTCGCTGGTTCAGCAGTTCCACTCTGGATTATTTTTTTCCGCCTGACGACGATTGCTTGTGTTGCGATCGAAACGTCGTGAGAAATTATTTTTATTTTGTTTTCTTTTTCTACCTACGTGACTTTACCGAAAGAACCAAAGAGTATACATACACAAGGTCCACTCTTAATTGGCACCGCAGTTGTGAAATGTTGCTCCCTCGCCTTGTATGCAGAAGGATTTGGGTTCGATCCCGACCATGACACCTGTATAGTTGGAGTTTCCACTCCGTCTCCGTGGTCACGTGGATTTTTCTCCAGGTCTTCCGTTTTTTCCCTCCACATCAACATCACGCGTTTAGAGTATTTGGCTTATATACATTTCCACGTAATAAGCCACTTCTTTGAGCTTTTCATTGGTGGAAAAGTCGCTTCTCCACAAAATCTATATTGCTCAGATGACTTTTACATCCGCCGTATTTACTGGATTGGTCACTGAAATTGAGCCACAAACCTCTGCAAACTAGACATCTCCACTCCTCGTCTTTGTCACCACTTTTAAGACATTTGTGTTTTACGTTGTTGTAATAATAAAACAATAATGAATGCACATGAATACTATTGTTTTGAGATATTTATTTTGATCACAGAATATTGCCCGCGAATTCATTGATGTGCCATTAGCCAATTGATAAGCATCTCTTAGCCAAAAATACACAGCCGAACATACACTATTGTTTAGGGACATTCTGTTAATTGCTTAATCTTCCAAATTAATTCATTGATGTCCACTTTTGCCATTGGGCAATGTTTCTTGAGCACGGTTCCGTCATTTTTATGGACTTTTCCTATCGTCGTGTATTGACGTGCTACTGTGAGGAGTTAACCTATTGTTCTATTGCTCAGTTTTAACAACGCAACCATTGAGGGTTAATTGTATGGATCGATGAGTAGGACCTATACAGGAGTACTGTGGTGGCAATTTCGATCATTAAGTGTGTTCGGAAATTAGAGTGTTTTTAGATATTAAAGTTTCTTAACACAGAAGAGTCTGAGTGGTTCCTTCCTAAGTTAATGCGTAATTATCTTAATTATAAGAACTGTATCCTGTGGCGACCTCTGAATTCTGAGACCGGACATAATAACACTAAAACATAATCAGTAAAAGTTAAAGCGAGAATAATTGTTTTATCAAGATTGGTAATACACCCGAGACAACGAAGCCGATCCTAATTTATATAATTTGAATACATTTGCATACTTCAATAACTATTTTATTTTGATAAAATGACAATTTTACAATGTATTTTTTTATTATTTTTTTTTTTTAACAATATATACAACAAGGCTATAGGGGGACCTTTGTCTTCATCTCCGTGTCCGTGTGTGTGTCTCCTTGACTGTCTCCATGTCTATATCCGTATCTCTCTGTCTCGTAATGAGAGCAAATGCCCAGTCGGATGAACCTGAACAGTTTCACTCAGTGGTGGGGCCTCAACCATCACACGGCCCCACGAAAACAAAGCACCTGTATGGGTATTTTATGCTGAAGGTTGTCGATGTTTTTGTGTGTAAGGGTGTGTGACTTTTTAAATGGGTAATTTTTAAACTAAATTATTCCCAAAATTGCCCCCATCATAAATTAATGAAAATGTTTTTTGAACCAAGAAAATTTGGTATTTTTCTTCTTGGCCATGGGGGTACTGTTGGTGGCATTGATAGCGGTGCTGGTGGCAGTGGCGGTGGTGCTGATTTCCTTGGCATTGGTGTCGGTGTTGGCGGTGGTGGCGTTGGTAATGGCGGTGGCGGCGGCAGTGGCGAGACGAAGCGTCTCAATCTCCTGAAGGAGCGTCTCCTTCTTTCGACGCAGCGTCACGTTCTCCAAATGCAGCCTCTCATTTCCTTTACGCAGCATCTCATGTTGCCACATCACTCGCTCTTGTAGCATCGTCTCCGCGTGCATCGCCACAAACTCCTGACGAGTCATCTCAATCCCTTCACGTAGCATCGTGTTTTCCTCGTGCATCTTCGCTCTTTTCCGCCCCAGATTCTCGTTCTGCTGTCGAAGCATCGCGTTGTGCACTTCAAACGTTGACAAGGCTGTAAAGTGTGAAACAGGAATCATCATCTTACCATGTTTCCAATGACGCCGCTTCATGACCTGAATGAAAACCGTCATGACCATCAACCCAATCATGAGCAATACCAAAGTCCATGCCAGTGAATCCGTGCCAGGGTTCGGGCATGGTGGCTTGGGGATGAGATGTGAAGCTTTGCTTCTGTTGCCCACGAAGAGGGAGAAGAGGAACCGGACAAATTTGATGCAGAACTGCAACAGCAGCAGCAGTAGCATCAGCATCTTGCCGCTCGTGTTGTCAAAGTCCGTGTGTGAGTGCCAAGTGCGAGCGTGCGTTCTTATAGCACTCCCAGTGGTGACGTCATCAGTTCCGGCCGTGACGCATTGTTACAGGTTTCCTGTCATGACACGTGGTTAGAAAATCCCCTGTGACATCACAAGCACGACTGCAGAGTAATTATTTCGTTTGGGTGAAAAAAACATTTACACTAATGTACGCTAGATTTGATCAACGAAACCTCTGCATTGCAAATTTAATTTGATAATCATTAAATCAATGGGCACACTTATTTTACACTCGATTCAAATGTTTGTTTTTATTCCGTTTAACATGTCGGCTTTCGTGACCAATGTTTTCCATAATAGAGGTTTTTGGGTTAGATCTCTTGAATATAAATGTGTCGTTAAACTCACCACCACTATCGATTAAGGCTGCTCCATTCCCATTGAAACTACCTTCTCTTGCTGTTCACGTTACCCTTACACATTTACAAATTTGCGTTTAGATTATTTGGCTGCTATGAATTTCAACGTGATAAGCTTCTACGTTCAGCTATCATTAGTCAACAGTTTGCTTCTGAAAAGTAGCGAATAGTTTGGAAGGTGTTCCATAGCAAATGCAATAGTTTAGTTTAAACGTTTCACCATTCACCATCATTGTCAACCTTTATCATCCAACATTAACAATTTACAATGTGTCATTAATTGTAAATGTTGCGGGCTATGTAGGAGCCTAAATGTACAACATTTACAATTGTAAATGTATTTTTTATTACTATATGTACCTTATTTTATTTTTTCATTATTCATGGAAAGTTGTTTCATATTAAGTAAATAAATCGTACTGAAATAATTTTGGCAGTAGGAAAATAATACGCTGGAATGAAATCCCAATTTCATAGCACTTCATGCCAATCGCTTAACCCTCCCATTAGGATTTCGCTGAGGGTCGCTGTTCAAACACTCACTGCTGATGAGGTCATTTGGGGAAATTTCTGAAATGTGCCAACACTTGGACCATCTTGTTGGCCTACACCTCCGATTAGTATGGTTGGCTAAGAAGTTAAACATACATACACAATCTTGATTTGAAGCTTTCGTAACTGCAGGAAACCATACTCTTGATTCTTTCGGTAAAGTCACGTAGGTAGAAAAATAAAACAAAATAAAAATAATATATCACGACGTTTCGATCGCAACACAAACGGTCGTCCTCAGGCAGAATAAATCTCCCCCATTAACACAACTGACTTGCTTGCGTCCGTGGATGGAATTGCTTTCCATCTCAGACCCAGCTTGCTTGCCCATCGCCACATATATAACCACTTCTTCTTTGGTCTTTCGACAAAGTCACGTAGAATGAGAATAAAGTAATAAATTGATACAATAAAATAACACAATAAAATTCTCACGACGTTTCGGCCACAACACAAGCGTGTTATTTTATTTTATCAATTTATTATTTTATTCTCATTCTACGTGACTTTACCGAAAGAACCAAAGAAGATGAATCCTTGCAGTCACGAAATCTTTAAATCGAAATATAACCACTTGTTGTAACAGCTCTCTCGCTGGTTCAGCAGTTCCACTCTGGATTATTTTTTTCCGCCTGACGACGATTGCTTGTGTTGCGATCGAAACGTCGTGAGAAATTATTTTTATTTTGTTTTCTTTTTCTACCTACGTGACTTTACCGAAATAACCAAAGAGTATACATACACAAGGTCCACTCTTAATTGGCACCGCAGTTGTGAAATGTTGCTCCCTCGCCTTGTATGCAGAAGGATTTGGGTTCGATCCCGACCATGACACCTGTATAGTTGGAGTTTCCACTCCGTCTCCGTGGTCACGTGGATTTTTCTCCAGGTCTTCCGTTTTTTCCCTCCACATCAACATCACGCGTTTAGAGTATTTGGCTTATATACATTTCCACGTAATAAGCCACTTCTTTGAGCTTTTCATTGGTGGAAAAGTCGCTTCTCCACAAAATCTATATTGCTCAGATGACTTTTACATCCGCCGTATTTACTGGATTGGTCACTGAAATTGAGCCACAAACCTCTGCAAACTAGACATCTCCACTCCTCGTCTTTGTCACCACTTTTAAGACATTTGTGTTTTACGTTGTTGTAATAATAAAACAATAATAAATGCACATGAATACTATTGTTTTGAGATATTTATTTTGATCACAGAATATTGCCCGCGAATTCATTGATGTGCCATTAGCCAATTGATAAGCATCTCTTAGCCAAAAATACACAGCCGAACATACACTATTGTTTAGGGACATTCTGTTAATTGCTTAATCTTCCAAATTAATTCATTGATGTCCACTTTTGCCATTGGGCACATGTTTCTTGAGCACGGTTCCGTCATTTTTATGGACTTTTCCTATCGTCGTGTATTGACGTGCTACTGTGAGGAGTTAACCTATTGTTCTATTGCTCAGTTTTAACAACGCAACCATTGAGGGTTAATTGTATGGATCGATGAGTAGGACATATACAGGAGTACTGTGGTGGCAATTTCGATCATTAAGTGTGTTCGGAAATTAGAGTGTTTTTAGATATTAAAGTTTCTTAACACAGAAGAGTCTGAGTGGTTCCTTCCTAAGTTAATGCGTAATTATCTTAATTATAAGAACTGTATCCTGTGGCGACCTCTGAATTCTGAGACCGGACATAATAACACTAAAACATAATCAGTAAAAGTTAAAGCGAGAATAATTGTTTTATCAAGATTGGTAATACACCCGAGACAACGAAGCCGATCCTAATTTATATAATTTGAATACATTTGCATACTTCAATAACTATTTTATTTTGATAAAATGACAATTTTACAATGTATTTTTTTATTATTATTTTTTTTAAACAATATATACAACAAGGCTATAGGGAGACCTTTGTCTTCATCTCCTTGTCCGTGTGTGTGTCTCCTTGACTGTCTCCATGTCTATATCCGTATCTCTCTGTGTCTCGTAATGAGAGCAAATGCCCAGTCGGATGAACCTGAACAGTTTCATTCAGTGGTGGGGCCTCAACCATCACACGGCCCCATGAAAACAAAGCACCTGTATGGGTATTTTATGCTGAAGGTTGTCGATGTTTTTGTGTGTAAGTGTGTGTGACTTTTTAAATGGGTAATTTTTAAACTAAATTATTCCCAAAATTGCCCCCATCATAAATTAATGAAAATGTTTTTTGAACCAAGAAAATTTGGTATTTTTCTTCTTGGCCATGGGGGTACTGTTGGTGGCATTGATAGCGGTGCTGGTGGCAGTGGCGGTGGTGCTGATTTCCTTGGCATTGGTGTCGGTGTTGGCGGTGGTGGCGTTGGTAATGGCGGTGGCGGCGGCAGTGGCGAGACGAAGCGTCTCAATCTCCTGAAGGAGCGTCTCCTTCTTTCGACGCAGCGTCACGTTCTCCAAATGCAGCCTCTCATTTCCTTTACGCAGCATCTCATGTTGCCACATCACTCGCTCTTGTAGCATCGTCTCCGCGTGCATCGCCACAAACTCCTGACGAGTCATCTCAATCCCTTCACGTATCATCGTGTTTTCCTCGTGCATCTTCGCTCTTTTCCGCCCCAGATTCTCGTTCTGCTGTCGAAGCGTCGCGTTGTGCACTTCAAACGTTGACAAGGCTGTAAAGTGTGAAACAGGAATCATCATCTTACCATGTTTCCAATGACGCCGCTTCATGACCTGAATGAAAACCGTCATGACCATCAACCCAATCATGAGCAATACCAAAGTCCATGCCAGTGAATCCGTGCCAGGGTTCGGGCATGGTGGCTTGGGGATGAGATGTGAAGATTTGCTTCTGTTGCCCACGAAGAGGGAGAAGAGGAACCGGACAAATTTGATGCAGAACCGCAACAGCAGCAGCAGTAGCATCAGCATCTTGCCGCTCGTGTTGTCAAAGTCCGTGTGTGAGTGCCAAGTGCGAGCGTGCGTTCTTATAGCACTCCCAGTGGTGACGTCATCAGTTCCGGCCGTGACGCATTGTTACAGGTTTCCTGTCATGACACGTGGTTAGAAAATCCCCTGTGACATCACAAGCACGACTGCACAGTAATTATTTCGTTTGGGTGAAAAAAACATTTACACTGATGTACGCTAGATTTGATCAACGAAACCTCTGCATTGCAAATTTAATTTGATAATCATTAAATCAATGGGCACACTTATTTTACACTCGATTCAAATGTTTGTTTTTATTCCGTTTAACATGTCGGCTTTCGTGACCAATGTTTTCCATAATAGAGGTTTTTGGGTTAGATCTCTTGAATATAAATGTGTCGTTAAACTCACCACCACTATCGATTAAGGCTGCTCCATTCCCATTGAAACTACCTTCTCTTGCTGTTCACGTTACCCTTACACATTTACAAATTTGCGTTTAGATTATTTGGCTGCTATGAATTTCAACGTGATAAGCTTCTACGTTCAGCTATCATTAGTCAACAGTTTGCTTCTGAAAAGTAGCGAATAGTTTGGAAGGTGTTCCATAGCAAATGCAATAGTTTAGTTTAAACGTTTCACCATTCACCATCATTGTCAACCTTTATCATCCAACATTAACAATTTACAATGTGTCATTAATTGTAAATGTTGCGGGCTATGTAGGAGCCTAAATGTACAACATTTACAATTGTAAATGTATTTTTTATTACTATATGTACCTTATTTTATTTTTTCATTATTCATGGAAAGTTGTTTCATATTAAGTAAATAAATCGTACTGAAATAATTTTGGCAGTAGGAAAATAATACGCTGGAATGAAATCCCAATTTCATAGCACTTCATGCCAATCGCTTAACCCTCCCATTAGGATTTCGCTGAGGGTCGCTGTTCAAACACTCACTGCTGATGAGGTCATTTGGGGAAATTTCTGAAATGTGCCAACACTTGGACCATCTTGTTGGCCTACACCTCCGATTAGTATGGTTGGCTAAGAAGTTAAACATACATACACAATCTTGATTTGAAGCTTTCGTAACTGCAGGAAACCATACTCTTGATTCTTTCGGTAAAGTCACGTAGGTAGAAAAATAAAACAAAATAAAAATAATATATCACGACGTTTCGATCGCAACACAAACGGTCGTCCTCAGGCAGAATAAATCTCCCCCATTAACACAACTGACTTGCTTGCGTCCGTGGATGGAATTGCTTTCCATCTCAGACCCAGCTTGCTTGCCCATCGCCACATATATAACCACTTCTTCTTTGGTCTTTCGACAAAGTCACGTAGAATGAGAATAAAGTAATAAATTGATACAATAAAATAACACAATAAAATTCTCACGACGTTTCGGCCACAACACAAGCGTGTTATTTTATTTTATCAATTTATTATTTTATTCTCATTCTACGTGACTTTACCGAAAGAACCAAAGAAGATGAATCCTTGCAGTCACGAAAGCTTTAAATCGAAATATAACCACTTGTTGTAACAGCTCTCTCGCTGGTTCAGCAGTTCCACTCTGGATTATTTTTTTCCGCCTGACGACGATTGCTTGTGTTGCGATCGAAACGTCGTGAGAAATTATTTTTATTTTGTTTTCTTTTTCTACCTACGTGACTTTACCGAAATAACCAAAGAGTATACATACACAAGGTCCACTCTTAATTGGCACCGCAGTTGTGAAATGTTGCTCCCTCGCCTTGTATGCAGAAGGATTTGGGTTCGATCCCGACCATGACACCTGTATAGTTGGAGTTTCCACTCCGTCTCCGTGGTCACGTGGATTTTT
Organism: Petromyzon marinus; assembly: GCF_048934315.1. Lineage (NCBI taxonomy): Eukaryota > Metazoa > Chordata > Hyperoartia > Petromyzontiformes > Petromyzontidae > Petromyzon > Petromyzon marinus. The sequence continues at coordinate 5,190,318 of NW_027422597.1, forward strand.
CTCCAGGTCTTCCGTTTTTTCCCTCCACATCAACATCACGCGTTTAGAGTATTTGGCTTATATACATTTCCACGTAATAAGCCACTTCTTTGAGCTTTTCATTGGTGGAAAAGTCGCTTCTCCACAAAATCTATATTGCTCAGATGACTTTTACATCCGCCGTATTTACTGGATTGGTCACTGAAATTGAGCCACAAACCTCTGCAAACTAGACATCTCCACTCCTCGTCTTTGTCACCACTTTTAAGACATTTGTGTTTACGTTGTTGTAATAATAAAACAATAATAAATGCACATGAATACTATTGTTTTGAGATATTTATTTTGATCACAGAATATTGCCCGCGAATTCATTGATGTGCCATTAGCCAATTGATAAGCATCTCTTAGCCAAAAATACACAGCCGAACATACACTATTGTTTAGGGACATTCTGTTAATTGCTTAATCTTCCAAATTAATTCATTGATGTCCACTTTTGCCATTGGGCACATGTTTCTTGAGCACGGTTCCGTCATTTTTATGGACTTTTCCTATCGTCGTGTATTGACGTGCTACTGTGAGGAGTTAACCTATTGTTCTATTGCTCAGTTTTAACAACGCAACCATTGAGGGTTAATTGTATGGATCGATGAGTAGGACATATACAGGAGTACTGTGGTGGCAATTTCGATCATTAAGTGTGTTCGGAAATTAGAGTGTTTTTAGATATTAAAGTTTCTTAACACAGAAGAGTCTGAGTGGTTCCTTCCTAAGTTAATGCGTAATTATCTTAATTATAAGAACTGTATCCTGTGGCGACCTCTGAATTCTGAGACCGGACATAATAACACTAAAACATAATCAGTAAAAGTTCAAGCGAGAATAATTGTTTTATCAAGATTGGTAATACACCCGAGACAACGAAGCCGATCCTAATTTATATAATTTGAATACATTTGCATACTTCAATAACTATTTTATTTTGATAAAATGACAATTTTACAATGTATTTTATTATTATTATTATTATTTTTTTTAAAACAATATATACAACAAGGCTATAGGGAGACCTTTGTCTTCATCTCCGTGTCCGTGTGTGTGTCTCCTTGACTGTCTCCATGTCTATATCCGTATCTCTCTGTGTCTCGTAATGAGAGCAAATGCCCAGTCGGATGAACCTGAACAGTTTCACTCAGTGGTGGGGCCTCAACCATCACACGGCCCCACGAAAACAAAGCACCTGTATGGGTATTTTATTCTGAAGGTTGTCGATGTTTTTGTGTGTAAGTGTGTGTGACTTTTTAAATGGGTAATTTTTAAACTAAATTATTCCCAAAATTGCCCCCATCATAAATTAATGAAAATGTTTTTTGAACCAAGAAAATTTGGTATTTTTCTTCTTGGCCATGGGGGTACTGTTGGTGGCATTGATAGCGGTGCTGGTGGCAGTGGCGGTGGTGCTGATTTCCTTGGCATTGGTGTCGGTGTTGGCGGTGGTGGCGTTGGTAATGGCGGTGGCGGCGGCAGTGGCGAGACGAAGCGTCTCAATCTCCTGAAGGAGCGTCTCCTTCTTTTGACGCAGCGTCACGTTCTCCAAATGCAGCCTCTCATTTCCTTTACGCAGCATCTCATGTTGCCACATCACTCGCTCTTGTAGCATCGTCTCCGCGTGCATCGCCACAAACTCCTGACGAGTCATCTCAATCCCTTCACGTAGCATCGTGTTTTCCTCGTGCATCTTCGCTCTTTTCCGCCCCAGATTCTCGTTCTGCTGTCGAAGCGTCGCGTTGTGCACTTCAAACGTTGACAAGGCTGTAAAGTGTGAAACAGGAATCATCATCTTACCATGTTTCCAATGACGCCGCTTCATGACCTGAATGAAAACCGTCATGACCATCAACCCAATCATGAGCAATACCAAAGTCCATGCCAGTGAATCCGTGCCAGGGTTCGGGCATGGTGGCTTGGGGATGAGATGTGAAGCTTTGCTTCTGTTGCCCACGAAGAGGGAGAAGAGGAACCGGACAAATTTGATGCAGAACTGCAACAGCAGCAGCAGTAGCATCAGCATCTTGCCGCTCGTGTTGTCAAAGTCCGTGTGTGAGTGCCAAGTGCGAGCGTGCGTTCTTATAGCACTCCCAGTGGTGACGTCATCAGTTCCGGCCGTGACGCATTGTTACAGGTTTCCTGTCATGACACGTGGTTAGAAAATCCCCTGTGACATCACAAGCACGACTGCACAGTAATTATTTCGTTTGGGTGAAAAAAACATTTACACTAATGTACGCTAGATTTGATCAACGAAACCTCTGCATTGCAAATTTAATTTGATAATCATTAAATCAATGGGCACACTTATTTTACACTCGATTCAAATGTTTGTTTTTATTCCGTTTAACATGTCGGCTTTCGTGACCAATGTTTTCCATAATAGAGGTTTTTGGGTTAGATCTCTTGAATATAAATGTGTCGTTAAACTCACCACCACTATCGATTAAGGCTGCTCCATTCCCATTGAAACTACCTTCTCTTGCTGTTCACGTTACCCTTACACATTTACAAATTTGCGTTTAGATTATTTGGCTGCTATGAATTTCAACGTGATAAGCTTCTACGTTCAGCTATCATTAGTCAACAATTTGCTTCTGAAAAGTAGCGAATAGTTTGGAAGGTGTTCCATAGCAAATGCAATAGTTTAGTTTAAACGTTTCACCATTCACCATCATTGTCAACCTTTATCATCCAACATTAACAATTTACAATGTGTCATTAATTGTAAATGTTGCGGGCTATGTAGGAGCCTAAATGTACAACATTTACAATTGTAAATGTATTTTTTATTACTATATGTACCTTATTTTATTTTTTCATTATTCATGGAAAGTTGTTTCATATTAAGTAAATAAATCGTACTGAAATAATTTTGGCAGTAGGAAAATAATACACTGGAATGAAATCCCAATTTCATAGCACTTCATGCCAATCGCTTAACCCTCCCATTAGGATTTCGCTGAGGGTCGCTGTTCAAACACTCACTTCTGATGAGGTCATTTGGGGAAATTTCTGAAATGTGCCAACACTTGGACCATCTTGTTGGCCTACACCTCCGATTAGTATGGTTGGCTAAGAAGTTAAACATACATACACAATCTTGATTTGAAGCTTTCGTGACTGCAGGAAACCATACTCTTGGTTCTTTCGGTAAAGTCACGTAGGTAGAAAAATAAAACAAAATAAAAATAATATATCACGACGTTTCGATCGCAACACAAACGGTCGTCCTCAGGCAGAATAAATCTCCCCCATTAACACAACTGACTTGCTTGCGTCCGTGGATGGAATTGCTTTCCATCTCAGACCCAGCTTGCTTGCCCATCGCCACATATATAACCACTTCTTCTTTGGTCTTTCGACAAAGTCACGTAGAATGAGAATAAAGTAATAAATTGATACAATAAAATAACACAATAAAATTCTCACGACGTTTCGGCCACAACACAAGCGTGTTATTTTATTTTATCAATTTATTATTTTATTCTCATTCTACGTGACTTTACCGAAAGAACCAAAGAAGATGAATCCTTGCAGTCACGAAAGCTTTAAATCGAAATATAACCACTTGTTGTAACAGCTCTCTCGCTGGTTCAGCAGTTCCACTCTGGATTATTTTTTTCCGCCTGACGACGATTGCTTGTGTTGCGATCGAAACGTCGTGAGAAATTATTTTTATTTTGTTTTCTTTTTCTACCTACGTGACTTTACCGAAAGAACCAAAGAGTATACATACACAAGGTCCACTCTTAATTGGCAACGCAGTTGTGAAATGTTGCTCCCTCGCCTTGTATGCAGAAGGATTTGTGTTCGATCCCGACCATGACACCTGTATAGTTGGAGTTTCCACTCCGTCTCCGTGGTCACGTGGATTTTTCTCCAGGTCTTCCGTTTTTTCCCTCCACATCAACATCACGCGTTTAGAGTATTTGGCTTATATACATTTCCACGTAATAAGCCACTTCTTTGAGCTTTTCATTGGTGGAAAAGTCGCTTCTCCACAAAATCTATATTGCTCAGATGACTTTTACATCCGCCGTATTTACTGGGTTGGTCACTGAAATTGAGCCACAAACCTCTGCAAACTAGACATCTCCACTCCTCGTCTTTGTCACCACTTTTAAGACATTTGTGTTTTACGTTGTTGTAATAATAAAACAATAATGAATGCATATCCTTAGTTTTTTTGGTAAAGTCACGTTGAAGGGAAACAACAAAATAATAAAATATATATAAAACAATAAAAAATTCTCACGACGTTTCGACCATGGCTCAAACGGTCGTCTTCAGGTTATGGTCGAAACGTCGTGAGAATTTTTTATTGTTTTATATATATATTTTATTATTTTGTTGTTTCCCTTCAACGTGACTTTATCGAAAAAACTAAGAATAGGAATTACTGCAGTCACGAAAGCTTTAAATCAAAAAATAATGAATGCACACAATATTTTACTGATATAAAATATACTCACATTGAGAGGAAGTGTGTCGGAGCTGGCGAAAAGCAGACGAGCTTCGAGCACCATCGGGCAACGTCAGGGACGAGCGTCATGCCGACTCAGCGGTCATCCAACGGCAGAGAAGCCTGCAGTTGCCACCAAGAGAGAGAGAGAGAGCGCCATGTGTATGACACGCGCACACACACGACTCATTGCCCAACAGGGAACCAAGGCATTTTCGGTACAACCAGACGCCAAGGCGCCTTGACGTCTGCTTAAAAAGAAAATACACCCACACACACATAACGCAAATATCAGGAATAATAAGATTACTCCATCCCAATGTGGTGCGTTAACTATTAGGTGATCGTGCAAAACATTATTGGGTCCATTGAGCTGCATGAATATGGTCGTTTAGAAGTATTTTACTCATTCGTTTCGTTAAATGCATAACTCTACCAATGAATTTATTGAGGAAACTAACATTTATGAACATCTATGTTACGAATCTACACACTCACAGGAATCATATTATTTCGAGATTTATTTCTTTTGATGACGGAATCTTGCCCATAAATCAATTCAAGCCCAATAGCCAATTGATAAGCATATGTTAGGCTAACAGACACTGCCGCACACTATTGTTCCAGGGCATTTCGTAAATTGCATAATCTTACCAATGAATTCATTGAAATATACTTTTGCCTTAAGCACATATTTCTTTATTACTGTTCGTATGAATATTGTCACATACATTTTTAAGCACTTTTTCCTATCGCTGTGTATGCTCGCTTTACTCTTAGGAATTAGCCGATTGTTATTTTATCCCGCTTAACAAAGGTAACCGTTGAGGGTTAAATGTACGGATCAATGAGGAGAACATCTCCAGGTGTACTGTGTTGACATTCCTAGCATGAGAGTTCGCATATTATAGTGATATGTTTGTTTTACATATTAAAGTTGCTTAACACAGAAGTGTCTGAGTGGTGCTTTCCTAAGTTAATGAGTAATAATCTTAATTATAAGAGCTGTTTCCTGTGGTAAGATCTGAATTTGAGACCTGACATAAAAATACTAAAACATAATCAGTAAAAGTTAAAGCAAGAAACATTGTATTATCACGATTGATAATACACCCTTAGACAACGAAGCCAAGCCTACATAGTATAATTACCTACACTTGCAAAACTTCATACAATTGCACCTTCATTTCATTATTACGTTAGGTAATACCCCAAGACAACGAAGCTGGGCATAATTAGCATAAATGCATAATTATCATGATTAGCATAATTTGTTTTGATATGCGTGATTTCGGGAATCAAACATTTGTCAATTGTCATTTAATTTTTATATATTTTTTTATTTTTCAAGACCTAATATATATAACATGCGTCCGCGATTATTATTTCCGAATTGATTTTTTTCATTCTGCACCCTAAATGTCAGACACTACGTCCGGTCAGGGCTCTCTGCTTTTCTGAAAATGGCAGCTCATTGAGCATTATTGGGAAAATAACATCGGAGGTGTGTATTGGAGATGTCAAATTTGACAGGACCAGTTCTTTTGTCAACGTCCCTTGCTGTTCCTTGCTTGCTCGGGACTTACTTCTTGGGGCAGATGCTCCTGAAAATTTCGATCGATCAGCGTTGCCTTGAGTTACCATCAGGCCGTCGAATGGCCATTTTGGCTTCTCCCACTACTCTACAAGCACTTGCGAGTAAGACCGTGAAGATTCCCCCTGGCGCGCAAATGTCGGTTCCCTTACAATTGCGCAAACTGCTAGATCAGGAGGCGACTGTGGGAGGAATCCTCCTAGGACCCTCAAACAGAGCCATTCGTGGGTTGACGTTGGTGGGGCCACATAGTCAGTTAATCAGGGATAGCGATGGATCTGGACAAAACCGCGTATGTGCGTTCTTGTGTCATATTACCACCGTTTTGTCCCCGGGTTCGCCACTTTCGCCAAACCTCTCCACTCCTTGATGGCAAAGGATCAGAAGTTCCATTGGAGGTAGGAGGAAGAGGCCACATTTGTTGCGCTCTGGGATGGCTTGGTGAACGCCCCTCCCATCCGATACCCCGACTTTTCCTTGCCGTCTGTCCTTGATACAGATGGTAGCAACACCGGAATTGGCGCTGTTCTGTCTCAAGTCGTTAATGGCGTCGAGAGTGTTGTCGCATATGTCAGCAGAATGCTGTCTCCGGCCAAACAACGGTACTCTGTCACACGCTGGGAACTTTTGTCTATTTTTTTCTGTGCAACAGTATCGCCCATATGTTTATGGCAGACGCTTTGAGATGCGCTCTGACCATGCAGAACTACAGTATGCACTGCGTATTGAGCAGCCGTCTGGCCAACTTTCACGTTGGTTGGCAGTCCTCCAGGACTATTCCTTTACTGTTTCTTATCGCAAAGGTATCCGACACACGAACGACGGGTGTGCGTGTTTCCCGGGCATTGTAAGACGCCTACAGAGGACTTGACCCCTCCCCTTGCGACATCGGCCGAGGTTGAAACCTCTGAGAAAGCCGAGAGTCATGTGGCACGTGACGCCGTTTTTGGCTTGGACCATGCTGAGTGGGGGCGCCTCCAGGTTGAGGGCGCTTCCCTGTTCAAGTTACGACGCCATGTCAAGAAGGCGGATGGGTGTGGGGATCGACGGAGTGTAGCCTCTGTCAACCTCATCGACGGATTGCTTATGCGAACTACTCTCTCGAGACAACAAAAGGCCGAAAGGAACACCCCCCCCCCCCACTACCTGGCCCACACAAAAGACATCTGTAGGTTAATTACTGTGGAAAGTTATAAAACTGGAATAACTACACTGAGGGACAATTGAGAGCCTCTGTGTCCACCACAGACCATGAGATGACTGAAGGAAGGGGAGAGGAGGGCCAGGCCTTGATGTCACTTAGTAAATTACTTCAATAAATTAGAACAGACGGACACACACGTACACCAGACAAACGGACACAATCATGAGGACAGTTGTTCCGTCGTAAGAGGAAACTCACTAATCACAGGCCAAGGAGAGAAATCAAAGGCATTCTGGTCCTTTGTGAAAAGACGAGACGGAGGCGAAACATTTTGGATCGAAGAGAAAAGCTGAACTTGGAATAAAATCCCATTTTCACAGCACTTCATGCAGATTGCTCAACCCTCACATTAGGATTTCGCTGAGGGTTACTGTCCAAACATTCGCCTCATTCTCACTGCTGATGAGGTCATTTGGGAAGATTTCTGAAATGTGCTAAAACTTGGACCATCATGTTGGCCTACACCTCCTATTAGTATAGTTGGCTAAGAAGATCAACAAATATACACAATCTTGATTTGAAGCTTTCGTGACTGCTGGAATCTATACTCTTTTGTTCTTTCGGTAAAGTCACGTAGGTAGAAAAATAAAGGAAAAAAATGATATATCACGACGTTTCGATCGCAACACAAGCGGTCGTCCTCAGGATGAACGGATACTCGGACCGTACAATCCGCAAAGCTGTCTCCCCAGCCATGCGGAGACAACATTCTGAGGATCCAACCAAAACCATCCCTTTACCGTACATAGCAGGAGTTACTAAAAACATTTCCAAAATTTTAAACAAACACAAGATCCAGGTTCGTTTCAAAACAGTACACAAAATCCGTGATTTAATCCCATCCGTAAAATATGTGATTCCTGACATGCAATACCCTGGTGTCTACAAACTGAGCTATGTGCACTTTAAGGCCATATGAAGTGTCGATCGTCCGCTGGCAGGAGGTGAAGGGACAGACCCAGGTGCCATGGATTGGCTGACTGAGATGACTGGCAGGTGCCCCACCTGTGCCCCCTACTGTGTCACCTTGCTGTTTTTTTCTTAATAAAGGTTTTTGGGTTAGATCGCGTTATTTATAAATGTGTCATAACCCTCCACCACCCGACACGGCCAAACAGTAAAAAATGTGTCACATTTACAAAGGACGAATGGTTCACTACTGTAGCCCACCGGTGTGTTGAAGAGTGAATTACCATCATTTATAATTTGAGTACGACGTTTCGCTGGTAATTACATCCAGCATCATCGGGCAATTCGCCAGAATGGTAAAGCCATCACTTGCTCCCGGTCTTAAATAGAGCAACAGGGTGACGTCATCATTTAATTCATTCTGGTGCAGTGTTTTTAGGCGGAGAGGAGGGGGGTATTGTAATGTGCACTTTAAGGCCATATGAAGTGTCGATCGTGAAGGGACAGACCCAGGTGCCATGGATTGACTGACTGAGATGACTGGCAGGTGCCCCACCTGTGCCCCCTACTGTGTCAACTTGCTGTGTTTTTGTTCCCGGCACTTCGGTTGTTGTTTTGAGCGTTGCTCCTGTTCTCTCCGTTGTTGTTGGAGGAACACTGCATTCAATTGCCCAGTAGCATCCTTCACGAGCTTCCTCTACAGACGCCGATCTTGACACTGCTTATACCAGTCATTGGAAAGTCTACTCAGCTCCATATCCTCTTGTACCACATCATTCCATCTCTTATTCGGCCCGCTCTGTGTCCATTTAGCCCCCTCTATTGGTCCGAACAAAAGTTGTCTGGGGATGCAGTGGCAGGGCATGCGGGCTACATCACCCAGCCAATGCAGAGGAGTTCACCGATGGGACTATGTCCAGATCTTTAATGGATTTGTGAGCTCACACAATACAGTCTGGTTAAACCCAGGATGGATCGTAGGCAGGCCAGCCGGGATATTTATTACCGGGAAAGAAGTTTCATTAGGGTGGGGTTAACTTTTGCAAACATAGAGAAGGGAGGGCATGGTTGTACCCAAAAGGAACCAAAGTTTCGTGTGAGATGACAGACCAGGTATCCTCTACACACTCTCATGCAGCCAATGAAAAGATACTTCTGCTCGACTGATTCGGAGTGAAACCTCTGCTGTCAATCCAGAGGTGGTTATAAGCACAATGCCTAGATATGGAACCCGTTTAACTTTCTCCAGAACTGCCCCATCAGTAATACGGAGTTGATGGGGCGGAGAGTGTTTAATGACACAAAATACCCAGACAGGTGAGGGGAGGGTGCATTTGCTGAGTCAAGTAGCCCACATGTCCAGCCACTGTATGCCCAAGCAGCTTATATTTGGCTGGATAGAGGGGGCTAATCAACCATGGCACGGGCTAGAGAAAAGATGAGTTAATGCGGTAGAAAAGGTTGTGGAGCTGATTTGACTTCATGATGACCGTGGCCAGCAGTGTCAAGACCGGCATCTGTGGATAAGGCTTATGAAGAATGCTACAGGGAATTTCGAGGCATTCGCCTTCCAGCAAGAATGGAGGGCGGAAGAGCGATGCTCACAACACCAAGTGGAGCGCAGTGTGGAGTAAATGCAGAAAGTGGGGAGTCATGATCAGACGTGGTGCATCTACCAGTAATCTCAGTTCGTCAAGCCATGTCAATTTAGTCTGTTGCATAACCTGCCAGCAATCCTTCGACACTTCATGTGGCCTCAAGGTATACCTAGCCTGGCACAAGTCCATGGTGCCATCTCCATTAATTTAATTGTGAAAGGTGGATGCTGTTTGATAATCGCAAATCCTCTTTGAGGTGGTCCATTGTTATACTCGGTGTGTCTTGTGCTGTGAGTGCAGGAGCTCGGTTTCTCAGGAGACTCAGGATGATCCTAGTCCAGTCTCTAGTCACCTGGACTTGGCAAAGGTCATCTCAGTTGGAGGCATCAAAACGAATTTCCTGGCTGTTTTGTGTAGGTCTTTCTACTGCACTGTCTGTTTTATCGCTTTAACTACAATCACAGTGGTTAAAATAGCACTACTAGGTAGGCCGGAGTCTTCGTGAAATCAGGTGTGAACGCATTTGAAATTTCTGCATTTGCAAGGGAAAACTATGACAAATTCAATCAGAGCAACAGGCCTAAAGGCACAGCATGAAATATAGTAAATGGCACTGACTTGGTCCTCAAACGACAAGAGGTGCAAAAAGCACGTAGACATTCGTTGCTTGAATATAAATGGTAACTTGTAAGCTGTAAATCATCAACGTTCGTATCGCATTCATTAGCCCTCTTGTGGCGCCTGAGGTAGTGAGAACATAGTTATGTTGTGGTGATCACGGCTGCTGAGTTGGAATTAAGATAAACGTAAGCCAAACAAATGTCACGTGTTGCAGATGTAGTGTCATAGATGATGGCACTATAGTGTAGCGACAGTACTGAGTGAGTGGTACTGTATGTGTGGAGCCTCTCCCTGGCACCTGAGTGAGCAGACCAGGGAAGAGGTCGGGTGAGGTCATGACAGTCTGGGTGAACCCGAGGGGGCACGTGACCGGATGAGGTGGCAACGAAGACCAAGGAGGTGGTGAGAGGAACACGTGATGTGGGTCCTGAACCATCGAAAAGGATCTGGAAAAGGGGCGTGGCCAAGGGCGGAGCCTGGCCACGCCGCAGCGAGCAATAGCCGAGTTCCGGTGGAGATCGTTGCAGTTATTCCATCCAGTATGTAAATAGACCCCTCCAAGTGTATATAGTTGCTCGTGGTAGTCACCACCCTTAGTCTTTTTCCCGTTAAGTAAAGAGTTACCTGTTGAGTAAATGAAGGTGTTGCCCTCAAGATCGAGTGTGCGCCTCAATTGAACCCACTACACAGGTATGCAAAACAAAATAACGTGCTTATTGTAAAGGGGTGTAACTCTCACACTGCATAACTTGAGCACTTTGGGCGAATTGGGATTAAACTATTTAAATAAAAAGGCCAGCGGGATGGATGCTGAATGCAATTGCATTACAGCACATCAACCTTCGAAAGCAGGACTCAGGGTGCAACATAAAACGAAGTGATTGTCTAGGTATCATTGCAACCGTGTGAAAAAGATTGTTTTAAAAGCAAATGTACAGTCCTTCATCAATCCATTCCTAAATGAAGGCTGTGCTATGCTGTGTCAGACAGCTGGTTGATTTAACGAACCGAACCACACTAGCCAGTGTAGGTTGGTGAAGGATATGCCTAATTGGCCAATCATTTCAGCCATGGCTGAGAATCAAACTCACACTGTAAAATGAATCAAGCAGTGCACAAATCGCAACATCACTCTCAATCACAAGCTCTTTCTACAAATAAAATAAACTAATTGGCCTTTGGCCACACTGCGCCATATCATTTTTGCTGCCAGTTACACTGGTTTCATTTTCTGCTTTCATTTCTCCAGAAGTCAATAGGGAAGTTAACAGTTGAAGCACTCCTCTATTTGCGGAATTGTTTTCTTTTAAGTTGTCATGTTATGATATTCGTGGGTTTGCAGTTTTTTGCGCTTCCTGTTTTAATTGGAGGTCACTTATTTGTTATGTCTCTTTGACCCTTCCTGATTTGACCCCCACCCCGTAATTTCTTAGGCCCAGTCCCCTTCCTCTTAGGGCCCCTCCCCATCCTGTTTCGTCCTTCAGACACAGATTGGGTCTGTTCGTGTAGTGGCGAGGGTTGTAAAAGGTCTGCGAGTGTCCGTGCACAGCAGCAGCATCTCGTGGTGGGTGGTACACAGGTAGGGCTGCGGCGACCAAAATCGCTCTCACATAATACAGAATAAGATGACTACAGTCCGATTATTCACATACACCTAACAATAATTGCCCATCATTGCATGAGAAAGCTCTGGAGAAGGGCTATTGATTAATGTTTTGGGTATGGTAAAGTTTGGTCAAACAACCACATTAACAGTGTAGTGAGGTCTTTACCCAGCAGTGGACTGACAAGGAGTTGTAAATCATTAACATTATGAATGTCAATTACTATTGGAAGAGGTTACTTTACATCTTTTAAAAAAATCAAAAGTTGTGTGTGGTATAAAAGTAATAGATCACGACGTTTCGATTGCAACACAAGCAATCGTCATCAGGTGGGACAACCACAGCAAGAAAAAAACTGCTGAAGTAGGCGAGAGATCTGCCGTGGCATGAGGTTATAGAGGCCTCGGTAGTAGGGGGTGAGAAAGAAAGGGGGGTTGGGGAGGCGGGGCAGAAAGTGGACCCCGCAGCAGCACCCGGGTCACTGGAGTAAAGTGGACCACCGCAGCAGCACTGGAGAGGTCGGCTGCAGGGTGGGAAAGAGAAGGGGGGGGGGGGGAGAGAAAGCAGGGAAGCACACAGAGAGAGAGATAGAAAGACACAGAAAGTCGGAAATAACAGCTGATATGGGCAGGTAGGATGGAGACATCACAATCAGTTAAGACTTTTCCTGGTTAATAACGTCCTTCCAATGATTGCTCAGTTTGTACCCATCTTCTCGGTTAAAGTTGTGTCTGTGTTTATATATCTGGATGGCTTCATGAAAAAATATCTGATAATAGCTGGTGGGTTTGCAGAGTACCTTCGTCTTGAAAAAGTCAATTTAGTGTGAGCCAACTGCGTTAAAACAATGATCAGCAACGGCAGAGGTATTTCCTGCAGTCATGAAAGCTTCAAATCAAGATTTAGTTGTGTGTGGGTTTGTGTGTGGTCGCGCACTTGGCTCTCCAATGGTGGGATTTACGTGAAAATAAAAAAGCCATGTACCATGTCGTAAGCCCCACGGTCAGCAAGCGCTATTACTTTTTCACATCCGTCAACTTTAAATGATCTTCTTTGGTTCTTTCGGTAAAGTCACGTAGAATGAGAATAAAATAATAAATTGATAAAATAAAATAACGCAATAATATTCTCACGACGTTTCGGCCACAACACAAGCGACCTTCATCAGGTGAAGGGGACGAGACTGTCTGGAGGACAGCGCTGGAGTGAGAAAGCCACGCTGAGATCACGACCTTTAAGCTGTGTGAGAAGAAACAAAGCGCCTTGACAAAGGAACTAGCATATAATTTAGCATTGAAATGGCTGAGTGATTAGCTTGTGACTGGTCACAGAAAAGGCTATGTTAAAGTTAAAACATACACATCTGCAAAGGCACCCCTTGACAAAGGAATTAGCATAGAATTTAGCATTGAAATAGCTAAGTTAAAGTATACACATCCGCAGAAGCACTCCTTGACAAAGGAATTAGCATAGAATTTAGCATCGAAATAGCTGAGTGATTAGCTTGTAACTGGTCACAGAAATAGCTATGTTAAAGTCAGAGCATATACATTCACCGAGGCACCTAGTACAAATCAAACAGGAGAATTTAGCATTGAAATAACTAGGCGAATTTAGCATTGAAATAACTGAGTGATTAGCTTGTGACTGGTCACAGAAATGGCTATGTTGAAGTTAAGGCCTACACATCTGAGCTATTCACAGTAACTGGGTATACAATACAATATATAATGAATACTATATAGTGAACCAATAAAAAATACTAAAATATAAATTACCTCAATGTTATCAATAAACTCTATATTCTCCAATCAGCTAAGCTACCTACAATAAGTCGTTATATATCACAATGTGATATGGCGAAAAATGGGTGGATTCTTACCCTCAACTTTAGCAACACGGATAGCTACGGGTCCCGTTCAGACGGACGAGTTCATCAATGGTCGGAACAGAGATGAACTCGTCCGTCTGAACGGGACCTGTAGCTATCCGTGTTGCTAAAGTTGATGGTAAGAATCCACCCATTTTTCAACATATAGCATTGTGATATATAACGACTTATTGTTGGTAGCTTAGCTGATTGGAGAATATAGAGTTTATTGATAACATTGAGGTAATTTATATTTTAGTATTTTTATTGGTTCACTATATAGTATTCATTATATATTGTATTGTATTCCCTGTTACTGTGAATAGCTCAGATGTGTAGGTCTTAACTTCAACATAGCCATTTCTGTGACCAGTCACAAGCTAATCACTCAGTTATTTCAATGCTAAATTCTCCTGTTTGATTTGTACTAGGTGCCTCAGTGAATGTATATGCTCTGACTTTAACATAGCTATTTCTGTGACCAGTTACAAGCTATTCACTCAGCTATTTCAATGCTAAATTCTATGCTAATTCCTTTGTCAAGGAGTGCCTCTGCAGATGTGTATACTTTAACTTCGCTATTTCAACGCTAAATTCTATGCTAATTCCTTTGTCAAGGGGTGCCTTTGCGGATGTGTATGCTTTAACTTTAACATAGCCTTTTCTGTGACCAGTCACAAGCTAATCACTCAGCCATTTCAATGCTAAATTATATGCTAATTCCTTTTTCAAGGCACTTTGTTTCTTCTCACACAGCTTAAAGGTCGTGATCTCAGCGTGGCTTTCTCACTCCAGCGCTGTCCTCCAGACAGTCTCGTCCCCTTCACCTGATGAAGGCCGCTTGTGTTGTGGCCGAAACGTCGTGAGAATATTTTTGCGTTATTTTATTTTATAAATTTATTTTTTTATTCTCATTCTACGTGACTTTACCGAAAGAACCAAAGAAGATGAATCCTTGTAGTCACGAAAGCTTAAAATCGAAACTTTAAATTAGTTTAATTCACGATTTAGTGCTTTTTGTGGGAGCTTCGCTGTTATTTATTTATTTATTTATGACGCGTGCACGACCATACCAACTCACGCGCCTTTGGTCGCATGGCTTCGGTGGGAGTGAGGGGGATTAAAATAGCCAGGTACCACGCCATAAGCCCAGCCGTGAGCAAGCACTTTTAGAACGTCAGACAATAGATCAACAAGAAAGGGCATGTAACAAGTGGGAGAAGGCTCGGTGAGCCGCTGGTTATTTGCTGGGTTTACCTACGCTATCAAAGATAGATCCAGGGTCCTGAAACCATTATTGACGGTTTATAACACCTTGGGGAAATGCAACCAAAGACAACTCTCATTCCACTCCTTCATAGACAATCGCCTCTGTGGGGCAACCAATCACTAATAGAATGCACAAGGGCTAACTGGGCTGGCAGGAGAGCGACAGGCTTGGAAAGGGTTGGGGACCTTCCCAATAAGGATACCAAACTATCAGAGACACCATCTCCAAAGCTACAAACAAAAACTTTGACGGCAGCACTCACCCCATCTTGGATGGTCTGGTGGACAAAAAGGAAATCAAAAGTTTGTGCAGGCATAGCACGTGATTTTTAAAGAGATTGAGACCGGGTTTAGACACAAAAATAGAAAGCTGAGGGAAAAGGCTGTTCAGACAGGAAATTCCTCACCCGAAATAGACTCAAATATGGTTGGGCCCAGACAGCAGGCCGCAGGTCCCTTCTGATAAACATGATTTTGTTCAAATTCAGGCATGGGTCCTACATGACGAATGACAGGAGAGCCAAATTCACAAATTCCTCTACTAATTGCCCTAGATACCACAAGGCATGGAACAGACATAACTGAATGCCTTCTGGACGTGCCCAGATATTTGAGAATTTTACGAGAATATAATGGATTATTTTAATCGGAACTGGGGCAGTGCTGAGCCCCTCAGTGGACTAAATTCTGCGGGGCTTAAAACCAAGAGGGCTTACAAGGCTAAGGGCGGTTTGTCTTCATTTTTTAGACAGGCCACCACTCGCTTATGCAGCTTTATGGAGCAAGGGGAAAAGGTTGAATGTATCAAAAAAACTCCAAGGAAAGTACTGAACACCCAAACCCATAGTCTCTCACTTATGCCCTTGTGCATTCTCGAACTCACATGCACTGTGAAACAATGTTGTCTCAGCTACCGCTAGGCAACCGAGGCTGTTCTGGATAGCTACACTGGGGTATTGCCACAGCGATTGACACTAGAACGCATCTCTTCTGGTCAGTGATACCACAGACACGAAGTAGTTGTGGTACTTCGTAATTCATGGACTTAATACACAGTCCGTCCAGTATCCTTCATCGGAGTCAGTGCAGTGCAGATAGATGTTCACAGCGCCATGCCGCAGCGAAACAGCCACACGCCAGCAGTGGCAGCTGACATCTGATGAACGACAGCCCCATACGAGTGCTGATGCAGTCGCGGGCCGTTAATCACAGCACAGCGACGCTTCTGGTATCAGCGGTGACAAAGTATAGACGCGATCTTCTCATACATACCGACAGCCAAGTATTCTGGTCCCGTCAGGTGACAGCTCAGCACATAATTATAATAGTTCCATTCATATTCTTGGTTCTTTCGGTAAAGTCACGTAGAAGGGAAACAATAAAATAATAAAAATATAAAACAATATTATTTTATTGTTTCCCTTATACGTGGTGACTTTACCGAAAGAACCAAGAAAATGAATCCCTGCAGTCACGAAAGCTTTAAATTTAAATTTAGTTCCATTCATGTCGCGCTTTTCGTCAATGATCTCAAAGCGGGGTACAGAACACAGCAGCAGCAGACAATCATCATAAACATCATAATATTATAAATACATTTAATAACTAAATCTTAACCGTGATGATAGTCCATGGATCTGTAGTTATGGAGTCACTATTTACCCCGAGTTGATTCCGGTTAGTGACTTGATTGGCACAGTAGAGTGCAGTGGGTGTTCTCTCCTCTGTGTGGATCTTCTCTTCGAGTCCTACTTATCTCAACGTATTCACCAACAACTTTTTACACATTACCTCTAAAACAATTGCAAATATGAAAATCTCCTTTTTTTGTTTTTATTGTAACTCGACATGAGCCCTGTACAAAGAACAAAACCGTGACGCAGGGAGGGGTCACAGAAACTGCGCGGACAAAACCCCAAGCTCAGTGCTTCTGGGTTGAAGGAAAAGCCACTGAAGTTGCAGAAGCTACAGTGTAAAGTTCTATTCTGATCACGTGTAGGGAATTCTATATTGTAAGTGTAACGCTATCCGCGTCCAATGTAGCATGGTCACACAATTGCTGGGCACTGCCAATACTAAAGCTACGAACACGAGTTGAGTCGCACACACATGGATGAACTGTGGGCTGGGACGCGTCAACGTGCTCTCCTTTAGTACAGTTCGTGCTCTTTTTTTAATAACAATATATTTAACAAAAAGACAACATTTATTACTTATGCCCGTCATAAAATATATTCAGCCTTCCACGTCCAATGAAACCCATAATTCATCCTCTGCCTTATATTTATGGTGTTTATGTTTCGACTGTAAGGATGACATTTTTAAGTTGTATTAATCTGGTAATTTTGAATAGTAATGTATCATATGTTAATTACCTTCGTGTTAGGTGTTACTTACGTGCCAATGCTCTACAACGTTACGTTTATGTGCAGTCTGTCGACCACCTCCCATAACCAGAAAGGATCTCATCCTAATTAACTCGGCTTGGAGAATATTTTGCCGTATTTAAAAAATCGATATTTCCAATACCATAAAACTTATCTTTTACAATAAACGATAAGGCAAATTACAATGCAATGTATACACGTAAGTTCAGACAATTATATTCATAATTTCCACCACTAAAGCGTATTTCACGCGCAGATCACAAGGCGTTGTACAAACACACACCCAGACTTATACAAATACAATCCAACCCCAAAACAAAGGACACAAGAAGTAGAAAACGTCCTTAAAATTAAGTTGTATCTTAAGGCGCGATTTCAATAAATCAAGGGGGGGAGTCAGCAGAGTGAATGAACGTTCCGTGGAAATGAATGCCACATCCTGGAGGACCACACGGAGTCGCCCATCGTATAGAGACGTGACCTCGGCACACCCAATATGTCTACAAAACAAATAAATATCAGATCCACAATACACCAAACCAGTGCATAATGTGTGTTACGCATTGTTGCTGTTTTGTGCCATATATACCCCACAGTTCATGTTAAGTACTCTTGCATCCTGCCTATAACACAAGGCCACATAGCAACGTGTGCTTATACTGATGCAACTATTTTATTCAAAATTTGTACAGAGTTTGCCTGCTTGGATAAAATGCTGCTGTAAATTACACATTGGTTAAGTAACACAATATCAATAAGTAAATAATATGTATGTTGAACTTCTTTCGCAACGTACATAACCAACCATGCTAATCGTAAGTGCCTGTGGTGATTCTGACACTTGTATTAATGCATTATTCAATAATGTAGGCCCTAAATATATTATCTGAAAGAGAATATTCGTAATTCCAAATATACGAAGTTCAATTTAATAAATGGAAAAATATATTAATGTATGTTGATATCGTTAGTTTGAAACAAGCGTCCCATATAGCATTCATTTCTAAAACAATATCATTCATATTTTTCGTTTAAATGTCGAGAGAATAATTTCTCTATTTCGGTGGCTCTATAAAAAACCCAGGAATATCACAAATTCCTGCCAAGTTCACTTTCATTTATTCTTAGGTACAGATTTAGTGCAGGCTCAGCAGATCCACCAAAGAACTGCAAAAGCACTTCCATTAAATGGTGACACCATGCAGAGACCATTCAGCAGTGTTTTTTTCCATTTCTGCTGAATGATTATCCTTATGTAGTGAGTGACTGCTGATACACAACGTGGAGAGGGCTTCTTATTTATTTCTCACACTTGAGCACAATCACTAGGCGACATATGGAAACGTATCTACATAACTACACACAGCCGACCTTTCTACATAGCCCTATTGTCGGAGTCTAACTACATAGCTGGCTGACTAATGTAGCGACGACGGCGATGGGAGCCGTGCAAAGGATCCGCCATGCGGCCGGATGGCGAGCAGCGACACAGCCAGGACCCGGGACCCCACGACAGCCCCGAACCTTCGGTCACGTCCCCCCTATATGGTTCCAGGTGTGGCCAGGCCCCGCCTCCGGCCACACTCCCTTCTAGAACCTTCGAGCAGGTTCCCGGAGCTTCCCGACTGACCCTTCCTTTTACCTTTAACCCAGATACGCCCCCCTTCTAATTGGTTATAATATAACGCAACAATACTCGAAATTACCCCTCCTGGCCAACAGGTGGCACCCTGTCATTGTACTTCTACTGACTATAAATAATGGTAAATGTGTTATGTGTAGTGACTGTTATTCAAGTACTTCACAATCACTATGCTCATCCACTACACTCAGATCAATAATTGTCAATGATCCATCAACACTGCCAATATATAGTGCTGGGTAGAGAGGCTCAGAGAACTGATGGGAAAATCTGTGTAAAAGTAGCATGGAGTCGGTGTTGTAAAACGACATCATCCCATTCTCCCAGTCAATGTGAATACCGACTCTCTGTGGAGACTCTCTCACAGACAGTGAAGTCTCTACAAAACCATGCTGTACATAATATGTGTCGTGACTTTTAATTAAACACCATGACTTCTCAGTCAATCCTAAGATAGACTGTGGGATGTTCCCGTATGCAGCACCAACTCGACATAACCCTGAATTATTCATGTCCACCTCCCAGTAGTGCTGACCCGATGAGAAGCTCTCAGAGCACAGGGATTGGTAATGGATGGCAAACATCTTTTCACGAACATGGTGACCTTTAGAGACGGGAGTCCGTGTCAACGTTCTTAGATCTGAAGAAATGTTTAGACTATGATGGGCTGTGTTCGGTTTCAGAGTTGGTGAGCATCCATCTGCAGAAAAAAAGTAATACTACATGTATTTTACAAGTACAATATCACAAATTATTACGGTCATCATCAAGTTAAACAAGCATATTTTCACCATTCATTACTGAAATTACTCTATGCATAGTAATAATAAAAGACGAAGACTATAATAAGTGGAAAAATAGCAGGTGCGTGTTGCATGAGATGCACATCATTATTTCGTTGTCCATGAATAATAATTAACCTATATTCTTGGTTCTTTCGGTAAAGTCACGTAGATGGGAAACAATAAAATAATAAAAACATAAAACAATACTCTTTTGGTAAAGTCACGTAGAAGGGAAACAATAAAATAATAAAAATCTAAATCCAAGAATATGAATCCCTGCAGTCACGAAAGCTTTAAATCAAAATAATGAACCTGCTTCATGAGTTTCAATGAGACGCTTATGCAGAGTTTGCCAACAATACCACGTGATTGGGCAAATTATAATTAGATTATAATCACAGCACTGCCGCGCCATACGAATAATGATCGAGTCTCTCAAGGCACGGGACAATAGAGGGCATTATGTGGATGGACCTCAATCACAACGATCCTCTAGGGGCTTGGGTTGCACAAACCAATGCAGTTTGCATAGGAATCCATCATAGGCCCAATCACTGGCCTTCCTATACAGTGAGGGAAAAAAGTATTTGACCCCCTGCTGATTTTGTACGTTTTCCGACTGCCAAATAAATAATCAGTCTATAATTTTAATTATAGGTTTATTTGAACAGTGAGAGACAGAATAACAAAAACGAAATCCAGAAAAACGCATGTCAAATTTTTTATAAATTGATTTGCATTTTAATGAGGGAAATAAGTATTTGACCCCCTCTCAATCAGAAAGATTTCTGGCTCCCAAGTGACTTTTATACAGGTAACGAGCTGAGATTAGGAGCACACTCTTAAAGGGAGTGCTCCTAATCTCAGCTTGTTACCTGTATAAAAGGCACCTGTCCACAGAAGCAATCAATGAATCAGATTCCAAACTCTCCACCATTGCCAAGACCAACGAGCTCTCCAAGGATGTCAGGGACAAGATTGTAGACCTACACAATGCTGGAATGGGCTACGAGACCATTGCCAAGCAGCTTGGTGAGAAGGTGACAACAGTTGGTGCGATTATTTGGAAATGAAAGAAACACAAAAGAACTGTCAATTTCCCTCGGCCTGGGGCTCCATGCAAGATCTCAACTCGTGGAGTTGCAATGATCATGAGAACGGTGAGGAATCAGCCCAGAACTGCACGGGAGGATCTTGCCAATGAACTCAAGGCAGCTGGGACCATAGTCACCAAGAAAACAATTGGTAACACACTATGCCGTGAAGGACTGAAATCCTGCAGCGCCCGCAAGGTCCCACTGCTCAAGAAAGCACATATACATGCCCATCTGAAGTTTGCCAATGAACATCTAAATGATTCAGAGGACAACTGGGTGAAAGGGTTGTGGTCAGATGAGACCAAAATGGAGCTCTTTGGCATCAACTCAACTCGCCGTGTTTGGAGGAGGAATGCTGCCTATGACCCCAAGAACACCATCCCCACCGTCAAACATGGAGGTGGAAACATTATGCTTTGGGGGTGTTTTTCTGCTAAGGGGACAGGACAACTTCACCGCATCAAAGGGACGATGGACGGGACCATGTACCATCAAACCTTGGGTGAGAACCTCCTTCCCTCAGCCAGGGCATTGAAAATGGGTCGTGGATGGGTATTCCATCAGGACAATGACCCAAAACACACGGCCAAGGCAAGAAAGGAGTGGCTCAAGAAGAAGCACATTAAGGTCCTGGAGTGGCCTATTCAGTCTCCAGACCTTAATCCCATACAAAATCTGTGGAGGGAGCTGAAGGTTCGAGTTGCCAAACGTCAGCCTCGAAACCTTAATGACTTGGAGAAGATCTGCAAAGAGGAGTGGGACAAAATCCCTCCTGAGATGTGTGCAAACCTGGTGGCCAACTACAAGAAACGTCTGACCTCTGTGATTGCCAACAAGGATTTTACCACCAAGTACTAAGTCATGTTTTGCAGAGGGGTCAAATTCGTATTTCCTTTATTAAAATGCAAATCAATTTATAACATTTTTGACATGCGTTTTTCTGGATTTTTGTTGTTATTCTGTCTTTCACTGTTCAAATAAACCTACCATTAGAATTATAGACTGATCATTTCTTTGTCAGTTGGCAAACGTACAAAATCAGCAGGGGATCAAATACTTTTTTCCCTCACTGTAGCATGTGCATGTTAGACGTGTTTGCTTGGGCTATCACAACTGCCAATCTTTGTCGAAATATACGTATCTGCTGACAATGTGATTTTGGATCAGGGAAGAAATTTTCAACAAATGCACAATTCACCGGAAATGTTTTTCTTTGACAAAAAAATGTGGTATAAATGTGAACAGCACCCACTATATGAATAACTAATTTATGATATGAGATTACCACTAAGCTATCTTAGACTCATGGTTATTACGGGACGCGTGATGCTGTTGGCGTATTATGTCCATCATAATACTTTAGTTTTATAATGTTGACAATTAAGTTAGCACAGCTGCAACTAGTTTGGTAAAGAAATATGAAGTGTATTTCTCAAAATATTTCATGACGTCCATAATTGAGGCCTCATAATAGAAATATATAAGTAATAATATAAGTGTTAAATACATAAAGCTGAAACTCAAATGACAAAAGTCAAATAATAATTTAATATAAGTGTGTCTCTCTGCTCTGTTTACTCTGAGGAAGGTCAATTCCCTCAACGTTACCCTATTATAGGTTGAATCAATGCCACGTGACAGAAAGTGGGTGGGAGGGTATTTACCCGTACACTCTACTTGTGTAAACCTGAAGTGATGGAACGATAGCCAAAATAGCATACCTGTCAACCCATACGGTTTACCTGTGTTCTCGTAAAGGAAAATTAAGTCGTCGGGTCCATACGGCGTACAGCCGTTTCAATATGGGCAAAACATGTTTTGTCTATTTTTTTGTTTCTCCCATGTGTTGGAACTTTGTAGGATGAATGTTGAGATTTATAAAGGCACGGGTGACCAATAAGGGCTGAGTCGGTCTGGAATAAGGTCGGCACTTATAAGGGGTTGACACATATCAAATAGCCGCATTAATTTGGCCCTTTAGATTTATTAGAATCATAATATTCATTTATACTGGAGGAATACTAGGATATAAAAAGCTATTTTTCAAAGATGTCCAGTAGGGCGGGTCAGAACGTTAAAACAACAAGCGATACAAACATATTATAGTATTGCAAAGTATAAGAAAGGTAAGCAAATCAGAAAAAAAAAACTAAGCAGTTTTTTTTGTATTTTGCCGGGTAAAGCCCATTGAGCTATTATATTATTTTTCAGAAGCGAACTGGCCACAAATGAGAACTCAACGAAGTAGCTTATCACGTGAACATTTATAGTAGCCAAATAATCTATACACACCATGGGACCTCCTTTGCCAGTACCAAAATATGAGAATAGGTTTTCCCTTTTTTTTCTGGCAACAAAACAGGTATTAAGATCTTAAAACACCAAACTTAAACCTTTAACAAGGAATCATGTCTGCATTAACCACAATACTTGTTGTCAGAATGCAAAAAAAACACTAATAATATATGCAATGTCCTTGAAACTGATTGGTCCACACCAGAGAAAGCTGTGTATCTGTTCAAATTGCATTAGTACATTAATACCCAAGCTAACACATTCAAATTGAACTATCACTCCATGGGTAAGGATAAAAGTTACAAATCACACGTGCAATTGGGGCTGTGTTCAGCTCAAATATTTTTCTTCCTATTAACTCGAATGCCATTAGAAATATTCTTACTTCAAGCTGTAAATAGTTAAGAAAAATAGATCATTAAGCAAAAAGAACTCTTCTGAGGAACATAATAAACATTTTAGCTGGAACCCCTTCAAGACAGTGCACACGCAGAATACATACATTTGAGTAGTCTTAACCGTTCTTCATCTGGTTAAAAAAAATTACATTAAGTTACTTGTGCAATCAGACAAGAACACATACGCAAACAAAAAAAACATTGAAGTTATTATGTAAGGAAAGATACAATCAATATATATTCAACAGCACACACATTTTTTTATTTAGACCTTGACAAAAAGAGCTTGGAAATGTACATCATTGAATTAATACTATTTTCATGAATACACAAATTAGGTAATAATCTACACATGTGCAGTGACTGACTTGGAGATGTATCTCTTGGAGGCAATTATTTAATTTAACGAGCACACTTTGTACACTATATGCAATACACACCCCACGCTGTTACACAATGCTCTGTCTTCTCGCTTAAACACAACTCTTCTCTGGTTCATCTTCTTTGGTTCTTTCGGTATAGTCACGTAGAATGAGAATAAAATAATACATTGATAAAATAAAATAACACAATAATATTCTCACGACGTTTCGGCCACAACACAAGCGGCCTTCATCAGGTGAAGGGACGAGACTGTCTGGTAGGACAGCGCTGGAGTGAAAGAGCCACGTTCAGATCACGACTTTTAAGCTGTGTGAGAGGAAACAAAGCGCCTTGACAAAGGAATTAGCATATAATTTAGCATTGAAATGGCTGAGTGATTAGCTTGTGACTGGTCACAGAAATAGCTATGTTAAAAGTTAAAGCATACACATCCGCAGAGGCACCCCTTGACAATGGAATTAGCATAGAATTTAGCATTGAAATAGCTAAGTTAAAGCATACACATTCGCAAAGGCACCCCTTGACAAAGGAATTAGCATAGAATTTAGCATTGAAATAGCTGAGTGATTAGCTTGTAATTGGTCACAGAAATAGCTAAGCTACCAACAATAAGTCGTTATATATCACAATGCTATATGGCGAAAAATGATTGGAGAATATAGAGTTCATTGATAACATTAAGGTAATTTATATTTTAGTTTTTTATTGGTTCACTATATAGTACTGTGAATAGCTCAGATGTGTAGGCCTTGACTTCAACATAGTCATTTCTGTGACCAGTCACTAGCTAATCACTCAGTTATTTCAATGCTAAATTCGCCTAGTTATTTCAATGCTAAATTCTCCTGTTTGATTTGTACTAAGTGCCTCGGTGAATGTGTATGCTCTGACTTTAACGTAGCTATTTCTGTGACCAGTTACAAGCTAATCACTCAGCTATTTCAATGTTAAATTCTATGCTAATTCCTTTGTCAAGGGGTGCCTCTGCGGATGTGTATGCTTTAACTTAGCTATTTCAAAGCAAAATTCTATGCTAATTCCTTTGTCAAGGGGTGCCTCTGCAGATGTGTATGCTTTAACTTTTAACATAGCTATTTCTGTGACCAGTCACAAGCTAATCACTCAGCCATTTCAATGCTAAATTATATGCTAATTCCTTTGTCAAGGCGCTTTGTTTCCTCTCACACAGCTTAAAAGTCGTGATCAGAACGTGGCTCTTTCACTCCAGCGCTGTCCTACCAGACAGTCTCGTCCCTTCACCTGATGAAGGCCGCTTGTGTTGTGGCCGAAACGTCGTGAGAATATTATTGTGTTATTTTATTTTATCAATTTATTATTTTATTCTCATTCTACGTGACTTTACCGAAAGAACCAAAGAAGATGAATCATTGCAGTCACGAAAGCTTTAAATCGAAAAATCCTCTCTGGTTGCTAGCCTCATCATCATTCTAATTACTGGTGAAACGTCGTACTCAGTTTGTAAATGTTGCGGCTTAGCTCTCCAACACACCGGTGTGCTGTACTAGTGACGAATTGGCACGTTCTGTTTACGTGACAACCCTTACTAGTTGGCTGTGTCGGGTGTTGGCGGGTTTTAACGACACATTTATATATTAACGCGATCTAACCCAAAAACCTCTATTATGGATGATATTGGTAGCGAAAGCCGACGTCTTAAACATGAAAGTAAACAATGTGTAGACAAATAAAACACAACATAATATGTACACTTAGCAGAGCTATTGATTGTGGATCTGTACCAAATTGACAAAATACAGGTCGTGGACGAGAGTGGTGGTAATTGCTGAAATTGGATCGTGCAAAGCGACACCCGAATGTCGCGAGAGACGAAGAATAAAGAAGCAGTGCATTGTATCTGCTATGACACCATGCGGATGTAGGAAATACCGCACTTTTGTCAACAACGTGAGGGTTGAGAAAAATACTGTACAGTGTGTTGCTCAGCAAGAGAGGCCGTAGCCGTGGAGATGTCTCACTAGGTGACCTATCTCAATGTGTGACAGACACAATTTGGAATGTGCTTTGTGGGATCATGCGCATAGATAACTTACCTGTATAATTCTTGAGTCGCGCTTGTTCTAATAACAACATTAACATTTAGTGACCACGAAGTGCTTACAATAAAGCAATACAGTGATTACTTCTAAGAAAAATGAATAAAATCTACAAGATTAACGAAATTATGAATGTTGTAGCAATTGATAGCACACAATTTGTAATGTATATATACTTTCACATTACTCTGTATTTTAAATACGACGAATGAAAATTCAGAATTTACTGCCCAGAGCATAGCGAAGCTCGTTATGTAATAAACCATGCTCTGGAGAGAAAAATAGATTCTCTGTTATTAACTTCTCAGCCACAGCGTACATGGAAAACTTACCAGCAGATAGTAAGGCGCTGTCTTGCTCTGACATAAAACAAACACATCAACACAATTAGCAAACAGTTTAGCACAGGGCATGCTACATGCAGTGAATCATGGAGAACATGGTTATACACTACAGTGGTTAATTTATCTGAGTATTGTTCTCTTTTATTTACCGCTATTGCAGATCCCATCTTGGGCTGCCCACCAGCAGCAAAGAACTTAAAAGCGCGTCAGGCTCTTCCAGCTTCAATCGGACGTCTGTGTTTATTTGTCTTGCAAATCAAGGTATATCATGATTTGTCGACTGTGATTTAAATACGTGAATAATGATTCGTCTATATTATCAAATCGATCCGTTTGGACCCCGTGTGGTTATTGCCTAGTGGTTGTAGAAATAGTAAAGTCATCTATGTTATAGTTTAGGTAATTCTTGAGTAAAAAACAGCAGAAAATATAATGCACAGGATGTCTTCATCCAAGGCAGCAAATCCGCTCATGATTGTTATTATATTATATCGTGCCCATGTGATTGAATTTCAAAAACAGTTTCAGCCCCACATTCAAAGATTTGTAAATGAGCGATGACATTTTAATGCAAATGAAAAAAAAAATTGTGGACAGAACGTACCTCGTAAAAGAGCCATTTTGGTTAAATCTAAAAACAAAATAAATTAAATATTTGTTAATTAACAAACATAAAAGTAATAGTTCGGCTGATTCTAAATAACAGGTATATCAGACACGGTCATTAACAATAGTTTGCACAGTCAAGCAGGTTTGAATGGTCTATTCAGATTGACGGGTCCCTGGTAACATAACCAGGCAGATTGACGGGCCCATCTTTCTAATGAGGGAGTCGGCACGTTTTTAATCTCTTAACTTATGTATTAATCCAGTCAACTTGTAGCCCTGGAGACACAATAGTTGTGAGAAATTACTGTTACTGGTGTAGGTGACATAAGTGTAGTTGTAAATTCCATTGAATGACCAGCTAATTTAAAGTTGAAGACTGATAGGAAACGTGCGTAAAATAGTTCCCTCGCATCATCTTTGAGGATGAGTCCAGGGCTCTCTGGAGCGAGGACGATGAAGTCTGCCTCTCGCCAAAGCCCTTCATTATAACGCATGGGCAGTGATATTTCAGCTCAGTCTTAACTGTACACTAGCTACAGTGTTGAGGTATTGCTAGTGTGTGCTTAAGATAAGTGTAACTGTTTATTATAGCAGTTTTGTTTTTTGTCCAGTCAGCTAATGACTGTTGTATTTTGTTAGTATTATTCATTTTACCCTGTGATAGATCCTTCACAACTCCACTGTGGTGAAGATCGCGCCCAATAAATGTGTAGAATACCGGATGATGGCCGTACGTTTCGACTGGATTTATCAGCCAAGGTTCACAGTCTAAATGGATACGCTCAGATCATGTACATCAGTGTCAGAACAGTACTTCTAAACAATATTCCTGTTTTTCAAATACAAGCTTAGCAGCCAAATACTGTAAACTAATGTTTCTTATAAATGTGGAGGGAGAAATTGGAGGACCCAGATACAAATCCACGCGACCATACGGAGAACATGTAAACTACAAATATACAGGCGTAAGGGTCGGCATCTGGATCAAACCCACGGGCTGCTGTTTACGGGCAAATCATCCTGCAGCCACTGCCATTTGTCTCGTGTCCTGCACACAGGCTGATTTTACCACTCATTCTCCACAGAGGTCGTCTTCTTGGGTGCCTTCTCTGCTCTGGCTGCCATTACATCAAACGTTTGTTAATTGGTAGTCATCTCTTCTCGTGACGAGTCCTGCCTAACGTTTTAATCAAGGAGGCGTCTTTCACCTGCGTATGCTCTCTAATCTAAACGTTTCTCTGTGTTTTAATGTAACTCCAAGCATAGACATAGCGATGATTCATTAGCGTTCTAGTTTTTATTCCAAATTATTTAATATGGTCTGCATTTCTGATCGATGCTGCAGCCAGGTACACACACTCATTTGGAGAATAAGATACTTCTGAGCACAGATACGTGTTACAAATTGTTATGAATTTAAACATTGAGCGTTTTTAATTATTAGCAGAGAGTAGTTTAATTTCAGTGTTGATTTAATGTGCCATTGAAATGTAATCATATATTGAAATATTCAAGTTACCGAACAGCTACTGTATAAATATTGATACTTTTAAAATATGTAAAAATTGTAATGTCGCATTTCAAAGTTAAAGCACTGTGCATGCACAGCAAGCATTGCTAAGGAGCCTCTGATTGAGTCACGGAAAAAGTTTCACCCTCCCAGTTCCAAGATTTATAAATGAGTGATGACATTTTAATGCTCTTGAAGAAAATCTTTTGTATAGAACTTACCTTCATTAAGAGCCCTCTTTTCTTCATCCACAAACAAGAGAAATTGAATATTAGTAAATTACCAAACATAAAAGTCACAGTTCTGCTGTTTAATAATCACAGGTATTACAGACACGGTCATTTGCAAGAGTTTGCACAGTCAAGCGGGTTTGAATTTTCTATTCAGGTTGAGTGTCCCCAGTAACATAACTAGGCAGAGTGAGGGGCCCTGCTTTTTGATGAGGTAGTCGAAACGTTTTTTAAGCTATGAACGAAGAGAAGTATTTATCCAGTCAACTTGTAGCCCTGGAGACACAATAGTTGTGGGTAATAGCTATTACTGGTGTAGATGACATAAGTGTACTTGTAAATTCCATGTAATGACCAGCTAATTTAAAATTGAAGACTGATGGCAAACGGGTGTGAAATAATTCCCTTTCATTATCTTTGAGGATGAGTCCAAGGCTCTCTGGAGCGAGGACGATGAAGTCTGCCTCTATCATAAGCCCTTTGTTATAACGTATCGGCAGTGATAATTAGCTCAGTCTTTACTGTACACTAGGTACAGTGGTGAAGTTTGGCTGAAGCGTGCTTAAGATAAGTGTACCTGTTTATTATAGCAGTTTTGTTTTTTGTCAGTCAGCTAATGACTTGTTTTTTGTAAGTATTATACATTTTACCCTGTGATAGATCCTTCACAACTCCACTGTGGTGAAGATCGCGCCCAATAAATGTGTAGAATACCGGATGATGGCCCTACGTAACGACTGGATTTATGAGCCAAGGTTCACAGTCTAAATGGATACGCTCAGATCAGAGTCAGAACAGTACTTTTAAACAATATTCATGTTTTTCAGATACAAGTTTAGAATGGTTTTAATTATTTTAAATGGTAAATAAATTAACGCAACATGTTTCCACCTCTGATAGGACCACTTCTTCTTATAGTCTTTCAGAATCCTACATTTACATCTCTTCTTGCGCAATTTACAAACTGAGGTTATTAATCACCACCAGATTTGATCAATCCTGAGGAGAACATGTAAACTACATTTTACCATTTAAAGCCTACTGAGCTGTCAAGCTTTTTTTCACAAGTGACCTGGCCACATGATAGCTCATCGAAGAATATTATCATGCGGACATTTATAGCAGCAAAATACTGTAAACGAATGTTATTCTAAACATGGAGGAAGAAATTGGAGGACCCAGATAAAAATCCACGCGACCACGAGGAGAACATGTAAACTACAAATATACAGGCGTCAGGGTCGGCATCTGGATCAAACCCACGCGCTGCTGTTTACGGGCAAATCATCCTGCAGCCAATGCCATCTGTCTCGTGTCCTGCACACAGTCTGATTTTACCACTCATCCTCCACAGAGGTCGTCCTCTTGGGTGCCTTCTCTGCTCTGGTTGCCTTGTCTGCTCTGGTTGCCATTACATCAAACTTTTGTTAATTGGTAGTCATCTTTTCTCGTGACGAGTCCTGCCTGACGTTTTAATCAAGGAGGCGTCTTTCACCTGAGTATGCTCTCTAATCTACACGTTTCTATGTGTTTTAATGTAACTCCCAGCACGCACATAGCAATTATTCATTAGCGTTCTAGATTTTATTCCAATTTTTTTTAATATCGTCTGCATTTCTGATCGATGCTGCAGCCAGGTACACACACTCATTTGGAGAATAACATACTTCCGAACACAGATACGTTTTACAAATAGTTATTAATTTAAACATTGAGTATTTTTTATTGTTAGCAGAGAGTAGTTTAATTTTAGTGTTGATTTAATGTGTCATTGAAATGTAATCATATATTGACATATTCAAGTTACCGAACAGCTACTATATAACTATTTATACTTAAAAAATATGTAAAAATGGAAATGTCGCATTTCAAAGTTAAAGCACTGTCCATGCACAGCAAGCATTGCTAAAGGAGCCTCTGATTGAGTCAGGAAAAAAGTTTCACCCTCCCAGTTCCAAAATTTATAAACGAGTGATGACATTTTAATGCTCTTGAAGAAAATAGTTTTGTACAGAACTTACCTTCAGTAAATCCCCTCTTTGCTTGATCCAAAAGCAAGATAAATTGAATATTAGTAAATTACCAAACATAAAAGTCACAGTTCTGCTTATTAAAATTTACAGGTATTACAGACATGGTCATTTACAAGAGTTTGCACAGTCAAGTGGGATTGCATTTTCTATTCAGGTTGAGTGACCACAATATCATAACTAGGCAGAGTGTGGGGCCCACCTTTTTGATGAGGTAGTCGAAACGTTTTTGAAGCTATGAACGAACTCAATTATTTATTCAGTCAACTTATAGCCCTGAAGACACAATAGTTGCGAGTAATTGCTATTACTGGTGTAGATGACATAAGTGTACTTGTAAATTCCATGTAATGACCAGCTAATTTAAAATTGAAGACTGATGGCAATCGTGTGTGAAACAATTCCCTTACAGTATCTTTGAGGATGAGTCCAAGGCTCTCTGGAGCGAGGACGATGAAGTCTGCCTCTATCATAAGCCCTTTGTTATAACGCACTATGTACAGTGGTGAAGTTTGGCTGAGGCGTGCTTAAGATAAATGCACTTTTTGATTTAAAGCTTTCGCGACTGCAGGGATTAATATTCTTGGTTCTTTCGGTAAAGTCACGTAGAAGGGAAACAATAAAATAATAAAAATATAAAACAATACAATTTTCACGACGTTTCAACTGCAACACAAGCAATCATCATCAGGTGAGAAAACCACAGCAAAAAAAATTGAAGTGGCGGTTTTCCTTTTTTCCGAACATAGAGGGACTCGTCCATCTGAACAAACTGTTAAATCGCTCTACGTGGTGCTAACGTAAAAAAAGTAACTTTTTTCAATTTTTTTTGCTGTGGTTTTCACACCTGATGATGATTGCTTGTGTTGCAGTCGAAACGTTGTGAGAATTTTATTGCTTTATATTTTTATTATTTTATTGTTTCCCTTCGTGACTTTACCGAAAGAGCCAAGAATATGTGTACCTGTTTAATATAGCAGTTTTGTTTTTGTCCAGTCAGCTAATGACTGTTGTATTTTGTTAGTATTTTACATTTTACCCTGTGATAGATCCTTCACAACTCCACTGTGGTGAAGATCGCGCCCAATAAATGTGTAGAATACCGGATGATGGCCCTACGTTTCGACTTAATTTATGAGCCAAGGTTCACAGTCTAAATGGATACGCTCAGATCAGAGTCAGAACAGTACTTTTAAACAATATTCCTGTTTTTCAGATACAAGTTTAGAATGGTTTTAATTGTTTTAAATGGTAAATAAATTAACGCAACATCTTTCCACCTCTGATAGGACCACTTCTTCTTATAGTTTTTCAGCATCCTACATTTACATCTCTTCTTGTGGAATTTACAAGCTGAGGTCATTAATCACCACCAGACTTGATCAATCCTGAAGAGAACATGTAAATTACATTTTACCAGTTAAAGCCTACTGAGCTGTCAAGCTTTTTTTCAGAAGTGACCTGGGCACATGATAGCTCACCGAAGTATATTATCACGTGGACATTTATAGCAGCCAAATACTGTAAACGAATGTTTATTCTAAATGTAGAAGGAGAAATTGGAGGACTCAGTTAAAAATCCATGCGACCACGAGGAGAACATGTAATATACAAATACAGTGAGGGAAAAAAGTATTTGATCCCCTGCTGATTTTGTACGTTTGCCCACTGACGAAGAAAAGATCAGTCTATAATTTTAATGGTAGGTTTATTTGAACAGTGAGAGACAGAATAACAACAAAAAAATCCGGAAAAACGCATGTCAAAGATGTCATGAATTGATTTGCATTTTAATGAGGGAAATAAGTATTTGACCCCTCTGCAATAGATGACTTAGTACTTGGTGGCAAAACACTTGTTGGCAATCACAGAGGTCAGACGTTTCTTGGAGTTGGCCACCAGGTTTGCACACATCTCAGGAGGAATTTTGTCCCACTCCTCTTTGGAGATCTTATCCAAGTCATTAAGGTTTCGAGGCTGACGTTTGGCAACTCGAACCTTCAGCTCCCTCCATAGATTTTCCATGGGATTAAGGTCTGGAGACTGGCTAGACCACTCCAGGACCTTAAACTGCTTTTTTTGAGCCACTCCTTTGTTGCAATGGCCGTGTGCTTTGGGTCATTGTCATGCTGGACTACCCATCCACGACCCATTTTCAATGCCCTGGCTGTGGGAAGGAGGTTCTCAACCAAGATTTGACGGTACATGGCCCCGTCCATCGTCCCTTTGATGCGGTGAAGTTGTCCTGTCCCCTTAGCAGAAAAACACCCCCAAAGCATAATGTTTCCACCCCCATGTGTGACGGTGGGGATGGTGTTATTGGGGTCATAGCCAGCATTCCTCCTCCAAACACGGAGAGTTGAGTTGATGCCAAAGAGCTCCATTTTGGTCTCATCTGACCACAACACTTTCACCCAGTTGTCCTCCGAATCATTCAGATGTTCATTGGCAAACTTCAGACGGGCATGTCTATGTGCTTTTTTAAGCAGGGGGACCTTGCGGGCACTGCAGGATTTCAGTCCTTCACGGCGTAGTGTGTTACCAATTGATTTATTGGTGACTATGGTCCGAGCTGCCTTGAGATAATTGACAATATCCTCCCGTGTAGTTCTGGGCTGATTCCTCACCGTTCTCATGATCATTGCAACTCCACGAGGTGAGATCTTGCATGGAGCCCCAGTCCGAGGGAGATTGACAGTTCTTTTGTGTTATTTTTTTTTCCATTTGCGAATAATCGCACCAATTGTTGTCATATTATAATAATAGTAATAGGTTTTCCCCTTTCATCTGGCACAAAAACTGACACCTATATACAAGGCATGTTTGCAATAACCACAACACAAGCAGTCAAAATGCAAACAAAAAAGAGGCAACTCTGATAATGATAATGATATGTTCTGTCCTTGAATTTGATTGGTCCACACCCGAGACGACTTTTCTTACCTTCTCACCAAGCTGCTTGGCAATGATCTTGTAGCACTTTCCAGCCTTGTGTAGGTCTACAATATTGTCCCTGACATCCTTGGAGAGCTCTTTGGTCTTGGCCATGGTGGAGAGTTTGGAATCTGATTGATTGATTGCTTCTGTGGACAGGTGTCTTTGAGTACAGTTAACAAGCTGAGATTAGGAGCACTCCTGATGAGAGTGTGCTTCTAATCTCAGCTCATTACCTGTATAAAAGACACCTGGGAGCCAGAAATCTTTCTGAGTGAGAGGAAGTCAAACACTTTCTTCCCTCATTAAAATGCAAATAAATTTATAACATTTTTATCATGCGTTTTTTTCTGGATTTTTTTGTTGTTATTCTGTCTCTCACTGTTCAAATAAACCTACCATTAAAATTATAGACTGATCATTTCTTTGTCAGTGGGCAAACGTACAAAATCAGCAGGGGATCTAATACTTTTTTTCCCTCACTGTATACAGGCATCAGGGTCGGCGTCTGGATCAAACCCACGCGCTGCTGTTTACGGGCAAATCATCCTACACCCACTGCCATCTGTCTCGTGTCCTGCACACAGGTTGATTTTACCACTCATCCTCCACAGATGTCGTCCTCTTGGGTGCCTTCTCTGCTCTGGCTGCCATTACATCAAACTTTTCTTAATTGGTAGTCATCTCTTCTCGTGACGAGTCCTGCCTAACGTTTTAATCAAGGAGGCGTCTTTCACCTGCGTTTGCTCTCTAATCTACACATTTCTATGTATTTTAATGTAACTGCAAGCACGCACATAGCGATGATTCATTAGCGTTCTAGTTTTTATTCCAATTCATTTAATATCGTCTGCATTTCTGATCGATGCTGCAGCCAGGTACACACACTTATTTGGAGAATAACATACTTCCGAGCACAGATACGTGTTACAAATTGTTATGGATTTAAACATTGAGCGTTTTAAATTGTTAGCAGAGAGTAGTTTAATTTCAGTGTTGATTTAATGTGTCATTGAAATTTAATCATATATTGAAATATTCAAGTTACTGAACAGCTACTGCATAAATATTTAACCTTTTAAAATATGTAAAAATGGAAATGTCGCATTTCAAAGTTAAAGCACTGTGCATGTACTGCAAGCATTGCTAAAGGAGCCTCTGATTGAGTCACGAAAAAAGTTTCACCCTCCCAGTTCTAAGATTTATAATTGAATGATGACATTTTAATGCTCTTGAAGAAAATAGTTTTGTACAGAACTTACCTTCAGTTAGAGCCCTCTTTTCTTGATCGAAAAACAAGAGAAATAGAATATTAGTAAAATACCAAACATAAAAGTAATAATTCTGCTGATTAAAAATCACAGGTATTACAGACACGGTCATTTACAAGAGTTTGCACAGTCAAGCGGGTTTGAAATTTCTATTCAGGTTGAGTGTCCCCAGTAACATGAATAGGAAGAGTGAGGGGCCCTGCTTTTTGATGAGGTAGTCGACACGTTTTTTAAGCTATGAACGAAGAGAAGTATTTATCCAGTCAACTTGTAGCCCTGGAGACACAATAGTTGTGGGTAATTGCTATTACTGGTGTAGATGACATAAGTGTACTTGTTCATTCCATGTAATGACCAGCTAATTTAAAATTGAAGACTGATGGCAAACGTGTGTGAAATCATTCCCTTTCATTATCTTTGAGGATCAGTCCAAGGCTCTCTGAAGCGAGGACGATGAAGTCTGCCTCTATCATAAGCCCTTTTTTATAACGCATGGGCTGTGATAATTAGCTCAGTCTTTACTGTACACTAGGTACCGTGGTGAAGTTTGGCTGGAGCGTGCTTAAGATAAGTGTAGCTGCATATTATAGCAGTTTTGTTTTTTGTCCATTCAGCTAATGACTGCTGTATTTTGTTAGTATTATACATTTTACCCTGTGATAGATCCTTCACAACTCCACTGTGGTAAAGATCGCGCCCAATAAATGTGTAGAATACCGGATGATGGCCCTACGTTTCCACTGGATTTATGAGCCAAGGTTCACAGTCTAAATGGATGCGTTCAGATTATATACATCAGAGTCCGAACAGTACTTTTAAACAATATTTCTGTTCTTAGTTAAAATTTATGCAAACCAACACACCTGAAGACTACCGTTTCTGTTATGGTCGAAACGTCGTGAGAATTTTTATTGTTTTCTATATGTTTTATTATTTTGTTGTTTCCCTTCAACGTGACTTTACCGAAAGAACTAAGAATATAATATTCCTGTTTTTCAGATACAAGTTTAGAATGGTTTTAATTATTTTAAATGGTAAATAAATTAACGCAACATGTTTTCACCTCTGAAAGGACCACTACTTCTTATAAGTCTTTCAGAATCCTACATTTACATCTCTTCTTGCGCAATTTACAAGCTGAGGTTATTAATCACCACCAGACTTGATCAATCCTGAGGAGAACATGTAAACTACATAATTGATCAATCCTGAGGAGAACATGTAAACTACATTTTACCAGTTAAAGCCTACTGAGCTGTCAAGCTTTTTTTCACAAGTGACCTGGCCACATGTTAGCTCATCGATATATCTTGTCACGCAGACAATTATAGCAGCCAAATACTGTAAACGAATGTTTATTATAAATGTGGAGGGAGAAATTGGAGGACCCAGATAAAAATCCACGCGACCACGAGGAGAACATGTAAACTACAAATATACAGGCGTCAGGGTCGGCATCTGGATCAAACCCACGCGCTGCTGTTTACGGGCAAATCATCCTGCAGCCACTGCCATCTGTCTCGTGTCC
Organism: Petromyzon marinus; assembly: GCF_048934315.1. Classification (NCBI taxonomy): domain Eukaryota; kingdom Metazoa; phylum Chordata; class Hyperoartia; order Petromyzontiformes; family Petromyzontidae; genus Petromyzon; species Petromyzon marinus. Next base: position 5,227,001 of record NW_027422597.1, read on the forward strand.
TGCACACAGTCTGATTTTACCACTCATTCTCCACAGAGGTCGTCTTCTTGGGTGCCTTCTCTGCTCTGGTTGCCTTGTCTGCTCTGGTTGCCATTACATCAAACGTTTGTTAATTGGTAGTCATCTCTTCTCGTGACTAGTCCTGCCTAACGTTTAAATCAAGGAGGCGTCTTTCACCTGCGTATTCTCTCTAATCTACACGTTTCTATGTGGTTTAATGTAACTCCAAGCACGCACACAGCAATGATTCATTAGCGTTCTCGTTTTTGTTCCAATTTGTTTAAATTCGTCTGCATTTATGATCGATGCTGCAGCCAGGTACACACATTTATTTGGATAATAACATACTTCCGAGCACAGATACGTGTTACAAATTGTTATGGATTTCATTCGTGTGCACGATGTTGCTTTCCATTTTTCCCGTAATTCACTGCAAATCCATCACAATGGAGCACAATAGCCAGCAGGCGTGACTGAATGAGGACACTAATCTTTCATCCGGTACTGTAACAATGTAACAATGATCGACACAATAAAAAAAACCTATGAGTAAAATAAAATAGGAATACATTCAGCGTTTTTCATTGTTATGAGAGAACAGTTTGATTTCAGTGTTGATTTAATTCGTCATTGGAATGTTATCAAATGTACAAATATATCATGTTACCACACAGATCCTGTATACACATTATTTTCTTGTTAAAATATAAAAATAGAAGTTTCGCATTTCAAAGTTACTAGCACAACAATCATTGTGAAATGAGCTTCCTTTTTAAATTTCAAAAATAGTTTCTGCCCCGCATTCAAATATCTCTGAATAGACGATGCCAATTTAATTCAAATGTATCAAATATTTGTTTACAAAACGTACCTTGAATATTTATCCATGCTCGAGCTGACAACAAAATCAACAGAAACAAACAACACTGTCACAGTTGTACAATTTTATGCAAAGTTCATTTAAACATAAACACATTGAAGTACTTCGGGAATAAAAAAATGCATGCAATGGAAAAATCTGATTGTTATGAATCCACTCTACCCCTATCTCCTCTCCTCACCGATCGCTCGCTACTGCGTGCATGCAACATCTGCCCACCCATCCACAACCCCCATCACTACCCAATCTATGTCGATTCTCAAGGAACATTACCCTTGAGACTCAAGTTTTTCACAATGTTTTGGGGTTCATGCTTCGCTGATTAATTTTTATGACCGCTACCTCTATGAAGGACCTTGAGTTTCTGGAGTAAACTGAGGTATCTTGTCAAATGTTGAACTACAAAATCTAATGCGATAGCGATTCTACAATGAGGGAGTAGCCACTGAGTGTAAAGCGTTTAAGGCTTTGTTTTGTTATTTTGGGGTCAACAGAGCCATAAAGTATTTCGCGGATGTATCCAATGGAACCTAAAAACAAACAAAGCCCATTGGATATTTATAGAGGCAGAATGGGAGTTAAAGTTTGAACCAATATAGAAGTCACAATTGCGGTTATTGTAGAGGCTTACCCCCATTTTACTGGTAGGAACCTCCTGGTTCCACCAGCCCACAGGGGATTATTGTGTACGTCCGTCCGTCGTGCATCCAAAAATGGGAGGGGTGGGGCTGGGTGGAGAGGGGAGGGTGGGTAGGGAGGCGCTGGGTGGGGAAGGCGGCCACGGCACACACGAGGGGGTGGGTGGCTACCAAACACGTCCGGCCATCTTCACGACATTTTTTCTGGTGGAATTGCATTCTATTCAGGCGGGGGAGAGGCTGCTTTAGGTGGTACATGCACATCCAGACAGAGTAAGTATTGTATGACAACTTGTGCAACAACCCCCCGATGGGTATTGTACTCTTTTTTTTTGAGGAACAGCTTTTGTTTTTCTCCACCATCCCAGGTCCCCACTCGGTCCCCACCCTTCACGCCGGCTTGTGCCCACCCTCAGTCGGGCATATTTGCGGAATACACCACGCCGCCGTTGACCCTAGCCATTGACCGAGCAACCCAACATTCCTACCAGCTCCCTCCGCAGGAATGTGTTCTCTCCGCCTGATGACGACTGCTTGTGTTGCGATCGAAACGTCGTGTTTTTTTGTTTATTTTATTTGTATTAATTTGAACCTATCTACGAGATTTACCGAAAGACCGAAATAATATAAATTTAGCTTATTCAATGCAACCTGAGAAAGCGCACTGATGATGTTGATATCAGAGTCTGTAAGTTGTTTTTCTTGATTATTGACGTTGAGAATAAGATTTGTCCAAGTATGAAGCCTTTTGGAACTCCATTTGTAAACTGAAATTTCCGGATACCAAATTTTGGTCTGAGTCAACTTTATTTCACTGCCTGCAGAAATGAAAGATTTTGAGTTCATTTTGTAAAGTGACGTGGTCCACTGTATCGAAGGCTTTGGTCAAATTAAAAAGTAGTAGGCACAATATTGCTTGTCTAATCTTGATTTGAAGCTTTCGTAACTGCAGGAATCCATACTCTTTGGTTCTTTTGGTAAAGTCACGTAGGCATAAAAAAACAATAGATCACGTCGTTTCGATCGCAATGCAAGCAGGCGTCTTCATGCAGAAAATGAGTCAAGCTGCTGGATGTAGGCTGATTTTAAAGGGTAGAAATGGGCGTAGCGAAAGAGTCATAATCGACTGAGAAACAAACGACTGCATAAACGATAATCGGCGGTAAGGGGAGAGAGAGGGGGTGGGGCATCCCCTTTTATTATCTCTGCCCCACCCCTTCTCTCTGCCCCTGCCGCCGATTATTGTTTATGCAGTCGTTTGATTCTCAGTCGTTTATGACTCTTTCGCTACGCCCATTTCTTACCTTTAAAAGCAGCCTGCATCAGCAGCTTGCCTCCTCTTTTTTCTGCCTGAAGACCATTGCTTTCGTTGTGATCGAAACGTCGTGATCGATTATTAATTTTGCCTACGTGACTTTTCCGAATGAACCGAAGAGAGTATTTTTGATTTAAAGCTTTCGTGACTGCAGTAATTCATATTCTTAGCTCTTTCGGTAGAGTCACGTTGATCATCATCACACCTGATGATGACCGTTTGTGTTATGGTCGAAACGTCGTGAGATTTTAATTGTTTGATATATATTGTATTATTTTATTGTTTCCCTTCAACGTGACTTTACCGAAAGAGCTAAGAATACGAAGAGTATTTGTTGTCTAGTTTCATAAATAGGACATTAAAGGAGTTGAGTACCGCAGAAGTTGTGCACGAATGTTTACAGCAGCCTGATTGTTTAGGGTGAAGCAGCCCATATTGTAGAGGTGTAATTGATACTTTTGGTCTGGACATTCTTTCAACGAATTTGGTTAGTGGTGATAGCTTTGCAATTGGCATTTTTTATATGTTTATTGAACCCGCAACCGCAAACATAACAGAGGGCAAACTCGAGGACAGGTAACGTGTGAATGGGAGCCACGCCCCCTAGGTAATTTTTCTCCCCCGAAGGGACAATTGTCATTCAACATGTAATAGAGTGATGTGGTTTATACGGCCAAAGCCTCCTCCTCATCCCCTTATTACGTACAGGTGTTTTGTGTTACGCTGGATTCTCAGGAAAAGGAATTCACATCGCCTCATATTCTCGTGCTTTTCCCTTCAGCTTGTAACTGAGGTGCTCCATCGCTGCGATCTATGCCAACGTCCCTACTTGTGGATACATGGTCTTGTTTTCCTTGCCATGGTTTTAAAAAGCTTGGCATAATGTTTGTTGGTACTTGGATACCCGCCATGGGTTTCAAACCTCACAATGATGAATCCACTGAAGGGCTGACTTCTGTGCCACAGATTGAGTTTAAGTAGTTGGCTATGTCTTGGTAGAAATCGATTATGTCTGAGCATTGCCAAAACGCATGCAGGTATGCTGTACAGTGCCCTGTGGGAACCTTAGAATCAGAATATTTATTTATACTCAAGTAATCCGATTATCTACATTGCTCTTTTTCATATATGTCCACCAGGGGCAGATAAGAATGTCACAACAACAAAATAGGAGTGCAAAGTAAAAGACATGTAAACAAGTCACTTGCAAAAATACAAATTAAACATTTTTAAAAATCTGATCAGGTAAGGCCCACTGAGGTATTAACTTGATTTTCAGAAGCGACCTGGCCACAAATGATAGCTCCACAAACTGGCTTATCATGTGAAAATTTACAGCAGCAAAATTATCCCAATAATCTCAATGCATGCTTCGAAATATGGAGAGAACAACGGGAGAACCCGGAGAAAAAAATCCACATGGAGAACATGCAAACTCCAAATTTACAGGCAAGGAACAAAACCTCACACCACCGTGGCATCCCTTAAATAAATACAGTTCATAAGTTAAAATTGCATAATCAATTCCCAAGATTGGGAAAGGAATCAAAACAACAGCAAAAACAGTCCCAGACCACATCAAGCCTCAATAAAATGTCGTGTTAAATTTTAACTATGGATGCGTTGTTAAGAATCGAATTTACAAGTTCTATCTTTGGTGGAAACGAAAGCCATCCCAGCGAGCTACCAGGGACCAAAATAACCTTCCTCCCATTTTTCCCAAATCCCCCTTTTTTTGGGTTTATCCAGTTTTTTTATATTTTAGAGCGTGATTGATCTTTGATATTGAAGAAAATCGGGGAGGGCCAATTTCTCCTGCTTCTTGGTGAGTGTAAGAGAGTGATGGTCGATTCTTGATATTTTGTAGTTCCATGCGAATGACGTGATGCGTGAGTGGAGTGTTTTAAAACATACTTTTGGTACCCCGGTGGGGGGTATTCCTAGGTGGTATACGAGTTTCATTAGAATTCTAATTTTCTCTAGGTGGGCTATGTTAGAAAGTGATAGAGGAATGACCTTCCAGGCCTCCAGCGATGTAGTGGTCTCCTGGAACAGAGTTAAGAACTTCCTATAGAAGGATGATGGGAGTGTGGATGGTATTATTACCCCAAGGTACTTTAATTGGTAAAATGCCCTCCGAAGCCTTAGGGGAGAGGGCATCAGTTCTGATTTTGCTAAATGTAGCTTGTATCCTAAGGCTTCTCTGTACTCTGTGATCAAAGAGAGTAGGGTACTCATAGAGGTGGATGGTTTGGTAACAGTTGCTATTACATCGTGGGCATGAAGGTTAATTTAGCCTTCTACTCCCCCCTTGCATATTATGGTCACCTGTCGGTTACTTATAGTGCTTTTTGGAAGGGGTTCTATTGCTATTGTGAGCAGAAGAGGTGAAAGAGGGGCATCCCTGCCTACTGCCTCTTCCCAAGGGCAAACTAGGAGAGACGAGTCCATTCGTTACTACTGTGGCAGAAGGATTGGCGCTCGACCCTGGTAAATGCCCATTCGACCCTGTCAAATGCATTTTATTCATCGAGTGTGAGAGCATATGCCGTGAGATTGTCCATGGTTGCATTTATCAATTGTATTTACCAGATGCCTCTTATTTTCAGCTGAGTAATTATTTTCTTACAAAGTCCATCTGTGCTTCTCCGATTATTGATGGGAGGACTCTTTCTAGTTTACATGTTATATTTTAGGCAAGTAACTTGTAGTACGAGTTTAGTAAGGATATCGTTTGTACTTTCGCATTGCCTCTAGCCAAGTACTAGGTTAAGGAGTACTTAGATCCTGGCATTCACAGAGCCTGGGAAGCCACCCAGAATGAAAGCCGCATTCATACATGTAGCTGCCAGTAATTGGGAGATGATTGGGGCCTCAATCGCCGTATATATTTTAACAGGGAATCTATCCGAGTCGTGTAAAGGAAGTGTAGTGTTAATGCATAGCGCAGTAGTTTGGTTATTATGGGTATTTTACAGTTTTAGTTGTGTGTGCTAATTTCCCTAAACGTTTGGGATTGTGTGATCTTATAGTTATTGTGCAGGGAGTTGAGGTTTTTTTTTTCCAAAGTGAGCTGTTTGGCTTTAATATTCGTGAGTCTGAGTGCACTTTTTTCAATCAACAAGCCACTTCGGAAGGCTTTGAGGCTCGTCCCATATCACTACGGTGGATGTTGGAGGATCTTTCTTTTTGTTGACGGTGATTAATGTTTCGATCTCTTTTCTCACCTGTTCCATTGTCTGCTTTTTCATTTAAGAGGCTCTCATCCAGGGACCATAAGTTATGTTTACGATAAGTTGGGCTAGTACTGGGGCATGGTCAAAGAGTTGCAGGTCTCGGATTTTGGTCTTGGTGAATTGAGAGAAGAGGGGTTTGGAAACCAGGAATATGTCTATTCTGGTGAGTGTCCTATGTGCTGTCGAGATATGAGTGTAGTCTCTTTCTGCAGGGTTTAAAGTCCTGCATGGGTCTACTAACCGATGCAGAGGCTCAAGTGGAGAAATTTAGGGAGGCAAAGTGGAGAGACGTGTCATTGTGTGTGGAGAGAGAAGTGAGTGTGGGGGAGCAGGATAGGGGATGTGTGGGTGGGTCAAAGGGGGCCTCAAGATGAGGGGGGGGAAGGGTAATGATGGTGGGGGATAGAGACACATGGGGGAAAATGGGCAGTCCATATGCCGCTTGGCAAGAAAAGGGATACAAATCGAATATATTCGATGAGCTTGAACCACATGCCCACAGTCCACCCTGTTTAGCAGCCAATGTGTGATGCTATGTCACCAAGTCTCGAATTAATATCCTAACAGTGCACAGGTTTCTCGCTACATTGCTCTCCATGCACCATCTGTCCCTGTAGCACCTGCTGCGCTTCCTTGTACTACTTCACCTCACGTGGGGTCAGGAAGTCCCATCTCTCCCCTCCAATATGGACCCTCAGCTTGGCCAGGTAGAGTAGTTGAGAACGCACCCCCTCCTTGCTCACGAAGTCTGTGTGCAGTAGGAAAAGTAGGTTTCTCTCTCGTATTCAAGTCTGCCAGAGTAAGGGTGGGGTAATGAACACTCAGCTCCCCTGTATCTTAGTGCCTTACCCCCTGACCAGCCTTGCCATCTTGAGTACCTCCACATCCCCTTGGTGGCTCGAGAAGAAGATGAGCAACGGGTGAAGTCTTGTGTTGTTGGTCTCCAGAGACCCACGACTTCTCTATTCCCAACCCGAAAAGCCTAGAGGATACAACTTGCAAAGTATGGCTGTTGGTCTGGGGTCTCTGGGTTTTAGAGGGAGATGTTTTTGAATGCAGAAGAAGGCCTCCTACAAAGTAGCCCCCACCACACCCTCCGGAAGCCCATAGGCCTTTAACTGGCTTCCCCACGCTTGGCTTCTAGTAGCCTTCCTCTAGCTCCCTGAGTTTTTCCTTGTGCTTCAGATTTATGTCAACTTGTTGCTCAATTTCTGATTGGAGGGTCACCGGGATCGACTCCTGCTTTCCCACCCTTTCACTGACCACTCCCAACTTATTGTTAAGCACCTGTGTAAGGCGGTGTATTTCTCTGTTCAGAACCCAATTTTTACGGTATGCTGTTTTAGCTGCTCAATCTTATTGTGGAGGTCTTGAAGGCCTCTTCATTTGGATATTAACTTGTCTGGGACTTGCTGTCTTTTCAAGTGCCTAATGCCAACTATTATGGAATGGCCTTTGAGGTGCTATCCAAGTACGTGGACTTCAGAACATGTATCTGGAGCAATAGTGAACAGTACATTCAATACAGAGCATTGTTCCTGAAATGTTGTGTAAGGTCTGTTTGATGAGTTGATTTGGTTTGAACTCCTTCACAAAGACTGTAACTGTACAATGGCTGCAGATGAATTAGAAAGCTCTAGTGGTCTATAAGAAACACCCCCCCCCCCCCCCGAACATGTAGAAAACTCAGGCCGAATTCCCTCCTAAATTCTGACTGCAAACTGCTCACCAAAATTCTAATCAAAAGGCCAGAAAAATCCCTCTCTTCAATCCCCCAATAGTTGTCGAAACCCATACAGGATTAATCAGAAACAGAGGCTCAGTAGACTATCAGAACATTAATAACCATAATTCACATAGCCACCAAGGAGAATATGAGTGTATACACCTTAACTGTTCATGGTGAAAAGGTAAGCAACAGGGTCAAATAGGATTCCTATTTCAAACCATGAACAAATTCGAATTCCCCACCCCCTTCATAGACAAATGCAGCCTGTTATACTCCAAATCCTCCTTGACAGTCATAATACATGGTCAGATCTCCCCGAATATCCCAATGAGTAGGGGCACGAGACAGGGTTTCCCTCTCTCCCCATACTCTTTGAGCTGGAAATTGAGCACCTAGCTAAAAGCATCAATCTTGTCATGGCATTACCCGAATATGCAAGGGGGGTGAGATCAAAGACAATAAATCTTTCTGCCGATGACATCCAGCCCAATATAGCTAAGCCCTTGACTCCCATCCTCACCCTGGTTCCCTCATCAAAACACTACACCATAGGGCCCACTGCATTTCTGACCAACACCACCTAGCCAGTGAACTGGAACACGTACACCAGGACCTTAAGATGAATGGATATTCGGACTGTATTATCCGCAAAACTGTCTCCAACCATGGAGAAACATTCCCCTGTGACGCCGATCAAAACCATTACGTTACCATACATAGCAGGCGTTGCCAAAAATATTTCCAAAATGTAAAAAAAACCACAAGATCCAGGTCCGATTCAGTACAGTACACAAAATCCGTGATCGAATCCCTTCTGTGAAGGATGTCATTCCTGACATGCAATATCCTGGAGTCTGCAAACTAATTTGCACCTGTGCTAATTGTTACATTGGGGAAATGAAACGACATGTCTCGGACCGTGTTCGTGCGCCCAAGGCAGATCTGAAACACGGCAGAATTAATACCTCCACCGTAGCTGACCATTGCTATAATGCTGTGGGCTCTCATGATACAGTTTTTTCCGAGACCAAGGTGCTCTGCAAACAGTCGGGCTACTATCAAAGATTTGTTCATGAAGCCATCCAGATATATAAACATAGACATAACTTCAACCGCGAAAATGGATACAAATTGAGCAATCATTGGAAGGATGTTATTAACCAGGTAAAACCATTTCGATTTAAAGCTTTCGTGACTGCAGGGATTCATATTCTGGGTTCTTTCAGTAAAGTCACGTAGAATGGGAATAAAATAATAAAAATAATAACAGAATAAAATTCTCACGACGTTTTGGCCACAACACAAGTAGCCTTCCTCAGGTTAAGAAACAGGACTGTCCGGAAGACAGCGCTTGAGTGAACACTGCCAAGCATGGACAGCGTCTTTTAAGCTGTGTGGGAGGAACAGAGCGCCTTGACAAAAGAGTTGACATAAAATTAGCATGTGATTAGCACCATGGAGAACGACGAGCTATGTTCAGACGGACGAGGGAAGGGGGGAGAGGAGTTTACATATAAATTAGCATGTAACTGGGGGACTAGCATAAAGTTGGTGTGAGGGATTAGCAGCAGTTTACATATCAACAGTAAATTATAGAGTTTGTGTTCAGACGGACGAGTCCATCTATGCTCTGAACGGAGGAGGGGGGGGGGGGGGAAGAGGAGGAAGCAGCACACGGTGCACTGCTGTGTCCTGTGTTGCGTTATAACTATGCTATAAACTTGACTACTATACAATACAATATTATACCTTCCAATCTAAACTACATTGTATAATATCGTATCCATAGACAAATCCCACCCTTGAATTATATAATGCATTACTATACACTACCCTATATTTTAGACTATAAAATATTATACTTGTAGTATTACACTATGCATTATTCTATTATTAACCCTACTGTATACCACACTGCTGTATATTCACTATACAATTATGGTACTATATATTGCATTATTAATTATGTTAAACATTACACTGTTATACTATTTATTATTATACAAATGCTATAAACTATAATATTGACCGTCGTGTGATAGGTACTAATAGGCAGTACCAGCGAATGGACTGCAGGCGGAAAGTCACCGTAATATACTATCAATCAAGAACCGAAATGGTTTATAACGTCTTTCCAATCATTACTAAGCGAGAATCCATCTTCCCTGTTGAAATTGTCTCTGTGTTTGTATATGTGGATAGCCTCATGAACGAATCTCTCATGGTAGCCGGATGGATTGCAGAGGACCTCCGTCTTGGAGAAGTCAATGTCATGTTGGCCCACTGAATTATAACAGTGATCTGCCACTGCTGAGGTGTTCGTCCTACCGTGTTTCAAGTCTGCTTTATGTTCACGGATGCGGTCCGAGATATGTCGTTTGGTTTCTCCAATGTAGCTGCCACCACAGAGGCAACATAGTTTGTATACGCCTGGGTCCTGTATGTCTGGAACCACATCTTTTACAGACGGAACCAGATCACGGATTTTATGTACTGTGTTAAATCGGAACTGGATCTTGTGTTTATTCAGGATTTTGGAGATCTTTTTTGTGACCCCCGCAATGTAGGGTAAGGTGATGGTTTTGAATGGCTCCTCAAGAGGATCCTCCTTCATGGTTGGAGTGATGGCTTTGCGGATTGTGTAGTCGGAGTAACCATTAGCCTTGAGAGCTTGGTGTACGTGCTTGAGTTCACTAGCAATGTGTTCCTGGTCGGAAATCCACTGGGCTCTATGGCATAGACTCTTGATGAGGGAATTCTTCTGGGATGGATGGTGGGAACTTCTACGGGGAAGTTACCGTTGCATTTCTGTCCTAAATGCACACCCCAAGCCTGTTCCCACCCCTCCCCCCCCCCCCCCCCCACTTCTGTGTATGTGCAAGATGTGCCTTTTAAGCTGCTGCAATATGTTTTTGTTTTGAGCTGCCACTCTCTCTCTGGCCCCTCCCAAACTCCAAACCTTATTTCCTATTTAAGCTTCTGTTCATCCCTCTCTCTCTCCTTGCCTCTCTGTCCGTCTTTCCTACTGATCATGTACCTCGTATTTTCACTGTCTATGCTGGTTTGTGCAATCCAGAAGTTGAACACGAATTTTAACACTCTTCTGAAATTCGTGGTCTGCCAGGAAGTGTCTAACTGTGTTGTTGACCTGACTGGATGTGCTTCACATAATATTTTTTCAGGTTTGTTGAATTCTCGTCTCTCATCTTTTGTTGCATTTACCTCCGTGATTTGTTCTTGACACCTGATGAAGATCGCTTGCGTTGTGATCGAACATCGTGATTGTTTTTGTCATAATATCATTTTATTGTATTTCTACATACGTGACTTTACCGAAAAAACTAATGAGTATTTTTTTGCAGTCACGAAAGCTTTAATACTTTATTATTTTAATGTTTGGTTTGATTTACAATATCTTTCCAATGATTGCTTAATTTGAAACCATCCTCTCGGTTGAAATTGTGTCTGTGTTTGTAAATCTGAATTGCCTCGTGGACAAATCTCTGATAAAAACCCCTCGGTTTTCAGAGAACCTTGGTATCAGAGAAAACTATATCGTGATCATCCACAGCATTGTAACAGTGATCAGCTATGGCAGAATAATTCGTTCTGCCGTGTTTCAAATCTGATTTGTGCTCGCGAATTCGGTCAGAGACATGTTCTTTTCGTCTCCCCGATATAGCAGTCACCACAGGTGCAGCCATCCTTCACAGATGGGATCAGGTCACGGATATTTTGTGTACTGTATTGAACCCCCCCCGCCCCCACCCCCCCCCCACCATGCCGGTCCAGTACATCATTTTATGCTTATTCCCTTGTCAAGGCGTTTTTTGTTTCCTCCCACACAGCTTAAAGGACGCGACCTGGGCTTGGCTGTCTTCAATCTAACACCGTCCTCTGGACAGTCCGGTCCCTTCACCTGATGAAGGCCACTTGTATTGTGGCCGAAACGTCGTGATTTTTGTTATTTTATTTTTACCTACGTGACTTTACCGAATAGAACCAAAGAGTATGGATCCTTGCAGTCACGAAAGCTTCAAATCTAGAATTGCACACACCAATCACACGCACGGGAATGCAGTAGACGGGGGTCAAGGGTTAAGGGACACTGACGTCACACGAACTCGGCGCGCGAGATAGAGATGTGGATTGGGAAGGAGGGCGGAGATGGAGGGTTTAAAAGGGGCTGTGAAACGCATGTTCGAGGTTGGTTTGAGGAGCGAGTGTGGCTGTGGTTTGAAGAATAAAGAAGTGCTTAACCAGTCTCCGGCTCCTCTCCACAAGTATAGATTAATTACCTGCACAAACGGAGAGGTAGTTTTGACGTGTGAGCATTATGTGGACTGCGGAGCCGTCGTGCAACATTGCTCCCTATTGGCTAAGAGAGCGCATCTAGGAATAAGCTCACTTGCCATTGGTGGAAAGAGATGAATTACGTCAGACGTACCTACCGACACGGAAGGTGAGGGAGGTTCGGAAGGTGCGCTCAGAAAATTTGAGATGTGAAGAGGCGTGACGAGGGATGGGAAGAGAAAAGTGATTGGATGGAGAAAAACTGAAGAGAAAGAAAGGGAAAGAGAGAGGAGAAGAGGAACGGAGAGGCCCAGGGCGCTTTTGATGGTGGAAGTTGACGTGAACGCAGGCTGCAAAAGATAATTACATCTTCTCACACCTTTTCTTTAACCAACGTGTTGGAGACGTTACACATGTAGAATCATTATAATTTAATGTTTACTTAATGATGTTAATTGCTTTGATGTAATCATATAACTTTAATCATATTAGTTGTATCTTTACTTCTATTACAAATTTCACTATTACAGCCTACGACACTGTTGAAGAGTGATAACGTTTCAATTCGAGGGCTTCCTGTTCAAATTATCAACCACGGGCCTGTCGTCCTTCAAGGTAAATACAATGAGTACAACTCAGAACGTCAACTGTAGTGGTCTATGAGAGATCTCAAAGGAATGTGCCATTTCCATTCAAGGTTTATTGCCGATAAATGTTGGAAGCAACCCCCATTTGTGTAAGCATGGTAACGTTTAATCTTACTTGGAACACTACTTAGGCCAGTGATTTAAAATGAAGCTGCTGTCTGTGCATGTATAAGTGTATATATATGAAAAATACAAGTAATTTTAACAACTCTGAGCGGGTAAAATAACAGTAAGTACTTAGAGAAGCCTAAACTGGGGAAACGACAGCCACCGAGTTTGTTGAAGCCAGCTCGAGGCCCAATATGGCGCGTGCGTGCGATATTACTGCGTCTGGATGCACATAGATAATTCGTCTATGAATCAGCTAAATGCTACCAAACAGGTCATCTGCCATTAACTGCAATTTTGCATTTTAAATATATCTTATTTTTTTTATTTTTAAAAGCAGGAAAAGCAAAAGAACACCAGTAAATGCTGGGCCATTGTTTTTTTTTTAAGTTGTGATACCATTGTTGTGTTATCGCTAAAATGTTTTGGTACAATGTTTCGGGAATGCATTTCCCATTAATTAGTAAATGTGTAATATTAGCAATTCTTACCTGTTGCTTTAAACCTCCAAAGAGAGATGATGATGATGATGATGCTGATGCAGGCGATCACCACCATTATAAACAATCCCCCGCGCAATGCAACTTTGAAGCATCGCCACAGAAAAGACAATAAGAAACGTGTTAAAGGAGAGCCATTTTTAGTGGTTATACAGCACAAGTACAATTTAAAACATACTAATCTAATTGTATTCGGAAGTACATGATCAAACGAAATAACCTTTGTTTAATTTTATAATTAAGCTTGCTAGTCAGAATAAAACAACATTTAAATAATTATACTTTGATATAACATTTTGCTCCTTTTCTAACCGTTTTGTGAGGATATAGATGCTAGATCATTGGTACAATTCTCTTAAATCACTTTTCTATCACCCCTACCCCCATACTTCTCTGTATCCTGCTTAAAGTTAACCACATTGCACCTGGTAAACCCATTGATTCGCAATTCTACTCTGTTTCCCAGCAATGGTGTTCCTCCTCTTGGGAACCCTTATGCTATAATGTTCATCAAGGTTCTATACTTGGGTCACTTCTCTTCTACAGTAATGTTCTCTCACAAAAAAACACAATATATGCCAATTACCCACAGCAGTATATGAACATTGAATGTCTATCTGACTGCTCTTGTCAGTTATTTTATCTAGTCGACTGATATTTTCCGAAAACTGATCTAATTGGTAGGAAGTGTGTCCTAAATCACAATCCTAAAATATTAAGACATTGTCTTCTTATTCCATTCTCAAGAAGGTTAGTGTTTGTAGAAATGTGTTCATCTTGATTAAAGGCAATAATCATCAGATTTTTAACAAACGTTTCCCACTTTTTATGAAAAACATTTTTGTAGTTTTTTATGTTGTAAAGTGACATTATCTGATGTAAATGTTGGTGAAATTATGTCACCGTCGCTACATCGACCCGACTATCTGCAATTGACAGGGACAGGGAGGTGTCGAGTCCTTGAAGGGAACAAAGTTGGAGAGTTCAGAATCGTCGTTTTCCAATGTCCTCCACCGTTTCCCTGCATGTTTCACACCCCACCCGCTGCCAATAAAGTAAGCGAGGATAGAGGAGTTGTAGATAATATTGGCCTCTCCCCAAATTATCATCTTACCAGAGGGGTAAATCCCCAGGTGACACTTTAATTCAGCCTAGAACTGATTTAATCAATGCGGAAGCGTCTTCGGTTGGGCTAGCATCACACACAGACAGGCACATTGTGCTCCTGCACTCGAGCACGGTGGCCCTAGCCACAACTTTAATGCTCCAAGACAGTGACTGTGGTCGTGCACTTGAGTTGGTGCTTCATTCTCCTTAAACATCTAGCGACTGGTAAAATTACCGATTATTTTATTAGTGAGGCCATTGATAGTACTGCTCTTATGAAAACATAAGAATAGGTTTTAACATTTGTGCCAATAAAGCAGGTGTTAAGATGTTCAAACACCAAATATAAACAATTTGCAAGCATGTATAGTCATGATATGATCATGAATATAAATGCTCTAATTTTGCGTTGTCTTTGTTTGCATGTTCACCACGAGTAGTTGTGGTTAATGCAGACGTGATTGCTTGCAAAAGGTTTATCTTTGGTTTTTGAACATCTTAAACCCTTCTTTCATTGCCAAAATTGGTTAAAACTATTCTTTTTTTATACTTTGATGCTGGTAAGAAAGTTCCCATTTAGTACAACTCTTGTTTATTATCTTATTGTTCATGTCATTGATGCTTATATTATTGTTTTTTTTGCAGTTTATAGTAATATATGTCTTTCAAACTCTTGATCTTATTGTATTCTACTATTATATGTAATGTGAGTTGTAATGTTCGTGATAGTATTGTTAGTAATAGTACTGCTGACAAATTGATTTTAAAGCATCCGCTGATTTACAAGGAATTTAATTAAATTAATAAAAAAAACATTGTCTGCTCACTTCTCCTTCGAGGGTTTCTGAAGAAATTCAATTTTTTTGTAAAAGTCAAAACCATTGCAAAACCTACATCACGTGCAGAGTTTACGATGCCCTATTGGTGGGATGGATCATCAGGATATTTTGATGAACACGACGTCCATTTCATGAGACCTCCTTTGCCAGTATTAAATTATGATAATAGGATTTTCCCCTTTCTGGCAATGACACAGGTGTTAAGATGTTAAAACACCAAACTGAAACCTTTGCAAGGAATCATGTCCGCATTAACAAAATATACCTGTCGTGAACATGCAAACAAAAACATGATCTGACAGTAGGTGCATTATCTTTGAAACTGATTGGTCCACACCAGAGACAGCTTTCTTTAGAGCCTAGTCTCAAACAGTGTTAGACCAGAGGACGCCAAAAGATGAACAGCACAAAGACAATTCACTATCAGGACAATGAGAGCTCGGGTGAGCAGGAACATCATGAGACCTCCTTTGCCAGTATTAGATTATATTTAATTGTCTGAATGAGAATGATACTCCAGCTTCGATTACTCTAACAGCACGGGATGTATGTAACATGTAGTTTGACCTATAAATCAGTGCTATTGACGAATGTGGACTGTATTGGTCTTACCAAGGCTTACACACTGTCCATTCGATCTGTAGTATCCTTCTTTACATTGGCAAATTGTGTTATGTTCTTTCCTACATTCTTGTACAATCTCCTCTCCTAAAAAACAAATTAACATTTAAAAATCCACACAAGAAGTTAAAAAGTGCACGTTATTTTTTGAGATTGAAGCAAAGCATTCACATGTGTAGTGGCATCGCTGGTGTCACTGTGTAATTCAGGCCCTAGAGAGGCATGGCGTGCGATCTATTGACATCGCGGGTACCAGGTATATGTGGGTGCAGTACTGGCCCTAGAGGTGCTCGGTGATCACTGACTGGCAGTGCTGGATGGCACCACGCTCTGCGTGCAGTGCCAACCCCTACAGGATAGGGTGTGGGAGTGCCGGCCATGGGAATGGGGTTACTAAGGGCAATGGCACTCTAGTTAACCTCAAAGGACACGTGACTGGTAAAGTCTACACAGGGCCCCTAGGTGGGGGCTAGGGGTGGTCACATGTCAGGTTCGAGATCCTGCTCGAGGGTTCTCAAAAGGTGGTCGTGGCTCTGGGCGGAGCCAGCCACACCACAGAGCATATAATCCGGGTCCTCAAGAGGGACCAGCGATGTTGTTATCCTGAAGAAACCTACGTGCTACGTTCTACGTCCTACAGAGTCACCAATACATGGACCAGGACCCAAGCTGTGGTCCGGTCCGTCGTAGCTACTCCTGGTGTAATTATTGTAGTTAGCCTGGTGGTCCACCACCATTGGTTGTTATCTGGTTAAGGGGCAATTACCCCTTTGTGTTAGTATCAACAAATGTGTTGCGTCCAAAGAGTACGTCTGTGACTCAGTTGAACTCACTACACTTGATCCACGTGTCTTAGTTGCTGGGTGGCAATGCTGCGAACCTTATTTGCTTGCACAATTAAGGTGAAATAAAAATGTCAATATTACAGTAAAATCTAATTAAAATCACAACATTTCGATCGCAACACAAGCTTTCGTCTACAGGTGAAAATCGCGATAGCCGTGATGTCTACTGCGAGCAGCACGATGTCTGAAATACAGTTGACAACTTTGCTTTGATGTGCGTGAATCACAATTGATTTTACAACCATAATTGCTAAGATGTAAGCGACTAAAAAATATTCAGTGTGGATCGTTTCACTACCTGGCGGGTGATTGCTGGCTGCCACAGCAATGGACTTCACTCATGTCACATGTTTTGTCTTTGTAGTCATTTAGAAACATCTCCATTTCTAAATTCATTCTAATTTAAAATTATGTCCGTGTGTATATCCAGATGTTATTAAGGGATTGTGTACTGAACAATATCTTAATTGTACATCCAACATAACACATGTAAACGTTCTTCAAATATTTCGTATCAACATACAAAGTGAATTATCTAAGTATAAGATAGTCAATCTTTCAGTTCTCCGACTCTCAATTAGGGTACATGTCTTAAACATGAGCGAAAAATCACACTCGCTCACAAACAAACCAAACCATCTGCTCCCCCTGTGGTGTAAAGTGGGATAGATCTGTAGTGGACATTGAAAGTAAACGCCGACACTTCATATGCAGAAACTATTAGAATTTGTTTAAAGAAGTGCACTGTTCTCCTTCTGTCTTTAAGTACTGGTCTTCCTCCTGCCATCAATGTAAAGGCTAAATCTATAATCCAGTCAATAATTACATAAATTAAGGCTGGAGTGAGGTTGAATCAGTGCCGTACTCCAGATGTAGTTATACAAATCTTGGAGACAAGCATCTCCCAAGTCGAACCCTTGCTCCCGAGTTAGTGTGGAGGTCCCAAAGCAAGTTCATGGGTGGTCCTGGGACGCCCTTCAGCGTCAACGACAGTGGTTTTCTGTTCACTGAACTAAACGGGGACTGCAGGTCGATGTATGTATGTTGAACTTTTTTCCGTAGATGTATTCCACATCGAGCGGGTGGTCACGTTCTCGGTAAGGTTGGGTCAGCAGACTGACAGTGAGCACAGCATTAATCGTTGGACAACTAGCATTGAATATGGACTTATGTGGCCGTGTGACGTTTGCACAGGAGTGGGACCAACTTGCTGAGCAGCACAACCTGTTGATCAGCTAAGAAACAAATGCCTCTCCAATTTTAGAAGACCATGAAACTACATTTGAAGAAGTGCTTTTGCTCAAATTAATTTTGATGTCAACCTGAGAGACCTACAATTCACGCCAGGAATTGCTGGTGGTTTTCCACATGCTCAGAGGTGATTTTCTCTTTACACATTCTCGTGTGTTTGAAGCTCATAGTTTTCTGGTTTAAAGTATTCTGCTATCATGGGGTTTTCTCATTTGGTACATATTTTATTGGTCAGTAGACATCTCGTTTGACGCACGCGAATATATCAACACAATCATATGTAGAGTAAATCCCAGACGTATGTCTACAGTGTATACTAAAGAAGCATATTCAGGGAAAATCTCGAGGTTTTTTTTCCCAATAAGTAACTGTGGAAGAGCATGTTATCAATTTTTCAAAATTTAATATCTTATTGAACATTAACTATTTTTGAAGCAGTCACTTTGTAACTTGCACGTGACTAATTATGTATGTATACGTGTGTGGGTAATACTGCTAACCGTGTTCCAGGTAAGCGGATATGACATTATAGGACTGGAGTGGATGAGTGCTCTAGCAGTTTGGTGTTTGTGGTTGTAAACACAACGTCCACGACCCCCTCCACAGTCCCACATCCTCATGGCAACTGCTATAATGAAGAAAACGTTGGTGACTAACCATGGTCAAACAGTACAAACTGATAATATCGGGATCATACTCACCCTCTGAACAGGGTGTGCAGTCGAAGCAAGCAGATTCATTATTTGGCTTGTCAGTGTAAAAAATCCCTTCAATACATTGAATACATTTACGGATTCCTCCATCAGTCAAACAGTCTCCTGCCTTGAATGTTCCTAGGGGATGCAATACAATTAAACGATTACAAGAGTTCAAAGCAAAATGTCAGAGTTATCACCACAATACTGCAGACTTACAGTGAAGCAATATCTATATAAACATGTGGCATGCACACTGACAGGCATTTTGTTAATCCACTGGTCGATGATGGTCTCCCCACACCATAAATATGTATTTGACCATACTTAACCACGCCGGTCAGTGTGGGCTGGAGAACGAGCTTGGATGTGGGGCATAGAAGTACACTGTTCTCTGCTGCATAACCCGCATTGATCAGTGTGGTGAAGTATGGTAAAGTAAACTACCACATCTGACGTGGTGCTTACCACGTAGTTATGCTTTTAATAATTAAGCTTTACGTGTTTACTCGTCCTTGGTCTCTATCTGCCTTATTTTTGCTTCTTTTTTTGCATTGTCGATTCATGATGTCTGGAAAAAGGCCTGCAAGTGTTAGTGAGGGAAACGTGACCAAAGTGTCAAAGGAAAGTATAACTTTGGATGTTACAATGCAAGTGATGTGGCGAGTCGAGGTGGTGAGCGTCAGGTCGATGTGTGTCATGAGCGTCAGGGGCATGCACTGGTGAGTACAGTACATCAAACTGATGATTTTAAATCTATATTTATTGTTTACTATATGTTTTATTATAAGAGCTGTTACCGATAACTCAATAGAGTCATAAAATATTGCTCACATATATGCAATGGTATAATAACCACATTTATCGCCAATTCGACTCGTGCTTGCTTCTCCAGGAAGGCATCTCTAGCGCTAATCAAGTTCTGCCTGTATTGTTATACTCTTGGCTTGTATTGAGTAGTTTGTGCTGTGAGTTAAATATGGATTTTAAAACAGCTTCTGATAATAGGACCAATAGGACTGACCAATCATACGCTCTAACAGTGGAACAAAATGCCAATCGAGTCCCTGCAATCAGAACGTGCAGAGCTGGTGTCTGTTTTTGTAGAACATTTGCATCGAGTTGTACCTGCAGGGCAGAGATCGCAACACACGTCATCTTCGGTTTTGTAGCTGTCCTTGGGACATTGTTTAGCTTCAGATCCTTCTGCATGCCGAACACCCTGAGAACACAGACAAGGAGTCATATTTAGTGAAGCATTGACACAACAAATCTGTGCCTGGAGGACATGGATGGAGACTATTTTAATGGTATTTCATTTCGCAGGAATATGACTTAAGCATTCATATTCTAATAATAGGGTTTCTCCCCTTTTTTCTGGCAACAAAACTGAAACCTTTTTACGAGGATTCATGTCTGCATTAACCACAATACCTGCAGTCAAAATGCAAACAAAAAACATACTATGATAATATATGCATTTGCCTTGAAACTGATTGGTCCACACCAAGGGACGGCTTTCTTTTGAGCCTCGACCCAATTGGTGCTCGACCAGATGACGCTTTTTGGCGTACACCTATACACGTTTTGTTGCCAGAAAAAATGGGAAAACCCTATTATTTTAATTTGGTACTGGTAAAAGAGGTCTAATGATGTAGACATTCATATTCTATTGAAAAACACCTCAGATTGAGAGTTAAATTAGACAATTACTGCAGCTCCCCCAAATCAAGCAGTTAATAAAATTCAAGAAAACATTAGTGTATATGTCACTAATGACTAAATTGTATTTGTACATGTTTTTTTATGCGCCTTTATGGATATCCCATATTAATTAATCACGTGTAATGGTGGCCAACAACTTCAATCCAATTTCCGTTATACCACGCTGAGAATGCATGATCTGTAGTCTGGAATTTTACAGAAATAGCTACTATTTAATGTTATTGAAATGCAAATGCTATTGTCTTTCCACTGTAGATATCCATGAAACGGGTTTATATGAACTAGCGGTAAGTACCCGGCGTTGCCCGGGTGAAAAAGATAGACACACATCGACCCACATACATAGAAACACATGTACCTAGACGCACACACACACATATGGACTCACACAGACAGACGTCGACTTTAGACACACACACATAGAGTTACACACACATCGACTCACACGCACACAGACTTACAAACACATATCGACTCACACATACAGACATAGACTCAACAACAACAACCACCGTTATTTGCCATTAAGTGGCATTGACGTCACCACGATGCTTGTGGCAGGCTATGTGCACCTTGAGGCCACGTGAAGTGTCGAACGCCCGCTGGCATGAGGTCACGGGGCAGACCCAGGTGCCACAGGTCGACTGACTGAGATGACTGACTGATGCATCATCTGTGCCCTCTACTGTGCTAACTTTCTGTGCTTTAGCCACCTGGTGCTCCACTCGTTGTTCTGAGCGTGGCTTTTCCACCCTCCTTTGCTGGAAGGCGACTGCCTCCAACTGGCCAGTAGCGTCCTTCATGAGGCTCTGCCACAGAGGCCGATCTTGACACCGCTGGTACCAGTCATCGACAAGTCCACTCAGCTCTACATCATCCTGTACCAAATCACTCCATCTCTTCTCTAGCCCGTGATGCGCCCGTTTAGCCCCCTCGATCCGGCGGAACAAAAGCTGTTTAGGCATGCGTTGGCTGGGCATGCGGACTACATGGCCCAGCCAACGCAGCCTTGCCTGCCATAGGAGGTCATCGAATGGACTTTGTTCAGATCTTTCAAGGATTTGTGAGCTCCTCACACAATGCAGCGTGGTTAAACCCAGGATGGATCGTAGGTAGGCCAGCCTAAATGTTTGTAACCGGCGAAGATATTCCATTAGGGGGGTTCAAGTTTCGCAAGCGTAGAGAAGGGAGGCAATGACCGTGTCCGAGAAGACCAGGAGCTACATGCGGAGCGAGAGACCAGGTAGCTTCCACACAGTATCACGCAACCGATGAAAAGATAATGTGGCTCGACTGATTCGGAGTGAGACCTCTGCTGATAAACCGGAGCTAGTCATGAGCACCCTACCCAGGTATGGGAAACTCTGCACTCTCTCCACAACTGCCCCATCACCAATTGGGAGTTGTGGGAGTGGAGTGTCAGATGGTACAAAATACCCAGGCAGGTGCTTAGTTTTGCTGGGGCTGATGGTAAGGCCCCACCTCTAGGTGGCAAGCTCCAGGTCCAGCAGCAGCACCTCGAACTCCTCCTCAGAGTGAGCAGCAATTATCAGATCATCGGCATACATAATGTGGTTGACCAATAGGGAGCCATCCCTTGACCGCACCCGGGCATCGATCAGCCTTCCATTGTATCTGTACCAGATGGGAATTCTTCCGGTATAGGCATTGAAGGCTTAACGAACTACGTGGTCCAAATATATGTAAAAGATTGTGGGAGCTAGAGGACATCCCTGTCGCACCGCAAGGTGTAGAGGGAATGGCTCTGACTCATGGCCACGTAGTTTGACGTGGGGCCGCTCAACATCATGAAGGTCCTGAAGGATCGTGAGTAGAGGGCCAGCGACTCCAAAAGCACGAAGAGCAACCCACTGAGCCCAGGCCTACTGATGGTATCATAGGCCTTGAGTAGGTGAATAAAGCACACACATGGACTAACACGCACACATGGACCTACAGTCACTTAAAGAAATGGACAAACACTGACTAACATGGAGCCATGTACACACAGCGACTAACACACACACACATAGACTGACACACACACACATACATAGACTCACACAAACACATACATAGACTGACACACATTGCCGTACACACACATAGACATATTGACTCTCACACACAGACATATACTTTAGATACACACACATGGAGTTACACGCACATATCCACTCACACACACACACATTGACTTAGACACACACACATCGAGTGACACGCACACATGTACAGACTTACACACACATGTGGACTAGAACACACACACACACAGATTGACAGACACACAGACACGCAAACACACATTGACTTACACACTGACATGGAGCCATGCACACACATCGACTAACACACACAGTGACTGATACACACACATGGACTGACACACACACTTGGACTGACACACACAAACACATCGACGTACACACACATTGGGCGTTCTCGGTTCGAATAAGACAGACACACACATGGAGTTACACACAGACACATGGACCTACACGCACACACATATGTACTCAAACACACACACATCGACTCACACACACATGGACATGCACAGCAATCCCCGATGATGGCACAGCTATCAGCATTGCGGTACTACGTATCAGTAAATAGCGGGACATGAGCAATCGAAACAATAGAAATGCATAGAAGAAATAAGCTGATATAAGTGTACATAAAATAGCAGCAGTACGTACAGGTAAAATGAGAAGCAGACTACAGTCTAGATGATAGACTCCCAGTATGCCGACTCAATGACAAAACCATTGCTACAGTGGACACAAAAAGCTGGCAATACAGGCAGCAGCTTAAAAAGCAGGATACATTCGACATGAAAGGTTGGCAGTACACTGAGTGAAGTAAAGAGACAGGCAACAGATTATAGACTGGCATACACTTATAATGGTAAATAGGGAAATTAGCAGTGTAGAAAATAAAGTACCCCCCACCCCACCATCCCCCCGCCCGAGCTACAATAATCCTACAAGAAACTATGTAAGCGCTCTAATATTAGTATGTACCGACCCTAGAGTAGTAAGTGCACACATTGGGGTGGAGGGGGGAGAGAAGAGGACATGACACTTGGATGAATTTACCGGCATGTTTTCGTGCATTTTTTGTGCATTCTGAACGCGAAGGAGAAATCACGGTACAGACCCAGGTGCCATGAGTTAACTGACTGAGATAACCGGCAGATGTACCACCTGTGCTCCCCACTGGGCCACCTCGCTGAGTTGTGTCCACCTGGCGCTCCACTCGTTGTTGTGAGCGTTGCTTCTCTGCTCTCGATACTCTGATAGTGTGCTGTTTTTGAGTTGTACGCCTTTTGGCGTCATCTAATCCAACACCAGTGGAAACTAGGCTCTAAGAAAAGCCGTCTCGGGTGTGGACCAATAAATTTCAAGGACAGTGCATATCATTTATAAGAGGTGTCTCTTTTGTGTTGTGGTTATTGCAAACATGATCCCTTGTTTAAAGGTGTCAGTTTTGGTGCCAGATAAAAGGGTAAAAACCTATCACTATATCTTGCAACTGGCAAAGGAGGTCTCATAATGTCTGTCCAGACCTTTCAATTATGTGTGAACTCCTCACAAAATCCAGCCTGGTTAAAAACAGGATGAATTGTAGGCAGGCCAGACAGACCATTTCAAATGGCACAGATGTTCCTTCAGAGGGGTCTGCACTCCACAAGTTTAGAGAAGGAAGTGCATACCTGTGACCAAGAAAACCTGAAAGCTTTGCAAGGAGTGGCAGACAGGTAGCTGCCACGCAGCATTACGCAGTGGTTGGAAATATAATTCTGCTGGAATGATTCGGAGTGATATCTCTGCTGCCAAAACTGAGCGGTTGTAAGCACACTCCACAGTAACAAACTTCTCTACTCTCTCCAGAACTGCCACAAACCTTATGGCGAGTTGAGGGGTGAAGTGTTTGATGACACAAAATACCCAGGCAGGTGCTTTTTTTTTGGTCAGTCTCATAGTCAGCCCGACCTCTTAGTGGCATGCTCCAGGTTGAGCAAGAGAGCCTTCAATTCCTTCCCAGATTCAGCAGCAGTAACCAAATAATCAGCACACCCTTATTATTAACCAATAAGGTCACCGATCAGCATCTCATTGAATCTGTTCTAAATGGAAACTCCTCTGGTACAATTTTAATGTTGCTCTCAGAGACACCATCTTGTTGTTTGATATATATATATATTTATTATGAATAAAGTCCGCTTACAACTTAACGAGTAATCGCGAGTGAATATATACACTTGGGTAATTTAAATACTATATTCTGAGACAAAGTAACACCAGCCCTTCAAGACTACATGGTGCCCACTCCAGGATGATGCGGACGACCTGCTCCAAGGTGACGGCGGCGGCGACGATTCCCCACAACAACAGCCGCGAGGTCAAGTTCGCACCGGCTCTTATTCCTCTCATGACCTGGCCACGCCCCTATCCCCAAACTCTCGCTCACCACACCTGGCCCTGTCAATCTCTGCCCTTATTACCATTTACGCCCGTTGGGTCCCGTGCTTCCCCTCACGTTATTTTCTTTAGTGGCCTGCCCCCTGGCATTGTTTTTGTTAGCTACCTCACGTGATTCAGATATCCGATCCAGCGTGACCTGCAAGGTTGCTGGCAGAGAATGACTCTTCCTTCCAGAGGACAGACACAATTGGACATCAATTGTGGGTTCACTATAGCGGTCATACATCAGTAAAAACAGGGGAAATCCCGTGGAGGTACGAGGGGCCATCCTATATGCTGCCTGGACCTCAGGGATGTGTTGGTCCCAATTTGCCTGCCCTGCATCGACTGCTTGGCAAAGCATTGATGTTAGGGTTTTGTGAAGGCATTCTACCATGCAGTCTATCTGAGGATAGTAAGGCGACGTCCGAATCTTCTTTGTGCCTAGCACGTCACACACTTCACGTAACAACTTCAATGAGAAGTTCTTGCCTGGGTCCATAAGGAGCTGCTCGACAGCATCTGAATACAACCCTGGTTAGTAAAAAAATTGTAAGGGCATCCTGCTCAAAAAAACTGTGCACAAGAGGTAGGGCACAGCCAGTGTTTTTGAAAGCAACACCGGCCCTGACATCTCAATCTCCTCCAATCTGATGCGTGCTTCTATTTGTGCTACAATTCCCATATTTCCCCCATTTGCAACACGCATTCACCACCAGCATCACACGACGATTTTTAAAGGGTAACGTTTAAAAAATAACCTCAGATATGATAGTAGCCGAGGCACCTGTGTCAACCAACACACGAACTTCCACTCCTTGTACAAACCTTACTATTACCAATGAGCCAGCCGTCGCTGCTACTACTCGGCGTGCCAGCTTTCGCCACTGCGTTCTCGAGTTTGGCAACCGCTTTGTCGGCCATGCTAGCTGGCAGTCCACCCTGACCAGAGAATGGGAGATGGAAATGGTCTCTGCGAGACCACGTAGCCCCGATGCGTGATATTCTTCCAGCGGCCGGTTGTTAGGTGCATCGTGACTTGCCTGGGGGGGGCTGGGATGTGGTGGTCGACGAGGCGTTGGATGTGCGGGACTCTGTCGATGTCTGAGTGATGATTTGGCATCCCCACACGAAGTGTCCAAGCTGGCCACAACGGAAGCATGCAGTCCTGGGCGCTCGCAGCAATGGCGCTGCCTCGACCGGGATCGCCACTCCCGGTTCCGTCGCGGCATCTCACTTTGCCGCCGCTCCCATCAATGAACCGCTGCCGTCACCTCCCCCGTAGATTCGGCGCCATCCTCCGTCAGCTCCTCTATGCCCCGTGATGGTCCGCTGTTCGATCCATCTCCAGTCCACGGCTTCCCAGTCCATGCAGCCACCCAAGTCCGTTTTCGCAGGTTTCTTGCACTTGCAGACACCTGGCGGCCCTCAAGGATGTCTAAGTGTCTTCGTCGATCACCGGTAGCATGACTTCCATTTCAGAAGCCACTTAAAACATTTTCTCCATTATAAGGGGGTCGAGCGCTGCTTGATACAACTGCGGGTAGGCCACCAACCCCAATGCAATCAGCGCGCCTCGTGTAGTTGGTCCAGTGTGACCTGCAAGGACACCGGCTAACCTGACACGTTTTTGGGAGTCTTTCCCAGCTGTGTTTCTATGGGAGGTTCATGCTCCCTGCCATACATTATGTAAAAAGAGAAAACCCCGTGGAGGTACGTGGCACCAGTCTATATGCTGCCAAAACCCCCGGGATGTGGAGATCCCAGTCAATGTGTGTCTAATCTATGACTTGGCAGAGCATTAGCATTAAGGTCCTGTTCAGCCATTCCACCATACTGTTTAAGGGTGGTATGGGGAAGTGCGCGCCTTTTTATTTCCATGGTGCCCGACATACCCCCTTTAGAAGTTTTGACGAAAAAATTGTCCCTGGTCATTGAGGATCTGCTCAAGAGGACCGTTGTCCATCACATATCTGTGAAGGAATTCATCAGCAATTGATGCTGTGGTTTGGTCAGGCAGCGGCCATGCCATTGGCCACCTTGTGAGATATTCCATCCCCATCAGAAGAGATATTCCCCCTTGATGAGCATGAGATTGGCCGGATGATAGAGGGCGACCAATTCGTTGACTCTAGAGACAACAATCGGCTGTAAGGGTGGCTGTGACCTATGTACAGGTGGTTTCTGATGATGTCCGGGCTCTCGTCCACTCGAGCCATCACCTGGGTCTTCCGGCTGATGTCCTCCTAAGCCTTAAGTCACCAGGCCACCCACAATAAAGTCTGTGCCTCCGAGTCCAATATAGGGAGCACCATGGCCATCTCTTGGACCAATGCCAGCATTTTCTCCATCACCAGGGAGTCCAGTGCCGCTACGTCCAGCTGAGGGTAAGCTGATTGCTCGAGCAATCTGGTACATGAGGAGCGACTCGGCTTCCTCCTGCCTGCGCCGATGAAATTTCCACTTGATGGTGAGTTAAAGACCTCTGCCACCTCAAGACCGGCTAATTTATGCGTGATTCTCCATTCCATCAGTATCGCCTTGAAGATGGTGAGGGCCTCGTTGGCAAGGCCTTCAGTGCTTTGGCCTCCGACCAGTTCAAGGTCTGATAGGTGGCTTAAAATTGGCGGACGAAGGCCCCCATTCGACGCCCGCCACCACAAACTTTTTCACCGGCCCCAGCCGGCGAGGTCAGTTGGCCACTCTCTCCCATGCTGCCACGGCTGTTTCTTGAACCACGGCTGCACTGAGTGTTGCCAGTTCCTCAGTTTCGACCACCGATGGCGAGACAGTTATAACCGCCGGTTCCGTGGTTCCAACCACCAATTCCATAGTTTCTGCCACCATTTCCACCACTCCCGGCCTCTCCATCCCGGCGAGCTTTGTCACCAGCTGGGAGAACGTACCTGCAAGTCAATTGATCCACCCCTCCAGCCTCTCCCAGCTGCTGGTCACCAGCGGCATCAGAGCGAGCAGACTCTCTGGCCGCTGCTGCTGCATCTCTCGCTCGACCAGCGTGTTCATCGCCTCTCCTGTGGTCTCGAGGTTGGTCTCTGGGTGCTCGTCTCCTGGGACGTTCTGAAGGCTGACCCCCTCATTATCGTACGTCGTCGGTGGGTTTCTTCATCGGCTTGAGTGTGACATTCTTGAGGTAGACCACTTATGACACCAGTTGTAATGACGCCAACACACATGTGCTTGGAGCCTCTTTAATTCGTGACACAGCACCAACTCTAGCCCTGGCTTCTTCCTGTAGCTTTAAGCTCATACGCTCTGCCGAAACCTCCCCTCCCCTTGTGCTCTCCCCTTTCATCCCTATCATGCCCCTCCTCTCGAAATTTCCCTCACTGTCGATTTTCCATCCTATCCCCATCCTTCTCCCTTAACGATCTCAACCGTCGCCTCAACTCTAAACCTCTGCTTGTCAGTTTGAACCTCTCCTCCAATCCCTTCAAACCTTGCCTTCTGACCAACCATCATAGTGACCTCTCTGCACCAATAGTAGGCCTTGGTCTACTTCCTGTAAGTCTGTTTGGCTGCGCATTTGCTTGTGGTGATTGCTTCCTAATTTCTGTCATTACAGAAGTATGGTGCCTTTACCAACCAGTAATGGCCAGCGTGAAGTATGGTCACATGACCCACCGAACCTGGGGGAGGCTGTCATTCAGCAGTGAATTGACCAAAGGGATGTGCTCTGTATGCAAGCATAGCTATTCGTTATGCCGACGTCAATGTACTCATTAACGGCTAAGTTGACCTGGGGAAGGTGCAGAATCGCTTTAGACATTAATCGCTGATGTTGGATGCAGGTAGGTACTGTACTCAGGTGACCAGTTACGAGTGCACTGCGTCAACCACTATACCTTCCCTCTGCTCTAAAGTGACCCATGCAAACACAGGCATGCTGCATACATTGAGTAGAGGCGGACGGGAATGTGCTTAGCTTGCCACTCCCCCCATGACAACAATACAGTAATTCAGAACACTTGATGTTGGTACCATTCTGATTGCTCAAGGTTATCACAAAGGCGCAATGTTTCACAGACATTGCAGTGGTTTTACAGTCGTGCTGATGTTGCTCTTAGGAATAACAATCGAGTAATTTGCAGGTATTTTGGGGGGTATTGAGATATTTGATAAATACCAGTAAGTGTGTGTTTATACTCCCATTCTGACTTCCTCTCCGCTACCCTACAATTCACTCCACTATACACCTCTCACCCCATAAATACAGCTATAATATACATAGCTACATATGACTATACGTACAAAGATAACGATACACATGTATAGAAAATCACCCGGAATGCGCCAAGGTCTTTGAGGCAACCAGGATTGAGCCTGGATAGTGCTTGGATCTGCATCAACAATGACCCGTAGGCTTCTGCGGGCTACATTGCCAGCTGAGGGCAGTTCGCCAAAGTCAATTATTGAACTGTGCTCTGCTCCAATATATCGCAGTCACCAACTTGCACTGATCACATTGAAGTATGGTCAGATAACCCCTACGGCATGCTTGGCGTGGAGCGGTCCTCATAGTGCTTGTAAGTGTACATACTGTGGGTAAGACAGTGTTCATGAGCTCCAGCAGCCTCAGGTTATTTTTCCCTACAGGACCTAAAAAGAACCTTCCAACGGCCATGAATACATCTCGCATGACACATGCACTGCACACATTTAAAACAGCGCAAATAAATAATCCAGAGTTTTATAAAAAAAAAAAATTGCCTGGTGACTTTTGATATTTGCTTAGAAAGCCAGAGTAAATGTGTTACTATGTGGAAACGTAGAATGGAGTCCTGCATATTTCTTCTTTATTGAAACAATAACTTGTTACTTCCTCTTTGGTTCTTTCAGTAAAGTCGCATAGGTAGAAAAAATACAAATAAAATGACAAATAATATATCACAACGTTTCGATCGCAACACAAGCAACCGATCGCAACACAAGCAACCGATGGCAACACAATCGATCGAAACGTCGTGATCTATTATTTTTTCTACCTACGTGATTTCACTGAAAGAACCAAAGAGTGTGGATTCTTGCAGTCACGAAAGCTTCAAATCAAACTTGTTACTTGTTTCATAAAGTGTATGTATGCATGATTAAAGCACTCACCAGCATAACGCAACCGATAACGACGATAAAGAGCAGCTGAGGTCCCATCCGGTCTCTGAGACAGCTTGAGTTGATCTGAGACGCCGGGACTTTATTCCCGTGGAGACTCGGGAGTCCGATCACTACCCCTGAGCAGCGCTACTCCTCAGCAGTTTAGAGAGAAAATATTATCGCGTGTTCTTCAAGACTGCCAGCCCATCACGTGAGCTGCACATACAGTATAAGTTAAAGAATTTGAAGCCAAACCGGTCGGAGGGGTTTTCATTTAGCAGCGCATGACCAAAAAACATTGCCTGAAAGAAAAGAGACAAGCAGACCAATGTGTCCTTCATTATTTTTCTGTAACACCCAAATGTCCGACAGACTCTTGGGAGTGCATCATTTCAGAAGCATTGATACAGTGCAAGCAAATTCCAGATAGGTTTTGATGTAACAGTCTCATCATCAGAATAAATATTGCTTGAATCAATGCTGGTGAACTGTCACGTGTAATAGGCAATTACCTATGTTTAAGATCTGGCTGTCGCCTGATGAAGCTAGTTGTAATTACTGGCGAAACTTCACACTCAGATTGTAAATGTTGTGGCTTGGCTCTCCAACACACTGGTGTGCTGTACTCGTGACGACTTGGCATGTTCCGTTTACGTACCAACCCTTACGAGTTGGCTGTGTCAGGTGGTGGCTGGTTTTAACAACACATTTCTATATTTACGTGATCTAACCCAAAAAACCTCTTATGAATATGCTGTTTTCCCACCCGCGATTAGCCCTCATGGCTGCCAGTCGGCGTACTAACAATACATATGTATGTATGTTGAACTTATTTTGTTTAACTATTTGAGGTCTAGGCAGTCTCGATTACTTTGGAGATGATATACTGTACCCTAAGTTTGGCCCCAAAGAGCCTGAAACATGTAATGTGATTTATTTGCTTTCGTTCAGAGTGTACAATGGAATGCTAACTCGTGCTACACCTATTTGCACTGTAGCTGTTCAAGAGATAAGACGCTCAAATTTGGAAGTGACCCTTGTGCCAGTGTCTGCTGAATCATACCACTTCTAGTTGGTCGCATGTTTCTTAACCTTTTAGCTGGCTGTAAGTCCTCAACATAAACAAAGCACTAACATTACTTTTAGATATAGAATTATTATGTGATGATAAAGCGTTGGCAGTCATGCACAATCAAATATAGCAAACTCTAAACACATTCCTCAATAACAGTCAGAAATAGAAAAATCATAACTGGTGAAAATTTCAGGCCATGGTTCTTCTTCAGAGCATACACAAAATGGTTTAAGAATGTCAATTGATATAAACGTCATGCGTTGTATGTGTTGAGGAGTAGTGAGTGACGTCATGTCACGCTCGCCTCCGGTACGGTGACGGGATGTCCACCTGGGGTATTTAAGGGGGGACCCGTGACGTAAAGGGGTTCGTCGTGGGAGTCCGGGGAAGGTGAAGGTTGGGAGTTGGGACCCAGGGTAGGGGAAATATAACACGGGATCAAGCGTGGCTCCGTTCCCGACTGACAGAAGTTGGATCATCCCTCGGCCAGTGCAGTGGGAAGAGCCCAGATAGTCGGGGGGGGGGGGGTGTTAGGGATTCCCAGTACCCTTCCCTGGGGGGAGAATAGAATAGCCCAGGAGTGTAGGAGTGAGCAGGAACAGTTAGACGTAAGCCTCCAAATAAACCTTGGTGTCAGCCCTTCTGAAGATCTGCCTCCGTGCCATAATTTGTACCGTAACATATGTATAGATGCATTTTCTTTTATGACAGTGTGATTTATGAATATGTTGAGTTGTTTGAAACATGATGATGAAGATGATTACAATTCGTAAAACATAGCATTGGCAGGGGAACACGTGCACAAACTGCAAAGATTATGTTTTATTTTCATTATTTTTTTCCCTTCTACATGACTTTACCGAAAGAACCAATAATATGAATCCCTGCAGTCACGAAAGCATAATTTGTATTGTTTTATTTTGATTAATGTATTATTTCCCTTCTACGTGACTTTACCGAAAGAACCAAGAATATGAAACTGCAAAAACTTCCCCACCATCCTAATTAGCATCACTCAGCGGAACCCACCTGTGTGGAAGCCTTTTGGGAGCGGTGGGGGGGTGGTGGATCACGAATATTTGTGAAACTCAATAATATCTGAAGCTGCAAAGTAGCCAGATATTATACATCTGTCAGTTCTTTTCCAGTTGCTACGCTGGACATTGTGGTGGGTAGAACAAGGTAGAGCAGAAAAAACATGTAACTGCAATATGCATCTCTGTCTAGAGATCCCCCCTTTACCACCAACCCGTGTTGGCCAGCGTCGTGAAGGCCAAACAACACCACGAGACGCACGGCCTGTGGATGTTGTTTGCATTTTGACTACTTGTGTTGTGGTTATTGCAAACATGATCCCTTGTATAAAGGTCTCAGTTTTTGGGCCAGATAAAAGGGTAAAAACCTATTACTATATCTTGTTACTGGCAAAGGAGGTCTCATAATGTAAGTGCTTACCCGAGCTCTCAAAACTCTGATGGTGCGCTGTTTTTGAGTTGTACGCTTTTTGGCGTCTTCTGGTCCAACACCAATGGAGACTGGACTCTAAGAAAAGCCGTCTCGGGTGTGGACCAATCAAATTCAAGGACAGTGCATATTATCAGAGTTGTCTTTTTTGTTTGCATTTTGACTACTTGTGTTGTGGTTATTGCAACATGATCCCTTGTATAAAGGTGTCAGTTTTTGTGCCAGATAAAAGGGTAAAAACGTATTACTATAGTTATTAATGTATTAATAAATATATATTGCTGAACAACTGCACACGTCCAAATGTGTGGCTCGCAGATGAATAGCTCCGTCCATAGCAGAAACACCCGACTTTAATGATCTCTATTTGGCCATGAGCAGGCAGTGAACTCGGATCGCTGAGCTTCGTAACGTAGTGCGCTATCCACTGTGCCACTGCTCCCCACACGAAGTCATACACAGGCGCACGTACATGCTGAGGGGAATCCCCGCCGTGTGATCAGTGCCCGCCTGCCCCCATAGCCACCCACCCACTCCTGACCCCCTCTCCACTTCCTCAGAGCTGCCCCACCCACACAGCAACAGCAGCAGCCCAGAATTCGCCGATCTCATCTGATATTAGCTAATGAGCGCGAGTCTGAATAGTGCTTGGATGGGCTACCATGCACACAGAATGCGGTCGACTCTCATGGGGCTGCATTGTCTCTGCATCTCTCCTTCCCCAATATCTACTTCTAGACGTGGTGAAGTATGATCAAATAACATCTCTCCAATGTGTGCGTGGGTTGTACCACGTGTTGTGGAGACGCAGAACAAAATTCCCTACATTCACTCCGCCCAATCTCGTTCTTGATGATGCCAGAGAGCGCAGAACGGCTCATCAGCGATGTCTTGTTCATGAATGGCCTCTACTCGAGGGCTTGTTTACAATTAATAAATTCCCCAGTGGTGGGAAGCCAGAATATCAGACTATTTTTTTCAGAATATGTATATATACTGCAGGAGAAATACTATGAGTTATAAAGCTCTTATTTACAGATGTCCAGGAGTGTGGGGCAGGCTGGGAGCGGGTGGCAAAGGAGGGGGGAGGGAGAGGGGTGGGGTCTGGGAGAAGCGTTTGAGAATGCCTCGACTGAGCAGTTGAGGGGTGACGTCACCGTGCTGGGGAGCATGCATGGTGACGTCACCATGCCAGGGACGGATAGCCCAGTAGCAGATAATTTGAAAAACTCGGACATTGTTAGATTCTCATCGGTGGTGCATTTTCTTTAATTGTTCATTAACATTGATATAATATTTTCTTGGTAGTTGGTGCAAATATTGCGCTATAATAAGGCGCTGTAGGCAGCTGACCTGCCACCACGCTCAAGGGCCAACAGGGGGCAGCCGAGAGAGAGCGAGGTGGGTAGGGGTTGACCGAAGGTCAAACCCCCGCCCCTCCGTGACCGGAGGTTGACACCCCAGACCCTCCCAGGGGCTAGGGGCTGAGGGGGATGGGGCCACCAACCACTTCCTAAGACCCCTTAAGAATTAAGACTATCTAAGACCTTCCAGAAGGTTATGGAGGGGGAGGGGGGGTCATGAGGGGAGGTGTGACCCTGACCTGGATATAAAAGGCCGGCCCTCTGAATGGGCTGGGCAGTGTTCGCCATCTCAAGCTGGAAGACATCTGAAGACTTGAAGACTGTACCAGCACTCGGGAACCCTCAACCGAGGCTCTCGTTAGAGCCCATTGTAAGCGGACCCAAGGTAGCTCGGACACCCTGGACCCTCCCCAAAGCTCTTGCTAGAGCCAGGGTTGCAATGGACCAGAGCAAGTCCTGGACCCTGGGTGGGTCGGTCGGTCCAGTCTTCGCCTATCCTCCGTCGCAAGGGACCAGCGTGTAGTGTAGACCAAAGTGCGTAGGACACGCTAGAAGTTAGGCTGTCTCTCCCTTAGGCTATCGGGTGGAAGGGGCCGTACCCTTTCGTGTTACAGTAGTGTTTAATAGAGTTGTTAAGAGTTGTTTCAATAAATGCGTTGCCTCCAACTGACGCCTTTGTGTGGTTAGTTACAGACACAACACAAGTAAGAATTGGTCGTAATTTAATTGCACTCCCCATGATGCTCGCAGCTGGTAGTATCCCACACGTGTCAATAGAGGATGGAAGAGTAACTGAGTCCAGTATCCAAGGACTATGGCCTAAGGGACCAATGGTAACCCCAGACCACTGGAGGGGGCTGGGTATGACATCACCCTCCCAGGACCTGGTGGAAGGTTCTGGAAGAAAGGTGTGGCCGGGGCGGAGCGAGCCACGGACCTGTATAATAGCTGGACCTCTGAACGGTCCCGGCACTCGTCCACCCGAAGGTCAAGAGCGTACTGAAGAGAAGAGCCCAATGGTCTGAGCCGAACCCTGGCAAGGGTCGGCTCTAAGCTATACCAGTGAAGACTGAAGAGAAGAGCCCAATGGGCTGAGCCATACCCCTGGCAAGAGTCGGCTCCAGCTTATATACCAGTGAAGAACAAGCTTCACTCAAGAAGGCTTAGAAAAGACAGTGATAGGCGTATTAGTATGGAGAGACTACCTCAATGTATCGCCGTTACCCCTTTGTGTTAGGGATGTATTGTTAATAAAATACGTGTTGCCTCAGAGAGACTCTCCTCTAGTTATTGCCCCATTTCAACTGGCGTCAGCAGTGGCCAAGAATGGAAACTATAAGGAGACACTGTACCAGGTGCACGGGTGAAGACAACGAGGATTCACCTGCAGGGACGGCGAGCCCTGCGGAGGACGGCGAGGTGCTGCCGGCTGCTCAACAGCCGCCACAGCCATCGGGAGGATTGCCAACAGCAGTCGGTGCGCTCCAATATGCGCACTCCTGTCTTGCCGAGCTGCTCCATGCTGCGGCCTCCATCCTGGAGGAAATAAATTGCGGAGTGCCGATGGGAAAGGTAGTGGACGGAGCAGGCCCGCCACCAACGGCTGCTCCCGCCACTGGGCCGTCCGAACATTTTGAAAATCCCGCCAATGGTGAAGGAACT
Organism: Petromyzon marinus; assembly: GCF_048934315.1. Classification (NCBI taxonomy): domain Eukaryota; kingdom Metazoa; phylum Chordata; class Hyperoartia; order Petromyzontiformes; family Petromyzontidae; genus Petromyzon; species Petromyzon marinus. The sequence continues at coordinate 5,262,573 of NW_027422597.1, forward strand.
TCCGCGGGAAGAGGAAGTCAGGTGTATCACGGGAGCGGCCTGGACCAACCAGCGAGCGCCGCATCATCAGCGGTGGATGTATGCGGGTCAGACGAACCAGAGGGCACTACGTTATCAGCGACGTGACCCGCTACTGGGGCCGCAATCCTGCCGGCTATCGACATCGCAAAATTGGACGCCGAGCGACTGATCACGGTGCGCATGCCATCTTTCCTGCAACGCCTGCCCATCCTGAAGGAATTCGTGATGGCTGGGGGTGACTGGGCTGCGTTCGAACGCCGCTTCCTCGCCCACCAGGAGATGGTGGGCTGGTCCGAGGAAGAGGCTCTGCATGTGCTCCCGACCTCCTTGGATGATGACGCCCTCGACGCTCTCATCACTATCCCGAAAGCAGACTGGGCGACTCTGCACCTGGCGCTCCGCGGCATGTCAGAGATCTATGGGTCACCCTCGGACATTCGTCACCGATTCGCTGCACGCCGAAGGGGTGAGATCGAATCCCCCCTCGCCTTTCACAGCGCTTTGCTGGCCATAGCAAGGGCTGCCTTCCCACGCATGTGTCGTGACTGTGCTTGTCACTGTATAGTGCCGGGGCTTACAAAGCCATGGCAGGTAATGTGTTGTCATTAGGAGCAGCCCTCGCGGAGCTTGGGTGAGCGCTGGTTAGCGCGGAGGCTCCACGAGCAGTGTGTGGTGCAGGCTCCCAGTGACGGGAGCAAGAGGGAGCATCAGCCAGCCAGGGTTACTTTGGGACATGATACACTGGTTGACCTGCTGACACGTGACTGGATGATATTGGAGTAGGGCCACCGGTGGACGGGGGTGGTCACGTGGTCCAAAAGGCTCTCGGGAACCTTTGAGAAGGAGCTCGAGAGACCTGGAAGGTTGGCGGGGTGAAAGGCGGAGCCAGCCCCTGCTCAGGGGAATATTACAGGGGCCCCGTGAGGAGCTGGAGGTTCTTCATGTGCTGGTGTTACGAAGATCCACTGCGGGGAGAAGATGCCTCTAGCCACGCGATCCGGGACCCAGCTGGTGGTCCGGACCGGGATAGCGAACCACGTCTAGTTCTGCTGTAGCGTGGTTAGATGGGCATTCGAGACCCGAGTGTAGATTGTGTTATGTTACGTAGTGTTGCTCCCAAGATAACGTCTGCGACTCAGTTGGACTCACTACACATGGGGGACTCGCTAGGCATATTCGGACAAATTCGCTTGCAAATTTCGATTGGCGACATCAAATCGGCTGTCCCTATTTGGGGGATCCTCGTTGATCAGGGACTTCCCTCCGGCCGACGCGTGGCATTCCTGCCCTCCCCCACACAGATGCACACTGCCTGTACCAACGTGTAGGCACTGCTTGCCCACAGATTGCGCATTCCGCCAGGTGCGCAGATGTTGGTGCCCCTTCGCTTAAGGAAACCGCTCGACTCTGGAGCGTCGGTGAAAGGCGTTTTGTTGGGACTGTCGAATACCATGATTAGGGGCCTGGAACTCGTAGCCGCACAGACTCTCGTGGCGGGTGACAGGGACCCATTCATCTAGGTCCTGAATGCTGGGTTGCGACCAACCGTTGTTCCCCAGGGGACCGTGCTCACTTATGCGACGCTGGCGCCCCTGGGAAGCACGGTCATTGGTCATGACGGTGCCGGTCCTCGGTCACGGCCGCGCTCAGACCTGGATGACGGATGGTTGGAATCGCTATGCGCGGGGGCTGGTGACCTGTCAGGGTCGCAGCAGGCCAAATTGCGCACGCTTTTACGTGAATTTACCGACCTTTTCACTAAAAGTAAATTTGATATTGGCTGCACTAAGTTATAACGTCAAAATATTGACACTGGTGATGCTGCTCCCATCTGACAAAATCCATTTCGGCTTAGCCCAGCTGATAAAAAGCATCTTAAATTGGCTGTCAATGACATGCTGGCCGCAGACGTAATCTCTCCTTTGACCAGCCATTGGGGAGCTCCTATAGTGCTCGTGAAAAAAAAAAAAACACGATGGCAGTTTGAGATTCTGCGTTGATTTTTGTCGTCTGAACAAAATTTTGGTGGCCGACGCTTACCCGCTCCCACGCATGGATGAATCGTTGGACGTCATGGCCGGGATTTGTTACTTCTCAACGCTGGACCTTTTATCGGGGTTCTGAAAACTTCCCCTTGATGACGCGTCCAAACCCAAAACTGCTTTCGAATGCCACAGGGCCTTTTCGAGTTGAATAGGTTGCCCATGGGCCTCCACTCGGCCCCTGCAACATTCTAGCGGCTCATGGAGCTTGTCCTCGCTGGGTTCCAGTGGGACTCGTGTTTGATTTACTTATATGACATCATTGTCTTCAGTCACACGTTCGAAGAACACCTCGAACAGTTGCGGGTTTTCTTATTGAAGACGCGCACTGCAAACCTAAAATTCAAGCCGCAAAAGTGCCACCTTTTGCGCGAGTCTGAGCATTATCTGGGGTATATTCTCAGCCGTTGAGGTATTTCCACCGACCCCGGAAAAAAACAAGTGTGTGAGCTTGTGGCCGACTCCTACCTCGGTGGGGGATGTCCACAGATTCATTCATTTTGCTTTTTCTATCGCTGCTTTGTCGCTTACTTTGCGTCGATTGCAAAACCACTCCATGCCCTGACGGCCAAGGGAGTGAAATTCCACTGGGGGGAAGTGTAACAGACCGCATTCAATTCCCTACGCGATGCCCTGGTGAAAGCGCCGCCCTTGAGTTACACCAACTTTTCGGTACTTGATACAGAAGCCAACAATACTGGTAATGGTGGGGTGCTCTCTCAGGTTATCGTCGGTGTCGAGCGGGTTATTGCTTATGCCAGCAGAGTGTTGTCCCCAGCGGAACAACGCTGCTGCGTGACTCGCAACGAGTTATTGGCCATCATGTTCTTCATTCAACAGTATCGGCCATACTTGTACGGCAGGCACTTTACCGTTAGATCAGACCACTCTGCGTTGCAATACAACTTGCTTGTTGACCAACCATCTAGTCAGCATTCTAGGTGGCTTCAGATCCTCCAGGACTATGATTTCACCGTTAGCTACAGCAAGGGCAACCGACATACCAACGCCGATGCACTGTCACGTCTCCCATCTTCCCAAAGGGTGCGCGTGTTTTCTTGGTTTGGGTCGTTGCAAGCCACTAGGGGTTGGTCCGGTTCCACCCCTCGCAGCAGTGGCCGACGTGCTCCCCTCTGAGCAGGGTCCCTCGGAGAATCCCATCGACCCAGCAGGTTGGGACGAATTGCTGAGCCTGACCCTGGCTGAATGAGTTCGTCAACAGATGGAGGATGCGTCCCTGCTTACCTTACACCATCGCACAGGAAATCAGCTAATATTCGGGGTCGTTTTACATCCCTTGTCTTGCGCGACAATCTCCTCATGAATTGGGATGGTGACTCCTGTCGGCACAAAATTGTGGTGCCCTCTGCCCTGCGGGGTAAAGCCTCTTGGCGGGCGCATGGGCGCCTTTTGCATTTGGGGGCACACAAAACCCTCGGCTTGATCCAACTCTATTTCTTCTTGCCGGGCATGCTGCAAGATGTAACCGATCTCCTGAAGGGCTGCACCCAGTGCGCTTGGCGGAAACTGCCAGCTAAGCTATCGTGCCTACCATTGCAATCTATCACGGTGTACCGTGTAAACGAGCTGGTGGCTCTGGACATTTTGGGGCCCTTCCCTACCACACCTAGGGGTAACAAGTACTTGCCGGTTGGGGTGGAGTATTTTACAAGCTGGCACATGGCCTGGCCACTCCCCTACCAGTCGGCAGCAGCCATCACTGAGGCCTTTGTCCAGGGCTACGTCCTGGACAAATTCCTGCAGTCACAATAGCTTCAAATCTAGTTTGAACCACCTCTACGGGGAGGGTTTACTCACAACTCACTTTTTACTCACAACTCACTTTTTACTCACAACTCACACTTTACTTCTAATTTAGCAATCTTTGGGAGAACGTTAATCAACCAGGCAATGCGTTAAATGTGTGTTATCTGACTCTCTGCGTTGCATTACATTACCCTCTCTAATTTTACTAAATTTGTTGTCGAACTTCCTATTTCTATATTGATATGAAGCTTTCGGTACTGCAGGAATCCATACGTTTTGGTTCTTTCAGTAAAGTTGCGATCAAAACGTCGTGATCTATTATTTTTCTACCTACGTGACTTTACCGAAAGAAACAAAGAGTATGTATTCGTACTTTTTCTCTCTAAATTTCTCCTTGCTTGTCTGTTCTACACTTAAATTCTAATTTAGCAATCTTTGGAAAAACATTAATTGACCAGGTTATGAGTTAGCTGTGTGTTAACATACCCTATGTGTTGCATTGCATTACACTTCTTAATTTTGCTAAATTTGCTTTCTCAAACTTTCGATTTTCGTGCGTTTCGCTCCTCCGGCCACTGTGGTCCGGAATTCCACAATGCTCCCTTCGTTTGTCTGCTGGTCCCCTCGTTGGTCCGACTCCGCAGTAATCTCTCTTCCCCGGCCCCTCCCCCCTCTCTATTTAAGGCCTCACCACAGAGTCGTTGTCCTTCTGTTTGTCTTGGTGTGTGTCTCGCTCGGTGTGTCTTTGTGTGTGTTTCTCTCTGAATGTGTGTCTGCCTATGTTATTTCCGTGTCTGTGTTTTTTCATTCATTCTTACCTGTTGATGGTTGCTTGTGTTGCAATCGAAACGTCGTATTCTATTATTATTTGATTTTATTTGATGTTATTGTAACACTGCAATAAATAATACATTAATACGTAACACATGCACAATGATTATTACATGTATGACAAATGCATACTCGGAGTCTGTGTACTCAAATACTAATGCATACTAGTATGTGTACACAAAAGCTAACGAATACTAGTGTGTGTACTAATGAATAATAATAATAATAACAGCACCACGAATGTGTGTGCAGTGGTAATGAACATTGGTGATGCCACCACGATGTTAATGCCACTTGTAGCATCTCTCTTTCAACACGACGCGTGTACAATAGTCACCACAGCCTCGCACAGTCACATCCACGCACATATATTTTGACAATCCACTGCTGGATGAGGGTCTCCCCAGGCCTTGCGGGTAATAAGGGTTATTTGACCATACTTCACCATGCTTGTGAGTGCACGTTGGTGAAGGTTGGGATCACAAACGTAGAAGCATAGAGGTACAGTACAACAATGGTTTACGGTGTACTGTCCTCTGCTGCCCACCCTGTAGCCCCGCAGCCTATAGCACCTACTATGCATGGTGGTCACCTATCCCTGTACTCGCCAGGCTCAACGCGGCATAGCCAGGAATCAACCCCACAATGTGCAGTGCATCAACCACTGTGTCACCGCTCCATCAGTGAGTAAACAAAAGTTAGTTCACTGGAGCGTGTATATTACCATCTGGGTGTATGAGTACATAAATATAATTGCATGCATAGTTACACAGCTCTTAACTCCTTCAGTGCAGCTCTCTGAGATTTAGACATTTTTATTTTTTTTATTTTAAGCTTTCGTGACTGCAAGGATTCATATTCTTGGTTCTTTCGGTAAAGTCACGTAGAAGGGAAACAATACGAACCAAGAATGTATATTTTTTGTTTAATTAAATAAAAATAACTTTTTTTCTTACGACATAAGGCTCACATGAGGAATGTATCTCTTTTCAGAACCGACCTGCCCACAAATTATAGCTCAACGAAGTGGCTTATCATGTGTATATTTAATGTGGACATTTATAGCAGCCAAATACTCTACACAAGTGATGTCAATTCTAAATCTAAAGGGGAAACCCCTTAGGACCAGGAGAGAGAGAGAGACACGTAGCCTACAAATGTACAGCAGGCGTCGCGGTTGAGATTAAAACCACGATCTCCTTTATACCAGGCGAGGCAGATAGCCACCGTGGTGCCCCCAAATTAAAGTCCAGCATCCAGCCAACAAATAGCCCATCTTAATTGGTTCTTTCGGTAAAGTCACGTAGAATGAGAATAAAATAATAAATTGATAAAATAAAATAACGCAATAATATTCTCACGACGTTTCGGCCACAACACAAGCGGCCTTCATCAGGTGAAGGGACGAGACTGTCTGGTAGGACAGCGCTGGAGTGAAAGAGCCACGTTCAGATCACGGCCTTTTAAGCTGTGTGAGAGGAACAAAGCGCCTTGACAAAGGAATTAGCATATCATTTAACATTGAAATGGCTGAATGATTAGCTTGTGACTGGTCACAGAAATAGTTATGTTAAAAGTTAAAGCATACACATCCGCAGAGGCACCCCTTGACAATGGAATTAGCATAGAATTTAGCATTGAAATAGCTAAGTTAACGCATACACTTTCTATGCTAATTCCATTGTCAAGGGGTGCCTCTGCGGATGTGTATGCTTTAACTTTTAACATAACTATTTCTGTGACCAGTCACAAGCTAATCATTCAGCCATTTCAATGTTAAATTATATGCTAATTCCTTTGTCAAGGCGCTTTGTTCCTCTCACACAGCTTAAAAGGCCGTGATCTGAACGTGGCTCTTTCACTCCAGCGCTGTCCTACCAGACAGTCTCGTCCCTTCACCTGATGAAGGCCGCTTGTGTTGTGGCCGAAACGTCGTGAGAATATTATTGTGTCATTTTATTTTATCAATTTATTATTTTATTCTCATTCTACGTGACTTTACCGAAAGAACCAAAGAAGATGAATAATTGCAGTCACGAAAGCTTTAAATCGAAACAAATAGCCCAATTAAAGTTGCAACAGATAATTAATGCGTGTCTTGATGTCGGCAAGATGATAATGAGTGCTCGTTCTGACGGCTGCCTTAGTGATGATGATGCTTCTATCACATTCAGTCTCCACCCCACTCTTATTTATATTTCAGTAGATTAATCGCAGCCTGCTCTAACACCACACACAGCCTTCGCGGTGAGAGTTGTGCCCCGACAATAATAACTTTTACTTGTTCTGAACACCTGCTTTTGCGACGGGTTTGGCTCTCACTAATCCTGAGTCCAACTTAGCAACCAGCACCGTCACCCTTCTCTGCACCCCACTCCTCCTCATCTGCGACCTTTTGGCGTCATCTGGTCCAACACTATGAGACTGGGCTCTAACAAAATCTGCCTCTCGTGTGGACCAATCAACTTCAAGGACAATGCATACATTATCAGAGTGCTGTTTTATTTGTTTGCATTTTAATCGCAAGAATTGTGGTTAATGCAAACATGATCCCTTGAAAAAGGTGTCAGTTTTGTTGCCAGATAAAGGGTGAAAACCTATTCTCATATTTTGCTACTGCAAAGGAGGTCTCATGATGTCGTGGTTTTTGTTTATTTAATTTTTATTAATTTGAACCTATTTACGTTACTTTACCGAAAGACCTAAAGAATATGAATTCCTGCAGTCACGAAAGCTTTAAGTCAAGATGTAATGCATATATTATCAGAGCATGTTTGTTCATATTTTTTGCCACAAGTATGTATGGTTGGTGCAGACTTGATTCCTTGCAATAGGTAGCAATTAGGTATTTGAACATCTTAACACCTGTTTTATTGCCAGAAAGTGTTAAGCCTACTCTTATTTTTTTTCATCAAAAGAGGGTTATTTTCGGTGGACACGAACAGAACTCTACAAATTACAAAACCACTGTTTTACAGGTCTAGTCCAACACCTAAACAAATGGCTAAATAACGTTCAACAGCTCATATTTTATAGCTCTGAATAAACTCAACTTTGTATTTCACCAGGTAAGGTCCACTGAGCTATGTTGCTCTTTTCCGAAGCAAACTGGCCACAAATTATAGCTTAACGACGAAGCTTATCATGTGGACATTTAGAGTAGCAGACAAATACTCTAAATGTGTGATGTTGATAATAAATGTCAGATGAACAACTAGAGGACCCAGAGAAAAATATTTGCTACCACCATGGGGAAAGAGATAAATGTAGACATCAGACATTAGGTTCGGGGTCAAACCCACAATTATTTGGACAACACACTTTTCTCTCAGATCGAAAAACACTGAAATAAAATTGCCTACCATGTCAACGTTTAATAGAGTGGCGACCCTTTCCTGGTTGCAGATAAACCCTCTCATAAACCAAGGCTGTGAGTGAATGGAGGTGGGGCCACCTGCAGGAAGGAAAGTGGGTCATGCACAGTGAGGGCGGCGAGCAGCTGATTGATCTCCCGTTCCAGGCCGCGTGCTCTGCTCTCGTAGCGAGCGATGTCCACCTAGATGTGGGACAGCACAAAAAGACCCTCCTCGTCCACGTGCTCCAGCGCCCCTCTCTCCTCCTCCCTCAGCTGCTCCCTCCGGCGCTCAAACTCTCAGCCGTTCTGCTCCTTGGTCTCACGCAGAGACTCCTAAACAGAGATATAATGATCGTTCATCGTTTCACGCAGTTCAATGTGACATCATACATCTTCTCAACACCACTATATCTCCATACTCGGTACAAGGAGGCAGCATACTTACATTATAGCAGCATGAGGGGAATGAAACACATCAAATATAATAACGGGATTCAATTGAATACAATTCACAGGCGAAATACTAGGGGGAGTCGTGAAGCTGTCGTCTCTCTCTGTGCCTGCACGCGCCGGTAGATGTCCCTGAGTTACGGAGTCTGTGACGCTGCCGTTTTCTTGTTCTCCTCCTCGTCTTCTCGAGTCTGAGCTCCTCCTGCGTGGGGTAGACCAACACACATCCTCAGTAATACATCATCAGTGTGATCAGCAGCAGATGGTCACCGCATCGCGCGCTCTAAGATGTGCTTCTGCGGCCGTCTTTAACGCTCTTACTTCCGAAAATTAGAAAGCAAATAAAGCTATTTACTTTAAATAATCTCGATTGAAAACTTTTCAATTAGCATGGTTGGTTACGTACTGTGCCAAAGAAGTTCAACATGCATACAGACATGCATCTCCTCTCCACCATTTGATTGGTGAACACATTCGATGTGTTATTAAAATATTAACATAAAAACTAGAATCTTGATTTATAGCTTTAGTGACTGCAGGAATTCAAATTATTTGGGTCTTTCAGTAAAGTCACGTAGATAGGTAAAAAAAAATCAAATAAAAGGGGGTAAAGCCACCAAAGGAAAGCTGTTTTAAAGGTTTAAAATGGGCCTAGCCCAGGCGTCCTGGTATCAAAATGAAGTTGACGGGGCACAAGTGCCTTGGAGCCTATGCAAGTGGAGATGATTATGTTGATATGAAATCGGAATTAGAAGAGGGGGATCCGCATGAGACGTGGATAAATTAACAACTTGTGGTACGCTCAATGCAGGGGCGACACAGCAGGAACTGGAATTGCTTGTCTCATCTTTGGTAAAATAAAACTAACATCGGAAGGTGAAAAGATGGAAACATCACAGACAGTTATGACTTAAACTGATTGATGACATCCTTCCAATGGTTGCTGAGTTTGTACCCATCTTCTCGGTTGAAATTGTGTCTGTGTGTTTGTATATATGGATGGCTTCATGAACGAATCTTTGTTGATAGCCAGTGGGCTTGCAAAGTACCTTCGTCTTAGAAAAATCAATTTCGTGTGAGCAAATTTCATTAAGACAATGATCAGCCAGGGCTGAAGTGTTGGTTCTCCCATGTTTAAAATCTGTCTCATCCTCACGAACACGGTCCGAGACATGTCGTTTAGTTTCCCCAATGTAACTACTGCCACAGACACAGCTTAGCTTGTAGACGTCAGGGTATTGCATATCAGGGATATTATATTTCACAGATTAGATCAGATCACGAATTTTATGCACTGTGTTAAATCGAACATGGATCTTGTGTTTGCTCATGATTTTGGAAATATTTTTGGTTACCCCTGCTATGTATGGCAAGGTTATGATTTAGATTGACAAGGTTGTTATTAATTCTAGACTTAAAGCTTTCGTGACTGCTAGGATCCATACTCTTTGGTTCTATTGGGTAAAGTCTTCCACTCCAGCGCTGTCCTCCAGACAGGCTCGTCCCTTCACCTGATGAAGGCCGCTTGTGTTGTGGCCGAAACGTCGTGATTTTTTGTTATTTTATTTTCACCTACGTGACTTTACCCAATAGAACCAAAGAGTAAGGTTGTTATTACTCTGAGTAAGAGTCCAATTTTCGACGACCTAAAATCGGTCATAGAGGGTTGAATTTTCGCAAATCACCCCTAAACACATCCCAGTGGATGATATCATTGCCTAGGTCGATGTAGCCCTTAAGGTTTTGGAACACATCGCTACAGACGTGGCAAGATCGGAAATCGCTGCAATCCTCAAAAACGCTAAGACACCAATCACCAACATCAGTAAGGATGAGAGTTTTGAGCTATCTCAATTTTAAAATAGAGATGATATGGCAAATATTTTCATCCTCTCAGCCGACAAGGGCAATGCCACGGTCATCATGGACAAAACCCCATACAATAACAAAATTCAGGACCTACTGAGTAGCCTCGTTAAAAAAAACAGTATCATCACTGATTCGGCTTAATTAATTTAACAAACCAAGCGGTTTTCCTTAAAACCCTCTGCTGCTAGACCACCCAGATTGTATGGCTTACCAAAAATCCATAAAGAAGGTACACCACTCCGTCCCATCGTCTCCACCATTGACTCACCCACCTACATGGCCCGATTTCTGTTAGATAACATTGCAGCCATTCATTCGTAAGACCACCTCATCTGTACTGAACTCAGCTCACTTGGTATCGTTAATTAAGGACATCTCACTGTCTTCAGGTGATGTGCCCGTTAGTTTCTACGTAATTTCTTTGTTCACAAAAGTTCATGTGCCTGACACCATTGCAATCATTGAATATTTGGTCTAACAAGGATTAACTGCTGATGTACCAGCCCTGGTGAGACACTGCCTCACCAACACATACTTCACTTGGAATAGAACATTCTGCAAATAAGTTGAAGGCACCCCGATGGGTTGTCCCTTATCTCCGGTTGTAGCCCATGTTTTTATGGAAAATTTTGAGACAGACGCTATCCAGGCATCCACTCTATGTCCGTCCGTGTGGAAGAGGTACGTAGATGACACGTTCGTCATTTGGTCACATGGGCGACCAGCTCTGAACCAATTCCTCAACCACATAAATTCCATACACCCAGCCATCAAATTCACCATGGAGGTGGAAAAAGATAGCAATCTACCATTATTGGATGTTCTAATCAAAAAGAGACCAGATGGCTCAATGGGTCACTCTGTCTACAAGAAAGCAACCCATACTAATGCCTTGCTAAAACCTGACTCCCACCACCACCCATCCCAGAATAATTCCCTGATCAAAACTCTACACCTTCCCCCACAACTTAGATTAGAGTACACAAACCGTAAACGTATCACTCCAACCGTTGGGAAAGAGCCATCGGAGGACCCAATAAAAAACATTACCTTGCCATACATAGCAGGGGACACCAAAAATATTTCCAAAATCATGACCAAACACAAGATCCATGTTCGATTTCACACAGCGCATAAAATTGGTGATCTAATCCCATCTGTGAAACATAAGATCCCTGACATGCAATACCCTGGCGTCTACAAATTAAGCTGTGTCTGTGGCAGTAGTTACATTGGGGAAACTAAACGACATGTCTCGGACCGTGTTCGTGAGCATAAGACAGATTTGAAACATCAGAGGGCCAACAATAGAGCCGTGGCTGATCATTGTTTTAATGTGGGTTATCTCACACGAAATTGATTTCTCTAAGACAAAGGTCATTTGAAAGCCCACTGGCTATCAACAAAGATTCGTTCATGAAGCCATCCATATTTTCAGACACAGACACAATTTCAACCGAGAGGATGGCTACAAACTCAGCAATCATTAGAAGGACATCATCAACCAGTTTAAGTCATAACTGGCTGTGATGTTTCCATCTTGTTACCTTCCGTTGTTAGTTTCATTTGACCAAAAATGGGACGAGCAATTCCCGTTCCTGCTGTGTCGCCCCTGCATTGGGCGTACCACAAGATTTTTACTTCTCCACGTCTCATGTGGATCCACCTCTCCTAATTTAGATTTCATATTAACATAACCATGTCCGTTTGCACAGGTTCCAGGGCACTTATGCCCCGCCCACTTCGTTCTGATACCAGGACGCCTGGGCTACGCCCATTTTAAACCCTTAAAACAGCTTGCCTTTAGTGGCTTTACCCCTTTTTTCCTCCTGATGACGATTGCTTGTGTTGCGATCGAAACGTCGTAGTTTTTTGTTTATTTTATTATTTTGGAACCTATCTACGAGACTTACCGGAGGGAGCAGCTGGTCAGTAGTGCCTATATCAACTTCCTTTAGTGGATGCAAATAATTATGGATAGTAAACTATGAAGTACTATATATTTTTGAACATGTAAACCATGAAATAGATTAGGATAATTTACGTGTCCTTCAAATATGTGCCACTCCTCATAAAACAACAAATGTATTCGTTTGAAAATGAAACTTATTTGATACATATATATTTTTGAAATTGCAATTTAACCCTTTGAGTTCAAGGGACGGCAACCTTTTACAGAAGAAGAAACATTTTATTTTCGAACAAAATATTTCGAGAGCCGCATTACATGCAGAGCTACTTTTACACATGATAGCGGCGTTCAAAGACCAGTATATCCCGGTGGAAACGCTCGCCTTGCTCCACCAAGTATGCTCCCATGTTCTACTTGAATTTATCAAGATGAGCATCAAGGATATGGACTTTGAGGGACACCTTACAGCCCATTGCGCCGTAGTTTTTCACCAGTCTCAACCAGCTCCACATAGTTTTCGACCTTGTGATTGCCCAGGAAGCCACGAACCGCCGCTTTCTCCTTATTAGTGAGCTACTTGGGGAATTCATTGCACTCCAGGATCTTCTTTATCTGTAGTCCAAAGAAGACACTGGCTTTGACCTTTGCCTCAGACAGCTTTGGGAAGAAGTCTTGAAGGTACTTGAAGGCTGCCGACTCATCTACATCTCTGACAAATTGTTTCATAAGGCCCAATTTGATGTGCTGTGGTGATATCAGCACCTTCTGGGGATCCACCAGTGGCTCCCACTTGACGTTGTTCCTCCCCACAGAGAACTTGGTCCGCTGTGGCCAGTACCCCTTGTAGTAGTGCGCCTTGATGTCCTTGCTGTCCCAAAGGCAAAGATAGCAGGGAAACTTGGTAAAACCGCCTTGGAGACCCATCAGTAATGCCACCATTTTGAAGTCTCCGATGACCTTCCAGCCATACTCATCATACTTCAAGGCATCCAGCAAAGTCTTGATGCTGTTGAAATCCTATTTGAGGTGCACCGAGTTGAGTTCAGTTCAGTTAATTTATTAGGATTACCCCTGGGAGCCATTCCGCTCTTGAATCGGGTGCAACCGCAACAAACAAAAACATGAACAAGTAACATCTTAAAGTGACAATGCGCAACAGAAAAATCTTTGAAAAAACAGCAAAGTCTTTCAGAAAAAGCACCGTATATCAACGCTGTGTGCAAAAATCCCAGTGGGATGCAAGTCAAACAATAATAACCATATGACAATTTAGATTAAAGTTATCAGTCTAACTTTGTACTACAACAAACAAATATGGCTAAACCAAAACGTTTTCGAATACACCAAAATAAAGCTATGAAAACAATGTAAAAGTGATAATTGGAACAGTGATTAAAATTTAACAATACCCGATATACATTACATGTACGACCAAACGTTGCAGCCATAGCTGGCAGCATGAGGCACTCTATAACAGCAGGAGTATCAGTCGGAGTATCAACATTTGTCAATGCACCTTTAAATATCAGCACACAATAATCATAACTCAAGATCATCCTTTGCAACGGTCATCCAGAACGATACATTTGATTTCAGGCCACTGAATAGCTGTGGCAGCTAGGGGTGTACAACTCCTCTAGAGTATTTCTGAGTGAAGACCTCACAGGTAGTGATCAAAGTTGCAGTTTATTGGCGATGGCATTCCAGACCCTGGGGGGGGGGGGCATCAATACCAAAGGCCCTTCCTCCAGTATTTGTACGGCAGTAAGGAATGTGAAGCTGGTAAATGAGCGAAGACCTTAGGTCACATTTGTTCTTCGAAACAGTGAGGAGATCCAGCAGGTAGTCTGTGGATTTTTTCGTAAGTACATCGTGAATAAATAAGATCTGACGCACAAGATCATTAAGAGATGTTAAGTTTGACCAATATAGAGATCGCAGTGGTGGGTCCTATATGGGCATTTCAATGCAAATCTTAAGGACGAGTGATAAAGTGAGTCAAGCTTCTTCAGTACAGTACTGGAACATAGAGGGGAAGCAGTGCTTGTGTCGATACAGAAAACCAATTTTTATTTTTTGTCTTTTTACCAATATAATAAATGTGATCTTCAAAATTCAGTTTCGAATCAAGGATGACCTCAATATACTTATAGATCTTTACTTGCTTTATTTGATAATTATTTAAGGAACGTAATTGGGGAAAAATAACTTCCTGCTTAAGTCCTGGTGAGAAGCATAGCACCTTTGTTTTGGAGGTATTCAGGAATAGTTTAAGAGCAAATAGCTGATGTTGTAGTTTGTTGAAATCACCCTGGAGCTTAGCATTCACGTCATCCAGAGAGCGGCCAGCAGTAATCAGTATCGTGTCATCTGCAAAAAGATGTACCCTGGAATGGTCCAGGTCAGTGCCCAAGTCATTCACATGAAGAGAGAACAAGAGGGGTCCGAGGATGGAACTCTGTGGAACCCCTTTTGCTATCTTAACACTGTTTGACCTCCAGCCATCTATGAATACAGTTTGGGTGCGAGAAAAGAGGACATTTTTTAACCATTCCACTGCGTGTTTGGAGAAACGGAGGCAACTTAGTTTACTAAGCAGTGTGTTGTGGTCGACTGTATCAAAAGCTTTGGGCAAGTCAAGAAAAAGACTGGTACTGTACTGCTTAACATCAAGGCTACTGTTAATGTGATTCAGAGAATCTAATGCAGCAGATGTGGTTCTGTATTTTTTCGGAACCCAGATTGGTTTCGATGTAAGAGATTGTTGTCGGACAGGAAACTGCTAATTTGGTAGTTAAATAATTTTTCAAAAATCTTCATCAACGGGGACAAAATTGAGATAGGTCGGTAGATATTTGGATCATCTTTAGGGCCCCCTTTGTGAAGTGGGCGAACATAGGAATGTTTCCATTCTACAGGTACTGATGCTTCTTTGATGTGCAGCTTCAAAATATGGCTATTGGTTTGTAAATTAGGTGACCAACAGTTCGCAGAGCAAAGACGGGAATGCTATTTGCTCTGGTAGAGGAGGACCCTTTGAGGTAGGAAAGTTGTTTCAGAACATTGCTTTCGTGGATAGGCTGGAAACTAAATTCGTTGAATGCTTGGACAGGCGTGTAGGAAATTGCATGAGTAGGGGTTACTCCCAAAACATTATTAAAAAGGTCACCAGCTTCAGAAAAACTACTTTTTTGGGCTCTGAAAAATAGTCCCCTTTTCGGTTAAGTGCAACGGGAAGATTATCTGTGTTAGATGCCCTTTCGATACATTTAACTGTTTTCCAGAAGATCCTGGCATTGACATGCAATTCCAGGAGCGTGGAGGAAAAAAATAATTTTAGCCAGTTTTTGACCAATTTACTTTTCTGAGCACATGCCCAAGCCTTGTCTCTAGTTTTCATGAGCTTAGTAATCAAAGGATCAAACCATGTTGGGCGGTTGCCTATAATTTTAATTCTAACCAACGGAGCATGTTTGTTAAGAATTTGGAGAAATGTATACCTGAAGGTCTCCCAAGCCGTAGTCAGGTTAGGGATATCACAGACCTTGTCAATATCCGAGTGAAGCATATGATTAGTAAATGCCTGTATGCTGAAGTGTCTCATGGAGTGCTTATCAACCAATTTAGTGGGGGCTTTGGGTCTGGCTGACGATCTCACTCCAAATATGAAGGAGTGATCACTAAAGTCATTACCCAGAACAGGAGTAAGTGGGAAATTGTGAGGGGCATTAGTCAATCGGACGTCAAGCAGAGATGACTGTCCAGGATTTTTTTAGGATTGGTCTTGTGGGGACATTTATTAATTGAAACAGGTTACATTCACGTGCAAAATTTGTGGCCACGGTCGGCGGGTTTAACCAATTCCAATTCAGATCACCCATTAAAATTATTTCACCTTTAGGGAGGCCCCCAAGAAGCACCCTCAGTGCGTTCCCAGCTTCAACATCATTACCACTCGGAGGTCTATAGCAGCACATTACCAATAACTGTTGATTTTTAGTGATTCTGAGAGCCAGACCTTCAAAGCAATAGTACTACGAACACACCTGCTTTAGTAGTTGTCCATCGCAATCTGCAAGTCATTGACGACCGGAGTGAGAAATGTTTCTGTAAGGCAGAAAATGTCCGTGTCCAGATTTTCCACTTCCAGTTTTAGTTGACATAATAATTTAATCACAAGCCCTCTGATGTTGACGTGCAGAACACCAACACCTTTTCTGCCAGAAAAATTTACGGAATAAAATGAGTTATTTACATTTGAGCCAGGGTGAAGCTTAATTACCTCCCAGAAAAAAGAAAAGTAGAATTAATAGTTTGCACAAGTATTTTATGTGAAAATATGAAGAGCGACGAACCTTGGACGAATAGCAGCTGCTTACATATGGCGACATTTTCAAGAGCAGAATTAAGTTAGAAAGGAGTGCTGGTGATGTAATCGGACAGATATAGTGTTTAAAAGGAAACAATGATAGAGTGTAGAAGTGGATATAATCTGTTTCACTAGCAGGTGCAGTGGCAAATGGAGCATCAAGTATGGACGAGAAATAACGAGGGCTGCCAGTGGTGGAGTTGAGTTTAGCACTAGATATGGCTGGGTGGGACAGTAGTAGCATACACAGCAGAACTTCCATCTTTAAAATAACAAAGATCCACAACAGTTAATCACACAAGTGAAAACGTACAGGTCGGCCGAGCGCGAGAAATGTCTTGCCGCACTCATTGCACATGTAAGGCTTCTCGCCCGTGCGCTTGAGTTTGTGGTGGCGGTCAGCTCCAGGTCACGAAGTTGACTAATCGATGTTTGTAAGCACACCTCTGTGCGTTGCTATTTCTCTACGCTAGCGAAGGATGTGACCTACCACAGGAAACAGTTCTTAGAATTAATATTATTGCGCATTAACTTAGGAAGGCACGACTCAGACTCTTCTGTGTTAAGCAACTTTAATATGTAAAACAAACATAACACTATCATATGCGAACTCTCATGCTAGGAATGTCAACACAGTACTCCTGGAGATGTCCTCCTCATTGATCCGTACATTTAATCCTCAATGGTTACGTTTGTTAAACTGGGTAACAGAACAATCGGCTAATTCCTTGGAGTAAAGCGAGCATACACGGCGATAGAAAAAAGTCCATACAAATTAATGTGACAATATTCATACGAACAGTAATAAAGAAACATGTGCCTAAGGCAAAAGTAGTTTTCAATGAATTCATTGGTAAGATTATGCAATTAACGAAATTCCCTGGAACAATAGTGTGCGGCAGTGTCTGTTTGCCTAATATATGCGTATCAATTGGCTGAGTTTTAATTGGTTCGTGGGCAAGATTCCGTCATAAAAATAAATAAATCTCAAAATAATAGGATTCTTGTGAGTGTGTATATTCGTAACATAGATGTTTATAATTTAGTTTCCTCAATTAATTCATTGGTGCATTTAAGCAATTAACGAAACGAATGACTAAATACTTCTAAACGGCCATATCCATGCAGCTCAATGGACCAAATAATGTGTTTCACGATCAGCTAATAGTTAACTCCACCACTTTAGGATGGCCCTTTTCGAAATACAAGGAGAACTTTGGAGTAATCATATTATTCCTGATATGTGCGTTATGTGTGTGTGGGTGTATTGTCTTCTAGCTCAACTCTTTGCATTAAGCAGCCGCTTAATGCTGCTGGGAAATGAGTCGTGTGTGTGTGTGGGCTTGTCATACATACGGCGCTCTCTCTCTCTTGGCGGCAGCTGCAGGCCTCTCTGCTGCTGGATGACCGCTGAGTCCGCACGATGCTCGTCCCTGATGGTGCACGATTGCACTCGCAGCTCGTACACTTGTCGCCAGTGCCGACACTCTTCCTCTCAATGTGTGTATATTGTAATTCTGTAAAATATCGTGTGCATTCATACAGATGCATCTTTTTAGATAACGTATTCGATGCATCGTTTTAATATTATAACAATATTAAACACATATGTCTTAAAGTAGTGATATAGACGAGGGGTGGAGGTGTCTAGTTTTGCAGAGGTTCTCGGTTCAATTTCAGTGGCCACCCCAGTTAATACCTCGGATGTAAAAGGCCTCTGCGCAATATAGATTTTTGTGGAGAAGCTCCTTTTCCACCAATGAAAAGCTCAACGAAGTGGCTTATTACTTGGAAATGTATATCAGCCAAATACTCTAAATGCGTGATGTTGATGTGGAGGGAAAAATCGGAAGACCCGGAGAAAAATCCATGCAACCACGGAGACAGACATGGAAACTCCAAATACACAGGTGTCGTGGTCGGGATCGAACCCACAACCTTCTCCATACAAGGTGAGGGAGCAACATTTCACAACTGCAGCACCAATTAAGAGTGGACCTTGTGTATGTATACTCTTTGGTTCTTTTGGTAAAGTCACGTAGGTATAAAAATAAAACAAAATAAAAGTAATATATCACGACGTTTTGATCGCAACACAAGCAGTCGTCCTGAGGTGGAAAAAATAATCCAGCAGTGGAACTGCTGAACCAGCGAGAGAGCTGTTACAACAAGTGGTTATATATGTGGCAATGGGCAAGCAAGCACGTCAGTTGTGTTAATGGGGGGATAATTTTTCCACCTGAGGACGACCGCTTGTGTTGCGATCGAAACGTCGTGATATATAATTTTACTTTTGTTTGATTTTTATACCTCCGTGACTTTACCGAAAGAACCAAAGAGTATGGATTCTTGCAGTCACGAAAGCTTAAAATCAAGATTGTGTATACATGTTGAACTTCTTAGCCAACCATACTTATTGGAGGTGTAGGCCAACATGATGGTCCAAGTTTTTGCACATTTCAGAAATCTTCCCAAATGACTTCATCAGCAATGAGAATGTGGCGAGTGTTTGGACAGTGACCCTTAGCGAACTGCTAATGTGAGGATTAAGCAATCGGCATGAATTGGTATAAAATTGGGATTTAATTCCAGTGTATCATTTTCGTACTGCCGAAATTATTTCAGTACGATTTATTTACTTTGTATGAAACAACTTTCCATGAATAATGATAAATAAAATATGGTATATATAGTAATACAAAAATACATTTACATTTACTTTGTATGAAACAACTTTCCATGAATAATGATAAATAAAATAGGGTATATATAGTAATACAAAATAAATGTACAATTGATAATGGTGTGGGTTTAGGCTCCTACATAGTCCACAACATTTACAATTAACGACCCATTATAAATTGTTAATGTTGGACGATAAAGGTTGACAATTATTTTTCGATTCAAAGCTTTCGTGACTGCAGGGATTCATATTCTTGGTTCTTTTGATAAAGTCATGTAGAAGGGAAATAATACAATTATAAAATAAAACAATAAACCTTCTTTGGTTCTTTCGGTAAAGTCACGTAGAATGAGAATAAAATAATAAATTGATAAAATAAAATAACAATAATATTCTCACGACGTTTCGGCCACAACACAAGCGGCCTTCATCAGGTGAAGGGACGAGACTGTCTGGTAGGACAGCGCTGGAGTGAAAGAGCCACGTTCAGATCACGACTTTTAAGCCGCTTGTGTTGTGGCCGAAACGTCGTGAGAATATTATTGTGTTATTTTATTTTATCAATTTATTATTTTATTCTCATTCTACGTGACTTTACCGAAAGAACCAAAGAAGATGAATCATTGCAGTCACGAAAGCTTTAAATCGAAAAATAAAACAGTAAAATTATCACGAAATTTCGATTGAAACACAAGCAATCATCATCAGGTGTGAAAACCACGCTAGAAAATTTGAAAAAAGTGGTGTTTTTTTCTTAATGTTAGCACCACAAACAGCAACTGGTGGTTGTTCAGACGGACGAGTCCATCTATGCTCGGAACAGAGGAGGGGGGAGAGAAAGAAAATGAAATGCGGTCTGAAAGTCACCGTAAGCATGAACACAATAAATTAACACCCGAAATGGTGTATCAAATCCTTCCAATGATTGCTAAGCCAGAATCCATATTATCGGTTGAAATTATCTCTGTGTTTGTATATGTGGATAGCCTCATGAACGAATCTCTTATGGTAGCCAGATGGCTTGCAGAGAACCTCTGTCTTGGAGAAGTCAATGTCATGTGAGCCCACTGAATTATAACAATGGTCTGCCACGGCTGAAGTATTGGTCCTACTGTGTTTTAGGTCTGCTTTGTGTTCACGGATGCGGTCCGAGACATCTCGTTTGGTTTCTCCAATGTAACGGCTTCCACAGAGGCAACTTAGTTTGTAGACGCCAGAGTACTGTATGTCTGGAATCACATATTTTACAGACAGGACCAGATCACGGATTTTATGTACTGTGTTGAATCGGACCTTGATCTTGTGGGTTTTTTTCAAGATTTTGGAGATCTTTTTTGTGACCCCTGCAATGTAGGGTAAGGTGATGGTTTTGAATGGCTCCTCAAGAGGGTCCTTCTTCATGGTTGGAGTGATGGCTTTCCGGATTGTGTAGTCAGAGTAACCATTAGCCTTGAGAGCTTGGTGTACGTGCTTGAGTTCACTGGCAATGTGTTCCTGGTCGGAGATGCATTGGGCTCTATGGTGTAGAGTCTTGATGAGGGAATTCTTCTGTGATGGATGGTGGTGAGAATCCAGTTTTAGGTAAGCATCCGTATGGGTAGCTTTCCTGTAGACAGAGTGGCTCATTGAACCATCAGGTCTCTTTTGTATTAGGACATCCAAAAAAGGTAGCTTGCCATCTTTTTCGACCCAGCCCTTATGTTTTTTGTTTGCATTTTGACTGCAGTTATTGTGGTTAATGCAGTAACATGAATCCTTGTAAAAAGTTTCAGTTTTGTTGCCAGAAAAAAAGGGGAAAAACCTTATTATTACGAGTTGACCATTTTGGAGGTTAAGTGGCAAATGGACGACTGTGGGGGAACGGTGATGGATGGAGAAGGCAAGAATTTAACAAATGGCCCCATTGTTGCTGATGTATGTTCGTTGGAAAAAAAAGTTTGATGTCATGCACACGTTGTCTCTCTGTTTTGTAAGGCAAAGACAGGCATGTCAGAGCCTTTGTTAATTTATTGGCGAAGAATATTGATGTTTTTTTTTAGAATAGCAGAATTTGACATTAAAATGGGCCTGGAAGATCTTGCATAGGAGAGGGTAGTAGGGAACAATCGACTGGTTGTGAACCTTAATTAGCGAGTTAGTGGCAGGTCTGAGCATAATTTGAAATATACCATGTCCAGTAGCTCTGTGACGATATAAACGATAGCCAAAATGGGCCGACTGAGTGTGTTTCAAGTAGTTGCATTGATACCTCTTCGAACACCTCTGGTCTTGCATACATGGTGCATTTGGATAGAACTGGCCACATGGGCCATGGACCATTGGTTGCAGACCACATAGGAAAAGGGCAGTGTCTTTATGGGGGTGAGGTAGCTCAGCACTGATAAATGTGTCAATGTGACTTGCATGAATTGTTTACCTCATCCATAGGGAAATGTGAGCATGAGGAAGACGACGTTTTTGACACCCAATGGTGTGCAAGGTGCTGCTTGTCTTTGCAAAGACGCTGCCTTCGTTGGTCGTAATAATCATCATGAGGTTATAAACTTTGAGTTTTAAGACCCTCGCTAAGATGTCATGTCTGTCTGGTGGCTTTTGGTTTGGATAAAATTAAACCTGGATCTCCTTTCATTTGGGATTGCAAGAGAATGTGATGAAGAGATGCGGCGTGGCATATTGACTGATGTACGTCATCGCATCCTGAATCTTCTCATGCATGTATCTTGGTGGAGCTGTGAAGGATGAAGGCAAAATAACTAATCAGCCCACATTGTGACCGTTTGCATCTCCTTTGGCATTGATGGCATTCCAGAGATGAGCATACTGTTCACACGCAGGCGGTTTTCATTCAGTTGAATGTAAAGAAGGTGCTCACTCTCAATGTTGGCATGATCATCAACAACATACTGGTGAAAGAGGTTGGCGCATAATAATGTGTGGTTTCCTCTTCTGTCCATGATTACGAAGGAATATAAAAAAATAGGAGACAGTTTCGTGAGGATGTCTTTGTCGTGCAGCTTTGTAATTGGAGGAATCTTGACGAGTTACCCATCTTGGGCTTGCGACAGGAAAATGTGTTATTGTAGGGCATCGTATGCTCTGTTAGTGTCAGGATATCGTGTGATGGTGTTTTCTTGGTATGGGAGAACAATGCCTCTCTCAAAATGTTCCTCACCCACCATAAGAAAGCAAGGTCAACAATATTTATGGGATTGAACCTCCCTGCGTGGTCCTGGGTTTGGTGAAAAGTAAAGGTGCTGTACGGCAAAATTTCAATGGGTGATCACTAAAATATTATTTACGGACTCTGTAGTATAAACTGGACGCATCGTGTTGGAGGGGGAGGGGGGGAGCGAAGAGGAAATCACATTGAAGAAATATCCGCAGCGTTGTGTGAATGTATTGCATGTAAAAGGAAATGTCCCCCGTGAGCTCGAACAAACGCGCATCATTTGACAGGGGCCGCCCCCCCCCCCCCCCTCACGTAATTGTCGTCAGTTGGTACGGTCGATGGCGTGCAATACGTAAATAATTAAATAAAGAAACGGCACAGATGTGCTAATTTAAGTACTTTAAAGTTTACGGATGGGAAAACGGAACAGCCTATTCCCATCGCGGGGCTTAGGTCTTGCAGCCTGGCAAACTGTTTTCTACCTAAATCCCACTGTCCGAGAGCCAAATCCCCCGCAAGTGCGAGCGCACGTAGACTTTTTTTATATATGTTTAATTTGTATATTTTATTTGGTTGGCAGTGGCTGTGTAAAGGATTTGGTCCTCGTATTTAATTAATGAACAGCGTTGCGGGATACAGTGAGCACGAATGACCCTGTCCACAGCTACATTGTTTGATGATAGGTTTTCCCCTTTTTCCTGTCAAGAAAACAGGTGTAGAAATGTTAAAACACCAAACCTTTTACGAGGAATCTTGTCTGCATTAACCACAATACTTGTGGTCAGAATTAGAGCCCGACCGAAACTGAATTTATGGTTTCGGTTTCAGCCGAAACCAGAAATTCAGTTTCGGTCGGTTTTGGCCGAAACCAGACCAAAAGTTAAATATTGACTTTCGGCCAAAACCGAAGCCGAAACCGAAAGTTGAACTACACTTTCGACCGAGACCGAAACAGAACGGTATATAACCGAAGTTACCGAACACAAGATTCATGAAATATGTCATGATGCAATGCTACTTTAATTAAAAAGAAATCTAGAACTAATAATTCAGAGCCTGCAGTAATAGTCGCTAAATATAAAATATTTAGGTGTTACTTACTTAGTAATTATATCCAAACAAACGAATATTGTAGTTAAGAAAGAACAGTTTTTCTGCATTCTCGCCCAGAAGGTTGCTGCGCCTTGCTTTGATCAGAATCGACTTTAGTGAAGTAATCCCACACCGCATGTTTCGACATTCTTCACGGTGATTAACTGCTCCGTTTATTAACTTTTATTTTCTACTTCACACAGATTCGTAATTTCGTTATCACTAATTCGCTACGGAACTATTAACTAACTGAATATCAATATTGGCAGAATTCGAATCTCGATATCAACACGCGTGTAGACTTAAGCGAATGCAACACATAAGCCAAGGCGGGCAGGTGGCTGGGAACAGACAATAGAGGCACTTTGTTGTCGTCCCGCCAAAGAGACTCCACCCACGGATGCAGATGCAGGCTGCCGTCTGTTGACATTAGCAGACCATCGTTGCGGCTGTAACCTCGCTCCCAAGCTGCTGCTGCTGACGTGTGTGTGTTTGCAGCCTATCTCATAGGATTGCCTAGCGCCGACTGACTGGCCGATAGGCAGTGATAGACTTAGCACTAGCGTTATATCTAAAAATAGATCTTCAGTTGAGGACAGAAAGTCAATATCAGTTTCGGCCGAAACCGAAAGTAAACTGAAAGTTTAAAATTGACTTTCGGCCGAATCCGAAAGTATGCCGAAAGTGGCCATTTGCCAACTTTTGGCGCCGAAACCGAAACCGAATTTCCGTCGGCCTCTAGTCAGAGTGCACAGAAACAAAACACTCTGACAATGTATGTGGCATTGTCTTTGAAACTGATTGGTCCACACCAGAGACAACTTTCTTTAGAGCCTCGTCTCAAAACGGTGTTACACCAGAGGATGCCAAAAGGTGTTACAACTCAAAGACAATGCCACCATCAGAGTAATGAGAGCTCGGGTAGAGCAGCTAAACCTCCGTTGCCAGGACCAAAATATGAGAAGAGATTTTCCCCTTTTTTCTGGCCACAAAACAGGTGTTAAGTCCTTAAAAACAATGCATATATTATCACAGTATTTTTTTGTTTGCATTCTGACCACAAGTATTGTGGTTAATGCAGTCATTATTCTTTGTAAAAGGTTTCAGTTTGGTGTATTAACATCTTAACAGCTATTTTGCTGCCAGAAAATAGGGGAAAACCTATTCTCACATATTGGTACTGGCAAAGGAGGTCCCATGATGTAATTACATTGTTGTTGATGTTGTTTGTGTTCTGTATTTTTTATTGTAGAATCGACGATACAAGCGTTACAACGCCACTGTCGTATGCATATATTTATACTTTTTAAAATAAAAATGATTGTTGTTGTGTCTCTCTCACAGCCCATGACACCACCAGTACATAAACACATCCCAGTTCATCATTGCTAATCATATTCTTAGCTCTTTCGGTAAAGTCACGTTGAAGGGAAACAATAAAATAAAATATATATAAAACAATAAAAATTCTCACGACGTTTCGACCATAACACAAACGGTCGTCATCAGGTGTGTCGGTTTGCAAACCGACACACCTGCAAACCAACACACCTGATGATGACCGTTTGTGTTATGGTCGAAACGTCGTGAGAATTTTTATTGTTTTATTTTTTTATTTTATTGTTTCCCTTCAACGTGACTTTACCGAAAGAGCTAAGAATATGAATTACTGCAGTCACGAAAGCTTTAAATCAAAATTCATTGCTAATCACTTTACCCCTACACTAGTCACGTGACAGTCACCAGCCAGTCACGGGCATGGCACGTTCACCTATCTCAGGACGCACCACTCAGATCCACAATCCTCACTGAGGCACCAACTTTACCCCACCCCACCAGCAGCCCAGGATGTAGGGGCTGAGTGAATGTTTGTTGAAACGAGTGTAATGGCACCATGGAGTCGGCGCTGTAAAACGACAGCACCCCTGCGTCCCAATCCAGATGGACCCCGACTCTCCACGGAGGCTCCAGCACCGACAGTGACGTCTCTACCCCGCCATGCCACACTGAGAAGCTGTCGCCATCTTTCCGTAGGCACCAGGAGACGTCACTCTCTCCCAGGCGGCACTCAGCACCATTCCCTCTCCGTGGGATCGTCACGTATGCGACTCCAACCCGACACCACCGCCCCGCGCTCCCCACGTCCACCTCCCAGTAGTGCTGACCCGACGAGAAGCTCTCAGAGCACAGCGCTTGGTCCCAG
Organism: Petromyzon marinus; assembly: GCF_048934315.1. Classification (NCBI taxonomy): domain Eukaryota; kingdom Metazoa; phylum Chordata; class Hyperoartia; order Petromyzontiformes; family Petromyzontidae; genus Petromyzon; species Petromyzon marinus. The sequence goes on from NW_027422597.1 coordinate 5,288,336, forward strand.
ACATCAAAGCGGTGTGGGTGATGGGGGCGACGCTGGGGGACACCGCTCCACGTTGCTGTCCTGCGATCCGCAGAAATCTGGAGGTGGTCGTGGGCTGAGTTTGTGTCCAGAGTCGGTGAGCGTCCATCTGTGGTGAGTATTAGTGTACACATAATAATATTAGTTAGTATTAGTGTACACATACTAATATTAGTTAGTATTAGTGTACACATACTAATATTAGTTAGTATTAGTGTACACACACTAATATTAGTTAGTATTAGTGTACACACACTAATATTAGTTAGTATTAGTTTACACACACTAATATTAGTTAGTATTAGTGTACACACACCAGTTAGTATTAGTGTACACACACTAATATTAGTTAGTATTAGTGTAAACACACTAATATTAGATGGTATTAGTGAACACATACTAATATCAGTTAGTATTAGTGTACACACACTAATTTTAGTTAGTATTAGTGTACACATACTAATATTAGTTAGTATTAGTGTACACACACTAATATTCGTTAGTATTAGTGGACACACTAATATTCGTTAGTATTAGTGTACACATACTAATATTAGTTAGTATTAGTATACATAAACTTATATTCGTTAGTATTAATTTACATATACGAATATTTGTTAGTATTAGTTTATAAAATATGAATATTCGTTAGTATTTGTCTACACATACCAATATTCGTTAGTATTTGTGTACATATACTATTAATCGTTAGTATTAGTGCATATATACTAATATTCGTTAGTATCAGTGTACATATACTAATATCGTTAGTATAAATGTACACATACTGCTAATCACTTGTGAATAATTATTAGTGAATAATAATAAATAATAACTCATTAATGGTACTACACTAACATGACAATGTGTGTGTGTGTGCAGTGGTAGTGAACAGCGGTGATGATATTCTTTGGTTTTATTCGGTAAAGTCACGAAGGTAAAATAAAATTAAATAAACAATTAAATCACCACGTTTCGGAGGCAACACAAGCTTCCGTCTTCAGGTGGAACTGTGGGGAGGCTCTGAGAGCCTCGAGATTAAATACAGGTTAAGGGGGGGGGGGGGGAGGAGGAACCAAGTAGGGGACCTTGATGGGGTGCGGGGCTGAGTTAATCCGTCTTTTGTTATGTTGAGGGTGCGGGGGATGAGTCACTGCACGGGGGCAATGGAAAAAAAGGAAAAATAGAAACGTTCGGAAAGAATCTGCTGTGTGCTTATGAGGAAGCTAAAGTTTTGACTTGGTTCATGACATCTTTCCAGTGGTTGCTTAATTTAAAACCACCCTCTCGGTTGAAGTTGTGTCTATGTTTGTATATCTGGATGGCCTCATAGACAAATGTTTGGTGATAACCGGGAAGTTTGCATAGTACTTTGGTGTCGGAGAAAGCAATCTCATGGGAACCCGCTGTGTTGAGACAATGATCAGCCACGGCAGACGAATTGGTTCTGCCGTGTTTAAATCTGATTTGTGCTCGCGGATTCGGTCAGAAATATCTCATTTTGTCTCTCCGATATAGCAGTCACCGCAGATACAACTCAATTTGTAAACACCGGGGCGATTTAATTATTTATTTTATTTCACCTACGTGACTTTACCGAATAAAACCAAAGAATATGAATCCTTGCAGTCACGGAAGCTTCAAATCTAGAATTAAGCAGTGATGATGCCAGCACCATGATGTGAACGCCACTCTCACAGCGTCTCTCTATAAACACGACGCCTGTACCACAGCCACCACAGCCTCGCACACTCTCACACCCATACACTGACATTGTGTGTCATAGCCTCGCACACTCACATCCACGCACAGACATTGTGTGTCATAGCCTCGCACACTCTCACACCCACACACAACATTGTGTGTCATAGCCTCGCACACTCTCACACCCACACACAGACATTGTCTGTCACAGCCTCGCACACTCTCACATCCACGCACAGACATTGTGTGTCACAGACTCGCACACTCTCACATCCACACACACAGACATTGTGTGTCACAGACTCGCACACTCTCACATCCACACACAGACGTTGTGTGTCACTCCGCTGCTGGATGAGCGCTTCCCCGCGCCGTGCGCATCCTAGGGGGGGGGGGTGGGGGGGTTATTTGACCATACTTTACCGCTCTCATCGGTGCGCGTTGGTGATGGTGGGGATCGTGAACGTAGAAGCGTACAGGTGCAGTACAATGGTTAACGCTGCACTGCCCTCTGCTGGTGTGATGTGTAAACATTCGGCAGGAGGGAGACAAAGGCGGCCGGGCGTGGTGCTGGCCACCCACCCCCTCGTGTGACGTGCTGGACTTCATAGCTGCTGCTGCTGATCGCTAACAGCACTTTCCTCGGGTCAACAGCAGTTTAGTTTAGTCGAATATTGAAACTGTTAAACTAATTTTATTTCATTAAGTAGAGCCCACTGATCCATGTCGCTCTCTTTCAGAGTTTGCATCTCTCTCCCCGTTGTGGAGTGGATTTTCCCCTGGTTCCTCGCGTTTTCCCCTCCACGTTTAGAATCAATTTGCATTCAGAGTATTGGCTCAACGAGGAGCCACTTCGCAGAGCTGTGATTTGTGATAGGTCGCTTCTGTAAAAAAGCGACATGGTTCAGTGGGTTCCTTACCTGGTAAAATAAAATGAAAAGTTGATGAAGGCGGGGAGCACAGAAGTGCAGTGCAACACAGTGGGGCAAGCGGGTGAAAGACTGAGGAACTCACAGACGAGAGGCAGGAATCTGTTCACGACCCTTTCAAGGGAGAGGACCGTGGTGGCGTCCAGTGAAGTGGGAGGTGGGGGTGCATATTCCTTTGGGATCTCTCTCCTGGGACAACCACCAACAGCATAACACACAGCCTCGTTTAACCACAGCACACATAGCACACATAGCACGTGTCTCACACACAGCCCATGTCTCCCGCATGGTCAGTGCCCCACACACAGCACGTGTCTCACACACAGCCCGTGTCTCACACACAGCCCGTGTCTCACACAGCCAGTGTCTCACGCACAGCCCGTGTCTCACACCACCAGCCCGTGTCTCAAACACAGCCCGTGTCTCACACCACCAGCCCGTGTCACAAACACAGTCAGTGTCTCAGACAGCCTGCATCTCTAACACACACACAAACACACCCTGTCTAACACACAAAGCACGTGTGTCTAACGCACACAGCCCGTGTGTTGTGAGTGTTTAACAGTGAGATATTAAGGATCTGTACCTACGCGTCTCGTCCAGGTGCCCCTGTTGAAGAGAGAGACAGGGATCATGAGTGACGTCTCTACCCATGCACCACGAGTCCCTCTGCCACTGCCCGCTCTGTTGTTCTGGACACCCAAACGCCATCTCCACAGTGGCGCTCCCCACCTGCAGGAAGGTGAGCGAGTCCGTCTCGTGCTGCAGGGCGCGCAGGCGAGCGGCCGCTGCCTGGAGCTCGCTGATCTCTCGCTTGTGACGAGCGATGTCCTCCTCAATCCGGGACAGGAGCTCGCGCTCCTTCACGGCCACGCGACGTAGAGCCTCCCTCTCGTCCTCGTCCAGAGCCTTCCTTAGGCGGGCGAACTTGCCCGTGATGCGACCTCTGATCCCGGCTACCGATTCCTGTGGAGACGCGGGGACCACGGTTGGCTCCCTGAGCCATAAGTCACTCTGTGTGTGCATGTGGGCGCCGCGGTGGCTAGAAGATGTTGACTCCCTTGCCTGGTATACAGCAGGTCGTGGTTCGATCCTGACCATGACACCTGTATATTTGGAACTATCTCTGTAGTCGTATGGATTTTTCTCTGGGTCCTCTGGTTATTGCCTCCACAATTAGAATCGACGTTACGCGTTTAGAGTATTTGGCTGCTAGCAATTTCAACATTACAATCTTCCACTTTGTTGAGCTATCATTTATAATCGCCAGGTCGCTTCTGACAAATAACCTTTCCTGGTAAAATAAAATATAGTTTAGTCTATGGAGCTCTATGGCTGTCTATGAGTCTCTATGGGCCTAATATCTCTATGGGTCTGTATGTCTCTCTCGGGATCTCACTGTATCTCTATGGGTGCCTATGTATCTCTCTGCATGTCTTTGATATCTCTATGGGTCTAGTATCTCTATGGGTGAATAGCGATATGGGTCTCTATGTATATCTGGCTGCTGCTATATATTTCCACGTGATGATGATGTCAGTCATTTGGTTGATCTGTAATTTGTGATTGCCAGGTCACTTCTGAAAAATAACTACACAGCTCAGTGGTCTTTACCTGGTAAAATAATAAATAACATTCACTAGTGGTGAATCATTCCCCAGTGACAAGTCGCCCATGGGACCGAGTCGATCCATGCCAAGGGGGCAAGACGGGTGCCGTACTCTTCTTGTTTCTCTCCTAGAGGGCGCTGAGGTCGTGGATGTTGAGACTCGGGCACTCGGAGTACGGTGGGGGCCCCCTCGTGGGTCCGACGAGATGTGGCGAGATGTTGACTATCTCACTTGGTATACAGGTAGTCGTGGGTTCGATCTCGACGATAATTATTTCTGCATATTTCGAGTCTGCGTATATTTCCCTGTGGTCACGTGGATTTTTCCCCAAGTCCTGTGGCTTTTCCTTCCACATTTTAAATCGGCGTAATCCAGGTCAGGTTATCCCACGAATCTGACCCGGGTTTAGAGTTCAAGGCATTCGTTATCTGCTGTGAACAACCCACAGAGCCCAAGAGTGTCTCCAGGTTCAAGCAGGCGTTTAGAGTACAGTATTTGATACAATCAATTTCCACCTGATAAGCCATTTCATTGAGCTATAATTTGTGATATTCAGGTTCTGTCTGCAAAAGAGCTACATGATTCAGTGGATCCAAACATTAAACTAATTTTCAATGGTACAGTATATTTTTTTCAAGTAGTGATATCCCAAACTTTCATAGCTGATTATTACCCTTCACACCAACATTATGTAAAATCCCCTCCCCCCGCGCCTGGTCCATCATGGTCCCCCCCGCGTCTGGTCCATCATGGTCCATCATGTACCTCCTACTTACATCATTCTCATTGTTATGCTAATTCCTTTGTCAAGGCGCCTTTGTTTCCTCCCACACAGCTTAAAGGACGCGACCTGAGCTTAGCTGTTTTCACTCCAACGCTGTCCTCTGGACAGTCCAGTCCCTTCACCTGATGAAGGCCACTTGTGTTGTGGCCGAAACGTCGTGATTTTTATTTTTATTGTTTTATTTTATTTTTTACCTACGTGACTTTACCGAATGGAACCACCAAAGAGTATGGATACTTGCAGTCACGAAAGCTTCAAATCTAGAAAAGAAATAAAAATAGTTGAATCGATGGGTCTCGATGTATCTCTAGGGGTCTCTATGCATCTTTGTGGGTCTCTATGTATCTCTATGGGTCTCTATATATCTCGATGGGTCTGCTGCTATATATTTTCACGTGATGATGATGTCAGGCACTTGTCGAGTTGCTATCATTTGTGACAACCAGGATTGCGTCTCAAAAAATCTATGTGGCTCAGTGGGGCCTTACCTCGTAAAATAAAAATAGTTGTAGTTAGAATAGACCCTGGTGACACGATTAGGGACGGTGTGAGGTGCAGCTGTGCGGTGTTTCTGCCTCTGCGTCAGTGCCTTGCACGACCTCCAGTTCAGTGCAACAGCTGCACCACAGCTCCACCCCGACAATCTGTGGCACTCTCTAGATGTTTTTTTGCCACAGGGGTGGAAGACGCAATGCCGAGTAACCCAACCTCGCAGCAGACTCGCCAGTGCGGCTACCGAATGTGGTAAATGTGCAAACCACTTGTAGTTAATGTTTAGTTTGAAAGTGAATGATATAATTACAGTAAGAGGTGTCAAAGTTATGAAGCTGCACGAAGTTCGCTTGAATGCATTTTGACCTCCACGACTTCCACACTGGATGGAGGTCACGGGGGCCAAAGAGCCCGGCCCGGACACGGTACCTGCGCCTCCTTGTGAGTGGCCTCCATCCGCTTCACGGACTCCTCCGCCTCCTTCCTCTTCTCCTCCATGGCTCGCGTCTCATACCCTACGCGCGTCTGTAGTGAAAGACGAGACCTCACCAGGGGGAGACTCTAGCACCCTGAGCCACCCCTCACACCGCCCTTCCCTCCACACCGACCCCTCCACAGCGAAGGCCCTCATCTCCATGCTGCCTCTCTACAGCGATTGAGACGGGGGGCACGGGGAGTGGGCAAGCTGATGCCTCGTTGTAGCAGCAGCCGGTGGGAGCCGTGCTGGCTTGGTGTCCATACCGACTCAGACCCAAGAGCCCATGTGCCCACAGCTGTCTCGTTTAAAAAATTAATTTTATAGAATTGTCTATCAGGTGGCTGTGATATCAGTCTCACATCTCTATTCACTTAATTCCTTTACATGGGAATTATGTTTAGTGAGAGCCTGGCATGAAATACATCCTGAGGCTGTATCCTAAAACGGCAAGCAGGAGATTTCGACACAGGCAGAGACAGATATTTAAAAGAGAGAGCATGAACACACTCTTTGGTTCTTTCGGTAAAGTCACGTAGGTAAGAAAAAAATATAGATAACGACGTTTCGATCACAACATAAGCAACCACCATCAGGTGTGAAACAAACACAGCAGGAGGACTGCTGGGTTTGTTTCTAAACGTCGTGATCTTTTATTTTTGTCTACCTACGTGACTTTACCGAAATAACCAAAGAGTATGGATTCCTGCAGTCACGAACGCTTCGAATCAAGAATGAACACACAATTACGTTTTTTCATCAGATGTTGTGAATCCCAGTTACAGAATTAGTCATATCGTGTTGCGGTGTATCAATCTGACGGCCTCACCTTCCGTGTCTCGTGCTCGTTCTTCAGCGTCAGGACCTTGTGTCCTATGTGTTCACCTGCGGTGCTGCAAGTTGAGCAGACCAGGCTGCTGTCTACTGTGCAGTAGAATTTCAGCTCCTCGCTGTGCTCCCGGCACCGTCGCTCCTCCAGGTACGCGATGGGAGCCACCAGGAGGTGTTCTCTCAGCCTGGGATTCTCCACGTGACGCTTCAAGTGCGTCGCACAGTAGGACGTCTCGCATCTCACGCAGGTCTTCACTGCAGGAGTTTGGCCGTCAGCGCAGTTGTCACACACGACTGCCGTGGCCATCCCGTCTCCAACTCTGAGCTGGTCCACCAGGTTGGCGAGGGCCACGTTCCTCCTCAGCTGGGGTCGCACAGGGAAGGTCGCTCGGCACTGCGGGCAGCTGAAACTGCTCACCGTCTCCCAGGCGGTCTCCAGGCAACGCAGGCAGAACGAGTGTCCGCAGCTCAGCGTGGAGGGGCACACGAATGTGTCCAGGCAGATGGAGCAGCTGAGCTCACTATCCACACTCTCACTGGGAGTCGCGCTCGCCATGACCCATTACTTCGCTGGGATCACTCGCTGTGTGGCTCAGAGAGACGCTGGACCAGGACCTCTCTCTTATAGCGAGGGTGAAGAAGGAAGTAAAATACTTACAATATTTTCATTGTCGTCACTGACATCACGAGACATTCCCTGGAGTGTGAACCGGCGCCCCGAGGTGCGCAAACAGCAGCCTCAAGGTGAACACGGCTACTGCACACACCTTGACATTTATAGAAATTAGTCCTGTTGTTAATATAAAGCAGTGAGGTTCAGCTGCGGTCGTTCATTCTTGAGATGAGTGTTGAGAGATGAAATCATCCTTCGACAGCAAGTTGGGGTCAAGATGTTATCTCCCTCACCAGGTATACAAGTGGTGGTGGGTGTCATCCAAATCCTGACGCCTGGTTTATATTTAAAGTTTGCGTCTCTCTCTCTCCGTGGTCGCGTGAATTTTCTCCGGATCCTCCGGTTTTTCCCCTCCTCATTTACAATCAACATCACGTGTTTAGAGAAGTTGGCTGCAATACATTTCCACGTGATAAGCCATAATTTGTGGTCAGGTCGTTTCTGAAAAAGAGCCACACAGCTCAGTGAGACTTACCTGCTATAATTAAAATATATTGTACGGTATAGTTGTAGATATCTCATGATTTCTTGTAACTCCATCTCCGTGTAATTACCCTAACGTGACAAGTTGCTTGAATGTCATCGTGGCATCAGAAAAAAAAATACCTGTAGTCTCCCGTGACTTATCCTGGAATCTTGAGCCATTTGTTAGGAGTGTGAATCTATCACCAACTCTACCTGCCTCCATCACCCACTGCTGGGGATGTCACCGTCTCTCACCCTCACTGCAGATCCCCGTGCCGGGCATTCACAGCCGCACCCACCGCTTACTTCACCTGCGTTGTTGTTTCACATTCACACGCACGGTTACTCAACGCGCATGCACATGCAGCAACACAAATGCCCATCGGCGTTCACCATGATGGTAAAAGAAAAAGCAATAAAACTAAACTATTTTTTATTTCACCAGGTAAAGCCCACTGAAATATTAGTTTATTTTTCAGAAGCGACCTACCCATTACAAATGATAGCTCAACAAAGTGGCTCATCTTGGAAATTTATAGCAGTCATATAATCTAAATACTGCACTCTAAACGCTTACTTGAACGTGGAGACGCTCTCTTGGGCTCTGCGGGTTGTTCACAGCAGATAACGAATGCCTTGGACTCTCCGCCCCAGGCGGACTCGTGGGAAAATGCGAACTGTATTACACTGAACACACGGCCTGGACTCGTCCGTTTTGCTTACTAACGGATAAAAACGCGTCACTGCGTTTGAAAGGGTCCTTCTACAAGGTCACCAATCCGAGGGAGGGGGTTCCCACAATGTCCACGGCTCATTCCTTGGTGCAGCAGCAGCAGAGACGGTTCAATGCTCAGTGAGGCGCAGTGGCTCCAGGCCAGGCAGACAGCACGATCTGCCGCGGGTTTTGTAGCCAACAAATCCTCGCACCCCGGCAGAGCCGGTTAGGTGACAGCTCAACACCCCTCGGGTGCCACGCAGCCCACACCCGGCTTCGCATCCAGTTACAATTACACATTCACTCACACACACACTCAGACAACAACAACCGTGGCGGTGACGTCACCACGACGCTTGTGCCAGGCCATGTGCACCTTGAGGCCACGTGAAGTGTCGAACGCCCGCTGGCAGGAGGTCACGGGGCAGACCCAGGTGCCACGGGTCGACTGACTGAGATGACTGGCTGATGCACCACCTGTGCCTCCTACTGTGTCAACTTGCTGTGCTTTAGCTACCCGGCGCTCCGCTCATTGTTGTGAGCATCGCTCCTCCACCCTCCGTTGTTGTTGGAAAAAAAAAGAGTGACATGTTCGGTCACATGCACGCTAGCGTAGATAAATAGCAATGCACCAAGGTGTGCTCACAAACAGCAAGAACTTGAACGGCTAGTCAACCTCGTGACCTGAAGCTGACCGCCACCACAAACTCAAGCACACGGGCGAGAAGCCGTTCATGTGCGACGAGTGTGGCAAGACATTACTCGCGCTCGACCTACCTGTACATTTTTCACTTGTGTGTGTTAACTGTTGTGGATCTTTGTTATCTTAAAGATGGCAATTCTCCTGCTGTGTATCCTACTGCTGTCCCTCCCCGCCATATCTAGTGCCACACTCAACTCTACAAACGGCTACCCTCGTCACTTTGCGTCCATACTTGTTGCTCGATTTGCCACTACACCTGCAAATGAAACAGCTCATAGACACTTCTATACTCCATCATTGTATCCTTTTAAACCCTATCTTTGTCCCATTACTTCACCAGCACTCCTTCCAAACTTCAGTCTGCTCTTAAAAATAACACCATCTGTGAGCTGCTGCTATTCGTCAAAGGTTCACCGCTCTTCATCCTTTCACAGAAAATACTTGTGCAAACTATTAATTCTACTTTTCTTATTTATGGGTGGTATTGAGCTTCATCCTGGCCCAAATATAAACAACTCGTATAATTCTGTAGATTTTTTTGGCAGGAAAGGTGTTGGTGTTCTACATGTCAACATCAGAGAGCTTGTGATTAAATTAAGTCAACTTAAACTAGAAGTGGCAAATCTTGACCCGGACATTTTTTGCCTAACAGAAACATTTTTCACTCCTGCCGTTAATGACTTGCACATTACGATTGACAACTACAACCTTTTTCGGCTTTACCGAGGATCTGAAGGAGGTGGAATTGCCATCTATGTTCGTAATACTATTGCATATTCACCAGCTCACTCCTGTTTAAAAAATGTTGCTTTGAAGGTCTGGCTCTCAGAATAACTCTCCCAAATAATCAACAGATATTTGTAGTGTGCTGCTATATACCGCCAAGTGGGAAGGGTATTTAGGCTGCATCTGCACTGAGAGAGCTTTTTATGGGCCTCCCTAAAGATGAAATAGTTTTACTGGGTGATCTAAATTGGAATTGGCTAAACCCGCCGGCCGTGGCCACAAATTTTGCAAATCATTTTAACCTGTTTCAATTAATAAATGTCCCCACAAGACCCAACCTAAAAAATCCGGGACAGTCAATTCTGCTTGACGTCTTATTGACAAATACCCCTCACAATTTCCCACTGACTGGTGTTCTGGGTAATAACCTTAGTGATCACTGCTTCATTTTGGGGGTGAGATCATCAGCCAGACCCAAAGCCCCCCCCCCGCCCCTAAATTGGTTGAGAAGCACTCTATAAGACACTTCAGCACTCAGGCATTTACTAATGATGTACTTCACTCGGATATTGACAAGGTCTGTGATATCCCCAACCTGACTACAGCTTGGGAGACCGTCAGGTACACGTTTCTCCAAATTCTTAACAAACATGCTCCGTTGGTTAGATTTACAACTAAAGGCAACCGCCCACCATGGTTTGATCCTTTGGTTACAAAGCTCATGAAAACTAGGGACAAGGCTTGGACATGTGCTCAGAACAGTAATTTGGTCAATGACTGGCTAGAATACAGGATTATAAGGAAAAGATGCGTCACAAAAATACGGCATGCCAAAATATCTACTTTTCCTCCACTCTCCTGGTATCACATGGAAATGCCAGGATTTTCTGGAAAACAATCAAATGTATCGAAAAGGCATCCAAAACAGATAAGCTGCCCGTTGAGCTTAACCGAAATGGGGAATATTTTTCAGATCCCCAAAAAATTGTTGACAATTTTAACCTTCATTTTTCTGAAGCTGGTAACCTTTTTGACAATCTATTGGGAGTCACCCCTGCTCATTCAAATTCCTACACTCCTGTCCGAACATTAAGCAAATTAAGTTTCCAGCCAATCAACGAAAGTAATGTTCTGAAACAAATGTCCTACATCAAAGGGTCCTCTACCAGAGCAAATAGAATTCCCGTCTGCTCTACTAACTGTTGGTCACCTAATATATGAACCTATAGCCCATATTTTCAACATGTCCATCAAAGAAGCATCAGTTCCTCTAGAATGGAAACATTCCTATGTCCGTCTATTTTACAAAGGGGGCCCTAACTATGATCCAAATAACTACCGACCTATCTCAATTTTGTCCCCGTTTATGAAATTTTTTGAAAAATTATTGAACTAAAAAATTAGCAGTTTCCTGTCCGACAACAATGTATTATATCGAAACCAATCTAGGGTTCCAAAAAAAATACAGCACCACATCTGCTGCATTATACTATCTAAATCACATTTTCAGTAGCCTTGATAATAAGCAGTACTGCGCCAGTCTATTTGACCTGTCCAAAACTTTTGATACAGTAGACCACAACACCCTGGTTAGTAAACTAAGTTTCCTCGGTTTACCCGAAAACGCAGTAAAATGGTTAAAGAATTACCTCTTTTCTCGCACCCAAACTGTATTCACAGATGGTTGGAGGTCAAGCAGTGTTAAGATAACAAAAGGGGTTCCACAGGATTCCATCCTCGGCCCCCTCTTGTTCTCTCTTTATGTCAATGACTTGGGCACTAACCTGGATCATTCCAGGGTATATCTTTTTGCAAATGACACGATACTGATTACTGCTGGCCGCTCTCCGGATGACGTGATTGCTAAGCATCAGGGTGATTTCAATAAACTACAACATCAGCTAGTTGCTCTTAAACTAGTCCTGAATACCTCCAAAACCAAGGTGCTACGCTTCTCACCAGGACTAAAGCAGAAATTTATTTTCCCCAATTACATTCCTTAAATAATTATCAAATAGAGCAAGTCAAGATCTATAAGTATCTTGGGGTCATCCTGGATTCAAAACTGAATTTTGAAGATGACATTGATTATATTGGTAAAAAGACAAAAAATATAAATTGGTTTTCTCTATCGACACAAACACTGCTTGCACCCTATGTTCCGTTTGGAATTGATAAAAGCTACCATACTGCCTCTACTTGATTCCTGTGACATCGTGTATACATCAGCCCCAAGTACTGTACTGAAGAAGCTTAATTCCATTTATCACTCGGCCTTAAGATTTGCATTGAACAGCCCATATAGGACTCACCACTGTGATCTCTACATTGGGTCAAACTTAACATCTCTTAATGTTAGACGGCTTGTGCACCAGATCTTATTTATTCACAATGTACTTGCAAAAAAATCCGCAGACTACCTGCTGGATCTCTTCTCTGTTTCAAAAACAAATTTGACCTAAGGTCTTCGCTCATTTACCAGCTTCACATTCTCTATTGCCGTACAAATACTGGAGAAAGGGCCTTTGCTATTGATGCCGTACGAATATTGCTATTTTAAGATCTGCCTATTATTTTTATCACGTGATCGTGAATATTAGCCATTACTTGTTTTTATAATTCAATACGGATTGATGAGTAGGTATATTTGCATGGGTACTGTCGTTGCTATGATTTACTGCTGATAATAGTTCTGGATATTAAAGTTCCTTAGATTAAAAACAGGTTTCCGAGTGCTTCTTTCTTTTATCATGCATCATTGTCGTAATGACAAACTTTCTCTTGCGGTGAGATCTGAACCCCGAGACCTGACGTAATTACACTCGTAATTGTTAAAGCGAGAATCATAAAATCAGAGAGAGAATCATTGATATTATCACGATTGGTGAAACATACCCCAAGACAACGAGAGAGCCGGTCATAATCACACCACATAATAACTGCACACACAAACACATAATCACGAACACATAATCACACGCATATAATCACACGTACATACCCCTAGAGAACACATAATCACATACACACATTAATCATACATGTTTTTAACACACGCATTCTTAAATACACTTGGCACACAATTTTAGTCAACACAATTAATTACATACAATTAATATTTTTTTACGTAATTGTGTTTTTTTAAATTATTTTATTACTTTATCAATACAAAAAAAATCACAATACATTTAACAGGGGTCACGAGACATCTAGACCACCCCTGTACAAGCCATGCAACGAGATGGCCCCCGCAATTTTGACAGCAGTGGTTCTTAACCTTGACTGCAGCCTTGCACCCCTTGGGTTCTCAATCGTTAAACATTTTAATAATCTTAATAAATAGCTGGGGATCTGATAAACAATGGAGTTGTACTTCCGTGCCCGTGCTTAATTTGTTTCGATGATTGACCTTCTAGAAAAATCTGCCCACGTCTCGCACCCCCCAGAAAGGGCGTCTCGCACCCCCAGGGGCTGCGTGCACGCCAGGTTAAGAACCACTGTCTACAGGGACCGATCTCCGCTCATAAACCAACGAGACCCCTGAGGCATACGGGTCGCCTCCTTCTAAGGACTCCGAGGTCAAGGCTCTATTCGTGGGGTGATCGAGTGGGTGGCAGGGTGAGTGAGTGTGTGAGTGGAGGTGGGTGAGTGGGTGGTTGAGCTGGCGGGTGTGTGGGTGTGTGGGTGAGTGAGTAGGTGAGTGAGTGGGTGAGTGGAGGTGGGTGCGTTGGTGGTTGAGCTGGCGGGCGTGTGGGTACGTGAGTGGGTGATGGAGCTGTTGCCTGCACTGTGCAGCTCCCAAGTCTGAAGCTGTTTAAGTTTCCTTTTGAAAACTCACCTCTTGAAACTGGTCTTCACCCCATTTACCCTGTTGGTTAGTAAGTGAGTTGGGTGGGTGAGTGAAGTGGGTGAGTGGCTAAATCACCCTCCCCCCCCCCTGCCAAGCCCTGCCCGTCTACCCTGCAGGTTCTATCTATTTTCTGCTTTCCATACACGGGATGCATTGGTGGCGGGACCCTACGGATGCAATTCGCGACTCTCTGTGTAAATTATTGTTGTTGTTGTCATATGCACACGATAAGTAGTAAGCGGTGTCCCTATAATGTACACAGCATCTTTTAGCGCAGGATAAACATTCAAAATTAATATCAGAAGAAAATATTTCAGCTTCTTGTTTTGAGTTTCATTTTGACACTTGCATGGCGAAACTTCTGTGTTTTTAAACTCAAACAACGCTGTATCATTTATATATGTATTTGTTATCTTAGTTTATTTCTTCTTCTGTCGTTCCAAGATGACTCGCCAACTCCTTCCTCCGAGGTGGACCATTCAGCAATTGTTATTCCAGACAAGTTGGCAATAATGAAATTAATTACCGGGACACCTCTACTTATGAACGAGTGAGGTTTCCAGAGGTCTGTTCGTAAGTTGTCACGCACGCAGAGCGTCCGTAGGATTGTTTGTATTCGCTTGCAGTTACTGGCGAGTTAGAACACCTAGCAAGATGGACAATTGGTTCAAATATTGACGTTCATTCTTCACGCATTTATTTCTCAGAACCATGTTGGGTCGGGCAAGGGCGGTGCTCGGTTGAAACTAAATTCAACAATGGGGGCACAGCAGTGGCCAACAAAGGTTGAGAGCCACTGCTGTCAACATTGTGGGGACCATCCCACTGCGTGTCTTGCACAGAGGTGGTCCAGATGTCTGGTGACCCCCCCCCCATTAATTGACCCCTTACATTTTTGTTGTTCCTTTGCAAATTAATTTCTATTTAAAACAAACTTTACTTTAAAATATATATTACGTTTTAGAGATGTAAATGGGCGGGGTGGGGGTCACAGTACATCTGGACCAACCCTGTAATGTTAAACTTCAGCACTTGTAAGACGACTCGAGTGGTGTTGTGTCCCGTGATGGAGGTGTGAAAGTTACCTCTTTAAAATCAGCTTTAAATATCTCACAGAGCTACCCAGCCGTGCCCAAGGCACAAACTGTACAAAACAACTATTTTTGTTTAACCAGATAAGGCCCCACTGAGCTGTGTAGCTCTATTTTCATAAACAACTTGGCCACCACAAATGATAACTCTACGTAGTGGCTGATCGTCACCGTGTGGACATTTTTAGCAGCAGCCAAATTTCCATAGAGACTCATATGGATACATAGGGAGACACAGAGATGCATAGAGACCCATAGAGATACCTAGACACCGATAGAAATACATAGGGACACATAGAGATACATGTAGTAGACTAGTTGCGGACATGACGTCAGGCTCGGTTCCAGGTTCGGTGACGTCACGAGATATGACGTCATGCGCGCCTGCCGGCGGGATGACGTCATATCTCGCAAGGGGATAAAAGCGGGAGACCGTGATGTCAGCGGGATCGTTGCGGGAGACAAGGGACGAAGAAGGGTGGGAGTTAGGGCCAGGGGTAAGGGGATAGCAGTCTGTAGAGAGGCCAGCGTAAGAGCGAGGTGTGGCTGCGCTCCTCGGTCGGCCGATGCTGGATGAACCCTCGGCCGGTACAGAGGAGGTAGCCCGGGCAGCCCGCTGTGCTAGGAGACAGACAGAGCCAGGGGTCCGAGTGTTGGACCGAGCCTAGGACCCCTACCCCTGGGGGAAGTGTTTATAGACTGTTGTCATCGGCGCAAGCCATAAAAAAACACGGAGGAAGCCCTTACCTCAAGAACCGTCTCCGAGTCGTCTAGTGCTCCTCAACACATAAAGACCCTTATATATACATATAGACCCATAGAGATATCATATCCAAAATGACACATAGAGACCCATCTAGATGCATAGGGACACACAGAGATACATATAGACATATAGAGATAACTAGACAACCATATAAATATATACAGACATATAGATACATAGAGCCCATATATATAAATAGAGACCCATATAGATACTAGACCCATCGTGACGCATACAGATACATATATAGGAACAATTAGAGATACATAGGGATCCGGAAAAAAACTTCCACCCGACTACGTGAAGAGACAGAGAGACAGGCACGTGTAACCCGTGCCCACTGTGCCTCGATCTTCCCTGGCCGTCACCGTTATCGAAGACACAGAAGGGTGGCGGTCATCAAGAAAATATTAAATAAAAGTTGTGGGTAGTACTCCTGCGTAGTTTTCCTTGGCTCCGCTGAGTAATCCTCCTTCTAGTCAACTCGCTCACAACGCCGGCCACGTGCAAACACACATCACACACACACACCACGCACAAACACAGCGAAGACCTTCTGAGGGGTTGACGAGGGTCCAAAACGGCCTCTGTTTATTCAGCAACACAGGGACACCAACGGACCCCTTTTAGTGTCGACGTGCTGACGTCACGATTGGCCCCCCGACACAGGCCCCCCTCTCTTCAAGATCCTCGTCCAGTGGTCACGTGACTCTCACAATTATTGAAATATATATTTAAACTAGATAATCAAGATTCCCTATTATTATCTAAACAACAATTAATGTTATACTAATCATAACAATCATTTAAAATACTATGCTTTTCATAACTCCACTATCATTAATAATACTGCACCTATTCTAGCAATAGGTTATATTACCGTACTTATCCTATCTATGATATTCATTCCATAACATATCAAGATTACAATTTACAATCCTAGTTATCATTTCCCACACTACGTTCAATCTATCTATGGTAGAGGCAGTCCCCGGGTTACGGAAGGGTTAGGTTCCAGAGAATGTAACCCGATGTCTCTATCGGGTTACAAAATTGAGATGAAATTCCATAGTCGAAAATTGGTCATGGATTCTTAACCTGGGGTGCATCACGCACCTCCTGTGGGTGCAAGATGCCTGCTCTGGGGGATGCGAGAAATGGGCAGATATTTTTTTTTTAAGAAAGTAAATAATAGAAAGCACAAATTAAGCACGGGCATGTAAGTTGTTTCATCAAACCACTATGTATTGTTTAACACGATACACCACACTATACACTACACTATATACTCCACACTACACACTTTCACTATACACTGCACTACTATATACATACATACTCTTTGGTTCTTTCGGCATAGTCACGTAGGTATAAAATAAAACAAATCACGACGCTTTGAACGCAACACAAGTGGTCGTCCTCAGGCGGAAAAAATATAATCCTCACGTGTCCTCAGCACCTTGAAGTGAACCCGACTGCTTTCTACACTGCGATCGAGTGCATGTATCTCTAGCAACTCGATGTTTATTTGGGTACTACTTAAACAAAATAAGTGGAAAACCTTCACGTCGACGTATTTACAATCCCGATTATTCAATGTAAATTTTCAAACTGCGGGTGGAGCGGTGGTGCAGTGGTTCGTGCATTGTTCTGCCAATCGGGCCACCTGAGATCAACATCTGCCAAGTCTAACATCGTTTACCGCTCACCCAACTTCAACGCCACCATTGTTAATTGTTTTGTTACAGACTTATCACAGACGAATGTGTGTGCGCGTTAACGCGTCCATTGTTCGTCTCCTCTCAGCCGGGAATCGTCCAAGCGTGGCTTCACCGCTCGAGCTGCGAGTGGCGCGCCCCTGAAGATGCCTGCGTCAGCGCCTTGCGGACGCTCGAGAGGGGAACATTGCTCAGCGCGCTGCCCAACCCAGAAAGCATTGACAGGTGATGGGGCTATACATAACTATTACTGCATCTCTCTCGAACGCAGTCAGACAACGCAGAGAGTAAAAACATAGCAAAGAGACACAATCCAGAATACCAAAAAAATAGTCTGCCAATTTATGGGCATCTCAAAGAAGGTCACAGAGACCTGGGGGGAAGGCCGTCACGCAGCGGCGGATTGACATCGCCATCCGTCCCTGATCCGACTTCACCCAACCAACAGTTTTAATCCATGCTCTTGTTATTTTTACAGTTTTATCACAGCAGAATGTGTGCATGTTTAACGCGTACATTGTTTTTCTCACAGCAATGTCATCCAAGGGTGGCTTTAACGGTTGTGCTGCGAGTGGCACGCCCCTGAAGATGCCTGCGGCAGTGCCTTGTGAACGCTCGAGAAGGGAACATTGCTCAGTACGCAGCCCGACCCAGAAAGCCCCACTATAATTATATCTCTCTATCGAATGCAATAAGACAGCACAAAAAGTAAAAACACAGCAAGAACTACGATCATGTACACCAAATAATTTTGCGAAATCAGGGGCATTAAAAAAAATACAGATAGATGTTGTTAAATGTCAGGCGATGTGAATGGATGTCGTCGTCGGCGAACAGCCTGAAGCATGTCATGTGATTTGTCTGATATTTTTAGAGTGCAACGTGGCTCTGCTTTTAAAGAGTTATGATGTAGGCGTTGTGTCTGTGTCAAGTGAACCACAACACTTCGCAACATATTTTGAGCCTCAAACTGGCTGTCTGCATCCTAAATGAAAAAAGAATAATAGTCACTGGTTAAGCTTCATAAGATCATGAAATGGTAAAACTCCATAAGCGTAGCATTTTTCTTAGTGTTTTCGGTAAAGTCACGTTGAAGGGAAACAACAAAATAATAAAATATATATAAAACAATAAAAAAATCTCACGACGTTTCGACCATAACTCAAACGGTCGTCTTCAGGTGTGTTGGTTTGCATAAATGTATTTTAAACGGCGCATTTATTTATTTATAAAAACGTTAGCGCCACGCGCAACGATTTGGCAGTTTATTTAGGACTAGTCCATCTATATTCTGAAAAGAGGAGGGGGGAGACGAATTTTTTTTAATGTATGCTGTCTGAAAGCCACTGTAAGCGTGAACAATCAATTAAGACCTGAAATGGTTTATCAAATCTTTCCAATGATTGCTAAGATAGAATCCATCTTCTCGGTTGAAATTGTCTCTGTGCTTGTATATGTGGATAGCCTCATGAACGAATCTCTCATGGAAGCCAGATGGCTTACAAAGAACCTCTGTCTTGGAAAAGTCAATGGCATGTGAGCCTACTGAATTAGAACAATGATCTGCCACGGCCGAGGTGTTGGTCCTACCGTGTTTAAGGTCTGCTTTGTGTTTACGAATACGGTCAATAAATAAATGCGCCGTTTAAAAATAAATTTATGCAAACCAACACACCTGAAGACGACCGTTTGAGTTATGGTCGAAACGTCGTGAGATTTTTTTTATTGTTTTATATATATATTTTATTATTTTGTTGTTTCCCTTCAACGTGACTTTACCGAAAAAACTAAGAATATGAATTACTGCAGTCACGAAAGCTTTAAATCAAAATTTAATCGCCTCTACGGGGAGGGTTTTCACGTAACTTTAAGATCCTTCAACAAACTCCGGGATAAGAAAGCTCAGCTGATCGAGTCTCTCACCTTCCTGAAGAGATGCCGCGACTCTGGGGTAATACCAATCGCATTTACACTGACCTCTGCTGCTGTAACTTCTTCTAATGCGAAACGAATTCTTTTCAAAACTAGCTTAGCTCTTATCTCAGAAAAAATCAGACTTATACGCACCGAACGAGATCAGTTAGACAAGACACTCTACAAATCACACTTATCATTGACGGCAACAATGTCCACATCGGATTGGGAAAATGTAGACAATATGACTGCCTCTTCAGCTGCTACTATGTCGACCAAATGTAAGGAAAACCTGATTTCCAAATGTAACCTCCTCTTCAACAAAAGACCGGACCCACACACCAAAAAGTTAGACGTTAATAAAGTCGTAATTAATCGCATTAACAGTTCTATTTCCGATGGTCTGAAATCCATTTTAGCTAAAGGTCTAAACTTTGCAGTCACACCTAAACACATACCAGTTAATGATATAATTGCCCAAGTAGACGTTGCTCTCAGGGGCCTGGGTCACATCGCTGCAGACGTAGCAAGATCTGAAATCGCTGCAACCCTCAAAAACGCTAAGATGCCAGCTAGCAACCTCAGCAAAGATGAGCGTTTTGAATTATATAAATTAAAAAAGAGGAATGATATTGTAGTCCTCTCAGCTGACAAAGACAATGCTACTGTCATCATGGATAAAATAGAATACAACAACAAAATTAAAGAATTACTCGACGATGGTAGTTATACAAAAATAAAAAGTGATCCCACCAACAGCCTCGTCACACAAACCAACAAAATAATTTCTGATTCAACCGCATTAATTGATCAATCTAAACAGTTTTCGTTGAAACCTTCTGCTGCCAGGCCACCAAGATTATACGGCTTACCAAAAATACATAAAGTAGATACACCCCTTCGTCCCATAGTCTCTACTATCGGCTCCCCCACCTACAAACTAGCTCGTTTTTTGTCTGAAATCCTGCGTCCTTTCACTGGAAAGACCACCTCTGCGGTACAAAATTCTACTCACCTGGTATCGACAATCAAGGGTATTTCCCTGTCCCCAGACGACCTGCTTGTCAGTTTTGATGTAGTTTCCTTATTCACCAAGGTTCCTGTACCTTACACCATTGCAATCATTGAAGACTTGGTTCATCAAGGACTAAACACTGAGGTACCCCCCCTGGTGAGACACTGTTTAACCAATACATACTTCACTTGGAATGGAACTTTCTACAAACAAACTGAGGGCACCCCAATGGGCTCCCCCCTTTCTCCAGTTATAGCTAACATTTTCATGGAGAAATTTGAGACTGACGCCATCCAGACTGCCACTCTGCGCCCAACCTTATGGAAGAGGTACGTGGATGACACTTTTGTCATCTGGCCACATGGCCGGCCTGCTCTAGACCAATTCTTCGACCACATCAATTCCATACACCCAGCCATCAGATTTACCATGGAAGTCGAAATAGATGGCAAGATACCTTTTTTGGATGTCCTAATTAAAAAGAGACATGATGGTTCAATGAGCCACTCTGTCTACAGGAAAGCTACCCATACGGATGCTTATCTGAAACCGGATTCCCACCACCATCCATCACAGAAGAATTCTCTCATCAAGACTCTGTATCATAGAGCCCAATGCATATCCGACCAGGAACACATAAGCAGTGAACTCAAGCACGTACACCAAGCTCTTAGGGCTAATGGTTACTCCGACTATGCAATCCGCAAAGCTATCACTCAAACCATGAAGAAGAACCCTCTTGAGGAGCCTTTCAAAACCATCACTTTACCCTACATTGCGGGGATCACAAAAAAGATCTCCAAAATCTTGAATAAACACAAGATCCAGGTCCGTTTCAACACATTACATAAAATCCGTGATTTGGTTCCGTCTGTAAAAGATGTGATTCCGGACATACAATACCCTGGTGTCTACAAACTAAGTTGCCTCTGGTAGTAGTTACATTGGAGAAACCAAACGCCATGTCTCGGACCGCATTCGTGAACACAAAGCAGACCTTAAACACGGTAGGACCAACACCTCGGCCGTGGCAGATTATTGTTCTAATTCAGTAGGCTCACATGTCATTGACTTTTCCAAGACAGAGGTTCTTTGTTAGCCATCTGGCTTCCATGAGAGATTCGTTCATGAGGCTATCCACATATACAAGCACAGAGACAATTTCAACCGAGAAGATGGATTCTATCTTAGCAATCATTGGAAAGATTTGATAAACCATTTCAGGTCTTAATTGATTGTTCACGCTTACAGTGGCTTTCAGACAGCATACATTATAAAAAAATTCGTCTCCCCCCTCCTCTTTTCAGAATATAGATGGACTAGTCCTAAATAAACTGCCAAATCGTTGCGCGTGGCACTAACGTTTTTATAAATAAATAAATGCGCCGTTTAAAAATTAATTTATGCAAACCAACACACCTGAAGACGACCGTTTGAGTTATGGTCGAAACGTCGTGAGAATTTTTTTATTGTTTTATATATATTTTATTATTTTGTTGTTTCCCTTCAACGTGACTTTACCGAAAAAATTAAGAATATTAATTACTGCAGTCACGAAAGCTTTAAATCAAAATTTAAGCGTAGCATTGACAGTAGACTTTAAGCACTCGGCACACTTCACGATCATCTTGATGAACACTGCGCGATGAGCCATTGTTCTGCAACGGCCTCTTCCAGAGAATCAGAGGAGAGAGGACCCTGGCTCTACGCCTCACATCAGCAGGGCTGCGGACAGTCTTCCACCTCGTGCAGGCCCACCAGCCCAAGTGGAAGACAGCAGCTGAGATCGCCAACACCGCAGGACTCCGCTCCATGATCACCGGGGAAAGGCTGCTGTGGGACGTGCTCCGCGCCATGAAGAAGCTGCGCCTGAAGCTGGAGGCACCGAGGGGTGGTGGCGGGCCCCCCCCCGGGGCCCCTCCTCCTCTTTCCTGGAGTTGTGCTTCTGCTGCGCGCAGCCCCCCGGCCACAGCGACTCCGGCAAGCTACTGAAGCTCTGAGGCTGCAGGAACGTGTCCCTCAAGAGTGCCCTAAACACAGCGCTCTACACGTGGCTGTGTAAAGCGCTGCATTCCCGGGCCATGGCCGACCTATCGGACACAAAATGGAGAGACCATTTCTCTCCCCTCATTGCGGCCGCCCCTCAAATGTACAAGTCTCCCGTAGCCGGCTGAGCCGTGTGGCTCAGCCGAATCTCGCTAGGGGTAACAGACTTGTGCATTTCCTGCGGTGCCAGGGAGGATCTGCCCCGTCGGTCATTACGCTGCCAGCGGCTCAAACCAATGTTCCGTTTTTTGGGGGACATCTTCAGGAAACTGGGGTGCCCTTCTACAACGGCAGCTTCGTATATCGGGTGCCTTACCTGGCTAACAAGCGCCATGACCTCGCCAACTTCACCTGTGCTCAGGCGAAGATGGCGGTGTACAGAACGAGGAAAAAGATGCTGGAAGGTGACACTGAAGGCTGCTCTGTGCTTCCAGTGTTCAGGGGCCTGCTTAAGGCGCGGCTCCGACTGGAGCACGCATACCACACACATGTCGGTGATGTGCACGTCTTCTTCGAACGCTGGGGAGCTGGAAAAGCCCTTTGTACCAGCATGGTAGGCAACCTCATGTTCACCTTCTGAAGCGCTCTCTCGTCATCGGGGCGTGCGCGATGAACACCACCACGTGACTTTTCTTTCGTGGTGTGCACGCTGCATTTAGTGCCAGAGCGCGTGGATTCATAGCGATTATTTGTTTGCTGGTGACTTTGTGTATTTCATATCGGAATCGCCTCCAGTGCTGTTGCTGCTAGCGGCAATAAAAGTTGTTTAAAAGTCAAAAGTCTCTCCCCGTGGTCACGTGGATTATTCCGGTTTTACCTCCACATTTGGAATTATGACAATTTGGCTGCTATACATTTTTACACGATAAGCCACTTAATTGAGCTATCATTATGTGTGACGAGGTCGCTTCTGTGAGTAGAACTATAAAAGAGCTGTATAGCTCAGTGGAACTTGCCTGGGAAATCGCCCGATGCAGCTGCTTGTTGTTGTAGTCACTAGCGAAACGTCATGGAACTCAAATCGTCAACGTTGTAGTCGGTTCACTCTCCAACACACAGCCGGTTAGTGCTGAAGTAGTCGCTGATTGTCAGGTGTTGTGCGTGATGACGTCATCACGCACGTTCCCATGCAGAGTGACTGTGGCGTGCGTCTCCACAGCAACCAGCCTCTGTATTAATCAGCTGTTTGAATTTAAGGTGGTAAAAACAACTTACATCAATCTTCTTGTATCACTAGATGGCAGCACAGTGCTGACTAGGGGAGACAACGACAAAGATCCCCCGTGTAGCCTTAACAGACGGCTGGGGCATGTGCTGTTAGCAAGTAGCAGCACCTGTGAAGGCCGGAATTGTGGCACACGAGGGGGTGGGTGGCCAGCACCACGCCCGAACGCCTTTGTCTCCCTAGTGGTAATGTTTACTACACACTGCACCAGGTAGACATTTGAGGCCGAGTCGACCTAGGGGAGGCCCAGGAACGGTTGTTCAGATCATTCGTCACCGGCGTTGGCGGCCGTGAGCGGGAATCCAACTCGGTCGGCTCGAGTTTGTAGCGCAGCGCGCCGCTAACCGCTGCGCCACCACTCCCCACGCCGGGTGGCAGCGCAGCCCCGAGCGGCAGAGACGCGGACACCGTGGGGCTGCCATCACGAGGAGACCCCACGTGGAGACGTCTCAACGTGAACTCGCACCGTTGATGTCGCTCCTTCACACCTTTGCCGTGGTCCAGGATGCCTCTAACACGACGCGTTGCATTGAGTGAGCGAGCAGCCTGGCTGAGCGGCAGCGATGGACTGCACGGTGGGATCCGCTGAGCGAGCAGCTGACCGTCATCTACAACGAGACGAGGGGTTGCGGAGTGGTAGGGGTAGTGGGAGGGGTAGAGGTAGGGGAGGGGGTGCGGGGTGCTAAGGAAGTGTGCGCGAGGTGGGGGGGGTTGTCTGGGTGGGGGGGGGGCTTGGGGGTTGTCACGCGAGAGGAGGGACCCCAAAGGGATGGGGAGATGGGGATGTTGGGGGTCACGTGGGGTTCATTTGTTTTCCTGCCAGCACTGCTCCAGAGTTGCGGACCGAGTCACGAATCGCGACCGATTCCCAGACGCCGTTTGGGTCTCGGCGGTGCCTAGAGCGGTGTTGGTGCGCGCCACGCGAGGGCGCTGCCGCTCCACCGCAGGGATTTGTGGGTCGCGCTGAGTAATGAAAGTGCACGGGAGATTTCAAAAGAGGCTGTGGCCAAATCAACCCGGAATGTCGCCGATTTTTTTCCCCAGATCTTGGAAGCTACGCAAGATTGGGCCTAGACTGCAGCGCTGTGATTGGTGAGCGGCGTGCACGTCGGAGTGCGGTGTGCAGGTTATGCGTTGTGCCTCCGATGCGCTTTCAGGTTCTGCCCCTTGTTGATCAGCGCGATGTCTGTGACGTTCCCTCCACGTGCTGGGAGCATCATCAAGATTTGAAGCTTCCTCAGTTGAAAGCGGAAATGTGGGGAGCATTGGCAGCTTTCATTGCTTGTTCCGGTGGAGCTGAGATTCCAAACATAATTGTTAAGTTATTTAATGAGCTTTAGGATACTCGTCGAGCCATGGGTAAGGTTTCACTTATTTGTTCAAGTAACGAGACATTTACTGGACATGAAGGGACTCGCATTTGTCATCTTCAATCAATCTTCAGTCTGCGTGCCAACATCGCCCTCACTGAAGTGGGCATCGGTGCACATCGCAGCAGCACGTGAACGGTGCCGGGGCCACAGAGCAAAAGCAATGAAACAAAAGAAACCCGTCACGACCTCAGCGGGTTTTATAATTTTAATAAAGTGAGTCATTTATGAATACGTTAATAATTAAATAAATGCTATTATTTACGTAATAATTGTAATAAAATAATATTAGAAAATAATTTTTTATGAAAATTTTCAGAATTTCAATTAAATATAATAATGTATGGATAATACATTTTACAAAAAACGAATTTAAAGAATAATAAATGCACCGGTCTCCCCTTGTGAAATGGTGGATGTTAGGGGCAGGCGAGCGTGAGTAGCTGCGTCTTGTACAGAGCACGGAGTAGAGACACTCGTGAAGGACGTCCTGTGGACAGGGCGTGCTCGAGACGGCTCGTCCCCCCAGCGTCGGGTGAACAATCCCGATGCGGTTTGGATGAACGTATTCACTCGCACGAACGCCACCCACCCATTCTACATCACATAAAGTACGGGGGAAATCACTGCTGTTGAGAATATATTTCATTTTTAAATCAAAGAATCCACGCGTGACAGCACCCTCCGCATGTCGGCACACGAGTTACAACATCAAAGTGAAGGAGTGTGCGCACGTTAATTAGAATGGACGTGAGGGGTCGTGAGTAGCAACGCTGCTGAGCTGCTCCAGCGCAGTTGCTCGAGTGATGGATATGCGAGTTTGATGATGAACCCGAGTACCCAGACGTATCTAACGCGATGGAGCAGGTGGAGATGAGTCCACTTACTGTACTGCCATCTGCTGGCACGCCAGGTTATGGTGACCTCAGTGCCCAGAGGGAAGGGAGTGATCCACCTGGATTACAGGGGATCCCTCCCTCCTCAATGGAATCCAGTGCTGGATTTCAGGCACGCATCACCGCAGCTCGTGCTATGCAGGTACAGTAAGTAGGTTGTTGGAGGGCAAGAAGAGGGTGGTTGGAAAATCTGTAGAGAAGTTTATGAATGACAACAAAACAACCGAAGGCTTTAGCTGGTGGAGTAAAAAGGGGTAAAGATGTAGAGAGAGATCGGTAAAGTTGGGTATTTCTACTATGGACGGAGCTATTCATCTACGAGCCACCCATTTCAACGCACGCAGTTACTCAGAATAAATAATGTATAGTGTCTACAGGCCGTGCGGATCGTGGGGGTTGTTTGGCCATACTTCACGACGCCAGCCATTACGTGTTGGTGGTAGACGTGGGATCTATAGAAAGAGGTAGATATTGGAGTACATAATTGGATTATTCTGCTTTACTCTGTTCTACCCACATCAATGTCCAGCCTAGCAACTGGAAAATAACTGACTGACAGAGGAAAAGCAGCCTCAGCTATTTTTGAGCTTCACAAATTTTCGTGATCCACCAACCCGCCCCCCCCCCCCCTCAAAAGGCTTCCACTCAGGTGGGCTCCACCGAGTGATCCTGATCAAGATGGTGATGAAGCCTCTTCAGTCTGTGCGCGTGTTCTACTGACGATGCGCTACGCTTTACGAATTGTAATCTTCATCGTTTTTCAAAAAACTGAATACATCAATAACACTGCCAGTAAAAAGAAATGCATCTATACACACAATACGCGACGTTTGTAGCAATTGCCATTCTTCTCAAACCCATTATGTATATGCTCTCAAGAAGAGCCATTGCCTGAAACGTCACCAGTTACTCGTTTTCTATTACCTGGCTATTGTTGACGAATGTGTTGAGAGTTTGTTATCTTTGATTGTGCACAACTACCAACGCAGTGTCATCAAATAATAATTCAAAATCTACAAGTTAAATAAGAGGTTTGTTTTACGTTGAGGACTGACTGGCAGCTTAAACGTTAAAATACCTGCGACCTTTGGAGACAAACTAAAAGTGGAATGATTCAGCAAACACTGTCACAAGTCTCAGCAGCATTCCAAAGATGAGCGCCTTATCTATTGAACAGCTACAATGCGAATAGTTTAAGCATGAGTTGTCATTCCATTGTGCACTTTAAACCAAAGCAAACAAATCACGTGACATGTTTCAGGCTATTTGGGGACAAAATGAGGGTATAGTCATCGTCTCAAAAGTAATCGAGACTGCCTAAAAATGCAGATATAGTAAGTTCAACATACATAGTATCCGTGCATCTTGCCTGATATTCCTTGAAGTCTGCCTGACATTTTTCAGATGTCCTTGAAGTTCCAGATGTTTTTTGTTATCGTGTATGGGATGAATGAGGTGCACTAAGCCTCATAAAATTTAAATACTCCACGTGTGGTTGTCTGGGTTGGGCTGCGTGTTGACCGTCACGTCTCTCAAGCATTCTCCAGGTGCTAAAGTGGCCATTTACCGGCGTTCAATACGAAATAAAAAAGTTATTTCTACTGTGACTCCTTAAGATGTCAGCAGCGCGTTCTTCAACGCACAGCCTAACCAGAAGACAATGCACTTGGATTACGAGCGGATGTGAACACTTGAACATTAAAATGAAGAAAAATTGCTTTCTCGTGATAAATTCAATAGGAGCATAAAAATACAATCCGGATTGGAGAAGTAGGGTGGAGGCCCATTCAATGATCAACTCGTCAATGATGTTGGACATGGCCTGATATTTAACTCACATCACCAGATGAGCCTTGGCATCTTTTCACAATGGAGACTTAGCAACTCTCCTACCTCCATTGGCCTCCCGGAATGTCACTTCATTATCAGCGGTCCAGCCATACAGTAGATGACGTCCGACTGCTCAGGCTGCCGGGGTTTCTCGGTCAAACCGGGGAGTCTTTGTCTGCAGAAACCGAGCTCCCTTGGAGAGTCTCTCACGATTCTGACCTCGGCCTCGTGCTGTTCACGACCTTCGCATCTCCTATTGGCCGCCTCATTAAGAGCTTTAGCGTCAAACACCATTGCTTGCAGACGGCTCAGTTGATTACACGGAAGAATACAAGTAACAATATAGATAAGCAGTCACTACGACCCCTTAATACAGTTATTGTTTTTAACCTGGGGTGCATGCATCCTCGGGGGGTGTGAGATTCCCTTTCTGGGGGTGCGAGACATGCCAGGTTTTTTAGAAGGTAAATAATTGAAACACAAATTAAGAATGGACACGTAAGTACCGTAACGACTTTGTTTCATCAAACCCTATGTATTTATTCATATTGTACTTATTTACGATTGATAACCAAATAGGTGCGAATCTACAGTAAAGGTTAAGAACCACTGCCTTCAAATGTCTGTCCCTCCAAACAAAAACAACAACTGTATTTATTACAGAACTCATCAGGCGCATAACCTTCTGGGAGAGTCACGTGTCAGTAGCATTGATAATTATACAAGCAGATTCTGCATTGGCTTTGACATTCAGTGTGTCATCAGTAGTCAAGTATAACTGAATCAATATTGGTGAACTATGCACTTATTCATCAGTATTTCTTGCATGAACAAATACATTTTGCTTATATTAACTATCGAAATACTCTAATTACAAAAAAAAACGACAATTTATATTTTACAGTATTATTTAAAACATATGGATGCTATTTAACACTATATAACACGCAGTACATGATAATAAACTAACATTAGTTATGTCTGCTTGCGTTGTGGCCAAAACGTCGTGAGAATTGTATTATGTTTTATTTGTATCATTTTATTTTTTTCCCTTCTACGTGACTTTACTGAAAGAACCAAGAATATAACATTAGATACGTATTCTTAATTTGACACTAAATATTATTTACAATTATTATTTTGTATCGAACTAGGACCCATATCTTAAAGATAGGCACTTGCCTATTTTATCTGAAAGTTCACCAACATTAATTCGAGAAAGCTTGACTGCTGATGAGACACTATTATGTAAAAATCCTATCTGGAATGTGCTTGTACCGAATCAAAACTTTTTTTAAATGATGCACTCCCAGTAGTCAATTGGACTTATAGGTGTTATAAATAACAATAGATAAATAATGACATATTTTGTCAGCTTGTATGTTGTCTTTCACACAAAGTTGCTTGGTCACGTACCGCCAATTGAAAACCCCTACGACCTCTCCGGCTTCAAATTATTTTTCTCTGCGTGGAAACATATCTCAGCTTAGAGCAGTGGCTCTCAACCGAGGGTACGCAGACCCCTGGTAATTTCCCAGGGGGTAGGACGTAAGGTGATTTATAAAATACGTGAAATATCACATACGTTGGAGTCATTGGTGAACAATCATGTATGAATCTTCCGAAATAAAATAACTACGACACAATTTATATTCGTATGGTAACCTAGAACGACGCGACATAGCTTTATAAATTAATTGATCGTAAACCACGTGGTTTCCAAGAGTAACCCGCGAGCTAGAAGAAATGACGTCACGTATCCAGAGCGTCCGTTGATTGTTTGTCCCAGGGGTAGCTTGCATTTACAAGCCAGTTAGGATACACCTCACACAATGGAAAGTTGGTTCAAATATTGACGTTTATTCTTCATGCATGTATTTCTCAGACCCATGATGGGTCAGGAAAGGGCGGTACTGGGTTGAAACTAAATTCAACAAGGGGGGTAACAGTGGCCAACAAATGTTGAGAACCACTGCTCTAGGCTGCGATAGCATGAGGGTGTCACTCAACACTCATCAGCTCGTCAATGAGCCCTCGCAGCTGAGTCTGACTCATATATATAAAAAAACATGTTTATTTTTTTTTAGTTTTTTTGTGTGATGCCATTTAATGCCGTTATAAACCAATAGGCTGAATCGGGACAGCTCTATACAGGATCGATGTACAACGTGAGGCTTATGGTTGAGCGTGACAAAATTACATCGCCTTTTGATGCTTACTAAGGGGGGTGGGGAGGTTTGAGGTGGTTTAGGGAGAGCAGTGTATGTGCTTACTAAGGGGATGGGGAGGCTTGAGGTGGTTTAGGTAGAGCAGTGGATCTTCTTAACCTGGGGTGCACGCACCTCCTGGTGGTGCGAGATGCCCTTCATGGGGGTGTAAGACAAATTAGGGGCCGTCCATAAATGACGTCACGCGATTTTGGACGATTTTTGACCCCCCCCCCCCATCGTCACACGGCGTCACAAAAAGTCAGACCCCCTCTCAAATATGACGTCACAAAGCTCTGCCCCCCCCCCCCCCAAAAAAAAACATGCTTCACATCGCTTTAAGCTATTCTAGTGCGTATTTAATGTGGCGCTGCACTCTGATGATGGAGGAGAAAACATGTATTTAAAAGTCTATTTAATTAAGTAGAACGTGTTGTCTATATTTATTTAAAGTTGTGCATTTTGATGTGACGTCACATTTCT
Organism: Petromyzon marinus; assembly: GCF_048934315.1. Taxonomy (NCBI): domain Eukaryota; kingdom Metazoa; phylum Chordata; class Hyperoartia; order Petromyzontiformes; family Petromyzontidae; genus Petromyzon; species Petromyzon marinus. The sequence continues at coordinate 5,318,872 of NW_027422597.1, forward strand.
CAAACCCCCCCCCCCACATCGTCACACATCGTCACAAATGTCTAACGCCCCCCCCCCCCTTAGGTGCGTGACGTCATTTATGGACGGCCCCTTAAGTACAAGTACGTAAGTACATCTACTTTGTTTCATAAAACCCTATTTATTAATTAACATTGTAATTTTGTTAACGAGTGAGAACCAAAGGGGTGCAAGGCTGCAGTGAATGTGAATAACCACTGATGTAGAGATCGAGATCTACAGATGAGTGAGGAGGGGTTCAGAGTGGGGGTGGCCACACACAGTAGTCACGTGATGAGTGGGAGGCTTCAGCTGGTGTAGAGACAGAAGAGATACCGGCAGAACCGGCTGAGGACGACCCCTGTAGAAAGTAGATTTCGTTGTTGCGCTCTTTGTGCCGCAGAACAATTTAACAACAATAAAAATAAATTAAATCAACAAATCTACAAAGTCTCTAAGAGTGACAATACACAGCAGAACTGGACGAGTAAATGTACCCGCCCCCATCATTCGCTTGACCAATGAGAGCACCGTATGCTCTGAACCAATCAGATGCGAACCCCATCCCACCCCACACGATTCGATTGTCACGATTCGTGGTAACGATTTATTTTAAAAATCTATTATTTAAATGTTTTTTGACTTAAAACTTTCGTGACTGCAGGAATTCATATTATTTGGTTCTTTCAGTAAAGTCACGTAGGTAGAAAAAATAATAATACAAATAAAGGGAATAAAAATGCCACGACATTTCGTTTAGACGTTATCTCCCCAATGTGATCACGGTGCGTGTAGCCAGGTGTGAGTACTCACGAGACCAGGGCAGAGTCTCAGGTTCACCTAAAATAATCCTCGCCACAGAAATGTCGACTGAGGGCCTCTACTATGCCTGTGGACCAGAGGTCTCCAATTTGAAGGTTTCTCAGAGGTGGCTCTTTGATGTCTACTTCAGTGGGCCGTTCCCTAACACTGCTCTACCAAGGGATCAACACTCGATTCACTAATTTCATGACGTGACAACAATAGCACAAACAGGTTAAGCTGTGTGGAGTTAATGGATATAGTGATGTCATCAAGCAGCTGGATGATATCACCAAGCGTCGTGGTGATATTGGTGCCACTTAATGGTGAACGCCGATTGCCGTTCATGTTATAAGCAGTCGGTGTGGCTGTGAATGGTGAATAGTCGGCACGGGAATCTTCAGTCTCGGACAAGGTGAGATACGGTGACATCGCAAACAGTGGGTGTTGGAGGAAGGTAGAGTGGGTGATAGATTCACACTGCAAAAAAAGCCTCAAGAATCCAGGATGGGTCACGGGAGTCTGTGACAAACTCCATCTCAGATGCCAAAATTACATTCAAGCAACTCATTACATTGGGATAATTACGTGGATATGGAATTACAGGACATCATTAAATATCTACAACTACATCAACTACTAATTATTTTACCAGGTCAAGCCCACTGAGCGATGTTGCACTTTTTCATAAGCGACCTGGCACAAATGATTGTGCAATGAAGTGGCTTATCAGGTAGAAATGTATTGCAGCCAAGTACTCTCAATACGTGATGTTGATTCTAAATGTGAAGCGAAAAACCGGAGGAGCCAGAGAAAATTCCACGTGACCACACGGTAGAGAGACGCAAACTCCTAATATACAGCCAGCATCAGATAAAACCCAGATCCTTCTGTACACCAGGCGAGGGAGATAACATTGCTGTCTTACCATAGACACCGAATTGTGCACTGAGCTGTGGAAGGATGAGTCTATCTCTCGATACTCATCTCACGAATGAGCTTTCGAAGCTGATCCTCTTTGATTTATGTTAATATCAAAAACAACTAATTTCTTTAAGTGTATTTTTTTCTTTTCATGTGTTTTTCTAAAGAGTAGATTATTTTGATATATTCTGTTAATTAAAGTTAAATCCCAACAGGTGTGTACAGTAGCCGTGTGCATTGTGTTTGTACACATAGGATGCAGGTTCACATTCCAGGCAGTCTCAATGTCAAAAACGACAATGAAAATATTTTAAGAATTTTACTTCCTTCTTCACCGTCGCTATAAGAGAGAGGCCCTGGTCCAGCGTCTCACTGAGCCACACAGCGAGCGATCCCAGCGAAGCCATGGGTCATGGCGAGCGCAACTCCCAGTGAGAGTGTGGATAGTGAGCTGTGCTGCTCCATCTGCCTGGACACGTTCATCTGCCCATCCACGCTGAGCTGCGGACACTCGTTCTGCCTGCGGTGCCTGGAGGTCGCCTGGGAGACGGCGAGCAGCTTCAGCTGCCCGCAGTGCCGAGCTACCTTCCCTGTACGACCCCAGCTGAGGAGGAACGTGGCCCTCGCCAACCTGGCAGAGCAGCTCAAAGTTGGAGACGTGATGGCCGCGGTCGTCGTGTGTGACATCTGCAGCGATGGACACACTCCTGCAGTGAAGACCTGCCTGAGATGCGAGATGTCCTACTGTTTTTCTCACTTTAGGCCTCACCAGGAGAATCCCAGGTTGAGGGACCACACTGTGGTGGATCCTACTGCGAGCTTGGATGAGCGAAGATGTCCTAATCACAAAAGGGAGCTGGAATTCTACTGTACAGTAGAGAGCAGCCTGGTCTGCTCAACTTGCACCATCGCAGATAAACACACAGGACACAAGGTCCTGACGCTGAAGGATGAGCACGAAACACGGAAGGTGAGGCCCTCAGAGTGAGACACCATAACACGATCTGACCAAATCTGTCACTCTGCTACACAACATCTAATGAAAAACATTATCGTGTGTTCATGCTCTCCCTTTTGAATATCTGTCTCTCTGCCTGTGTAGCTAATCTTCTGGTTTGCATTCTAGGAAAGAAACTGAGGATGTATTGAATCCTAGGCTTTCATTAAACATAATTGCCATATAAAGTAATTGAGTAGACATAGATTTGAGGCTGATATCACAGCCCCCTTAGAAACAATTATATTTAATTTATCTTTTAAACTAGACAGCTGTAGTCACATGGGCCCATGTGTCCGAGTCGTTACGTACACCAAGCCAGCACGGCTCACACCGGCTGCTGCTACTACCCTTGCCCCCCATCTCAGTCGCTGTACAAAGGCAGCATGGAGATGAGGGCCTTCGCTGTGGAGGGGTCGTTGTGGAGGGAAGGGCGGTATGAGGGGTGGCTCAGGGGGCTGGAGTCTCCCACTGGTGACGTCTCGTCTCTCACTCCAGACTCGCGTAGGGGAGGAGACGCGAGCGGTGGAGGAGAAGAGGAAGGAGGCGGAGGAGTCCGTGAAGCGGATGGAGGCCGCTCGCAAGGAGGCGCAGGTACCGTGTCCGGGTCGGGCTTTTTGACCCCTGTCACCTCCACCCAAGGCAGAAGTCATGGAGATCACAATTATTTCAAGCGAACTTCGTGCAGCTTCATAACTTTGATACCTCCTAACTATATCATTCACTTTGGAACTCAACATCAACTACAAGTGGGTTTCACTTTTACTACATTCGATATCCGCATTGGCAAGTCTGCTGTGAGGGTGGGTTTCTTGGCATTGCGTCTTCCACTCCTGTGGCAAAAACTAAAGTGTAAAGAGTGCCACGGATTCTAGTGGTGGGGCTTTTGTGCAGCTGTTGCACTGCACAGGAGGTCATGCACCGGCACGGACGCAGAGGCACGAACACCACACAGCTGCACCTCACGTCGTCCCTAATCGCATTACCGGAGTTTATTTTGATAACAACTAATTTTTTTTTATTTTACCAGGTAAGGCCCCACTGAGCTGTGTAGATTTTTTCAGAAGCGACCCTGGCTGTCACAAATGATAGTAGCTCAACTAATTTGCTGACATCATCACGTGAAAATATATAGCAGCAGACCCAGAGATACATAGAGACCCATAGAGATACATAGAGACCCCTATAGATACACAGAGACTCATAGACTAAACTATTTTTATTTCACCAGGTAAGGCCCCACTGAGCCATGTAGCTCTTTTTCAGAATGAACCTGGCTGTCCCAAATGATAGTTCAATGAAATGGCTTATATAGGTGGAAATTGACAGCAGAAAAATACTCTAAATACAGTACTCTAAACGCTTGCTTGAACTTGGAGACACCCTTGGGCTCTGCGGGTTCTTCACAGCAGATAACGAATGCCTTGGACTATAAACCCGAGTCGGACTTGTGAGAAAACCCGACCTGGATTATACCTATTCTAGATGTGGAGAGAAAAGCCGGAGGTCTTGGTCAAAAATCCAGGCAGGCATCATGGTCGTGGTCGAACCCACGACTCCCTGTACACCAGGCGAGGTGGTTAACATCTCGCCACATCTCGTCGGACCCAGGAGGGGAACCCCCGGACGCGGAGTGCCCGAGTCTCAACATCCACGACCCCAGCGCCCTCTAGGGGAGAAACAAGAAGAGAGCGGCACCCCTCTTGCCCCCTTGGCATGGATCGACTCAGTCCCATGGGCGCCTTGTCACTTGGGCATGATTCACCACTAGGTAATATTATTTAATTATTTACCAGGTAAGGCCCCACTAAGCTGTATAGCTCTTTTTCCAAAGTGACCTGGCTATTACAAATTAAAGCTCCACCAAGTGGTTGACATCATAATTATCACATGGAAATTTATAGCAGCAGCCAATATACATAGAGACCCATATCGATACATAGACACCCATAGAGATACTAGACCCATAGAGATACCTAGACATGTGTAGTGACTGTGAATGTCACTGTGTGATGCCGGCCTTGCGAGGCCACGACAGATAATGTAATTACGTGCAGCCTGGTTACTGGGCGTAGTACCAGCCCTAGCGGGGCTTGGTTGAGCGCTGGTTAGCGCAGAGGCACCACGTACAGTGTGCAGTGCGGGCTCCCGGTGAGGGAGCGAGAGAGAGTCAGCCAGCCAGGGTTACGTTGGGGCATGATACGCTGGTTGACCTGCCGACACGTGACCAGATGATATTGGAGGGGGGCCACCGGTAGACGGGGGCCGCTGGGTGGTCATGTGGTATAGAAGAGCTCTTGGGAGCCTTCGGGAAAGGGCCAGAGAGATCGAGAAGGTGGGCGGGGCGAGAGGCGGAGCCAGCCCCAGCCCAAGTCGATATAACGGGTGCCCTGTTTGGGGCTCGGGGTTCTTGATTGTTGGTGAGTGAAGATCCACGTCAGGTTGAAGAAGCCTGTAGCCACGCAGTCCAGGACGCAGCTCGTGGTCCGGACCGGGATAGCGGAACCGTGTCTAGTTCTGCCATAGCGTGGTTAGATGGGCGTTCAACACCCGAGTGTAGGTTACATTATGTTGTGTTGAGTTGATGTAATAAATAGTGTTTCTCCCAAGACAACGTCTGCGACTTAGTTGGACTCACTACACATGCAGAGAGATATATAAGCAGAAATAGAGATAGAGAGGCACCCCAAGAGAGAAATAGAGACCCATAGAGACCAATAGACTAAACTATTTTTTTATTTTAGCAGGAACGGCTCCACTGAGCTGTGTAGTTTATTTTCCAGAAGCGACCTGGCTATTACAAATGAGAGCTAAAAAAAGTGGCCGCTGGTAATGTGTAAACTGATAGGAGCCAAATACTCTAAATGCGCAACATTGATCCTAAATGTGGAGGCAAAAACCGGAGGACCCAAATAAAAATCCACACAACCACAGAGCGAACGAACCCCAAATATACATCAGGCGTCAGGGTCAGGATAGAACTCCAACCTGCTGGATACCATGTGAAGGAGTCAACATCTCCTAGCCACCACGGCGCCCACACGCATACACGGAGTAGCTCATGGCTCAAGGAGCCAACTGTGGTCCCCGCGTCTCCGCAGGAATCGGTTGCTGGGATCAGGGATCGCGTCGTGGGGAAGTTCGCCCGCCTAAGGAAGGCTCTGGACGAGGACGAGAGGGAGGCTCTACATCGCGTGGCCGTGAAGGAGCACGACCTGCTGTCCCGGATAGACGAGGACATCGCTCGTCACAAGCAGGAGATCGGCGAGCTCCAGGCCACGGCCGCTCGCCTGCATGCTCTGCAGCACGAGAGGAACTCGCTCGCTTTCCTGCAGGTGGGAATCACCTCTGTGGAGATGCCATTTGGGTGTCCAGAACAACAGAGCGGGCAGTGGCAATGAGACTCGTGGTCCAAGGGTAGAGACTTCACTCATGATCTATCCCTCTCTTCCACAGGGGCACCTGGAGGTGATGCGCAGGTACAGATCCATAACATCTCATGGTTAAACACTCAAAACACAGGATGTGTGTGTTAGACACACTGGATGTGTGTGTTAGACACATGGGCTCTGTGTGTTAGACACAGGGTGTGTGTGTGTTAGACAAACCTCAATTGGCGGAGCCAGGAGATTCAATCTCTACCCTTGGGGCTCCTCCCGAAACAACGAAAAGCCACTTCGTGTGGCCACGTGGAATGTTCGAACGCTCACTGCGGAGGAGAGGCTGCCACTCCTCTGTCGGGAGCTGAACCGGTACCGCCTGGATCTCTGTGGCATACAGGAGGTCCGGTGGACCGGTTCTGCCTCCTGCCACCATGAAGGGTGGACAGTCCTCTATTCGGGGCAGCAGACTGCCAACAACAGGGTGTGGCTCTTATTTTGAACAAAATAATGAATGGGTGTGGGAGCGTGGTGGTGAGGTGTGGGAAGCTGTAAGCCCCAGGCTACTTTGGGCTCGCCTTCCCATCAACCGGAGGTGAGGAGTGGTGATCATGGTTATTTATGCCCCCACCAAAGATGAACATCCGTGGAGGGATGCTGGCAAAGCCGATGAGTCAGATGCCTTCTATGACCTCCTGTCACAGGTGCTGACTAAAGTGGCCCCTCGGGATAGAGTCATCTTGTTGGGTGACTTCAATGCCCGAGTTGGTCATGATGCTTGCACCTGGTCTGGAGTGATTGGAGGGCATGGGCCAGATCAGCTCAATAACAACGGTAGGAGGCTGCTAGATTTTTGTGCAGCCCATGGGCTTGTAATTACCAACACGCTGTTCTGGCATCGGCGCATCCACACAACATCATGGATGCATGCCGGGTCCAAGGAAGAACATCTGCTGGGCTACATAGTGATGGACCAGTGGATGCGTGCACATGTCCTTGACACCAGGACCTACCATGGAGCTGATCTGCCAACTGGCCATAGACTTGTCATCTGTTAGATGCGCCTGCCATTCTTCCATTCCCGTCGTGGGTGTACACCCAGGACCCCATTCCAATCCAAAGTGGCCTGGTCTTTGTTATCTGATGAAAGTTCCATGCGAAAATTTCATCATCGCTTGCGGCTGGGGTTGGCATCGTTCCCAACTCCTCCTGATATCGAGGTTAAATGGGCGAGGTTTAGGACTGCGTTTTATGCAGCTGCAATGGCTGCTTTGGGTACGCAGTGCAGACCTCCCCAGAGACCCTGGCTGACAGAGGAGGTGTTCAGGATGCTTGAGAAAAAGCGACAGGCCCACTGTCATCGACTACAGAATCCCACGTCAGAGAATGAGGAGGCTGAACCGCAGCCTTCGCTCGGAGGTTCGGAGAGCTGTGAGGCACTGCAAGGATGGGTGGTGGTCGCGGGTTGCTGAGGAGATGGAGTCTGCCTCAGTGGCCCGCGTTCACAAATCTCTATTTAACTCTATCAAAAAAGTAACCTGCAGCACCACACCTATTACCATCATTAGGGGATAAAAAACGGTGATACAATCTCCGACCCCAGGAACAGGTTTGCAGATTTGCTGAGCATTTCTGTGAGGTCCTGGGGGAGGGGAAATCCTTCAGCCAGGAAAACATCATGGCACAAAGTGGGGATGACCCTGCTGAGGCTGCAGTGCCTTAAATATTGGAAGAAGTCACCCCCTGTGAGTGGCTGGCTGAGGTGCCATCTGTTGAGGAAGTACTGAAGGCGATCCAGAGTCTGAGACCAGGAAAGGCCCCAGGTAGAGATGATCTCCCAAGCGAAATGCTGAGGGAGGGTGGCATTTGTGCACAGACTGCCCTATATGACATCATAACAACAGTCTGGACCACGGGATGGGTTCCGCAGGATTGGAAGGATGCCCTGGTGGTCCCCCTCTTTAAGGAGGGGGGACGCACAGACTGTAACAATTACAGGGGCATCTCACTCCTCAGTGTGCCGGGAAAGGTCCTGGCAAGGATTATTCAACATCGCCTTGCTAGAAACGCTGAGGAGAGGCTTGCGGTGCCCAAATACGGTTTCAGGAAAGGGAGGTCTTGCACGGATGCCATATTTTTTGTCCGTCTGCTACAGCAGAGGTGTAGGGATTTCCAACAAGACTTACATCTCTGCTTTATTGACCTGGTCAAGGCCTATAATACCATCAGTAGGCCTGGCCTCTGGGTTGTTCTTCGTGCTTTCGGAGTCCCTGACCCTCTGCTCATGATCATTAAGGACCTTCATGATGGTGAGCGGGCCCGGGTAGAATTACGTGGCCGGTGGTCAGAGCCATTCCCTGTACACCTTGGGGTGCGACAGGCTTGTCCTCTGGCTCCCACATTATTTAACATCTATTTGACCACGTAGTTCGTGAAGCCTTCAATAGCTGTAACAAGGGAATTTCAAATTGATACAGATATAATGGGAGGCTGATCGATGCCCGGGGACGATCAAGGGATGGCGCCCTATTGGTCAACCACTTTATGTATGCCGATGATTTGGTAATTGCTGCTCATTCAGAGGAGAAGTTGTAGACGCTGCTGCTGAAACTGGAGCGTGCCAATAAGAGGTGGGGCCTTACCATCAGCCCCACCAAAACTAAGCACCTGCCTCACAACTCCCGATCGGTGATGGGCAGTTGTGAAGAGAGTGGAGAGTTTCCCATACCTGGGCAGTGTGCTCATGACCGGCTCCGGTTTAACAGCAGAGGTCTCACTCCGAATCAGTCGAGCGGCAATATCTTTTCATCGGTTGTGTAACGCTGTGTGGAAGCTACCTGGTCTCTCGCTCCGCGCGAAACTCCACGTCGTCTCGCCCACGGTCATTCCCTTCCTTCTCTATGCTTGCGAAACTTGGACCAATCTAATGCAACATTTTCGCCGGTTACAAACATTTAGGCTGGCCTGCCTACGATCCATTCTGTGTCTAACCAGGCTGGATTGTGTGATGAGCTCACAAATACTTGAAAGATCTGGACAAATTCCCATTGGTGACCTCCTACGCCAGGCAAGGCTGCGTCGGCTGGGCCATGTAGCCTGCATAGACAGGCAAGGCTGCGTTGGCTGGGCCATGTAGCCTGCATGCCCAGGCACCGCATGCCTAAACACCTTTTGTTCTGCCGGATCGAAGTCGAAGCTTCAGGTCTTCTTGGCCACAGTCATTCCCTTCCTTTTCTATGCTTGCGAAACGTGGACCCCCCTAATGGAGCATCTTCACCGGTTAGAAACATTTAGGCTGGCCTGCCTACGATCCATCCTGGGTTTAACCAGGCTGGATTATGTGAGGGGCTCACAAATCCTTGAAAGATCTGGGCAAAGTTCCATCGGTGAGCTCCTCCGGCAGGCAAGGCAGCGTTGGCTGCGTCATGTAGCCCGCATGCCCAGCCACCGCATGCCTAAACAGCTTTTGTTCAGCCGGATCGAGGGGGCTAAACGGGCGCGACACGGGCTAGAGAAGAGATGGAGTCACATGGTACAGAAGGACGTGGAGCTGAGTGGACTTGCCGATGACTGGTACCAGTGGTGTCAAGATCGGCCTCTGTGGAGGAGGCTCGTGAAAGACGCTACTGGGCAGTTGGAGGCATTCGCCCTCCAACAACAACGGAGGGCAGAGGAGCGACGGTCACAACAACGAGCGGAGAACCGGGTGGCTAATGCACAGCAAGTTGGCACAGTAGGGGGCACAGGTGGTGCATCAGCCAGTCATCTGAGTCATTTCAGTCAGTCGACCCGTGGCACCTGGGTCTGCCCCGTGACCTCCTGCCAGCGGGCATTCGACACTTCACGTGGCCTGAAGGTGCACATGGCCTGGCACAACCGTCGTGGTGACGTCACCGCCACTTAGTAGCGAATGGCGGTTGTTGTTGTTGTGAGTGAGACACCGGCTGTATGTGAGATACGGGCTGTGTCTGAGACACGGACTGTGTGTGAGGCATGGGGTGTGAGTCAGACACGGGCTTTGTGTGAGACACAGCCTGTGTGTGAGACATGGTCCATGTGTGAGACACGGGCTGTGTGTGAGACACTGGCTGTGTGTGAGACAAGGGCTGTGCATAATACACGGGCTGTGCGTGAGACACTTGCTCTGTGTGGGACACTGGCTCTGTGTGAGACACGAGCTGTGTGAGACACGGGATGTATATGTGGGTACAATGGATGCTGAGTTTTCCAATGCTGTCGTTACAAGAGGCTGTGTGTGATGCTGTTGGTGGTTGTCCCAGGAGAGAGATCCCAAAGGAATCTGCACCCCCACCTGCCACTTTACTGGACGTCACCACGATCCGTTCCCTTGAAAGGGTCATGCGCAGACTCCTGCCTCTCGTCTGTGAGTTCCTCAGTCTTGCACCCGCGTCTCCCACTGTGTTGGACTGCACTTCTGTGCTCCCCACCTTCATCAACTTTTCCTTTTATTTTACCAGCTAATGAACCCACTGAACCATGTCGCTCTTTTTTCAGAAGCAACCTGACTATCACAAATGACAGCTCTATGAAGTGGCTCATCACGTGGATATTTATAGCTGCAGCCAAATTCTCTGAATGCAAATTGATTCTAAATGTGGAGGGAAAAACGCAAGGAACCAGGGAAAAATCCACGTCACCATGGGGAGAGAGACGCAGACTCTGAAAGAGAGCGACATGGATCAGTGGGCTCTAACCTGGTGAAATTAAATTAATTTAACAGTTTAAATATTCTACCAAACCCTACTGCTGGGTACTGGGGCAAGTGCTGTTAGCGAGTAGCAGCACCTATGAAGGCCGGCACGGCACACGAGGGGGTGGGTGGCCAGCACCACGCCCGTCTACCTTCGTCTCTTTCGTACCGAATGTTTACACATCAAACCAGCAGAGGGCAGTGCAGCGTGAACCATTGTTGTACTGTACTTCTACGCTTCAACGTTCATGATTCCCACCATCGCCAATGCGCACCGACCAGAGCGGTGAAGTATGGTCACATAACCCACCCCAGGACGCGCACGGCGCGGGGAGGCGGCCATCCAGCAGCGGAGTGACAAAATGCCTGTGAGTGGATGTGAGAGTGTGCGAGGCTGTGGTGGCCATTGTACAGTCGTCGTGTTTGTAGAGAAACGCTGTGAGAGTGGCGTTCACATCGTCGTGCTGGTGTAGCGATGTAAATGAGCTGTGTACACTTACCTGTAGGGGCACACAGTCCAGCAGGGGCAGTCGCTATATCCCTAGCCCCAGAGCAGGAGGGGGCTGTGGGGTGTTCTAAGATCCCCCGGGACCCCTCCTAATGGGAGGGGGCTGCTGTGTGTCCTGGGATCCCCCGGAGCCCCCTCTGGAACCTTCAGGAAGGTAGGCGGAGTCAGGGCTGACACACCCGGGCTGTGTATAAAAGCCGGACCCCTGGAAGGGTTCGGGGCCAGTCCAAGACAGAAGCAAGAAGACCAGCTCGATAGAATCCTGGGACCCCTAGCCCTGCTGCCCTTGTCAGGGCCGGGACTCTGTGTGGCTCAGAGGTGAGACCCTGGGAACCCCCGGCCGATGTCCTTGTGGGGGCCGGTCCGAGTGGGCCAGTGGTCGGAACCCGCACCCTGGCTTGGTCGGATTAGAGTAGCCTCCCCGAGGCATCCACAGCCGGAGGACCAAGAGTTGTGGTCCCGTGTTAGGGGACGTTAGCCCGGAGGCAGTACTTCCCCAGGCAGTGGTTATAGAAGAGCCGTTGCCCTGAGTGTCCCGGGATTGTACTGCCGAGTATTGTGTTAATAAATAGTGTTGCCTCCAAGATCAGTCTCCGACGTCTCCAGAATCCACAACACTACACTGGCATCATCACCACTGTTCACTGCCACTGTACACACACCACTGGTACTGATAGTGTAGCGGGTAGTTTGTGATAAACTACCTCAGGGCGTGACGACCCAGCCTTACAGTAGTCCCAGGCACAGCTGGCACGGCTGTCAGTACCTTGTAAGGGCCCCTCCCAGGGCCACGCGGTTTTCTCACTGCCTTGTGAGTGTCTCGGCTAATGGAGTAAACCCCTACAGATAATCAGGAGTGGGGCCCATCAGGCGGTTTTGTGACGCACTGTGGCACATTCCTGGCAGCCCCTGAGGCCAATCTGGTACCAAACGTCGTGCTATGCACTCCTTTGGACATCACCAGCAAGGCCGAGGGGGGGATCCTGATGCACGGGCAACCCAGGATTTCCAGAGTAACCTGCCCGGGCTTTGTGCCAACAAGAGGTGCAAAAATGGGGAGAGGACACTCCTCGGCCACCTAATCGTGGCCAAGAAACACGGATGGCAGCAGTCACGGGTTATAAGCTCATTTTAGATTGGCGTAAAAAATGGGTGCCACGGGTTGCCATCGTCGGTGGGAGGGGTCATTGCACCCCAATGGATAGCTACCGCCACCCGCCTCAAGCTGGGCAGCCCCCGGCCAATAAGGTGCTTTCCCGCAATGGCTCACCTGCTTCAATAGGTCCTTTGACCTTATGGTTCATCACCAGACAAATGGGCTGTAACACCTGCACCAGACAAAAGCAAAACAAAACGAAATAAGGTTCCAGCCCTTCATTTTGCAAGCTGGAATGTACGTACAATGTGTTCTGGACTCTCCAAAGATCTATTGCAGATTAAGGACATCTACAAGATTGCAGTTATCGACCGGGGCCTGGCGAGACTCCATGTGGAAATTGCACCACTGCAGGAAACCCGGCTTGCTGGCAGTGGCTCACTATGAGAGAGTGACTACACTTTCTACTGGCAAGGAAAATAGCAGAACGAACCAAGGCAACACGGTGTTGGGTTCGCCGTCAAAAACACACTCCTTGGCATGATAGAACCACCAACTGCAGGCTCCAAGCGGATTCTGCTCATGAGACTGCTCACTGCTTCTGGCCATGTAAACATCCTGAGTGTCTACGCCCCAACACTCTACTTACCTCTGGATATTCATGACCAGATCTATGAAGAGCTTCACAATATTATTCACAAAATCCCCAGCGTTGAGCACATGTTTCTGTTTGAAGACTTCAATGCAAGGGTTGAGGCTGACTACGACAAGTGGCCCGCATGCCTTGGCTATCATGGCATTGTAAAGAACAATGCCAGTGGCCAAACACTACTGGAGCTCTGCTCATACCACAATCTCTGTATCACAAACTCATTCTTTCTCACAAAACCATGCCATAAAGTCTCATGGAGACATCCAAGGTCTCTTAATTGGCACCAACTGGACCTTGTCATCACCCGATGAGCCCTCCTCAACTCAGTACTCATCACACGCAGCTAACACAGTACAGTCTGTGACACCGATCACTCGCTGGTATCCAGCAAGGTCAGACTACGCCCAAAAAGGATACACCGCCTCAAACAAAAGCGCTACCTACGTATTAACTCTGCAAAGACCTCCCTCCCAGAGCTCAGTCAATCATTCCAACACAGCCTTGAGCAGTCTCTACACGACACACCAGATGGAAGCATGGAGACAAAGTGGGCATACATCAGAGACGCCATCTTCAATGCAGCCATCAATACCTTCGGCAAGCAGACAGGCAGAACACAGACTGGTTTGAGGAACACCTGGCTATATTAGAACCCATCCTCCAAGCCAAGCGCATGGCGTTCCTGAAGTAAAAGCAAGTCCAAAGTACAGAATTATTAAGGGCTCTGAAAGCTGTCTGCAGTGCAGCTCAAACAGCCGCCAACAACTACTGGGTGACACTCAGCAGTAGGATCCAACTCGTCTCTGACACTGGTAATATCCGTGCCATGTATGAATGCATCAAGACAGCCTTTGGTCCAAACATCAGGAGGACTGTCCCCCTTAAATCCAGCACAGGGGCCATCATCACTGATAAACAAGAGCAAATGGTCAGGTGGGTAGAACACTACTCAGAGCTCTACTCACGAGACAACGGTGTGTCAGAAGCTGCCCTTGCTGCTGTAAAGCCCCTACCAACGATACACGAACTGGACAATGTTCCAACCTTGAAGTAACTTGACAACGCCATCAACTTACTAGCCAGTGGGAAGTCCCCAGGACAGGACGGCATCACACCTGAGGTAGTGAAATGTGCGAAACCTGCCGTCCTCACAAAATTCCATGAACTTATCTGCCAGTGCTGGGAAGAAGGAGCAATGCCTCAATACATGAGAGACTCCAATATTATCACCCTATATAAAGACAAGGGTGACCGTGGGGACTGCAATAACTACCGCGGCATCTCCCTGCTGGGCATCGTGGGGAAAACCTTTGCCTGTGTGGTCCTCACAGTAGGTTACAGATACTAGCTGAGAGGACGCATCCTGAGGCTCATTGTGGCTTGAGAGCAGGAAGGTCCACAATTGATATGCTCTTCTCCTTGCGTCAGCTATAGGATAAATGTTGAGAACAGAGAATGCCCCTGTACTTGGCATTCATTCATCTTACAAAAGCGTTTGACCTCATCAGTAGGGGAGGCCTCTTCAAACTCCTCAAAGTAAGCGGCTGTCCACCGAAGCTGCTGGCAGTCATCTCCTCTTTCCATGACAACATGAAAGGAACAATACAGCACAGCGGCTCCAGCTCAGAGGAATTTCCCATACTCAGTGGTGTAAAGCAGGGGTGCATGCTTGCTCCAACACTGTTTGGCATCTTTTTCTCGCTTATGCTCACACATGCCTTTGAGACAGCAGAAGAGGGAGTCTTTCTCCATACACGATCTGATGGCAAACTCTTCAACCTTGGCCGTCTCAGATCCAAATCCAAAGTCCGCAAAGTCTTCATCAGATAACTCCTATTCGCTGATGATGCCGTGCTGACAGCTCACACAGAACAAGGTCTGCAGACACTAATCGACCACATTGCCAATGCCTGGAACAACTTTGGCCTGACAATCAGTCTGAAAAAGACCAATGTCATGGGCCAGGATGTCAGAGACACCCCTTCCATAAACATTTGCAGCTACACCCTGGGAGTCGTTCAGGTCTTCACCTACTTGGGTTCCACCATCACCTCCAATTTGTCCCTTGTCACAGAGATTGACAAGCGTATTGGGAAGGCGTCTACAGCTATGTTCAGGTTGACCAAAAGAGTGTGGGAGAACAAATCCCTAACGCTCAACACCAAAGTACAGGTGTATCAGGCCTGCGTCCTTAGCATCCTCATCTATGGGTCTGAGTCCTGGACAACATACGCCCATCAAGAACATCGACTAAACACATTCCACCTCCGATGTCTCAGGCGCATCCTCGGTATCAAATGGCATGATCGCATTCCAACATCTCAGTCCTCAACTTGGCCAACATTCCCCACATGTACTCTCTACTCAGTCATAGGCGCCTGAGATGGCTTGGACACGTGCGCCACATGCAGGATGGCAGAATACCCAATGATGTCTTGTACTGCGAGCTGGCATCAAACACACGGGTCACTGGTCG